>NC_084664.1:114812340-115487965 GCF_028389875.1 Rhea pennata | reverse complement strand
CTCAGTCTTGACGCAACTGTGTGGAATATATCAGGGAGATCAGGGAGGAACTTGTCCCTGAACATCTTTTGGGGAAAAAAAGTACCTGCTGGGCTGCTGAAAAATGAGGGGTAGTTTGCACCCATCCCTTCCTGGGGGCAAACCCTGCCTCTCAGTTCTTGACGAGCTCCCATACCCACAAACGTGACCAGTAATATTGCATGACCCTTTCGTGATAGGCACAACTCCACCCTTAGCCAATTAAACCATACTTTCAAAATCCCTTTTGTGTGTATCTGTGCAACTCTAGGTTAAAGATATCGTTACCTATAGCTGACAAATGGACACTATGTGGATGGTATTACCCCGGGCACTCTGTTCCAAATGCATTGTGTCTAACAACAAAACCCCCCGTGAAACTCATAAAATTACCAATTTCACAGTTGACTTTCTTCCTGCTCTGCTCTGTAGCCTTCATACTCCTGGCCTGTCTCCACACACTGCAGGAGATGATGTCGGACCAAACCAGCAATGCTGCATTAAAAAGGTTCTTGATATAAACAAGATCTATCTTGGTACTGATTAAAACGTCTGCAGATTTTTGCCTTATCTGGATAAATCCTTCTGATGTGCATCACCTGACATTATGCAGTGGCAATCACTGTGGTGTCCAAATAGGGATTTTAGCAGCTGATTTTAGATTCTACCTCTGTAAGCTGAATGCTCACATATACAAATTGTGCAATTGCCTTGCTCAGGTTATGTATGAAGAAGTATAAAAAACATCCATATTGGTGTTTGGCCTTTCTTACTCTTTGGCATAGTTGGAGGTGTAGACGTTACTGCACACCGTGCTTCTCACCTGGAATCTCAGTGTGTTCCACAAACATGAATTGTGCCTCACAACAACTAGGCCCAGATGACTCTGGTTTTACAAGAGGGGGCAGGGAGGATAACGGCTTCTCTGCATAGGCAAGTAACTGCAAAAGATTTGAGGGTGCAAACTTAGAGAGCACAAAGTATTCTACTGTGGTTCTCTCTGCACGTGCTCCTAGGCACAGGACTGGCTGGCACGGTAAAGAGATCTAATATGCATCAGCTGCACACTAACATCTGTATAGGGTACTGGTTCCTTGCAAGATCAGAGCCTAGGATATTTTGCAGTTAACTTCCTCATGGCAACAACTCCAAAGTGATTCAACTAAATCACCCAGTGAATTGTTCATGCCAATTTAGACCCTAAAACTTGTGTTTCCTAGTTCTGTTCTCTGCTCCTTAGATCGACTTTCTTTCCATAATAGCAAAGGGCTTTAGCTGTCTTCTTCTTTCTCAAAAATTTTTGGTAAACTTTCCCATCTACCAGACTCCTTGCCCAGGAATTTCGTTGCTGGCTGTTACTCTGAAGATGTGTTGCATCATCTCTCTGGTTATCATCTGTCCAGCGTATTTCTTTTCAAAATGTCCTGTTTTAGAAAGGGAAGCAGAAGTACCCAAGCATACTAATCTGCACAGAGAATTGGCTTTGGTGTTTTATTCAGGACAATTTAAATGCCATTGGTGACTTTAGTATGAGTTCTGCCATTTGTGTCAATCCTTTTAAAGACTACTTCATTTGAGGATGTGTCTACTCTACCAGACTCTTTCTTTCCTTTTTAGGACTGGAAGTTCTCCCCTCCTAAAGGATGTCCTTGTTCCCTGTTCTGTACCTGTGTTTGTCCTTGTGTAATTTTTTCCTTACCCTGCCCTTTGCTGTCTCTCTTTATCCTTGTCTTTGTAACTTCTCCAGTGTCATCCACAGTGTTCCAAAACAATGTTTCTTTCCAACATGTCTTCTTCCTACAAATCTCTCCTCTTCTAGCTTTGATTTTCCCATTCTGCTCACCATGGCCCTCACTGAAATCCTTGCTTGTTCATCTAATTCTGACAGTAAGCTCCTCAGTACAGGGATTCTGGTATTGAAGCACTGGTAAAACACAAGCCATCCGTAATAATGAGGTGGCTAACTTTGACTTCCAGTGCCACTAGGCAGAAACAGGAGTTAGCAAGTGAATAGTTGTTCCCTTTACACATATCTGACCGTAAAGAATGCATTAGGCGCTAAGCATAATGCAATGCAGACCTTGAGCAGCAGTATCACAGGTCCTCAGTACGCTCACTGCCTGTAGATTTTGTCATGGACCCAACAATCTTTAGCCGTTTATCACAACTTATTTTACTGGTACAGCAAATATCATGAAAAGCTCTAGAAATGCAACATACCATGTCAAACTCGCTTCTTTCTTCCATCCCTCCAGCTATTCCATCGTGCACAAAGAACTGCCAAGAGCTCTCTTCTCTGTACTCATAAGTAATACCAATTGCAATATTTTTATAAAGTTGGAATTAACATGAGCTGTAGCAATTCCCCTGAAAGAGACTCTTAGTCCACCTGAATCTCCTATTTAGTGGCCCTTTAATGTGCCTAAAATGTTGCCATTTTTCAGGCTGTCTTAAAGAAACTGCTAGGTGGCACAAGCAAAACCGACTCTACCAGAATGAGATTAAGAGCAAAGCAAGCTAAATGACAGAGTACTGACACAGGTTCATTTAGTTACCATCACAAGATCTGGCCACAAATATATTGCGCATTACTCTACTGTGAGTTATCATGGCTCTGACCCCTCCCGGGAGATCCCCATGCCACCACTGTATTAACGACTGCATCTGCTTCAGAATAACCTTATTAGCTTGCCACAGCTGAGCCAGTAATCTCATAGGATTTTCGTCCTGGTCCCTTGCGAGGTGTGATTCTCTTCTCCTTGAATCTAGTCTGATGCCCAAAATTTAATAAGTTTTCTTGGACCCTCTGCTTTCCTCCCCCTCCCCCTTTTATCATCTGCTGTAGGGACCATGAAATCCCTGGTAACCTCCCCAAATGCCATCAATAACTCCTGAAATGCCATGATGTTTGGTGGTTCCTCAGACAAAAAGCTATGTTAATTAGGTAGGAAGATTTTCCCCCCCTGTTTTTAATCCAGATTTTTTTGCCTACACTTCCACTATGGGGATGCACTGAGTGCCTCAAGTAACTAGCAGAACATTAAAGAACCTGTCTGCAAACCTTCATCTGTGTAAATGTTGTCCTCGAATCTGAATCCTTTAGTGGCAAGCAAAATCTGTCATGGTGTTATGGTAACATGTGAGCAGCTGTTTGTGTATGTGTGTGCATGTGTGTGTTTGTGCATGGCTCTCTTTTTCTTCCCATATGACTGAATGCTTAGTCTGCTATTCCTTATAATCTGCACCACTTGATCGAGAGGCACAAACAATACTGAACACAGCAAGGTGTCTATATAATCATTAACTCTCTCGCCCTCTGGATAGGACAAATGATATACAAGCCTAAACTCGCCAGGGGTCTTCTGTGGGACTATGTCCTGGGGGAATCTTTTCCTATGAGTTAATGGAGTTTTCCTAAATGGGCTGGCTGCTTTCCTTCTGCATGCCAGTTCTCTCCTAACTTTCCTTTCACAACCTCTGGCATCAAAACCAAAGATATCGTATTCATAGCATGTGCTTTTTTTCAAGACCCATGTAAGGAATTGCAAAGCCATTAACAAACCTTTTGAATAGAAAAATCTACTGTAACATGATCTGCAGTAGGCAAACATTTAACCACAACAGTGTTTAGATTATCCTTGCCAGGATGGACTAAACGCCTTTTAATTCTCTCTTGAACAATCCTTGACTTCTTTCTCTGTCCTTTTCTCTCTTATTCATTTTATTTTTACTGTGTTGGCCAGTTTCTGATAGTTTTCCTCCAACAGACTGTGAGCTGCACTTGTTTTGCCTGCACAGCTGCCTTTGCACCCGCACTGACATTTTGGATGTTCTGCTTTCAGCCTGTAATGTTTGCAGCTTTTGAAGCTGATGTTAGAATGAGAATCATCTGATGTGTCCATGGATAAAATGGACTGGAGTGGGAGCTGGAGCTGTTCCTAGCTTGCTACCTGCTTTATTGCCTTGGATGAATTACTACACCCTGGTGTTTGTAGTTCCCCCTCTGCAGAGTAGTGACCATAGTGTTATGTTTAAATTCTAGTTGTAAGTAGCTTTGAGATCTGCAGGTGAAAGCACTGTCTGAATGCTGATAATACTGAACTGGCTTCTTCAACTCCCTGTTTGGTGCCTGACTAGTATGGGCTGTTTTGATGAAGGCTGTTCAACTATTACAGTACCTTGTTTATCACCCTAATGAATTCTCACCATTTCTCCAGGGCTTCTCCTCCCAAAAGCTGAAGAATGTCTAAAGAGTGCTTCTGCCACCATGCCATCATCTTTTCGATTATATTTTTATTTTTCTCAGAATCCCTTTCTGTCTCAGCCTCCTGTTTGGCAGGCTTGGGATGAAATACTTTTCACCAGGTCTCCATGCCAGATATTTTCCTTTGCTATAGCTGTCAGATGTACATTTATTAAGTATGGAAGAACCCAAAAAATGTCATCTTGACCCTCATAAACTGTGTTTAAGCTAAGCCACTAGGTATTGTGGTTGATTCTGAGGAAAACAGCATGTTGGCAATCAAGCAGGAAAACAGTCCAAGGAATGAAATAAATTTATTTCCTGTTTATTGTAATGAAATATACCTTCTTCCCCATCACTGGAATGTTTCTGGCTCTCAATAATGTTCGTTATCTATCTCTTTTCTCTGTCCACCCTATCTCTGTCATGTTGTTACTTGATTGTCTTGACTGTCTTGTTCATAATCTCTGTTTGCTTACTTGTTTTTTTCATGTTTTCTTGCTTGCTTTCTTGCTTACTTGGTTTTTCTCACAGGTACAGAAACAGAGTTTCCTGCTATTTCTATAGCTTGTTTTTCATTCTACCTTCTGTTTTTCCTATTATTACTCTCTATTGTTTCAGTGCTTTCCCTTTTGTTTGTCTCTCGTTATCCTTCCTTTTCTCATCAATTTTCTCTGCCAGTTTTTCCCCTCTTTGCATATTTTCTCCTCTGGTGATCCCATCTTCTCCCCCAAAATAACCAACCTCTTCCTTTTATTTTGTCTACCTTTCATTCTCTTGATTACTCTTTCCAGAGGTTGATGAATCTAGCGTGCTCTTGAAATATTTAAATATTTAATAACAGGATGACAGCTATTCCCAAGATACTTGTGTCAGCAGACAGACAAGAACCCCCTACCCTTCGAGTCTCCCAGCAGGCCTTTTATGCACTAGCATCTACCCAGGAAACAGGAGAGCTAAGGGGAAAAAAAGGTTGCAGTTGAAATTAAGTCCCCTTGAGCCATCTCTGATTCCTAGTCTGAATAAAAATATTCAGACGTAATTCCTTCAGCGCCTTTGCTGCAGGTGATGGTAGAGGCTCTTCCTCTGTGCCTAAATGCCTCTTTTCTCTTCATGACTGATCTGGCCTTCTGTTACTAGCACACATGGGAGATAGCTTAGGTTATTCTCTGCGTTGTTCCCTTTAGCTCCTTGACTTCGCATAGTGACGGACATAGCAGGGACATACCTGAAAGGGACCTTGTCCCCAACCTGTGCCTGACAAGCCATGCGAACTTTCTCCTAAGAAACATCTGGCCCTATTACTGCACTATACACCTTCTGACCATAAACTATCGAGCTCTGACATCCTCCTTTAACAATTCCATTCTGTTTCCTCATTAAATTGTCACTAGTAGAATTACAACCTATTGTTCATTTTCTATTTTCTAGCACTTATCCCCATTTCCCCTTATTTTGTGGAGAAGTTTGTCTTATGTTATTTCTTACATTCAGTGGACTGATCCAGAGAAACACCTGGTAGAAAAAGATAGATGCCTTGAGTTTTGTCTTAGGCAGTTTTGTTTCCTCTTCCCATCAGTGGGTCTTTTTTCCTATGTAGTTCATGTAATCCCCTGAGTTATTTGAAACCTCCCTTAGTAATCTCAGTGGTATTTCTCTGCAGTTATAGCTGTATTTCTTCTGCTCTTTTGTTTCCCATAACTGATGACAAGAGAGGGAGGGATATTTTCAATAAAACACTTACGCCCATCACTAGCTCACAGCTCAACCCAACTGATGAAAGGTCCCCTTTGAACTAACTGCCAGACAAGTCTTTCTCTTCAGCCCAAGACAAGAGGGATGTCTAGGAGTTGTAGCTAAGATGGCGAAACTTGTCAAAATGGCAGCTGCTGAAAGAAGGCAAATCCTTTTTCTCCAGAATTATTTGCACATCTCCACACTCGTGCTTAGGAGCAAAGGTCTGCACCACCATAATGCCTACCTCCCTTTCATCTCTTCAGGACTTCTGACTGCCCTCCTTTTCCTTTTTTAATGCCTTCACCTTTCCAAATCAAACTATAGCAGACCTTACCAGGGCTCCTTAATGAAGAACAAAATCCATTCATCCTTTCCTTCCCATTTCACCTTCTCTCTTCCAGGAGAGGCTCTTTTTACATGTTATTTGTCAAGTGACTGAGTTGTAAACATCCTTCACCCATCCTTTGAAATGCCCCCAAATCCCAACCAAACAAACCCAAGAGCATCATGTTTTAATTAATGGAGAAAATACATAACAGTTTCTGTGGATTGTTCAAAAAGATTACTAGTTTCATCCTGTAGTATGTTTTAGTCTTTGAAGGTGATGAGGAGAAAAGCATTTTAAGACTTTGAGATTTTCGTAAACTACCTGTTCTGTAGTGAGATGAGTATCTTGAAAGTTTAGTCTGAGCTGAAAATAAGAGCCCGGTGCAGCAAAGCTAAGTGCATTAGGCTTTTGTTCTCTCGTGGTATGTTGAAGTCCTTCATCCCCTCGTTCTGTTTGGTTGTTTCAGATAATGATTCTTGCCCAGTTCCCATAACTGGAAGGTGGAAGTCGCCTCCTGTATGCCCCACACAACATGTCAAGTTAAACACAAGTCACCTCCATTAGTGCCACTGGGTGGGGGAAGCACAAAGGAAAAATGTAACAACAGTTCTTCTCAAGCCTTTGAAGTGTTAGACGATCAATCTGTCTGCTTGAGTCTGATTCTGAATCCCTCTTTAAAATGCATCAAATGTTTGAGCCTGAAGTTCCGTCCTGACAGCATCTGTGAGTCTCTGCGGAGACATCTGCTCCACAGTTTCACAGACGCTCTCCGTGTTCACATGAGAAGGGTTTGATCCAAAGGCCTAGCCGGAGTGAGACTGTGCGGAGTTGAACTAGACAGACAGTTTTTGCAGGGTCCTGTGGAGTCTCAGTAGCAAAGCCCCTGAGGAGCTGGAGTACGTGTTCTGCAGCAAGGGCCAGGGGTTTTTATTCTGCCTTTCAACCATATTGTTCTCTACCAACAGCAAAACAGTTACAGGCACATTTGTTGAGGGAGAGGGGAAGCAGAGCACCATGGCTTCTTGGATGCTTTTAATGACAGTTATATGTCCATGTCAGCAATAACGATTAAAAAGAAACTCCAAGTGCTTATTATTGGAGAGCTAGGAACATTTGGATTTCCTCAAAGTAAAAGCAGCAGATAACTACAAAGGATTAAAATTGCTTTCTGTTCACTGTGACTATGTGGTTACTACACTGTACTTTGCTATTATCTCACAATTAATGCGTGAAGAAAACCAGAATTGCTTGTTCGAGCATCTTGTTCAAGCTTACATATCTCATAGACGTCAGCAGTCAACAACTAAGAGTTGCCTTTCACTATGCCATTTGTATGTGGCTCCCTTAAAAGAGAGACTGTAAAAAGTTCATGTTATGACTGAGCACCATATAGATTTTACAATAGCTTTCCTGGACAGTCTGCAGTGTCAGTAGCTTTTCCATCACAATGGTCCCAGAGACCATTTTAGGCGAGTAGTACTCTGCAGCTTTGGGTTTTAGCAACAGCTTCAGTAATTGTACTGTTTTCACAAATGCCGGCAGCACATTAAAAATAGGCTGGGGCCATCTTTAAAGGTTATGAAATAATCTGAATTCACTCCTTGTGAAATTAAATTTGGAGTTGTTCAGACCTATGGGTGGAACTGTAAGCAGTCTTCCGAGATGGCAGCTTTCTTTATAGGACATTCTTCTATTTATTGCATCACACAGCAAGATAATCATTTGCTGATCTGTCATTAGTGCCATCAATTAAAAAAAAAAAAATAAAACCTCTTCTGTGCTTTCTTTGCCTTAGGAATCACGGTTCACAAACCTGACAAACCAGTGACATTAAATTGGTAGTAATAAACAAGATGCAACTTTTTATGGATCATTTATTTGGAGGAAAATTTGTTGACCAAATTCATAACCTCTTTATCCTTTCATTTTATCATGCATTAGGATCTAAAGTCACTTGGTGAATTGGTGAATTATTTCTTTACTGGATGCTTACTCGGTAGGTAGAAGCAGACTCAGGAAAATCATTATTTTTTATATTTTCAGTTGTGGCCATAGCTGTAACCTAAATGAGGCAGCATTCCACTTGGTGGCCCCCGTATTATCTTCTCTGCTAGCATCAGAGCATAAGAGAGGGCAATCTTCTAAAATCAAGATGGGGAAACAGTTATAAAAACCAAATAAATAAAGCCCATATTAGGAAGAGGTCTTCAGAAATAGGAAGAGATTGTTTTTTATCATTTTATTTTTGGTTTTAGTAAGCAAACAGTTAAAAACTACCTTACTTTTCCCTCAGTTCCTGCAACATTACTGTGTGTACTGCTGTTGGGCTTTGGGGCTTTCATTCCCGTTGTCCAGACTTTTTCCCATACTGCAATGGCTGTGGCCTTTATGTTTTGCGCACTAACCAGTAAAATGGTTTATGAGCTTTTTCAAACTCGAGACTCAGGATTACTCAAAATGATGCCCTAAAATAATGAACTGGTATTTGCCATACCTACGTCCAGTGCTGGGACCACCTCCAGTTTGTTCAGGAGAGCAGCCATGGGTAAACATAGCTTGTAAAGAAGCTATGACATGTAGCATAAACATAGAATGTAAAGAAGTCTTCCTCAGTCTCAAGCACAGCAACACAAGGCATAGCATTAGGAAAAAAAAAAGAAAAAGAAAAAAGTGCAATTGTTTCTGTAATGTTAATTTGGAAGCTATTTATCTTAAGTAACTGTGCTTCTTGTCCATAAACATGCCCTACTGTTTCCTAGCGCTGCAGTAGCATTCAGTTGTGCATACCCAGTCTCCTCCCTCAAACAGCTACAAACCACAAACAAAAGCAAAGTTTTTTGAAGCCCTGATTTCCTATGAGACTTCATTGTTTGCAGATTCTAGCACAAGTTTTGGCACATGCTGAGCCAGAGTCAGGATGACTAGAAGCAGACAGACCCTGGTTTGAAGGAGCACGTCGCCTCCTCTACAAGGTGCACGGTTGTGAAAGCTGGCAGCTGAAGGTCTGTTGCCGAAAAGAGCACTTTGTATGCTGATGTAATGGCCATGCTTATGGTCAACACTGATGGCAAATCTTTTCTTTTTCTTTCTTTCTTTTTTTTTTTTTTTTTTTTTTTTTTTTTTTTTTTTTCTTGATACACAGAAATATCTACTTATTCCATTTGGGAGGTCAATATAAAACACAGAACTCAGAGCCTGTAAAACAGATGGCAGATATGAGATATGAGTAAGCTGTGACCAAAAACTTTGAACTTTAGCCCAGCTCTACTCCACTGGAATATGTGTCTCTGGTGAATCTGGGATCTGTGTTCAGTCGGCACAGCAAAGAAGGGCACAAATAAGTCCTGTGCAAATAATTATGTTGGATCACTTTATGCCTAACATTTATATATACCCGCCTAATTGAATTGAGTGTCTAATCCCCGGATTCATTATCTATTTCCCTATCTAAGTCTTTTTTCCCATTTACATTTAGCACCCAGCTGTCCCCTCCTCCAAATGGTCAACCATTGCCCCATAAAAGTCTTCCCATCAGCCTCCCAAACCTGGAGCGTTGTGCAGCAGTTTTCTCAGCGAGGGGGATTTGGTCTGTCCCTGGTGCTGGCTGAAGGTAGTTAAGAGGAAAACCACATGGAAGCATGAAAGGTGGAACACGTTGTGCAAGTCCTCCTTGACAGTTACGCTGGATGGAGTTTAGTGTGATAGTCAGTCAGGACATGGCATTGCTACCTTTTGTAGTAATCAGAATAAAGCAATAAAAAGATCAGTTAAAATGCTTGCTGGAAGTTATTGATAGAAAAAATTCTTTCTGCACGAAAGATTATAAACAGAGCTTTATCTGAAGATAGATTTGTTTTAATTTGGCATTGATGTATTTGATACCTGGTAGGATCAAAGAAAACAGAATCAAAGAGCGAAATGCAAGCAGAACTGCTTCTCTGAATATTGGCCTCTTTTATAGATATAAAATCTCAGGACTAGAGTGCTCAAATTTATTTGTACTGATGTTTGTTTAAGGATCAATATTAAATAAATTGGTCTGGAAGCTATAGTCATAAAGCAGCTGTCGGACTAATGTAATCCCACAATGCTATTTTGTCTACTGCATGAAACCTGGTTAGCTGTGTTCTTCTAATAACATGTGGATATCTAGTGAAAAAGAAAATAGCTGAACTGGATTTTAGGTACTTGGATTAACTATGTATGAATCCATATATCTGAAAATTCAGCTTGCTGATCTGATTGTAAATTAAGGCTAGCTTTCAGATTTTCATGATAAATTCCACTGCTAATTTAAATAGTTGTGGAAAAAAAATTATGGCCTTCAGCATGTAAGTAGTGAGAGGTGAGATAACTGTAAATCTGCCTGTTTTGGCTTTGGATATTTAATAGATTTCCACTGTTTAAAGATATATAGTTTATTTGTTTGATAATAAACCCTGAGTTCTTCGCAGCTACTCTTATGCGGTTGTGTTGGCAATTTGCAAGGATTTTGTCTGTGATTTCTCTCAGTGAAAAACAAGAGGAAGAAAGGAAGTATTTCAAAATGTAACACTGCTTTGCATCATGAGAGTCACATGAAGGACCTCTGACAAGCCGAAGATTTCTGTATGTTTGAGAGGCTGTCAAGAATACTGTGAGCCAAAATGGGATTTGTTTTTATATTCTAAACCAATTTATCTAAAGGTCTGAGGGACACCTGAAAGCTTTGGATAAGCAGTTTTGGATGAAGCCAGTGGCTTTTGAGAAGGGCCTGCCCTTCATTCCCCGCACCAAGCAACACTGAAAAGACAGTCAGTGTCTATTCATGACACTGAGATTTTGGGGGCCTCTGTCTTGGTCCTGTCAAACTTGCCTAGTCCCTTTTGATAAGCTGCTTAAAAGCTCCCCAGATTTTAGTGCACTGAGTTTCAGAGGCTGGTTAACCACAAGAGCCCTTTAAAATTTCCTGCCCTCAAAAGCCATCATCAGGCTCACTCCCAGCACGCATGGCTGAGCCCACCACCACTGACAGTGGAGGTGAGTAGGTGATGCATGGCAAGGAGACCTGCCTTTTCACCGCAGCACGTGCCTTCTGAATCTGTCCACCTCGCCTACATAGCTTTAATGATGTTTTCATGAGTACAGCTGGCATTGCAAGCAATAGTAACGGTGTCTTCTCCAATGTGTATTCAAGAGGGAACTGCCTGTATCCTGAAAGTTTCAACACCCTTATCTCGGCCACATCGTGAATGTATGGATGTGTCATCTCAGTGTTTCAGTGTTAACAAGTGGATGACTTCTGTGTCAGGATCACAATGTTCACCCTCCCACACCACAAATTCAACTATATTTATGCACTCTAATACAGCTTTATAGTGTGTATAGACACGCTGTGCGTACAGATGTTATGATTCGATGGAATGAATGTCTGTAGGTGTGAAAAAAGAACTTTTTTCAGAGACACACCCAAAGGCACATTTGGAATCTGAAAAGCCATTTGTTTTTAATTGTGGAAGATGTGGGAAGAATAAAACTGTATTTCAGAAAAAGAAGCATATTTAAATCTTCCTGCCTCCTGAAGGGATTTTTTACAATAATTCCCTTTCTCACCAGCCAGGAGACCATTGCTCATAGCTTGGGGTAAGCTGACCAGTCCAGCAGAAGAACCATTTATTGTCTTTTCTCACCTTTCCCAGTGACGCCCTCTGTCATCTTAGGTGAATCACTTAATTGCAGTGAACTTCTGATGGTCATAGCATTAAAATGGGACAGTGGTACATTCCCTTGGTATGTAAAGCACTTTGGGAATTTTGTGTGAATTATAATTTATTTGGTTTTATGGATTGTTTTGCATGATCACTATGAAGAATATGTTTGCACCGAATATATGAAGATAGGGCATACTACCTACTACTTGCCTGTGGGGGAAAACATGCATCCATACCAGCCCCCAGTGCCAGTATAACAGCCTTCAACCCTGTACCAGAAATACTCTGAAACAGTATTGCGTTAACATTGTGATTCGCAGACATCTAACCATATTCTGCAATTTATATATTGCTTATATAGCAATACCCACATTTCTATATCTGCATATCTATAGATAGCATAACCTTTTTTTTCATGTATTTATTAGACATTGATTTTAGTGGGATACAAATTGGGACATTTTCCACAGTGTGTTTCTCCTGTTTGGAAATTTAGTAATAATTCTAGGATTATAACCTGGATCATAATCAGGAAAGGGTTGGAAGGGAGCAGGGGCAGAAGGGGGAGATTGAATGTAAAGGAGAAAATATTTTTCATGAAAGAAATTCTATAATGTAACTTAAGTACAACAAGGAGCAAAATCCATTGTCCAACTATTTAGTCTCCAGAAGCCTCAACTATGGAAATGAGGGAACCTGTTTACTAACATAAAGTGATGCTGTCACTCTGGCATGTTTTAAGTGCCATGAAATGAGAATGAAAAATGAATTTGTAGATGCATAAACGCATACTGTATGTATAGTTTCAATTTCTGTAACAAAGACATAAAACTTAAAGCAAAAATGTGGCTGATTGTGCTGAATTATTACTCCAAGATAGATTCATCAAATCTCCCAGCTGTATAAGACAGGGCTTACTAATGAAGTTCCCTATCAAAAAGAAAAGCCTAATTTTGATTTGGCTTAGGTAATGAACTTCTTTTTCCTGGTGTGATTATCTGCATGGGGTGGCTAAAAGAGTAGCAAGAGAGAGTGCGCTCACAGAAGCATTATGCAAAATGTCTTTTGTCTCTTTTTGCTGGGATATATTAAATTTTCAATGTAGTCTATGTAATATAAAATTATGATAATGACTTTTGGCCCACTGTGAAGGCAGCTTGCTGGTCCTGAGCATGTGTGTCTGGCTTGAGCACTAGGATACACTGTGGGAGTTGCCTTTTCTATTAACAAACCTCTAGATACCTAATGATAAATTTTCTTTCACCAAATGTTCTCCTTTTGTCTAAAATACAAGCATTTTCTAAATTGCTTTTGAGAAAAACAAGAGAGGCAGAGAGGTCTATGGCACTGACAAGGGATATTGAAACAAAGCAAGGAATTCAGTTAGCATCATTCTTGTAATTATAAGCCAACCAAAAGGTTGTTTCATGTAATAGTGAAAATATTTACTACCTTATTGAAATAAATGATGGCATTACATTAGTGAAAGAACAAATCGAGCAATTTGCTCATAAAATGTCAGTGCAAGTTCAGTAGCATGAAACTTGACAGTTGGATTTATTGCAGGTAATTGTAGCAACTTTCGCTGCCCATGGTCTCTTCAGTTACTGTGAAATCTTTCTCCTCTCCCACCTTTTTTTCCCATTCCTCACCAAAAAAAGGCCAAGCAATGAAAAAAGGCTTAAAAGGTTTTTTTAATATATATTTTATTAAATGAGGCATGAACTCGAACGTGAATATATTTAAATAGAAGAGCATTTTATCAGCTGAGCATAATTCCTAGACATCTTGGAAAACTCTTTTATGCAAAAAAAAAAAAAAAAAAAGGAATTAGCTATGGAGAATACAATTTCTACATTTTCCACATTTCCACGTTTTTTCCCTTATTGTTAGACACTGGCAGGGAACTCAGAATTTGCACTGATGTGTGTTTCCTCCCCGAAGTTGGGGCCATCCCTGTGAGACATCACTCGTAGGGATGTTATCACCACGTCATACTCAGAGGATTAAAATTTCAAGTGAATAATGAGATGCCGCAGACCGTTAATTAACTGGACCATTTTCAGGCTCTTGCCATTACTAATAAAAGAAATGTAATGAAACATATCCAGAAAACACAGGCTTGATCCTGCTGCCCCTCGGTTCCGGTGCGTGCGCAGAGCAGTAGGCTTCGGGGGAACTCCTTACAGAGCAGAACTGCAGGTCTAGCCCATACTGCTCTGGCCTGTCCTATTATTAAGGCGATTATTTTTCAAAGTTTCACAGGAGACATGAGCTGCCCCCTGAGGCAGCTCCTATAGGTAGCTTTCTGTGGTGTATGTCAGGGAAAGGGCAGTGCTATGGGTATTTATATATCTGATGATCACAGTGGAATTATCATTATCATGTGCTTGCTTGCATATAGTTTAGTTTAATTTTGGTAAAAGAAGTTATTACCAAGAAGCCTTTTCTCTTTTGCAGAATATTTAGAATTGCTTTATACTAAAATCTGAAGCAAAAAGAGGAAGCAGAATGCAGTGGAACAATAAAAATAAAAGCCTCATTTTTAATTTTCTGATACTACAGAGAGCCAACATAACCTTTAGCGGATTAAGAACAAATCTCTCCAGAAATGGAATCAAGCCTTCTTCTCTTCTTCTGAGTAAAGAATGTATTGTAGGTTCTGCATTAAATAAAAGCTATGCGAATATCTGAGAACACATTAGTAGGTCTAAAGGTTGGGAATGTGTGCAATTAATTAATTTAATTATTATACAGTGTAGCTGGTAGCAAGGTAAGCCTGTGTTTCTTTGACCCTCCTCTGTCCTTAGCCCATATCGCTATAAATGAAGACATACAGGAATGATGCTTGTCTCTTGCTGGCATTAGTTTTAGATTTCACTGTGACACATATAATCAGACTCTTTCTGCTCTGTCTATAAATGCCCTACCTTTTGGTGGTACAGAAAACCTCTTAGCGTCTGGTCTTTCTTTGTAGCTGCCAGTAATCTGTGACTGTAATCTTTATTAAATCAGTCCTCCAGTCTCTGTGAAAACCATTTCCTTGCTATGTATAGCTATTTAGATTTCATTTAAAAATAAATAATAAAACCTTCTGAGACATACGGCATTATACCACAGGTGTCATGCCCTTCAAGGCTGCCTCGTGCATAGCAATGGCTGTGGATCGATCGGAGAGCTCGCAGGTTCCAAGAAATGAGTCTGCTGAAAGTTCGGAGGGTGGAAGTCTGGAGTATGTAATGAGGTTATGTCTGTGCCGTGCTCACCTTTGTACGGGTCGCGAGACAAAGTACAGCTCTGTCCGTGTGGCCAAAAAATATTGTTCTTTTGGTTACTTCCCAAGCTTCCATATGTTATTGCTTCTTTTTTTTTTTTTTTTTTTCTTTTAGCTTTTTCTTTTTTTAGATGCAGCACTTAGGTAAAGCTGAACGTATCGAACTACATGCGGTTTTGTTCAAATGGCAGAAAGAACAATACTTGAACAATACTTGGCAGCCACCTTCTGTGTTTTTATCCTTAATTCTGCATCTGTGTTTTATCAGCTGAGCCAGACAGCGGCAGATGAGCAGAAACTTCTCTGCATGAGGACTTTAGGAAAGTAAAACCAGTCATTTTATGAGCAAATGGCTGTGCTGCTGCTGGAGCACCCCATAAATGACAAAGTGATGGTTTACAGTGTTTTTATCTGGTAGCGTCTCATTTATACAAAAAAATTTGACTTTAGCCTGAATATTTTCTAATACCATGATATGTCTATGTGTTTAAAGCCACTTTTTCTTTATTTTTTCTCCCCTTCCCCCAATCAGACCGATCAGTTTATTTTATTTTGAGATTGACTCAATAGTTTTAGATCTTGCTTATTGCTTGGTCACAGATGGCTGCACAGCAAATGTATCCATTTCACAGGCTTATTCATATAGAGCTGGTTAGATATATGTAATGCACTTTGCCTTTTCAAAATGCTGAGTTTACAGGCATTTTTAGCAGTTATCTGTGTAAGGAGATTCCATTGTAGAGAGTGGGGCTCTGGCCACATTAACACTTGGTGCATGCGCTCACCAAATAGATTTGTGTTTTCCTTCCTCCGAGTGGGATATTTTGCAGCAGATTCAAGTCTACAAAGCTCTTTGCAGATTCTCCGGCTGGGGCGCCACTGTATTTGTATTAATGTATCTCCTGTTCTTGTGAGTAAATGGCTGGCATTCTGTTTTTGTTGGTCTGCCAGCCAAACTATGAAGTGGTAATTGAGTCTGTTTTAAAGTGGAATGTTTTAGACAGTGCTTTAATTGTACTCAAGCCAATTCCATAAATATACACTCCACTATTAAGTTATTTTGTACTATAAGCACTTATGTGGAATCCATTTGTATTGCATTTAATAAGTTTGCTTCGCTTGTCTTACCAAAAAAAAAAAAAAAAAGAAGGATTTCAAAACTCCTTCCTCCTCCATGCACGCTTTTAAATTACAAAGCAGGTGCACATTTCTAAAAGTGATCTCATTGTTGTTCTTGTCAAAATGGTCCTGTCCCTCTCTGTTCTCTCTACCCATGTGTGGAAAACGTTGCATTTATTATCACACCCAGTTTTATGCATCTTCCAGATGATTTAACTGAACTGATGCTATGGAGGATATGCTGACTGGCACTTTTCCCATGCTTAATGTGTTAACAAAAGCCAATAGTGTCAGTTTTAACAGTTTTAGTTAAATTCCCATGACACTCTTAACAAACGTTGAAACCTCTGCCATGTCTTACCCTGACAGATTCCCTGCCGTCATTGCACACTTAAAATAAATGTCATCCCCAATCAAAAAGTTCACATTTTTTTCTGACAATATAATTTGTTACTTTGTTCCTGTTTTATCTCTTTCTTCAGCACAATAATCCAAGGACACATACGATACTTTCTCTAAAGTGTTTTGTGCCGTCTCTTACTGTTAGAGCAAGAAGTGCAGAAGCAATTGATGGAAATAGCCGCTTCATTCAACTCAGTGCAAAATGAAGTTTTCTTAGAGGGGGCATGTGGGATATGAATTGTGCCTCCTATAGCTAAGTGAGAGTAACCCTATGTGTTTCAAAAAGGTGCTTGGTGGCAGTGCAAACCCTTCATGTATAAAACAGAGAGAGCTGTTAGTAATGAGTTTCACATCCGTGGAGTGACACTTGTCAAGCAAATATCACTCCAGCTTTTACATGATTGGTTTTAGCACTTTCCTCCTTCAAAGACAGTTTCTGCACCAGGTAGGTGCTAGAGAGAGCACCTACGGCATGGTGCTGTCTGGGCTACCGTTGCCTATATATTGTAGCTTTCGATCGGCTGGACTATACCGCCGGAGAGAGCACACATTTATGCAAAGAGAAGCCCATTTGTGAGCAGCAGCATCTCTTTGATCTAACCTATGAAGGCCATTATGGAGAGCTACTAGACAGACTTTTTTTAATTATTGTATTATAGGGACAATTGGCACCTCTCTCTTTTTCTCTCTCCCTCCCTCCCTCTCCGTGTTTCCGCGCGCTCGGAGAATAAGAGAGGTGGCTTTCACAGCAGCTGGTTAATTTCCCTGGCTTCACACTACTGTTTAATGATCCGTTTCTCCTGTGCCACCTCTCTCATCTACTGAAAGATAGGTACAAATTGTACCTATAAAAATTATAATACAACTCTGGGTTATCTTTGTTTTTCAAATTGTGATCATCTGAATTGAGGTTTAATATTATTTTCTTTCACAGTTCTTTAGAAACGGCCAAGAATAAATCACCACATCCTATGTGGAACATTTTGGTGTAAAGATTTTACATTTGGGGCATTTGGCAGCCTTTCGTATTGTTGGTTGTTTTTGAAGGTGGAAGATAAATCCCATGGAGATAGCGTCCAAACAACCGTATGGCCACTGAGCCAGCCTGCAAACCGTTGTAAATGGCTAGAAATTCTGGTAGGTCCAGCAATCAGACTGTATCTGTCTCTCAGCACCTTAGAAGACCTTATAGCACTTGGCTGTACTGAAAGAGGGTGGGTAACAAACAGCTCTGCTGAATGACCTAGAAATACTTAATCCTTCTAGGGGCAAAGGTATATCCGAGAGACTTCTTAAAGTTGCTGTTAGGGTTATGATCCTATGAAATGGTGGGTAAAAGGACGGTAAAAGGAAGGGGAAAGTGTCACCCCTACCTAACGAATTGCTGCCTTATTTCTGAGAGTGGTCCCATCAGATCAGAAATGACATATTTTAGAGAGAACCAGAGGGAAGGAAGTTTACCAGACTAGTTACCCTTTGTTATGCCTGTTCCAAGGATAAACCTCAACCGCTGGGAGATGCCAGTCCCTTATCTTTGAAGAGTGCTATGGCATGTGATTAATTTTTTTTTTTAATATTACAGTCTGTGATTTTTGTTAATTTATTTCTGTATTTTTTCTCAAGTCTGTTACTGGGGGATATCAGGACCAGGTCCAATAACTGATTGAATCTGTTTCAGCACAAAAACTGAGTAAATGTTGGGACTGTATTAATGGGATGTCCAAAATAAATAATCTATGGAAAAAAGATGCATCAACCCCAAACAAATAGAAAACAGAAGAGTGTCAGCACAGCTAAAGAAAGGTTGCACATTTGAAACTGCAGATTTTAATACAGCAGGAAACCTTCTCTTGAGTATTATGACAGAGTTTAAAGGGACCTCTGTAATGATTGATATTCAGTAGATTTTCATGTGTTTTCAAAGTTTCTTTTCTTAAAGGAAAGCCATTCACATGCCTGATTAGTAAGCAGAGAGCGACCCTTCTTAAAAGCTGTGCTAGGAAGCTGGGGAATTTGCGTAATTTAGAGAAACGTGTTGGACTGAGGGTTTTGGAAATGAAGGTATAGTGTCTTCCTATGAGAAATGTACTAGAGAATCCTATTTCTGAATAATAGATCCCAAATCTTCTATTAAAAATACTGAATCACAGTTTGGTGATTTTAGACACTGGTTTTGAAGTCTCCTCTCCCATATCATGTTTAAATCCCTCTCTTACTATCACTTTTGCAAACAAAGAAAATGGAGAACAAATTTTAGGCATGTAACCAAGAAGTGTTTTAGGAGGAAATGAAACTGATTTTAGGTGTAACAGCCATCATAGCAGGTGCGAGGCAATACTGAAGATAGAAAGGAGATAGTAGAGAAAGAAGTTTAAAGGGAACCAGAACCAAAACCATTAGCAATTGACTATAAGAACCAACTTCACAGAAATTACTCTAGCATCATGAATTTCATACTTGTACTCAGTTCCCTGAGACATCAGTGATTTTCCTCCACCAGCTTCTTTTGCAACTCATCTCTGGTGACCTCTCTTCTCAAGAAGATGCTCTACTCTGCATCCTCTTGCCATAAAAGCTTAGCACATTCTCTAGTCCTCACTTCTTACCACAGACATAATCTTTATCTTTGACTACTTCTTTCATAGCTGCACCATCCAAATTAGAAGAATTACTCCATGCAGTTGTTTCATACTGTGGCATTACTATCTAAGGAGGGTCAATACTCTGCTGCAGGACTACCACTGGCATCAACATAGAGCCTAAAAATATCTCCTTCCTTGTTGGTCTGTGTGCATGCAGATGTGTATGTGCACACTAGTTGTACATGCTTGCTACTGATGATCAGTAGAGCCAGTAACCTAGGACGCTGCTTAATTGCAAAGCTAGCAAACCCTTTGCAATCCCTCTGCATGAACAACCTTGGCTAGAATTTGTTTGACTTGAACATATGTCAAAAGGTTGCAAATGATAAACATATAAAATCCGCCTTTAAAAGGTAGTAACTGGGAAAAAAACAAGGAAGAATCGTGACATATATTTTTATTTTCACTGTGAATTGTTTACCAGACTCTGCTTGAAATTCAGGTTGTTTATAGCGAATAATCCTTTTGGAAACTGCTCTAAAGAAAGCTTAATGATTGGAGATTACTGTAAAGCCAGATTTCCATGAATACCACTTTAAGTGTTTTTGGCATTCATAGTTCTTCTTTGTTTGTGACCTTCTACCACAACCATGTGATGTTCCAAAATCAGACATATGTTATGACTACTACTTTAGCATTAGATGACTTAGCAAGAGCACACAGACCAATAGCTACTCAGTGGTCTGGTTTCCTACCCTTGTCAGGTCTGAATCATTGGAATAACACCATTTCCACATACTGTAGATCTTCAAACTCTTTTTCAGATGCCATTCAAATGTTTTCAGACTGACCAACATATTACTGCAACCTCAGATAAGTGTTCAGCAACATCAGTGTCCATTTGCTGAACCTTACTGTATGTATTGAACTGTGAATGTGATTGCACTTGGGTAAGAAAGCTTCTTCACCCTTGCAGTTGGCTTACGGTTGCAATGTATCAGTACGCTGTACCTTGTGTCTGTGATCGGCCATACCTATCCAGTCTTGCTGCCGCTTCTGATGTCTGATGCAGCGATCTCAGCGAGCTTGCATGCCTTGTTCATGTTAGGTGGTCTAAGACCTTGAGAGGAGTGTCCCAGCTTCTTTGCAGCTCATCTTTCTCAGGCTGGACTTGCCTTTTCTTGGAAAAAGTGGTGATTTTCAATGATATTGGGGACATACATTGGGAATGCTTTAATGAATATAGAAAATAACATAGTGGGTGTTTCTTTTTCCAAGTGTTAGCAATTTATGGCTATCTGTTAGCAGTGTAATGGTATTTTCAGTGCTCCATCAATCTAGCTTTTCTCATCAGTATGATAACATAATTGCATATAGATCCTAGTCTACAGACAAAGATGTGGTACAAGAAGTGAATATTTTTTTCAAAGGCACACAGATATGTTTTATCTATAAACAGTACTGTACAGGACATATATTACTGAAGTTAAGCAGAGGTTGTTTTCAAACTATTGACTTGACTGCAAGGGAAGCATATCAGTTCAGGTACCCATCTCCTCCTTATAAGGCTATGTTCCAACAAAAGTAATCAATATGTGATCTGGAAGGAGAAAATATCCTGGTACCCCTAACAATTCATTTTCAAAATCTAGACTGCTGTTCCTTTTTTCTTTCATTTATTTCTTTTCTTTACTGAGTTCTCTGCATTTTTGCTTTACAAGCAGCAGGGAAAAAAAACATCTACCTTAATTTGTTCTGACTTTTGCCTGAGTAACCCTAATGCATGGTATCCTGTGAAATCTGTTAAAACCCTTCACACTTTTTAAAGAAAGAACATACAGATGTATATTCAATCCACAGAAATAGGAACTTAAATAAGCTGATACACATTTATATATATTTGTATACATGCATTTATATTTATTTTTATATATACGTGTGTATTGTGTGTGTATATTTGTAGAGCAGCTTAGTTAAGTTATATGTATATATGAAGCAACCCAGGGGGAAAAAAAATACTATTTTGAACATAAATAAGAGCGAGCCTGGCAGAAACGGCCGTTCGGTGTCTGCAGTTGCTTTTGCGGGGGAGAGAGCTCGGGCCTCGGCTCGGAAGGAGGGCGGGCGACGCCGCGGCCCCTTCAGCGCTCGGCGAGGGGCCAGGCGCTGCGGGGCGGGGAGGCGGCGGCGCCCCGCTGCACCGGCACCTCCCGGGGGGCCCGTGGCGAGGCTGCGGAGCGGAGCCGCGTTCAGCATTAGCGACAGGAGCTGCCTCGCTCTCTCCGGAGCACGCCGTGGCGGGGTACTGCTTCCTGTTTGAGCAAAATCAAGTCTTTAATTGCAGGGAATTTTTTTTCATTACCTGTTAATTGATAAATCATGCTTGCAGCTCTGCGAAACGAGCTGCCTTGTGAGCAGCCTTCCCGGTTTCTCTTCCCTCAGAATGAGGACATATACAATACTGGGGACAGAGGGCTCATTGCAGGGGGAAGTCTTTGCCCCAGAGCACCACAGCGAGTGGCTCCAGGAGCTGCTGCAGGGGCGACCAGCATCGCGTGAGGTAGAGCTGCAAGCGCGGTGGCTTCGGTGGGAGGCTCCGCACCGCTCTCCTGGCCTCCCGGCACGGCGGCAAAGGGAGCCTGAGCAGTGCCTGCTTCGTCAGGCTGCTGCTCGGCGCCTGGCAGAGCCCAGGCTGCTGTCAGGTGGCACAGGGCCGGCTGGATAAGAGCGGCAGAATGGGAAGAGGCAAAGGTGAATTTTAAGTCACCTTCATGCACCTGCGTAGGCATGTGCAGCTGCGTATGCACACACGCAGCTTCTTTTGTGCATGTTAGCCACAGCTACAGATCAGGCCTTTGATCTAAAATCAACAACAAAAAATGAGCTGGGCATTAAAGTCACAAGCTTCAGGAGGCACATGAAACATGCATTTCTTTTTTAAGATCTCTTTTGTCATTTCTGTCCTTTTATTCCTGCTTCTATTGCAAGTAGCAAGAGGCCACTGTCTTGGGAGGAACAGTAAAAATCCTGAGTATAGTGAAATAATTTAGCTGATAATTCCCTACCGTATAATTTTCTACGCTTCCTGCTAGCTGACCTTGTGGGCTCCTGTCAGGTTGCTAAGGGAAATCCAGCAGGACTCCTGCTCTGCTCCTCTACTTTTTAAAAAGTATTACAGGAAATGGAGGCATGTTTATGTCAGCTTAGTTAGGTATGTATTTGATCAAGCGGCATTCTGTAACCCTTTATCTTGGGGTTTCCGCCCCCCCCCCCCCCTTTTTTAAATTTGGGTGATAGCTGCTCTGTACAGAGGAGCACTCGTTCCAAGCTAATCACTTGGCATTTTGAACATGGGAAACGTTACAGAAAAAGTCGGGAGTGGCTATGGGCATGTGCGTGTGCGCAGTACAGGTGAAGAGCGTAATGGAGGTTTTAGAGGAAACTAGTGGAACAGTGTCTGTTCTTGTGTCTTTATTACAAACGTTGATGTATTGTCCACACTAAACAACAGTAATCATGAGGGATGGGAGTATGGAGTATTAAGGTTGCCATTTCCAGTTCATACCACTTTGGTAGTAGGAACAAAGGTGTTAAGATCTTACAGACATTTGCCAGCTTGTGTACAGGCAAGTCAGCGCTCCCCTTCCGCTGTTCCACAGACAGGTGTTGCCCACAAAAACATATTTGCTGCTGGTGGTACTTTGGTGAGTGTAGCACAGCAGGATGGACACAGACGGACCGCATGGAAATATCTCCTGGCCACTTCTCGGTGGTCCCTCACAGGACTGAGGAGGTTTGCATGGGAACCGCGGGCAGGAGACTAGCACTGCTGCTGCCCATGCCATACCTGTTGTGCAAATAAATTGAAAATGTTGCTCGCCAGTGCTATCAATCTGGCACCTTTGACAACCCCCCAAAATAAATGAGTCAGTTGGAGTGGATTTGACTCATATTGCAGTTTTTACTGCCAGGGTAGCTGTAAAATTACAACTTCTTCAGAGGTGTAGCTAGACTGTGCTGTTGTGCCATGATGTGCCCAGGTTTGGAACTGCATGTTTTGGGCTTTGAGCTGTTCTTTTTCTTTGTTAGCGTCCTTTAGGTTTTCCAACTTACCATGGCAGAGGTCCCTTCAGACCTGATGCTGGGCCAGAGAAACCAGGCTCATCTAGGAACCCAGATTGTCCCTATGGCCTCTAACCATATTACAAGATATTCAAGGTTACTCATAATGCGTTTTGGCATGATTGATAGGCACTGCAAGCAGGTGCAGCCGTTGCCTCCACTGTGCTTTTCTCTGACCTGGGAAAGTTTCCCTGTGCAACTTGTACAGGAAATAACAAACCATTGATTGGTGTCTGACTTATTCGTAGGTAATTATAGGCCATTGATCTAACTGGGTTGGAACTGTGGCGCTGTAAGCTGTGCAGCCTCATTACCTCTGACCTGGTGACTGCAGCATCGAGTCATTGGAAAACTCATCCAGAATTGAATCCTACCTTAAGTTTTTGTCTGCTGCAGAAAAAGAGAAGGTGAAATGGTCATTTGCAAGTGTTGTAGACTGCATTTGAAAACTTTGCAGCTTGATGTATGAAATAACAGCGTGTACTTGGGACAAGCAAGCTTCCTGTTTGGTGCTGGTGTTTATAGGCCAGAGGCTTTAGAACAGGAACTGCATCAGCGGGCGTGCGCTGCGTCTCAGCTACCACAAGGACAGCATCGTAATATTTCTGATGAAATGTCATTAGTCTGCCGCATAGAATAGAACATGACGTTGTTTTGGAACAGATGCTTTTAAAATTCAGCAATAGTAGCAAATTATGTCTGCTATGGATTAAATACAAGCATTTTTTGATCTACATTCGATTGCATGCCCCAGAATTTTTATCAATAAGTCTACGATTTATAGGCATTGATTTGCTAGGCCTTTAACAGGAAAATAAAAAGGGCCCTCAATGATCGAACTCAAAAGCCATTGCTCTTGCAAAAATCTGGAATTTTATATTGGTAAAGGTAGTAAATCTTTAACCAAAACAGCCTAGACAATAAATTGTTGCGGATATTATTTGGAGAGTATTTGGTGCTTTTAATTAATGTTTTATTTTGGAAGAAAAGTAAATCTTTTAGGCGATAATGTAAGTTATTTGTCAGTTTGTCTGTCCTCTTCATCCTCCGTACATCCAATCTCACTCCCATACGTACAAACAAAAGTAGCACTATATATATTATAGTTCTTTTCTTCCTCCAAGTTCCATGCTCTTCTGCACTATGAGTTTTGGAATCAGAAGAGAAAAACAGTAAGATATATTTTTAGAAATTTATTTCTAAGAAAAACCCTTCATTCATCCATTCAGCTCCCTTTTTTTTTTTTTTTTTTTTTTTTTTTTGCCAGCACCTATGTTCATAAATAAAGGAAAATATTGTACCTGCCAGGAAGTATTACAAAAAGCACTTTCTTTCATGTCAGCTTTCATTATTTTTAACAGGTTGTGTAAGGACATTCAGCCTGGTGCACTGGAATATGCAGGGTGTGTGTGCATGGTTTATATTTGCTCTCAGATCTCAATATATTTGATATTAGTGGCAGATTTTTATGTTTGTTGGAGAATGGTTTTATACCACATGACAAGAAAGCAGAATTGCCTTGTAAGTCTAGATGCCAGGCCTACCATTCTTTGAGTACAAAGCGTGGAGGCTCATATTTGCAAAAATGACCGTGGATATGGGGCATACAGTAAGAGAACACCTAGACATGATTTCTAATAGTGCAAAGCATCGGTAGCTCCCATTAACACAATCTTTAATAGAACAGGTCAAGTGGCTCATTCTAGACATGCAGATGCAATCTAAATTGGTGACTATTTTTTTTTTAAATGACCAGTTTGCACTACCTGGTAA
This sequence comes from Rhea pennata, assembly GCF_028389875.1. Taxonomy (NCBI): domain Eukaryota; kingdom Metazoa; phylum Chordata; class Aves; order Rheiformes; family Rheidae; genus Rhea; species Rhea pennata. Next base: position 115,462,677 of record NC_084664.1, on the reverse strand, counting down.
TAGTCCGGGGGAGGCCATAGAGGTATCTCTGTAGAGGGTTAAAGCTTCTGTTCCGTATCCTCAGAAATATTATCCAAATAGTAATGTACTTTTCTTTTAGTATACACTATTATGTATATATTACTCACTGACAGACAGGTGACTGGTTCAGATGGGCATAGACAGTGTAATTTATGCATCCATTTGGCATATGCGTGTTTCCAGATCATGGCATTGTCTCCTCTTCTTGCCAGATAAGTTGAAACATTGACAGGCAGTGTGTTCACTTTTTCCTTTTATTACAGTAATTTATAAGATATTTTAGCTAACAGGAGAACAGCCCAAGGGGGCATTCTCATGTTAATTACCAAATGTGGGCTTGTCAAAATCAAATAGCTTCAGGAATAATGCAAGTAGTACTGCATCGTCATATTGTTTGGCCCTCAACCCCAATATTAGCTTTCAGAAGAAAAAAAAAAAGCTTATTTTATTGGTTTTTAAATTTTAAAAATTCCCAGGTCTGACCTATCAGAGACAAGAAGAGAAATGCAAATGTGTAGTTTAAAATTTAAATGCAGGTGAGTTTTTAATCTTTTTTTTTCATGTTCAGCTAAAAACAAAAGAAGTGTCGGAATGTTGATTGCCATGTTCTGACTCTTCCTGCACCCACTGGTGGTTTGCATACACTGTAGTGTACCATCAGGAAAGTCTGCTACCTACATTGCAGCTTAGAGTTTGCGGCTGTTCTCCTTTTCCCCTCTGGAACATCAGTAATGACCACCCAATGTCACTTTCTGACAATGTTGTTTCTGCAAACTCATCCACATGAATTGTCCCTCCCACTCAGGTACTCCAAGGTGCTGTACCACATGGATAAGTCGATGAGAGTCTGCTAACAACTGGGGCCAACAGAGAAGGTGCATACATAAACATATACACATAGACATACAGACCCGTACAAACACTGCTGTCACATATTCTCTCATCATTTATGAAGCTGTCAGCATGACCAATTGAGTTCCAACACATTCATTAATCAACCTTTATGCTGCATCATTGAATTCTGATAACTCTTATTTGAGGGTATGAGATGATCAGTCAATAATTGCATTTTTCTCCTTATATTACAACATTGCACAATTCACTTTAGTCCACCCTAGAGATTGTCTTTGCCACCTCAAGAACTAGCAAAGAGAATCCTGTTGTGCAATACGCTCATTCTTCAGTGCTATAAATATGAGTGAGACGGATAAGGGGGAATTCCTCCCTGTAAGGATATTCTGCCATTCTGAAGCTTGACGTTGTTACATTTATTTATTTTAACTTCACTGATTTTCTACTGCTGGCATGTTTCATGGCAAAGAAATAGAACAGATTTTACTAAATCTTTTAATAAACCTACATAAATCTTTCCCAGTTCCTGAATGTTACCCAGTCTGAGGCTTATCTTACGCACTGTTCCACATGAACCCCTCTAATTGTCAGCTAACTTCTTAGGAGAGGCCTTTTCCAAAAGTAATCAGATTCTAGTCCTGTTGAACCATTTTGGATAACAAAATCCAAATCCACAAATCCCTAAACAAAACCTCCTGGCATTAATATTCTCCTGGTTGTGCCAGAAGAGAGCTGATGGGCTGAGCATTTCTGACTACAGTTGTCATATTTTATGTGAAGAAAAATGCTGTCTCTCAGCTCTAACCAACTAGGGCTTTATAGCTCAAAACCAACAAGCTAAATTTTGCCAGTAGACAGCCAGTGCAGTTCATCAAGGATTATAGTCTGAACTGCCTGCAGTTATTGTGTGGTCCTACAGTGAAACCCCTGTAGGTGCAAATATCTTACCTCCAAAGGCAAAGGCCGATCAGCTTGATCTTGATCAGCTCACATTCTTATGAAAATATAAGTCTTCCCATGAAGCAAAAGTGCTGAGAAGAGCTCTCTGTAGCCACTGTTACCTGAATAGCTAATACAGCCAATAATCAAGATAGTTATTCTGCAAATAACCAGCCTTAGAAGATATGCCCTAATAATCTTGTGTCCAATATACTTCCACATATTTCCCTATGTTATTTCTAAGAGCACAGCTATCATTGTTTATTTGGGTAGTTCTTTTACCAGGTGTTCCTCCCGTGCTCATCCACAACTTTTAAGATGCGTGGGTGAGATATTGTCCCAATCAAGATCAGAAGGGATGGAGGTCAAAAGTGTGTGCTCTCTGGTAGCTGAACACGGTGCTGTTCATGTTGCCATTCTTAAATGTCTCGTGGTGTCCTATAGATGTTTACAATACTGATGACAAAGCAGAACCTTGCAGTGATGATCTCTGCAATCTGTTGCGGGGAGGGAGAATCACCTCATTGATCCTCCCACAATTATACCGCAGGACTGAAGGTAAAGAGCGTAAGAGGCAATTTTTGCAACAAAAATCCACATCCCCAGTTCTTTTTTAGGTCACTTATATTTTACATTGACAGAGCAATTGTATTGTATGTAGGATAGACTTCGATTTGACTCTGTCCTGTCACTTCCAGAAATTCAAGAAGTGTCACATGCTGGAAATTCAAGCAGAAAAGACTCATTATTCTTTGAGACTGTTATTCAAAATTTCATAGGGACTTCTGCAAATTGACTCTGACAGGTAGTTATCAAACACTCCTATATCTCCGTTAGAGCATGCACAGCCACAAGAAACTATCTGGATCTGACTAGATCCTGAAAATAATTCCTCACAGTCAGAAACACTTGACTCCATCACCTGAAGCAAACAACCTGGATTAACCAGCTTGTTAACCACCTGTTTTCTTTGACTCTTCCACAGTTACAGCAGATTTCAAATGCTCTTTTCCCTGTAATCAATACATTCAGAACTGGGCTTAATCCACTGGTATTTTAGCCATCTTCCTTTCTGCTTCGTTAGTTTGAGGTCATTTAAATCGTACAGCATAGCTGATCCTGCCTTAGGGCAGGGGGATGCTCTAGGTGACCTTTTAAGGTGCCTTCCAACTCTGTTTTCAATGATTTTGTGATATGATCTGTCAAGACGAAATAGATGAGCAAGAGTTTAGGGGTACTTAGGATATAGCTTCATTACTCATATGATTTGATACCTATGCTAGTGTTCCTGCTTAGATCCTTAGCAGTCCATTTTGACTTTTAGCACATGCCTTTTAAATAAATGCTGATATGAAATATCTGTCCCACCCTCAGATCCTCAAAGAAAAGGGATTTTTGGCATGTAACAAAGACCCAGTTCCTGCTCTGTGTCCAGCACTACCACATAGAAAAGATTAAAAGCGTAGCTGGCTATACAAGTTGAACCACAGGCTATCAGGGACACTTGCATTAGTGATGTCTAATAAGAATCCGTTGGTGTGGAAATGGGAATAACACACAATGGTTAGTGAGGATGACTTTAACACCGCAGTAAAGTGACCTGTACACAAATACTAGTCACTAGGTCATGCCTCATATATACAATGGACATTCTCTGTCAAACACAGGCTGCAGGTTGAAGATTTCCTGTATTTAAGGCCAAGCATACATATCACAGACTCATTGTGTCCTTGAGCCTCTTTCTTAATTTATGCTGAGCAGTGTTCTCAGCTGTAGTGATTACCAAAGGTAGCTTTGATGGAGACTGCAGGAGGGAAATGAAGTCTCTGACAGGGTTCCCATGCAGCCAGTTCACGGTGATGCTGTTGTGTAGAGACGGCTGAAGTCAGCAGGTTGGATACAGAGTTCTACAGTCGGCTTGTGGAGAAACTCCCTTGCTCTAGAGGATTTAAATGGGAACACTGTCAGGTTTAGTGTTCCTGTTGAGCTCAATTTTCTTGGCGGACTGTAAGTGGAGAGAAAGTCTCAAATGTAGTCCAACTCTAGGTCATTAGGGGCTTTAAAAGATTACAGTCAGGACCTTGAATTGTATCTAGTAATAAATGGAGCATTAGCAGTGTGTGGAGCTCACGATGGCTTTAAATAATAATACACCAAGCACAAAAAAATGAAGTAGACCGCTTAGGATGAAAATTTACTCAGTTTAGTTGAATGAAAACAGGAAGGGAGAAGGCAGTGCAAGAAAAACATGGGAAGTTTGTGTTCTTAGCTGTTAGCTGGCTGAGCTAGCTAATGAGAGACAGAACCATCCCCTTCATATTAATTGTTCAGATATGATCTTACACAAACCTATTTGATGATGGTAGATACTATGTTCAAAATGAGAATTCAGCTCCTTCTGAATAGCACAGAAACACCCTTCTGCTCCTTACAAAGAGCTATGCTTATTAGCAATTTTAGCAGATAAGCTAGAGATTGAACTCGGAACAAAAAATGGAGTTGAAATGATCTTCTGAAAATCTGGGCAAATTAAAATGATGACAATGTAGAAAAACTCATGTAACTACTCATCATATTTTTTGTATTGAAGGCTTTCAATGCTCAGCTTTCTTAATCCAGAAATTTTCACCAGCACCAATTTACTCTTTCAGAATAAACAGTATAAGATTTAAAAATGAGTGTTACTGATTAAAGAATATGTATGTCTATAGGTGCAGTGATGTGATGCATTCACTTACTATCACATGCTTGGCTGGCAGGGTAAAATGTGTGCTAAAAGAACACAGATACAACAGTGAATGGAATATTCATCTGTTTAAAGTGCATATGTGTGCAAAGTGTATGAACATTTATTTACTGCCCTATTGCATGATACCTTTGTGGTTCCAAAAGACACTTCTATACTGAAATCAGTCTGGATCTTTCTTACTTTTATCACATTGAAGGTATAGATTTGTTTGTCCACAAAGACCTTTCTTTTAAGCTGTAATTCTGCTGTGACCCTGGGGATAAATTTTGGTTCAGTGTAACCTTATTTCATTTAGTCCTTAAAATCAACTGATCTTTGTGACAAAGGGTAGTCGCTAGGAAGGAAGTTGTAGCATGGAAGGGGGGGGGGGTATGTGGCAGCTGCATTTCTAGTTAGTGTTCAAGTCTCCTCCTTTTGGAGATTCGCCTTTTGTTGACCCTGATTCATTTGTAGAAGAAAAATAAATATAACTCCGGAACGTGCATCTTCTTTCAAAACCAGGTTGAAGGAATTGAAAGGAGACTGACAGAAGTGCTTAGCATTGTGGATATCTATATTCTGTCTTGCCAAAGGGTAAATAGAGGACATTTGTTTGTTCATCAGCTTCCAAATCTCCTCTCTCCCCCTCCCAAAGAGGGGAGGGAAGAAAAAATAATTTGGAGAAGGGGGCTCGGAATACTTGATATTCTCTTTTGCCCATTTCTAGCAGAGCCAGGCATGAACAATTAAATCTAGGGCTTCCCTGTGGTCTGTGAATAACACAGCACAGTGCTAACCATCAGGGCACAAAGGCAGACAACAAAAGGGGCTTTTTTATTTTTTGTTTACCCTTCAGGACACTGTTTACCTTATCACTGAAGGGGAAGTTATCATCTCATCCCTTTTGGAAATTGTACTGGGTTGATTCTGTACCTCCAGGTATCGGACTGGCTAGTGATAAAGTGGGCATGTCAGCCGGGGGTTAGGAAAGTCATACCGGGAGCTGTTGCACTCTCTCTCCCAGTCTCACTCCCTCTGTCTCTGTGTCTCTTGCTCTTTCTCTGTCAAACCATTTTCTCTCTCTCTCTCCTTCTATCAACTGGAATGATTTTTTTTCCTTCCCCCTCCCCTCTAAATTTACTTCACAGCAGATTGTCTTGTAGTAAATCACCAAAAACCCAAATAGCACTAAAGCATTCTGATACAACATTAGCATTTGCTTAACAAGCACAAGATAAACATTAAACAAAGAACTGCATTTCTTTATTAGAGGCTGCAAGATACATAATCCATGAGCACAAGAAACATGGGACCCAGTGGATATGCAGATGTGTGTTATTTCATTGGCGCTGGGCGGCCTTGTTAGAAAAGGTTTTCATCTGAAGGCTTGGGGGTGGATAGTTGACTGTCCCTGGTGGGGCTGTAACTAGATACGGAGACTGTTGCAAGCTAGGCTGGGCTCCCTGGTGGATGCACTGATTGGACAGCCCGAGGAAAACTTGGGAAGCATCAGGAAGTGAACTCAATCACCTTGGGGATGAGAGGGTAGAACCAGATGAAGGCATTTGACTTCTTTTCTAACTCCCACTAAGGACAGATTGCCAGTGCGATCCAGCCTCCATAACTGCAAATCAGGCCCTTTCCCCTATGCTGATTTCATTAGAATGGCCAGCATGGTGCAAAGAGGAGGGAAAAAAAAAAAGGTTAGACACAGTAATTTTACAGGCAGGCGGGTACAAAAAAAATCTGCATAATTAAGCAGTCAAGGCTGCTAATAGGGGAGTTTATATGCTCTGGGACCAGGCAAGGGCAGCACATATGGATATAGCACTGGATATTAAATCTACGGCATGCAGACTTACTTCAGGGCCCTTAGAGAAAAGGCTAATTATAGAGAGAGGAATTGTGTTTACTGGTCTGTCTTGGGCAAAGATGTTGAGAGAAGTGCAACCAAGTTTTGCAGTTAGACATGAACAGTCTGTTAATAGAGATATCAAAAATATGTGCTTGTGGTTGCTTCATATCTAATCAACAGGAAATCACAGATTCCGAGACCCTCTTCTGCCAGTTAAATGAGGAGGGGAAAACACATACATATACATATTCCGGATGCAGGATATGAATGTGTTCATTATTAAATTGCTGGAATTTAATCTGAACCAAGCTCTTTATCATCAATAAATTATATTTAGCAGTTTATCCTGGTTTAGCTACTCCTGTTTAAAAATGTCAGTGCTTCTGGGTATAAATTCCAAGTCAGCATTTAAATATAAATGGGTACTATGAATGGAAGTTGCAACGGGCAGGACTGAGCAGTTAGAGAAAGGGTATGTTTATGTAACAAGTCCTGATGTGGTGGACATTAACATTTCATAGTGCAGATCAAAGGTATGGAGAAGACTCAAGAGCCCTCAGTCAGAGGCCCCTAGTAACTGTCTAATATGCTCCATGAGATGATTTCTCCAAATTAGAAAGATTTAGACTATTCTTTATCTAGATAGATAGACAGATAGATTTTTTAACACTTTAAAAAGTGATTAGCCTTTTTCTAGCTCCCTGTCCAATCCCCAAGGAAAGAAATGTTTCATTTTACTGAAGGGAGGAGGCCAGTAAGGCATTGTTATGAAACAGTGCCCCACATCCATAGCTGTTAGGAGAGGCCAGGATCTACAGCCTATTCTGATTTAATATTTTACTGTTTTAGTTTTTTGTCCTTTCTGTGTTTTGATGTATCACAGACAGCTCTACCATCTGGGTTAGCTGTATTCTGAAGTGCTAGAAAGCAAGAGTGGCAATCAAAAGACTGCCGTGATGGTCATCAAGGCACATGTGAGATGCTGGGTACCCATCAGCACCTATGGAATTTAGTGTGGTTTTAAGGCACTCTGGAATATGTAGGAAGAATCTTTTGATTTGGCTCCCTCTACTGAATGAGTGAGACCAGCACTCAGGGTATTTACTAGCTGAGATAAGTTTTGTGTTGAATGCTGTAACAGCACCGTGCTATCACACAGTGATATACAGAAGCATGTACAAATAGAGTCCTTACCTCAGACTGCTTGCAAAGATACTCTTAAGTGCTCACTTTGGAAAGGAAAGGACACTTCACTAATTTGGTAAATAACTAATTACAAGCAGGCCTTATAATAGTTACTTGAAATCCCAAGTCATACAGTGAGTAAGCTCGAAGGATGCCAGCCAGGCTGACCATGAAGAACATGCTCTATCTTTTTTTTATATTATACCCACAAGTGAGCCATGAGGAGGAGTGCTGGGATCACCTGGAATTGGCCAGGCTGCTCTGCACTGGGTGGGATGTCTAGCAGGTGGCAATAGCCTGAAAGTCCTGGGGCATTTGGGAAAGTTGAAAATTTCCCTTCTCCATGCCTCACCCAAAGTGATAAGTAACTAAATTATGTATATTAAAATGTTATTGTTTGTGTTGCAGATGAGGCAGAAAGCTCAGCATATGTATGAAGTCCTATTTCTTGAGTGTGCAATGGTTATGCAGCTTTATGACCAACACGCATGTTGGTCTGGACATCAGGCCTCCCTATTTGAAAGGAGGAGAGAGGGCTCAAAGACAACTGTGTTTCTACTCATTTTATGAGAAGGCAGTTGTGTGGAGGAGAGCAATCTATATAGCATTCCTAAAGAGAGAAAATCTTCAGCCCTTTCTGCACATTACAGGATCTGCAGAGAACAGAAAAATAGGACCTGGGAGAGACCTTCTGCATGTACCTTCTTGGACACGAAGTCAGTCAACTGGGAAGCACAAATCTGTAGAAAGCAAGTCTTGCTTCCTTTCCAGTTCTTTTAGAACTGTTTGCTTGTTTTTAATCTTTTGCTAACTTGTGTTCATCTGGGATGCTCTCACTATATTGCAATTTCTTTCCTATGCATAGCTATTTCATCTACTGTTTTTTGCAATAGCTCTCTGTTGCTTTGTTCGGATTTGTAGATTTAACATAGGAACAAATACATATGCACACGTCTGCATGCACTCACTGTTCCACAGTTTACACTGCAGTTAAAAGGATTAATGAAAATCCTATTCCAACAATATTTTTCCATACACTTCTAAGCAAATCTGGCTTAAAATATTTGCCTGTAACAATGATATTAAAGTATGGGTATTACCGCTTTTGAAAGACATTTTGAGAACAGTTGTGTTATCAGTTAAGGCATGAAGAATATAAAATTGTGGAAGATGCTTGTTTTAAAGTCTGTTTCAAGAATAAGTTGCAAATACTTCAGCCAAAAGACAGGGTAACTTTTCAGTACTGAGGAGCAAGTGGATAACCTGTCAACAGTGATGATCTAATGGCAGTCTCCAACCTATGCTGTGTCACCAGCCAGCTGTCAATCTCTCCCGTGTGTCTCAAAAGCACTAATTGTTATGATAGCATCAGTGTGAAAGCTGCTAAGAAAAAAAATATTCCCTTGGCGCTGCTTTGTGAAAAATAGGCTGAAGATCAAAGTTCATCTTGGCTTTGCTGGATTTCCTTTTTACTTGCCTAGCTACCTGTTAACACATTACTAAGAACCTAATTGTAGCTAGTTGTAGCTGTAGAGTTATTTTGCTAATATAAAACAGCAATCAAGTAGACTACATATAGGCTCCTTTGAATAAGGTATTTGCCAGCTTCTTGTAGAAACATCTCTACTTCTCCTCTGCAGCCCATCAGGCTTAGATCAGGGAAAAAATGCCTACTCCTCCTTATACAAGTTCATATTGGAGACCTACTCTGGCTGTGTTAAGGAATACTTCAAGATTTAGGGAGTAATTCTGCTTAAAGGAGTAGTGCAAGCATCATTTCTATACGTGATTTTAAATACATGTGCACTTATCTTTTATTGATATGCATGAAGCCATATTGCTGCTCTTCCATATTCTCTTTGTCTAATACAGTTCATTCATTGCTTGATTGTAAGTCCTGAAAAAAAAAAAAAAAGAAAAAGAAAAAGAAATTATTTCTTCTTCTCTTCTGATTAGGGACTTTGAAGACAGCAGTGTATCTGTGTTTAAATAGTCTAATATAACACTGACATTAGAAGAGTCATATAACTAGCAGATATGTGTCAGTAATGTTCTCTCAATATTCTTCCACTGTTATATTTGGCTCCTTTTTGCTCCATTAGTCCACACGTTCCAGTGTCTAAATCCCACTGTTTTTTCCTTCACACCATCTCAAAGATCTCTCCTGTTTCTTTCCAACTCTACAGCCAATTCTCTTATTAAGAATCAAATTGTATTTCACTTTGACTGTGTTGCTCTTCCTCAGACTAAAGAAATGCAGCCACCAAGCTAAGTTTTTGGATACTGATTTATGTGGTTTACTTACAGTTACTTGTAGTACTCTTGCCTTTTTATGAAGTATAAACCTCTTGTGATCATATTCAAAGCTTTCTATCCAGCCCTGCCTATTCTCGCTTTTTGAGAATCCTGGCTCTATACCCCTGGCCCTTCCAGTGCTCACTACTCTGAACACCTATTTCTGGAATTGCAGGCAATTTCCTGTTACCTTTTATCATCAAGCTTTTGTGCTTTGGAGAAATACTGTCAGGACCCCTGCACTGCTGCAACTTGTCCAGCTTTATGTTCTCTTCAAAATTTAAGTTCTACCATGTTGCCTGGAGTGATTATTTGTTTGTTTGGAAAAAAAAAACTTAACAAATATGTCTATGTTATTCTGTGTTCCTGCTTCCATTCTTTCCTGGCTCTTCTAAGAGGTTCTCTGAGCTGGGCCCACCCTTCTGGCATATGGTGTGAAATGCCAGGAACAGATAACAAGGGCAAATGACAGTATATTCTGCTGTTCTCATTCGTTCAAACTCAGACAGGATACAGCCACAGAGCCACTTACCTGCTTGCATCTCTCTCTCTCTCTCTCTCTCTCTCTCTCTTTTTTTGTTTTTTGTTTTTTTTTTGTTTTTGTTTTTTGTTTTTTTTGCCCTCAGACACCTTCAAATGGTCTAGAAAAGTAGATTTCTAAGAAGATGCCAGTGGTAGGGATTTAGGATTTGGCAAAGCTTATAAAATCAGCAGGACTTGGGACCAAATCCTGCAGATACTAAGGGCATCTTAGAAAACCCAGAGTAAGGAGACAAGCAGCAAAGGAGAGGCTATATTTATCCCGGTAGGCAAAACTCAGGACGTGAAAACAACTGACCCTTTTGTTTCTATTTATCCCCACTTTTGCAACCCTGCCAGGCCTAATTTAGCATCTGTACTCACCTTCCCAGAAGGCAATGCAGTCTTTTACTTGGCTTGAAACTTTTTTCCAGAAATCTTTACCTCAACTGGTATAGGGAGAGATTTCTTGGAGGGGAGATTGAGTGTGTGAGCTGGGTCCCACGGTTCTCTAGTTTTTCTAATGCTCTGGGTGTATCTCAGGAGAGGAGCAGGCTGATGACTGTATTGTTTTAAAATGTCAAAAGGATCTCTGGGCACAAAGAGCCATGTCCTTTAGAGCCACCCAACTCCTGGCAAAAGCAAGAGAGGTGCAACCATAGGGAAAATGTCAAAATGGGACTGAATGATTGCGATCATCATCATCACCAGGAAATGGGATCAGTCATTTGACGGGGCTAAAAAAGAATGGTAAAAATACATGGTGCCCATCCATTTCTTCCATTAAGTATTGCAAGCTAGCTGCTAAGCTGGGAGTTTTATCTGCATTTGTGACACATCCTGCATTAAAGAATAAATAAATAAATAAATAAATCAGAGAACATACAGTAGATGCATTTTACTGCCAGAGTGGAACTTCACAATCCTACCAGGGGACCTTTTTGTAATGTTTGTAATGTGCTGCTATCGTGCTTTAGCAAAGAAAAATGTCACTGCTGGGCTTTATTTTTAACAGACTTTTTTAACATCAATTAATGCAAGCAAATGTAGTGAAGCAAGTCTTACTTTTTATTTATATTTGGGTGAAAGCAGTGAGGGGGCTTCGGGGAATGCTGTGTATGGGGTGTAGGGGGGGCATTAAGCTCCAAACAATTCCACAGCAGAGAGGAATTTTTTTAACACTATGAAAAAGCAGGTGGGCACCCAACTTCCATTGGCACTCCCTGGGGTTCAGGAATCAGACTGCCCTTGAATATTTCGTTCATGTTGTAGCTTAAAAAAAAACACATTACAGAACACACAAAGTTAGCCATCATGAAAGACCATGTCCTCCTCTGCTGTAAATAGAGGGGTCACACTGCTGAACTCAAGTTTGCCTCCATGTGCATTCTTTTTATTAAAAAAGGTAAAATTATCAGGCAGCCCTAAGAAGTGACATTCGTTATTTATAACACGAGTGCTGCAAGAGTTGCATCTTATTATATTTCCCTCTTGTTTGAAATTGTTATACTTGCAGTGTTTTCTATCTTTCTTCTGTTTCTCTAACTCAAATGCAAACAGATATGCAGGACTGTAGGCAAACTCTTACCTTGCAATATTGATTTGTTTTCTACTGCTGGGAAGAGACATCACTGCAAACCTTGGTAATGCAACATGCATCTCTTTCTTGTCAGTTTGTCATGGAATTAAAGGTGAAAACTAACTGTTATTTTGCAGGTATTTGACTTATTGTGATATGACAGAGTTCTGATGTGGGCATAGAAATAAATATGTGATCCAATGATAACTTACTCCCTATAATGCAGTATCAACATAGTGAGCTAAGGACAAAACAATTACTTTAATTTGGAATTTTCCTGCTATTGCCACGTTTTTTTTGAGACTTTTGACATGGTTAATTTTCTCAGTAACGCTGATGTTTTGGCATGTTGGCCAAGTTTCTGTTTGCTATAGCTCATTTCCAGGTTAAAGTTTTTTTCTTCACAGACCTCTTGTTTTTATTTTATCTGTTTTGGGAGAGGAAGAATGTGTCATTTGCAAAAATAAAATGTTGGAACGAGAAAGGGGTTGGTAGCTTGGCTACACAGGGTGGCTCTCCTTTCTCTTGCCTCACCTCAGTTTGCTTGCTGCTGCGCTGGTATTCCTCGCCAACTATTATTTTCAGTTCTGATCTTTGGCTTCTGGTACCTGGCTGAACTACTGAGGCAGTCCACCTTTCTGCCATATAATTTTCAAACGCATAACACAGTACTTTTTCTTCTTCTCCTTTGCCCTATCATATATTCACTGCGCCAGCAGTGAGACAGAACTGAACATCAACAATCAATCAACATCAATCTCTTTTATTTATGAAAGTATCACAGAATCAAAATCTTCATCATTCGTTCTCGACAAAATGCATTGCCAAATCTAACAGCAGGCTCTTGCGGGTCTGTGTAACACGGAGTAGTATAGCAGGTGAGTTTGCCCTCTTGCTCTCCTCGACATCCTTTCTATTTCTATTTCTTTTTCTTTTTTTCTTTTTATATTTTTTTATTTTGACTTCTAAAATGCCCCAGATCTTCCAAATGTGACTAGAGGGGTAATACTCCTCCTTGACCTTACTTTTTGTTGTTCAGACCCTGCCTACCGTCAAATCCCTTTGCTCACCTCCAGGTTTAATAAATTAAAAGTTGCTACTTGAGTGAGGTGAAGGAGGCAATTGAAGGGGCTGGGGGATATGCTGTAGCTACTTTACATCTTTACGCCTCGGATACTTGTTTTCCCCACTCTGTTTGGAGAAGGCCTGACAAGTAAGCGTAACGTGACTGGCGCTGTCAGTAAGAACATAAATGTGCAGCCTGCAAGGTTTCTGGTGAAGACACTTAGTTTTAAACAGCATCAGGGATTCAGGTTGGTGGCCCTCAGGCTTTCAGAGAGAAGAGACGAAGCAAGTTACATGTACGCTTTGCAAAATTCTCTTGATAAATACTTGTATTTTTTAGTAGCATAAGGAGGTTGATACTGATGAAAAAAAATCATGTGGAGCTGGTCTTTGTTATATAGGCCGGGTATACAGTATTTACACTTTTATTTAAAGGTGGCTTGAATGAAAATGTTTGGATCTTAAACAAATTATCATGAAATCAGGAAATTAAAAATATAAGATGCCAGCAGCACCTTTACGATTCCACATGATAGCTGTAGAAATATTTTAGATTTTTTTTTTTTTTTTTTTTTTTTTTTTTTTTTTTGCTGGTAATATTATCTGGAATTGCTCTGTAAAAGGGATGGCTCTCTTCACTGGCTGTCTTCTTTTCCCTGAATAAATGTGAATAAACCCAGGATCCACAAGGACTTTGAGGCTTTCCCTCCATTCTTCTGCTTACTCTTAAACTGTGGCAACAGTATTTGTGGAGACATTAAATATCGTCAAGAATGTTTGTATCATCCTTTTTTTTTCCCTTTTCTCTCTTCTAACTTAAAATGAGGCGGGGGGGGGGGGGAAGGTCCCCTTAACATAACATGTTTACAATAACTAGTACATTTGTATTTCTGCTCGGATGAGAGGTCTGCGGTAGTGAGAGTCATCCGCTGTTGCTGCTGCTTCTCAGCAGTGTTAATTATTCTTCAGGCTCATGTCACGTGCCTGTGGAAACACAAAATAAGTGATCGGGGAGTAGGATATTTTGGGGGTTATTTGCTGTGGCAGTGACTATTTCCACTTTGACACAAACTCGCAGCACAACACTCCTGATCTGTAATGAGGTTGTGTCCCGTGATATATATTAAAAGCACTAAGTAGTCCCTTGCTTATTGGAAAACCTCGTTTATCTAAATTAATTTTGTGTCCCCCATTTCATCTAGGTAAATTGGGTTTCACAGTGTTTCAAAATTTGACCACAAGTCTCACAATATTTAGTGCTTTTTTTTTTCAGCCTGGGCACCTCAAATGAGTATTGCATCAAAATCTCAGCCTTCATTAGGAAAAAAAAAAAAAAAAAAAAGGCATTAGCTTTTGTGATTACAGAGAAATCCTAGGAGGGGAAAATCCCCAAACTCAAATGCACAGTCCAGAATTGCAAACATGCACTTGGTTAAATTTCCTGATTTCTAACCTAGTCTATGATTTTTCAGCCCTTGACATTAATGATTTGGGGTTCACTGGGCTGTGGGTAATTTGTGCAAATAGCTGCAGTGTTGCAAGGGCTGGGTCAGTGCGGGCTTGCGCCGGAGGATCTTTGCGGTTTCTTAGGCAGGGGAAGCACCGATCTCCTGTGAATCTTAATGGCTCGTAGACAGAACTGAGGGGAGATTATGCCTCAGCTCTAGCACTTCGCTGTCTCAAAGGGGGTTTTTTCGTGATACGGGGCTGCCGTGCCGAGGGCTGATGGCCTGTTCTGCCCTGCGCGCGCCTCCCGACCCAGCTCAGCGGCTGCCGCTTCGCGGAGCGCCACCGCTGCCTGCGCGGCCTCGCGCCAGAGGCCTCGCGCCAGCCGAGGGCGAGGGGAAACGCTGCGCAGCACCGCGCGGCGGGCTCGCGCTCGCGCTCGGGGGCAGCCCGTGCAGGCCGGAGCACGAGCTCCGTGCGAAAGAGAGGCGGGAATTAGGCACCGACCCAAAGCCCCGAGGGAAGGAAGGGGGTAGTCAGGCTCAGCTGGAGAGGAACCCGAGCAAAACCGCGGATCTTTGACCGCCGCCTCCCCACGCCGCTACGCGTGGTTCGAATCCTCCCCCCATTCTTCTGTGCCGCTGCTTTTTTCCCGCTAACTCTTCTTATTTAAACGAACTAGCGCGCACACAGGCGTACGCGCGCAGTGAAAACGCAGTGGGCCTTTTTGAGACTATTTCAGCCAACAAATGCAGTCTTGTAAGTTATTTATTAGAGTATGTCTCAGGAAAAGGATAATGCCATATAGTGGTCAGCCAACTCTCTTGCTGTTACAGTCATGTTTTTCATATCACGTTTCAGATTTCCTTGGAGTCTTACAAGTGTTTTTTTGGTTTTTCAGTGATGTTAATCACCTCGTAGTCATTTAATGCCATGCTACGTTTTTTCAGTTCTATAAGTTTTATCTAGAGACGATACACAGTGAGCTGAAAGCCTGCACATTTATTTCTCTCGTAACAGTGTTGTATTTTTTTCCTTTGGTAATATAGTTTGATTCCTTGTAGTTGTAACCTGCTGTTCTTTTTAATTACTTATTAATTATATAGTGGTAACATTGTTGACTGTTTGAGCCATTTGGCTGTAAAAATGCATTTATCATTATTGCCATTGGAGCTGCACTAAATTACCCAAGATCTGTCTGGAGATAAATGCTTCTCCACAGTTCTTCACTGAAATTTGAACGAGAGTTAAGTTTTTCTTTTGCCTGTTCCCCTCCAATTAGGTTTTGTGTCCTTGTCTTTCTTCTGTTTATTCCTTCTTTTCTTCCATCAACTTCCCTTTTTCAGTCTGCCCCATCTTTTTTCTTTAGTATCATTGCTACCCTGGTCTGTTCTCCTTGCCCAGCCAACCCCTCTCTAACACATCTTTCCTTCTTTGCATAGTCTCATCTCTCCCTATCACTGATGCATCTGCTCCTTTCAGCCAACTATTCCTTGTTTGTTCTCCTCCATTTTTTTTTCTTGTTCCCTTATTTCGTGTTTATCTCTGTTTCATTCTGCTACCTGGAAGTTCACTGGAGAGAAGAGGTGTTTTAGACAGCACTTGTCAATAGCTAGAATTGTGGGAAATGGTGTCTTAGCATTAGCAAAGAATTAGGTCTGGTGAATACTTGGAATATATATATATATATATAAAAGTGGCATTCAGAGTTTTTTTAAAAAAACTTCTTACTGAATATAACAAATAGGGGAAAAATAACTAATTGGCCCTGGTTATTCTCTTATACACAAAGTGAAGAACTTTCAATGTAGAAATCCCAACAGCTGTTTGTTCAGCTCAGTGTGAAGTCTTAGTACCAGCAGAGAAAGCGGGAAGGAGAGTGGAGCAGGTTTAGAATGAAGTCTGGTCCTTTTTTGATATGTGAGCCCAAAGCTGCTTGCTTCCTTTGTAGCATGATCAAACAGAGAGATAGGGAAAGGTTAGTGCAAATTAAAGCTGAGCTTTCTCATGCTTTCCTAAATAAAACAACAAGCTAAGTCAGACCTGAGCAACAGAAATAATACTTCATATTAAATGGAGCTCTGTCATTTTAATACATTTCTTTACAAGGAGATCTCCCCAGACTGGCAGAGCAGTTTGCTCGGGTGAAAAGAATCTAATTAAATGACCAGTTATCAACACAGATCTGAGGATCTTAACAGACTGCACCATTTCTTCTTCCCTGATTTTTCTGAGGGCTGAAGAGCAAGGGAAAGGGATGAGGAGGGGGAGAAAGGGATGAGAAGGAGGTTAAAAGAAAAGAAAGCAGTACACTCCTAAACAAATTTAAGATCTGGATTGATTTCCCAGAGATTCCTGTTCATTTCAAAGCATCCTTTGCCTATGTAAGAAGATGCCAAATAAGCTGTGACTCTTATCATGGCATTCAGATTTGAAAAAAAATTATCACTAGTATCTGATATATTAGAAGATATGAGAAAGCACTGCTATTTCTTCATGCTAGCAACTCTAAATATCCAATCGTACAAAAAAGCCCTGTTCTACTCTACTGTGCTCTGCTCGACTCTACTGCATCTTTCTTTTTTCTATTTTCCTTTTTTTGCCCCCTCTTTTTAAGAGGAAATAGACAATTCTTTGTAGCTTGGATAAACAGCATTTCAGCATTTAGAGACTTTTGTCTTCCAGATATCTAGTGACTTCATGCCAAAAATAAGGAAGGCAGCCCTGACCCTTTCTGTATACTCAGAGCAAAAGAAATATCTGATGAGAGTTGTGTACAAAGCATAATTTCTACTGCTGGTCCACTGGGGTATAGAATTAATATTAACTGCTTGACTGTCTCCATGCAAAAAGACATTTACCTGGTAGCCCTGACTTTAGAACAGATTACATTTAGTTTATGTTTCATGACATAGCCTTTTAGTTTTATCAATTTGTGTTTTCTTTGTGCAACACTTAGAGGTAGATATACCTGTACTTCTACGAGTTCCAGAAGTCCTGGACAAGTGGGCATTAATAGTTGGTATTTAGTGTCAAGCAACAGAGAACACTACCTCTCCAATCAGGAAGCATGAACAGCAAGAAAAAGGAATCACACCTTAAACAGTGAGAAAAAAGTATTTAAATTAAATAGAAAATGCTAAAAATGCAAAAGCTTTTTACTTATATTTCACTGTTCTTAATTCTTTCCAATATGACACTTCTATTAGTTTTCTCCCCTTGCAGTTTGATTAAATTGTTAATAACTGCTTTGCTCAGGCAATCTGTGAGCCATTCAGATTGTAATTTTGTTTTGCTAGAGAAGATTTGGTCCAAGAAACTTTCTTCTCAGAACAGCTTCTTGGCTCAGGGAAGAGAACAAAGAAAAAATCAATTATAATCTTAATTCTGATGCTATATTTGTAACGATGGGCAGATTAAGCAGGGCCTGATTCTTTATCCGGTTAAGTTTAATAAGAGAGTTTTCATTCTCTGTATGAGGTAGAAAAACAGCCGCTTAGCAGCTCTGGGGTTTGTTTTCTTTATCTGTAATATGGAGCTAATAATCCATACCTCAGTGTGCAGTGTAGGGACTGAGGGCTTGACCTTACACACTTCAGCAGAATTTAGTCCCGTGGAAAGTCTAGACAAGAGGGTAGTAAGACAAGAGGCCTGCTCCCCTGAGCTAGCCATGCCAGCACTTGAAGGATCAGTCTCCAGGTTTTTAGTCAGTGCTCATTAAGTGCTTTTTGAAAAGGTAAATGTTGAGCTGGATTATCCTGCTACAAATAAGTCATATCACTGAGCTTATTCCTACTGGTTTACATTTCTTTTTATATCCCATGGTAAAATTGTTTCCAAAATAAGCCCTATCACATGGGATTTTGTTGCAATGATACAATGTAACCTTGTAGTATGTATAGCTACCTGATAAAATGCAGACTTTTTTTGGAGCAAATTTTAATACCTTTTCCTAGCACAGTTACAGACACGGAGTAGCAAATTATGCATGTCCCATCAATTGGTGAATAGCCCTGTTACTGAATTCTTGAACTCTCTCCTGGTAGCCAGTTGCCCAGAAAATGCTGTTCTTTGATGAAGAGGGCATTTGCTGCATTTAAATCATTCTTACTTGAGCTGAAAACATGACAGTTATTAAGAAATAGGTCCTGCTAGTTGCAGAAGGAGCCCTTTCATTTTAATCTGGCCTCACCGTAGCTAGACAATTCTTGGGTTTAATAGAACATACAAGGCACATGTGGTAAGAAGAGTTCACTTACAAGCAGCCAAAGTGAGTGCAACCAAGCAAAAAAGTGAACAGTTGGTGAAGTGAAATGCATCCCTTGCTTCAAACAGAAATACGGTGGAATGAAAGATGCAGTAGACTGGCTTTCCCTTAAGCAGATCTAATTTCAAAATCTGGCCCTGGAGAGATGAACTTTTGCTTTAATTGAGGAGGTGGATCCCAGCTCTTTGTCACTGCATCAATCAGCACCCTTTTGCCTTAGCTTTAGCAAAGTGTTAGAGAGGGCTGCAGTGTTTATTCCGTGCGTGCAGAGTAAGGCTTCCTACCTGCTGTCTCTGGGAGCCTGGGTGGCCTCGTCCCAGCAGTGCCACGCACATCGTCTTCACGCTAATACTGCCACAGTTTCAGTAGCCAGGACACTTAGAGACAGAGTCCTAGCCTGGTCTCAACATCCCTTTTAGGAGGCTAAAATTATTGATAACTCAAGGGTTTAGGATTGTTCCTCACATCTTGTCCACCCAATTCTTCAGGAATAGGCACAGTCTTGCCCAAAAATCATTTTTAACTTAAAAAAGCAAAACAAAACAAAACA
This sequence comes from Rhea pennata, assembly GCF_028389875.1. Classification (NCBI taxonomy): domain Eukaryota; kingdom Metazoa; phylum Chordata; class Aves; order Rheiformes; family Rheidae; genus Rhea; species Rhea pennata. Next base: position 115,443,376 of record NC_084664.1, on the reverse strand, counting down.
AGGGGCAGGGAGAGACGTTGCACAGGTTGCAGCCTGATGTGTTGTGTTTCTTTGCTGCACAGTCTGTAGCTAAAGTCATTGTTCCAGTTAAAAGTGGGATTGTGAATGAATACAGACCACTGCACAGGCCTGCGTACACTAGTAATAGTGCTCATGGCACCATTGTGAACTCCGTGATAATAATGGAGAGAGAAGGAGGAAGCTATTTCCTTCCCCCCACCCTGCCAATGCACAGGCAAGCACACTGTGATCTGCCCTGAATACTGCAGGAGGAATATAGCTGTCCTTCTGCCTTGCCATCCAATCCACAGTCCTGTGTCGTCACCATGTTCCACATGATGGAACTGCTTTTTCAGACTTAATTTTTTTTTAATAACAGATTCTTCTCACAACTGCAAATTCTAACTGTATCATTTTTCCCTCTGAAAGTTCCAGTTGTATTCTTTGCCTTTAGTATGCCTGTATCTTTATCATTATATTCCTGTGTTTTTCATGTCAACTTCCAAAATTAACACCCTGATGGATAGTGTTTTTCATGGAGGGGGCTGTGATAATGTGTAAGAAATGGAAAATGACAGAAGCATTATTACAATCAGAGGGAAATTATGAACGTGATACTAGAGACTTAAGGTGCTGTTTCATTTCAGCATCCAGTCTTCAAAGAGGTGGTTGTGTGCTCCTTAGCAAGTAAGGAGACTTGTCACTCACTTCCTCACCATACTGGGCCCTAAGATGAATTTCAAGAAGGAATGAGATTGTTGCTAGTGACATGAGGCCTCTGATGGGCATTTGTGCAAATCTCAGTACAATTAAAAAGATGCAGATGCAGCACGGTGAACTAAGAAGCATGGATGCTTACAGCCATATACACTGCAAATTCCAGTGTTGTACGGTGCACTGTGTCCTTCCCGGGTTTTCAGTGTGAGATGTTGTAGCCAAGGGGTTAGCTGTCATCCATGGCATTCCTTCATTATTCCTCAGATCTCTGGCTTATACATGTATGCTGCAAAACTCAGGGAAGAATAGAAGCAAAATGAAGAAGGGTAAATTGGTTTAGGGCCATGGTTTGCTTGTTAAAAAAAAAAAAAAAAAAAAAAAAGGAAAAGAAAAAAAGAAAAAACTTTGAGTGTGGGAGCTGTGCACACTTCAGACCTGGAAAAAAACAGGAACTGCAGGGCATTTGATTCCTGTGTTGTATGTGGAGGGCAGAGTTTACTCTACTCTTTGCAGATGCTTTTAAGCATGGACCCAGCCTCGTGGTGATTTATCAGGAGGACATCATCTTCTTTGGACCTTTGCCTATAGATTTATTCAGAGTAAAAGGCAGAAGGACCCTTCTGGACAATCTCGAGGGTGAATGAGAGAAAGAGTTACTTATAAACTGTTACAAATTGGTACTCAGTAGTGGCTGCAGTGTTGATCAGACAATATAAGAGGGCCCCCAGTGGTTACTGACTTAACAGCTGCACGTAAGTCAGCCAGTGAACATTTGCTTGTAGCTGCTCTAGATTTGTTTTTATTGAAGAGCAAGAAGCATAAACTTGGGACAAACAATCTAGAGGTTACTTAAAGAGTTTCATTTGTTTAAAGTGTGTATTGAAATATCAGGGTCTTCCGGAGAATGAACAATCTGCATTGGAGTTGGTAACGTAAATTAGGCCTAGTCACCCGGAGCCACATTTCAGGTGGGGTATTGGGGAGTCTCATCTGCTGTGCGTTATCTCATTAGCACAGCCTGGATAGTCAGTGCTGAAACAGAGGATTCCCCAAATATGAGTATATGCTTGGCATGAAGACTGATTTTGTTTGCTTTTATAGCTGATTATCCAGTTAGCTGCTGAGGTAATGAGGCTGCACCCCAATTGCAATCTACCTTCCCCCACTGAAATATTTAATATTTGTGTAAATATTAAACATTTATAAGAATCTTACATGCATTTATTTAGAACTGATTGATGTTTACATATCCCCACCTTCCAAGTAAAGATTACAAACAGAAAGTAATTTTCATATGCAGAAGTTCTGCCTGCATCAAAGTAATTTATCTGCCAGCAGTGGGTAAACCATTCTCATCCATGTCACTAGGTCTTAACCATGTCCAAACTCGTATCCTAACCATGTAAGGACAACAGTAAGCAGCAGTTCTGTGCTGTACAGTAGGTACTTTGTTCTTGCCCTCCTAATGGAGTTGTTGGATCCAGAATGTGAAGGACCTGCTGACTTGTTTTACAATGTACCACATAAGGGAATGTAGTGCATAGTTTTCTGTTAGATCTGGAAAAGTGCAGGCTTTATATTAAAGGTTCATTTCTTTTTTATCATTCAGCTAACTCATTTGCACTGTAATGCAGTTTCCTATTCCTCCTCCTGATAGTTGCTGCTTTTATACCTATTTTGCAAGCCATATTTTTAGTCTAATCCATACAGCAGTTGTCTAGAATTCCATAGCGTTGCTTATTTCTTACCTATAACTCTTAATAAAAAATAGGGCTGTGCCAACCTATTATATCCTTAATAGAATATTCTAATGGTTATTAAATCAATTGACTCTGAATCTCACTTTAATAAATGAGTCAGACAGTATTTTCCAATTACTGTCAGCCGCCACCTTTCCAAAGAGCAGATTATTTTGATTGAATTTTTTAAAGCTGTTCAGCACTTTTTTTCTTCCCCCCGCCCCCCCCCCCCCTCCAAGTAGCAGCAAAGAGCGTAGCTCTCTACTGTAGGGAAGAAAAGCCTCCTGGACTGTATCTGACACTCCATTTCATTTCAGATTTATTCCAAATGGAAACTGAAAATGTGACATTTCACCGGTCCTTTATTTATTAATGATATCACACTTCGCACTTTCATAGCACCTTATCAAATTGTTTGCTAAACCTTAAGAGCTAGACTGTGGCCAGTGTGTAAACAGCCTTTTGCATCCTCTTTCCACATCTGGCACCTATGCAAGAGCTGCCCCATCCCAGCTCTTTCATGCCAGTGGGAGGTAAAATGCTGGCCGTACCTTTTAATTCTCTATGAAGAGTCAGGCAGAGACAAAGCTGCACCCTCTTGTCCTTTTACTGTGCTGTGCAGGTAGTTGTGTACCTGGAGATGTATCTTACATACTGTCAAAGGCAGACAGCAGCTAGTCTTGGACTTTTCTCTAACGCTCTGTCCCAGTTGTATTAGAAGTCTTAAGAGATACTAATTAGGTTGGCCTATTAAAGTAAAAACTTAAAAATTAACAACTGAACTTTAGAGGTGGGATATCTGAGAAATGGAGGCCATGACGTTATACCCAAGGTGATGCAGGAAGTCAGTGGCAGAGTTTGGAACGAACGCCAGCCTTCCTGGCTCTTGAGCCAGTACTGTAACCTTATCTGTCTGCCTTACATTTAAATTATGCTGGTATCACATTCCTGAATGCAAGGACTGGAACCTTGCCGTTTGTTCCAAGGATGTAGCCCAGAGCAGGTAATGTGCAAAAACAGGTAAAAATGAGTGTGGGGGGATGGAGGGAGGGGTTTATAACTCCCTAAACAGCTGAACTTACTTAGGGAAAAAAATCTGTTAGTTATACAAATGTGGTCATATTATAAATGTGGTCTTTAGAACTATGAGACTAGAAATATTTTATTTTTATAACTATGAGACTAGAAACATTTTATTTTTAAGAAAAAGCTTAGATTCTGCACAAAGTGTTGCCTCTTGCCTGGGGAAGTTTCCTATCTGCCCCAGGCAAGTGGGTGAGGAGATTTTTCAAACCTTTCTTCATAAGCCTTTAGGAAAATCAGATTTTCAACATATAGTAATCAAAGTGGTTTTGATGTTTGTGACCAGGAGATCACCTCAGTTCTGAGTGATACTGGAAATACAACAGGGCCACATTTAATGGGGTTCAGTTCTTCTTGAACAACTACAAATACTGCGTAGCTAAAATTAGGTTTGCTTCAACATCAGGATTACATGCCTTTCTTCCTACTTTATCTTCATTAGCTAAGGTAGTGGAAAGAAAAAAAAAGCCTCTTCTGTTTGAATTCTTCTTTAGCTCCATATAAAAACATTTCAGGAAGCCTTTCTCCTTCTGAACGTCTTAAGAAATCCCCTTTTAATGTTCCCATGCTCTGGAATGATTAGCATGGTTCATTTACAGTTTGCCAATGGTAACTCTGTGATTTGAGGTTTGGCATCGATTGTTGTCACCTTGACAGGTGAAAGATCGTGAGATGGAGCTCCCCTTCTCCTAAGTGCTTTGAAGGTGTGTATCAGACGAACAGCCCATAGGCTTTCCAACATAATTATCCTTTGCTGGAATTTGCACTTTCTTCAGCAGTACTTTGTAATAACCCTGCCAAGGATCAGGATATAGAAGAAATGATCTGATCAGGTGTGCCATTCCTCATATGTGATTTACAAATTTGGGGAAGAACAGGCATTTGTATTGCTTGCTGAGTTTCCCTTCTGTTCGCAATACACTCCATTCTTCAGCTTCACTCATGGATGTAGGTTGCTTGTATGGAGAGTATGGTGTACAGGCTGCTTTACAGAATATGACCACCACTCTTACATGTACATACAGTCACATTCAGGTTCTTTTTCCTCTTGTTTCCCTTCACGGTGCTGAAGTGAGCCGTGCTTGCATGCTGTCCATAGTAGCACAAGCAGAGCACACTGGGAGGGTTTGTCAGTGATGGCAGAAAACAAAATTCTGGGCAATTCTTGAGAATCCACTAAAACTGTCCCTGCTAAGGAAATAGGCAGCAAGTATTTGGTAAATGTTTGCTAATTTATCTCTAGAGAGTTACAAAAGATGTCACCTGGCTGAGGCATCCCCCTACGTATCTTCCCCAGGAGTCTTTTGCACAGAATACATTTAGCAAACTCCCGGTGTGACTGGTTAGGTGAAACATATATCAGCAAGCTGTGATCATCCACCTCAATCTCCTAGTCTCTCTAGAGAGGTTGTGGTGGCAAAACAACTGAGATATTGTCCTGAGCCCCTTTCAAAGTTTGAGCTCAAGGTTGTCCTCAGTGGATCCAGCTATAACTTAGTACCTGCTCACACAGGCTGGGAGTCAAAAGCAGCAAAGTTCTTTTGAGTGTTGCTGGTAACTGAAACCAGCACCTTAGTGGCAGTGGTGTGTGGGGCACAGGGTTGCCCAGACCACTGACCCTTTCTCAGCTGAGTCCCAAAGCAGACATGCTGTTTCACACCCTTGCGATCACTGTTCAGTGTGTGGAGTCAGACAGGATAATTGAACGCTGCTTTACTCGAGGACTGGGTAGAGGACAAAAGGAATTCTGCAGCTTGCTGTGTGAACACACGAACGAAGCTCTTGTGAGTTTGTCTGTGCCCCTGACACCATTCTCTTGCGTTAAGACTGACAGGAAGACAGAAAAGTAAGAGAAACATGCATGCAGCCATTTTACAGTGCCAAAACAGGCTCTAAAATTTCTCTCAAAGTCACCAACTGAAAAACACAATTTTACATAATAGGAAATGAAAACGCCATACATTTGAACATTATGAGAGTTGGCTGTTTAATGGAGAGAGAGCTCCTGACTTATGGACTGCTGTCAAGGCATAAAATTTTGCAATCAAGTGTGCTTTTACCTGTTTACTCCATGGGAAAACCTCCCTGATCTTGTGTAATTCTAAAGATTTTGTTGGTTTCTTCTGCACATTATCTTCTCATTATAAAGAATTAGAAAATGGTATGACTGTAATTTTCAGTAGTCACACATACAGACTGGATACCACTGTGTGGCTTAGTTCGTGCTCTCAAAAAGCCTACGAATTCCCACCCTTCGCTAAAGATGCTGTAACTCACATGAAGACTAAATTTAGCTTTCAGACTAATGAGAAGTGAAAGCTCAGGGCTACCATTGAATTTTTTTCAATTCTGGTAAGTTATTAAAGATCATTTTGAGAGGACGTGTGACCCCATTCAGTTATACAAGCATCTTGTCATGTTTTCTTTAAATTGGCTGGGAGAATTTTTGTGCAGAATGCAAAACATTGTATCTGCTGCGTGTGTGCTTCCTCTCACGATCTTCAGCAGTTGCCAACTGTGAACGTTAGTCATTATGGTTACTAATCACTGCAGGCAGTGCTCTGTTAAGCAGAAGGTAGACAGCTTGATATTTAGGTATTTGGGGTGGGCAGGGTGCTCTCCTAAATCGCTCCCTTTCACCTGAGAAATGTTACGGCGAGGTAGCAGCCGCCGAGCATTTTGTTCCTGTTTGATTTTTAATAATCAAATACAGTATTTACCTGCGAGATCAATGCTACTTGTGTAGCACACCAGTGACATACAGAAGGACCTTTTCTAAGCTGTGCTGTGGGAATTGAGGCCTCTGCAGCAGGGCTGGAAGCTACATCCTACCTAGCAACTGTTTCTAAGTAGGACAGCTGTTGACTGCCCTCATGGTGGAGTGGCGCAGTCCTGCAGCACCCCTCCGGAAGGACCCGAGCGCAAGGCAAGGGCCCGCCGAGGACAATGGCAGGAAACAGGGAGCCGGCAGCAGGGAATGGGAAGGGTTTCAAAGCCGCATGACATTGACGGGAACGCTGTGTCCGGAAGTATGCAGGGCCTGTTTTGAGCCCTCAGGAGGAAAACTACAAATAAAGGAAAAATCTAGGACTGTCAGAAAGGCAATTGGGAAATCCTGCGGCTTGCAAAAGGTTTTGTGCTTGCCTGTGAGATGGGAAACTTGGGCGAGGGAGTTAGGTGAGGGTATAAAATACCGTCACTTGCCCAGCTGGTTGCGGAGAATGCCACCGTCACTTAGAGTGGCAAGAATGTGTGAGCTCACAGTTTTTACCTTTGATAATTGGGATGATGTGTGATCAACATTAAATTCCTCATGCACTGCTTTGAAAATGTACTTATTTGGGATGGCATGATTCTGCCAAGCGATGATGTTCCTCGTCCCACTCATCATTTCCTACTGACGTCTAATACTCTGCATTCCTCTTCAGTGGTAATTGTATGTGGAAAATCTATACTTTTTGTGCCCAGTTAAGCTTTGTATGTTCTGAAAACTCACAGATAAAAGAACGCTTTAGCAGCCATAGGTGCTGAGGGATATCCTGTTTCTGAGTCTAGCAAAACAAAACATCTGATCAGTTCATAGATCATGTTGGACTTACTCTTTGGTAACAACTGTGGTGAATTTCATTTTTCTTTTTCTTTCTCCCCTAGATGAAGGATTGAACCATGAATGCAAACTCTGCAATCAGACTTTTGACTCTCCTGCCAAACTTCAGTGCCATCTGATAGAGCACAGCTTTGAAGGCATGGGGGGCACTTTCAAATGTCCAGTGTGCTTTACAGGTAGGAGATGATCTCTGTGTTTCTCAGTCATGCTCTTACTCTGTGTATGCAGAACTCCCACTTACAATTGTGTTGTGCATTGGCTTTTGGTCAGTTTTAGGAGTAAGCATTAGATTTGTGCTCATTAGAAATATTGATTAGAAACCATCTCCTTGGAAGGTCAGGCATCCATCTGTAAGAACTGCATTTCAAGCTCATCTATCAGAGGTTTGAGTTTTTTATAATTGTGTAAGCAATAATCTGTTACCTTCCAGTGTATCATGTTCATCATCTTCATTTTCCAAGCTTGCCAAGGTTAAAACTGCCCACAAATTTGTGCTTTGAAGTTATCGATACTTCATCAAAAATGATGTAACTTAAAGCAGAACTTGTCCTCGAGGGCAGCGGCTACTAGATGCAGCTTGTGCCACAACATTCTCTTCTGAACAACTAAGAAAGCCTATTCATGTGTGTTTGTTGGCTTGTGGTGAGAAGAAACAGCCTTGTAATGTGCTTTAGAAAGCAATCATGCTGTCTTGCCACAAGTCAAGTTCTGCTCTCCCCTGACACAAGTCCAAGTGTGGAATAAGCCTCCTCAAGTCAGTGGTGTTATTCAGTAGTAAAACCCAAGTGAGAAAATAACTTGACCCAGTAGGGCTAAGCACTACAATGTTTGGGCCATAATGAGGAACAGAAGAATGCTGTTGTTGGAAATGAAAACACATTAAAAGGATGCCTACAGAGTTGTTGTGTGTTTTTTTAAGGACTTCTTAATAGAACATTTCATAAAATGGTAACCTAAAACACAAGCGTTAATATGTAGCTTACATGCACAGTTTTGCTTTACAAGATCAAAATCAAAGATAATCACAAACATGACAAAACACACTTCGGGTATTCTCACATCAGTAGCATGCTAATTCTGGAAGCCATTCAGGGTTTCTGTTCTCCATTAATGGGAGCGAAGGATTCTCATTGATAGGCAAATAGACCCTTCAATACTTTCTTTCTACTCCTCTTTGTTTGGCAACTCCGCTCGCAATAAAACCTAAAAGTGCACTCTACAAAAGAATATTAAAGCTAAATTTTTTGTCTCTCAGCTACAGTGGTTGTTGGTGATTATTACCTCACTGTGTTCAGGTTTCACACACTTCTGTGAATTATAAAATTAAAAAAATACAGTTCATCTTAACTGCACAGCTTCTTGTAGTAATGTCTGAGCGTGGATAGTACTGCTGTGAACAGTTTGCCTGTTAGGTGTCTGTATTCAGTAGTTCTTTCAGTTAGGCAGTTCTTTGTCTTTTAGTTTTGTTACTGATTTTGCTATTTTTTTCTCTTGTCTTTATGTATGCATATGTTATAATGGGACTTTCTTTTAGTCTAATATCGTGGGTCTTGGAGTTTCAAGTTTGGGTCATTTGTAAATGCAAGATATAAACGCCTACATCTGTAAAGTACCCACTGACGATTCTGCATGTGCTTGAGATCCCTGATAAAAGTAATCTTTTAATGTTTGAGGCATTAGCCTTGTAAAATGTGCTAAGGAGTATGGAGATAAGTCGATTCCAATCTGTGTGAAACATTTTTTCTTTTTTACTGATGGGGTAAATAGACACTGAGCATTAATCATAAACAATAGTGTTTTATTAGCAATATGCCATTAAATTATTTTAGTGTGTCTTGCTAGAATATTAACTAGAAGTAAAAATCACCAATATAAGTTTTATATGGAAAATGGAATCTGAGCAGGTTTTTTTCAAGCTAATGAGAAATGTGATTAAAATGTATGACTCAGAAGAACAATATTCTGATATTTTTGTTGCCTTGCAATTAGAATAATTTTAATGATTAGGAGTGGAGTCAAAGACAAATGCCAGCATCTTTAATAAATCCTTTCCCTGCCTATACAGATTAATATTGTAGATGCAAACTTTTTTAGGTCACAGTGCACCAGGCATCCATCAGAAGTCAGTGCTGCCAACCCAAACACTGCCTCTGGCATATACAATTTAATTATTAATAGTATGTCTCCTAGGTAAACTGTTACACAGTCTTAGGGCCTTGTTTTGTAGTCATTAAAATTGAACATGTTTATATTATTGAAACCCTTGCATTCAGTGTGTAGGCAGAGTTGATCTTAAAGTATCCAAAGAGAATTTACCTGCAGTTCTGTTTCACATTTATAGACATTGCCCCAGTGTAGCTGTGGGATATAATTTTTAGCATTAACGCATTTAAATACAGAACTGTTTGTTAGCTTTAACTTTAGGCAAAGAGAGTAAACAGCACTTTGGCATCCATGTTTTTCAAACCTGTTGGTTGCTAGGAAATACATTTTGTGTGTGTGTTCAATCAAAGTGCAATAAGCATAAAGAAATAATTTTGAAGAGAAGATGGCATTTTAAAACCTTTAAACTTCATTGGTTGTTCTGTTAGGTCTCCTTTTGTTTCTTTTTTTTAAAAACAGACATCTATTTCAATTCATTTAAAATGAAAAGGGATCTCACTTTGTAGTTAAATAGTGCTGGTTGGTACCCATTATAGCAACATGTGAAATCAGAGTGTACTAGCTTAATTTTACCTCTTGGAATTGCTGAGTGTTAATGGGAGATTGTTTATAAAAAATTCTTCACTTGAAATATGAAATAATGAAAAGCTCATTGTTTATCTAATATTTCAGTGTTTGTCCAAGCAAACAAGTTGCAGCAGCATATTTTCTCAGCCCATGGACAAGAGGACAAGATCTATGACTGCACACAGTGTCCACAGAAGTTCTTCTTCCAAACAGAACTGCAGGTACCACACTTGTTACGTGGGGGATATAATAGCGTTATGTATTTGATAGCTGAGTTCAAAGCTTTGCTTGCCATCATACACTCTGATGCTTGCTCATCATCATGATAGGGATGGGGAAGGACAAGAGAAGTTGCAAGTGATGTAATCTATGCCACTTCAATAAGCTATTGGCAGAAAACCACCTGAATTTTGGGAGCCACCTTTGGATTCCTGCTTAGTAGGTTAGTGCAGCTCAAGATATTCTTGATGAGAGAGAAATGGGCATCTTACTTTTCTGTTTGAGATCCAAAACATTTATTCCCAAAATGAGAAATAGTGCATTCTTCTGTCTCTGAATATCAGAAACTAAACATTGACATATCAGTGTAGAATGGGGAAAAAAAGGCAAGATGCATCTTTGTTTACCTGGTGGCCAGATCCATTCTGCATAAATATCAACTTGGGGGAAAAAATAGGGCCATATGAATGATACTCTGTCTTATTCTGTGCTCTCCATTGGATTTGTAAGGTTACTGTTCATTACTGAGAAACAAAAGGACGTAGTGAAGGAAATAGATGTTGAACAATATCTAAAAACAAACTTGGGTGAGGGAATTATTTGTTGTATGTTAGCTTTCTGCACTGCTTGTGTTGCAATGAGGAATGGCAGTATATATTCCTGAAGTGGTGTTATAGTTTGAGATGACAGAAGAATTGTTTCTAAATTATTTTAGATTACATTTAAATATTATGATGGATTAACAGAGAAAATCAGAAGAAATACTTGATTCCAAATTTTCCAGGTCTCTGTTTGCTAACAGATGATCTATAGGGATAGAACAAGGGAAAATATTTGTGCAGTCATGTTTTTCCACCCATCCGATTTGTGATTTTTATTTTGAATTTTTATTCAGAACTCAAGTGTTTTCAGCACAGTTCTTATACAATGGGCCCCCATCTTTAAGGATTTTGGCTGAGTCTGCAAAATTCATTTTGTTTTGGACTACAGCTAGATTTAGTCTCATAAACAGAGACAAAAAGCTAGTGAGGTGTGCACATACATATTCTTATTTAGTATTTCAGTTACTGAAAGTTTTACATACTGAAAACTTGATATTAGTGTTTGGCATGACTGTATGAAATATTTCTTTTATGAAAAAAAGTCAGAGAGTTTGCTCCGTGCATCAATTCATTGTGTAAGAGATTGATATTCATATGTACTACACTGTAATTTTCTCTTTCTTGACAATCTCTTCCTGCAAGAAAACAACAAGAAATAAAGCCTTCATGATAGCCTTCCTAACCCTCTCTCTAGGTGGACCTTTAGGTCATCTGAAGGACCATATCTGTGATACTCCAAGGTGTCTGAGCTGTATCTCTCCACTATTTTTAATAGACTCAAGCCCGTTTCATTTACTGTCCGTATTATATAACACATGCAAGTTCTGACCCAAAGTGGAAGAGGAGGACAAGGAAAAGAGGACTTGGAGGTTGAGGGAAAGAAGCGATCATACATAGTGATGGACAAGAAGAGTTTTGAAGTCAAGAAATGGACTAGGCTGTAGATAGCTATTGGACTGGTAGGAGAAATAAAGGAAAAACTAGGAGAAATGAGTAAAAATCATGACTTAATTTTGTTCTATTTTTTCTTCCATAGTATACTTTCTTTGCTTTTTTCAGTTAAAATAGTTGTTGTTGTTATAACAAAGTGTTTCCAATAAGGCTAAATAATTTTGTATAACCAAATTTCAAAAATTCTGATGTTCATCATGCATTAATCAAGATGCAGAAGTAGGGAGAGATGGAGATCAGCAGTGCCTGGAAAGAGGAAAGAGAGATTGTTAGGGAAGACAGAACAAAAGGAAAAAGCCTCAGGAGAAGATGGAGGTAGGCAAAGAAAACTGTGAAAGGAAAGAAACAGAAACAAGAATATAGAAATGAGTTTTAACAGAGAATCTAGATTAGGTTTTTAAAAAATCAGAACAAGTAGCTATATATTGAAGACAGAAAATATACGAAGGTCCACATACAGTTGTGGTGTGCGTAGTCAGAGTGTAAGATACATTTCGCGTAAAACATGCTGTCATTTCAAAACACATGGAGTCCAAAACAGCTGCCTTCTGCATTATTATTATAATAAAATCATATGTTTTTCCAATCAAAATTCATTCCTGCCCAAGATTTTTGTTGTATCCATCTGAGTCAAGTTCATTAAAACTTCATGCAACTAAGGCACCTGATTTTCTAGTGAAGGGCACAAAAGAAAATCCCTACAGAGAGACAAATTATGCTCTATATTAGCTAGGTGACAATCAGTGTGTTGGTTGCTCTGTGCTGCAGAAGGCTCTTAATAGACCATATCTCTATACCCTTAGAGACAGCCTCTCTCTGGCTTATCTACACTGGCAAAAAAGAAGAGGTCTTCATTTTCATATTCACTTAATTCATTATGTTTATTATTTTAATTAACTTTGGTAGCCCCACCCCAGTTGAGAATACATCATGTTTAAAAAAAAATGCAATTCCATCATACTGTATGCATTTGTTAGATTCACTGCTTTCTGCTCTTACCTCCAGTTATCTGTCCAGCCTGGTGAAAGGTAAGCAGAGCACTGAGTCTGCTTTGCTGAAAATACACTGATCTTAAGTCTGCTCTTATTTAAAACCTTTTCTAGGAAATATCACTCCATTCAAGCTAACTACCAGTTGAAGCAGTGGAAACTTTGGCAACTAGCCTGCTAGTTATATTTCTGTATCCTTGCACATTATCATCGTTTTTATTGAGGCTTGCAGTGTAACAGTGTATTTATTCCCTCTATCGGGAATGATTCCTTGCTTTTAATTTAAACGTGCATCTAAAGTGCATCTTCCATGCATGAGAGGTGCTAATCATATCAGATTAGAAGCCATGGACAACGCTCAGGCTATAGAGCAGAGCAAGAACATGAAGGGGATAGAGCAGAACAGAATAGCATAGAAGCACTATCTGGGCATATAGTACAGCAGGCAATTAAAGGGAATGAATTCATGGATACAGAAAATAAATTTATTATAACAATGTTTAATTTGGTGTTTGGCACAGTACGATTCTTTGCTTTGCATTTTCTGACTGTGATCCCATGAAGAACATAAGATTCCCCACATACTGGATTCATCTTACCTTGGGGAAGTTACTATCCCCTCATTTAACAATGTTCTCACAGAAAAACGACTAGAACTCTCTCTAGAGTTTTCCATGACTTCACTCCAGGCCCATTTTAGGAGCTCAAGACACAGTCTTCTTAGCACCGAGTTCTGGTGAGAACAGAGAATAAATCACCAGTCTTGAAAATTAAATCTGCAGTGCATTATTTAGTCCTTACTCTGAAATAATGAAATTGTACACAATTTTGTTGATTGTTGTAGCTCTTTCTAAAGCTCTGTGCAAACTCTTTTAAACAAGAGGTTTTATAAGAATTATATTAATTAATTGAATGTATTTTACTAATGCTTAGACCGATTGAGGTTGATGCCATGTTATACAAGAAACCATGAAGAAAAACAGCAGATCAAGAGGCACATCTCTTCCAAAGAGTTTACACTCAAATTAACAAAAGATAGCAAGAGAAACAAGGTAGAGAAAGGTGCAGTAGCTGAAGCAAGCACATATGGCAGGTTGGTGGCTCCTATGGTACCAGAACCCTCATGTCCAGAGCTGCCACTGCCAATCCACTCCAGACTGCTGTCTGATTGACCACTCCAGTCTCTCTCTGATTGAAAATCTAATTGATAAAATTTTTGCAGCTCTGAGAGAAGAAATTCAAACCTTAATTTTAATCATCTCCATAGCCCTTCCTCCTTCCAGCTCTGCCATTTTCTTTAAATGGCTTTGTGTTTCGTAGTGATTTAGCCAGCTTTAAATTTTAGGCTTTAAATTTTTTCTGTCTCCTTAAAAGGAAGCAAATGGAAACCTTCTGCAAGAGAGTTATTTTTTGAGGTGTTTTGGGCTGTGGGCTCAGAAACTTAAATGTTCTATAGTGATCCAAAGCCTATGTGGTATTTTACACTTCTGAAACAGAGTTGAAAAACATGTCCCTAGGAACATTCATTTAAAATGGAACTCTTTTAATAAGATTTGCATGCTTAGTATAATAAGGACTTTTAAGATATAAGCTTCTAACAAACCTTAAAATTAGAAAAATGCCCAGTCGAGGTATCAGATAAGAAATCTGCAAGGTGGGTATACTTACTAGGCTGCCTATTTGTCTCTCAGAGTGCAAAAATCTAAGTCCGGCATTCAGAGCATTACCATACAGCTGTCTGTACAAGATGGATATAGCTAGAACAGTCTTCTCCATCCATCATCCACAATACTGAGCTTTTAATTAATAAGGAAGTAGAGAAACCTATCACTAATTTGACTTAATGTTGAATTTTCAATAAATTATGATAAAATCATTTGTGCCTTTTAAAATTTCCTTTCCTTGTTCTCATGCTATTTCCAGCACTGTGTGTTTCTGCTTTAGTCTTCAGACTTAAGCTTAGATGTTCTCATGGATGTTTGTGCTTCCCTTGTCCCGGATGTAAAGAAGTAACCATTCCTTTCCTATTTTCAGTTCCAGTGTTGCTTCCATAGGCAACACAATCTGTGTTGGTATTTGGTGGGAGCAATGAGGCACTCTTGTGGGATGTTACTTGGAGCAATTGGATTCATTTTAGACTATCTTAAATAGTTTCTGGATCAGAGGGGTACCAGTGTCGAGTATAAATGCTAGGCAGTTGTACAGGGTCAGTGTTTTATCAGTGATTGCAATTAATAGCCAAGATTATGTGGCCTTCCCAGACCATTATGCCCAGTCACAAAAATTTTCTCTCTTTTCAGCAAATTAGAGCATTTGCTTAACATTTTGTAGCTATTATATAATTAGTTGCTTATGGGGTAGTTAAGTGTCCCCACTTCACTGACACGGAAACTAGGGCAAGAAACAATTGGCTCCGGGGTTGTTTCCCATCCTGTTTGAAAAGGACCTGGCTTTGGTTATACACACCCTTGCTGCTTCCCCTCTGGACTCCACCAGCGCAGAATGCCTGGGCATGAAGCCATCAGCCTGTAGGACATTCCAGCTAATACAGAGAGTGGCAGCAGGGTTCCCCAGCAGCGGCAGCAACCCTGCGCAAATTCAACCTGCTCTTTCGCTGTCTGCACTGCCTGCCCAGACATTTGGCCAGTTGCACTCTAAGACTCAGTCCTTAATATCCTTAGTGGCCTAGGTCCACCACATCTTAAAGATCACCTAAAAAGTTCTTTGAGTTTGGAAACAATATTGACAGCCCTGCTTTGTGAGCACAGCAGGAAATTTTTATCAGAGAGCTGAAGCCGATTTGCATAAGAGCTAGATCTTTCTCACAAACTGGCTCAGGAGTGTGGCACAAATTTCCACAGCAGTTAAATGTTACCATGAACAGCCTTAGCTTATGCTTTGAAGGGTAAGGTGCGTTTACAGGTGCCAAAGGCTCCCTTCTCTGATATAACCACATATCAGCATGTAGATTTCTAAACCATCCCCAAAACCACAGCCCACAACAACAGAGCTCTTCCAAACAAAATACACAGTTCTCTCCCCAGGGGAAGGATGAAAGAAAGAATGAGGCACTCATAGCAGATGTTATTCATGTCACTTAAAGCAGCACAAGGACTTTCTCAGTTCCTGGTGCATGCAGGTGAAAGCGTAACTTAAACGCAGCTGAGCGAGCCACAGGCAGCATATAAGAGTGTCCTGCAGTTTTATGTAATTCTATGTGTGTCCCTCTTTGGATCTGCAGTTTGAAGCACTTAATACATTCTAAGGTTAGCACTGTTGAAACTAATCCTCCACTTTTTGATTCTTTTCTTCAAGGGTTACATTTTCAAAAGAGCTCTGCATTGTGAAATGCTCCCAAAGATCTCTAAATTTTAAAACAGCCTTAAAATTCCCTTGGCTTAAGCCAGAACAGAAGTAGGCCAGCTCTAAGCTGCTACAAAAACTGAGAGACTTGACTGAGACCATTACTAGAGACAGTAGCAGAGCTGGGGTTCAAAACTGTATTATCTCTTTTTGGAGTCACCTGGAGAAAACTGCTAACTAATCTGGGCTGGGGCTGTTTCCTTGTGGCAGCGGCCTTCTGGGAGCCAGCTGGGAAAGAGACTGTTGTGGGAATAAAATCAGCAATAACAGTATTGCTACCTCCAGATAGGAATCGTTCTGCCCGATGCCCCCAAAAGAGTTGAGTCTGTGTATCATTTAGGTCCCAAAGGCAAACCGTGCAAGACAGCAAGGGAGACCATGAACAATTTATACTCTTTGCACAAAAACGGGGACAAAACTTTAAAACCTGCAGGTGAGGTTACATTTTCAAGGATGTTTTCTTCACAACGAAAAGGCCTCAAAACACTTTTTTAAGTGAAATTGGAGATTAGCTCTGGCATTTCTAGGTCCCCAAACTCTTTGGGTGAGGAGAGGAACACAGATGCTGTCTTTCTAGGCCCCAAAGGCCAGCAGCCAGCAGGGAATAAGTTTGCCAGCTTGTCTTAAAAAGAAGACTGCCTGAAATCCAATTAACAGTCAAAGCTGAAGGCCAACATTTTCAAACTCAATGGTGTGTTTCTGAGAGGGTGCTGAGCACCTGCAGCTGCAGTTAAGGTCACTGCAAGATGTGGTGCTGAGTACATCAGGAAATCAAGTCATAAATGCCTGAAGTTAGGAAACTTGATAAAAGCGCAGGTGCTGAGCAGCCACAAGCCCCTTAAAGGTTTCAGAAAAATGTTTCTTATGCCTAAATGCAGGCACCACATTCAGTAGTGTTGGTCTTTGTCAGCATTAGGCAATCACGTTCCTTTTGTCAAAGCAGATGCTTAGGAGTGTGGAGAACTGGATTCTGTTGCCAGGTCTGGTACTAACCTGTACCACAACCATGCATCCTCATTTAGTGAGTGAGGGTGATGATGATGATGTGTGCGCCAGTTATTTGGAATGTGGTTAGTGCTTATGTTTTGAAAGAACTGGGTAAAGAATGCTGCATGTGTTGCAAGTATTAGTTTGAGTCCTTTTTTTCCCTTAGCCTTTATTGTACTTTCTGTTTCAAATAAATACTTTGATATGTGTCTGTTAGTGTGCACCAGTATGTGCACCTGTGTGCATGTATGCATATGTGTGTATCGACTGCATTTAATTTCCACTAAACTAAAGGAAAAGCTCAAAAAGGATGGCCTGGGAATTTCCAAAGCCCAAGCAGATGAAGTATTTTTCCATGTCTTGCAAGACTCAAAAATTTAGGCTTCTGTCCCTAAGATTTCAGACTTCTTTCCAGAGAAGGGAGAATTATTTTCTTTGCAAATTTTCTTGAAAAGGCTATCAAGAGGTATAGTGGAGATACTCACACACTAGCTCTTTAAGGACATGCCTTTAGAGTGTTCTCCTGCAAGTCTTTTGTCTCAAAGTCAAACAAGTTTAAATACCAAAAAAATACTTTGCATTCCCTTTCAGTGCCCCTTCTCCCCTGGAGGTTTAGGGGTGTTACAGCCATATTAGGTTTTCAGATGGTAATTCCTTTTTAAATAAGAACTTTCCAGATTTGGAGCATGTGAGTTCACCTGCCTTTGATTGGCCTATTCAAATGTAAACACTCCCTATGGGCAGTTCATTAGTTCATGAATATTTATAACATATTGCAAAGCCCACCAAGACCCAAGTGCTAGAGTTTTATAGTGACCATTTGATTTCACTAAGTAGTGCTTAACAAAGATGGGCTGAGTACTACCAGTTTTTATTTGTCTCCATATACTCCATTATACTTGTAAATCTACATGCAGCAGTCAACCTGTGAAACTTTCTGCACTTTTTTCCCATAAATAAGTAAGAAAAAATGTGTTCACAACATCTCCTGTACATTTTATGAAATAAATAATGGGGGATTGTTCCTTGAATTTCTGGATCAAATGAATCATAATTACAAAATTTTTTATGTGTTTGAATTCTATTATTGATAAAATTACAGAATTAATTAATAAAGTCAGTGTAGCAGATAACGATGAACATTGCCTTTGAGTAAATCATTTTAACCTTCAAAATCTTGAAGAGAATTTCAGACTTACAGAACAATGAATCTGCAAAGGGATTGGAAGTTAAGTATAATGTCCAAGATAGGTTTTCAGCTATATCCACAAAATACGAAAACAAAAGCAAAAATATATATGCTGCTTCTTTCAAGGTTGATATAGTCATGCCCAAATGAATACATGCACAAATATATGTTCTTATTTTTCATACTGCTTCCTGTTTATGCTCTTGTATGCCTGGCTTTCTTTTTTTTTTTTTTTTTTTTTTTTTTCCTTTTTTTTCCCCCCATGGTAAAATATAGGAATCTATTTTAGAAAAGGCCCTAAATCAATTACAACAAAAAATTAACTCACATTTTGGGTATGTTCTCCTTACTGCCTTGTGTGGTCCACATTAAATAGTTTCTGCAGAATCAGGCAATATAATACAGTTCGTAAAATATATAAAATATATATATAAAATAAAGTGTGCGTATGTGTGTGTGTGTGTGTATGTATATATAAAATATATATGTAAAGCAAATATAAAGTGAAGTTTGTTTCTCCAGTCTGTAAACAGCATGAGACAATGGCAATCAGGGGATAAGCTCCATTGTTCCTATCTTGTCTTTTTAGATGTTGACTCTGAAACATAGCAATGATGTTTCATGCCAACATTAACATCATGATTTCTGATCATTTTAGCAAATGAAACAGGGAAGTGTGTGTGACTGCAGTCCAAAGAAGCAAATCAGAAGTTGCTGCAGAAAAGAAAAAACACAGAAAAACAGAAGAGAAGGAAATGAAAGAGAAAGGGTTGGAAGAATGGACAGGAGATTGTGGGGCAAAGAAAGAACCAAGATAGAAATGATATTGCGTAGGAAGGCAAATATTTTTTTACTAAGTGATGCTGGTAATGATGATAAGGCACTTGTAAAAAAATTCACGATAATAATAATGAAAGCTTCAGTTATTACATAAAGGCCAATTTCTAACCTCAGTCCTTGTAGACACCTGTGTGAACATCAGGGAGTCCTGTTGTAGACTGAGGGCAGGGAAGGCAGCAAGTATATTCCCTGGCCCACAAATAATCATTAGAAATGGAATTCCGCCCTTCTCAGAAAATGAGTTTTTATCTTCAGTGCCATGAATGTCTCAGCATACACCTTGCCATTAGTCAGATCAGTTGGCCAATACATCTGGAGTAAGCGGAAGAAATAAGCACTCTGTTTGCATTTGAGTAATTTCTCTGGTAGAATCAGTTCAGTTCTCTTAATTGTCCGTCCATTAATTTCTTGTTAATGTAGTTCATATCGATGACTGATTTGCTGTGCTAAACAGGAAGCACTATTTCTTAATTCTAGGACTTAAACCTTCCTACCATTGCCCTGCTGTTAGCTACCAATAGCTGCTCTTTCGTCTGGCCCGAGCTGATGACAGATGGCCATCTCCGGGAGTGCCATCCGTGTGACTTTATGAAGCATCCAGCTATGGTGTACTGAGGAGCTTCGTGGCCAGTTCTGCAGATCACCCTCCCTCCCCCCCAGCCAGCTGCTGGCCCCCCTCCCTCTGGCCCCAGCAGTAAGCTCCTCCGTCCTGGCTCTGCTCACCACTGGTCCTGCCGTTCCCCCCACCCCACCCCGAATGAGGGCACAAAGGTGTCCTTGAAACTTTGTCACTCAAGATCGGACCCCTCTTCCCTCCGGAGCATAGGCAGAGGGTTGTGCCAGCCCCTGTGTCCTGCTGCATTCTCACCCCTCCATGGTTTTGGAGCACCAAATCAGCAGGCAGAGGGGTCTGTGGTGGCAAGCCTGCCCCCTTCTGTGATCTGTAGTCTGGACCCTACCTTCGTCAGTGGCAGAGCTTAGCGCTGTAGCCCTGCATCTCCTCAAGCTAAGGCTCTGGGATTTGAGGGGGGATGTTTGTTGTTTAGGTTTTTTTTAGTGTTCCATAAGACTCGCTGCCAAAGCAAGATTACATATATTAAGTGTGAAGGAAGGAAAAGTATTGATTACAGACCCAAAATGGAGCAGAGGCTAAAATTCACAAGTATCCTGATTCCACTGGCACGTTTTGATCATTCAGAACAGCAGTTTCAACTAGGAAGGCTGCTGTGCGTTTTGGAGCAAGACATATTGTTTGCTCTTGACAGAGTTTTCTAAAGCAAGGTACCTCCAGAGCTGAACCTGTATTTTAAGAGAAATTCACATTTATATCCTTTATTGTGATATTTGCAGCGAGTCTACAGCTAGTAACAGTCTCTGCCCTCAAGCTATAAAGGAGTAAGGCTCCGTTGTTGGTGAGAGAGCAGCCTTCTGTGTGAAAGGCTGAGATGTGGTAGGCAAGATGAATAGTGCTTAAAAGCAGCGCTCGCGGTGCTGTCATTTAGAACAGGAACACTGAGGATTTAAGCGAAAGTGAAAGGCATGGAAAATGAATCCTTTAAACATGGTCAAATTTTCAGCTGCCTAAAATAACAAGTTTTCTCCATTGATAAGTTCATTGAGTAGGAGGCAAGTTTGGGAGGGGATGAATTCCCCTAGGGAGGAGGTGCAGATAGTTTGTAAAAACAAGGTGTGGTCAGTGATTCAGAAAGAGACACATCCAGGAAACTCCAGTAAACCTCAATCTTGGCTCAAAAGTGGTGGTTTTCTTTTTTTTCTTTTTTTCTTTTTTTTTTTCTTGAGCGCATCAACATCGTTTGATTGCTCTATTCCAAACATTAGTCAAAAAGTCTTGGATGCAGATGGCTACCCAACTGGAACTGTTTCATTACAAAACCCCAACTGGGAGGAACAGTTTTTAAGCTTAGTTTTTCTACCTGTTATCGGGGCCAGGTACACTGTGCTTTGATCCGCCTGAGGCTGACATATGATTTAGAGTGGATTTTTGCAGACTCTTAGGATTTTTTTTGAGTTGAGTTTCCTTTATGCTCAAAGCTGAAATGGAGTGTCCTCCACCCTGTTAACAAGGGAAGAGGGAAAGAGATGATTCAGTCCTCGTGAACCAAAACTGCTGAGTTATACACATTTCTACATGCAGCTTTAGTTGTTTATCTGTATTGTTATAATCTCATTTTGCAGCAGAATCACTAGACACAGGCACTAAACATGGATGTGTGTAAATCTCTCTGCTTGGGGATGCTCTTTGTGAGTGGATACCCTTACTTTGTGTGTGTAGATGTGTGCTGTGCAGTATAAAGAAACTGTGATACTGTTAAATATTAGTGGTGCATTTTGCTTTGCTTTGAGTTTGTAAAGGTGAAAGGTGATTGTGCTGGAAAATGGAACAGTATATTTGCTGTGAGACAGGCACTAAGAACTCACTCCCATGCTCAGTTATAATTCATGACTGTACTGGTGGGAAGCCCTTATCCCTCTGTGGAGTTAATGCATCTCTACTGTAGCCTGCTGAGAGCACCCTGTGTCCCCTCCCACCATCTGTGCATTTGCTTGCTTGCTTTCTCTCTCTCTTTGCTGTGAGATCTCTTGGTGCTAAAACTGCCAGACTACTACTGCCTGGTAAAGGTGGCTTTATGATGTGTATTAATGTTGAATTGTCATTTAAATGGAGAGGAGCTGGCAAAGGGGTATGTTACTATTTGTTTTAAGCTCTCATTAGAAAATACTGCCCAGCAAATAGACGGAGAGGTGGATTTGTTACTTCGAACAGCAGACAGCTCTGAGCAGTATACAGAAATTTCCACAATGTAGGGTAATTGCTATTAACAGCATACCCATCTTTGTTCCCAATCTGGGCATGTTTTGCTGTTTCTTGATACAGTGCATCTCTCTCTTTTTCCATGTTGTGATTTGAACCCATGCCATTGTATATTTACTTACCAACCAAGTGTCTTATGCTGACAACTATTTTATTTTTTACAAATTGATCTCCTCATTTAACTGAAAAAGCTGTCTGGCAGGCTGCAAGCTAATTGCTTCTGTGCTACCTGAGACTTGGAATTCATGTGACCAGATACTATAAGCTAACACAATCTTACTTAAATAGACGGCATATGAAGATTTTTTATTATTATTATTGCTGTAAGGCGCAGTCAGAAAAGAACCGATGAGACTGTCTGGCTTAGAAAGAACTGAACTCAGTTCACAGAGGTTTGAGACAATACTTTATCAACCTGGCCCCTTACTGGAAGGATGGATATTAGACACAGAATATGGTTAAAAGACTCTGTACTTGACTGTCACAAAAATATTAATTTGCAGTGTTTCACAGATTGTAGTCTTATGTAGTCTGTTGTTTGTACTCCTTTAAAACTTATAAATCAAATCCAGACCTGAAATACCAACGTATGAACTTAACAGATGTGCTGCCATAAGGGACCTACTAGGTTATAAACTGCAGAAATGGTCTTTTTATATTTCAGATTCCTGGCTTATTCCAGGGAGGTTTTGGAGCCACAAAAGTAGGGTGGAAGGTCATGCGTTAGGACAGTAGCACCCACCCAGCATTTGACGTTTGGTGTAATTGTTAGGAAATTCACATCTAATAGTTTTGTTATTCAGTCATAGCATCCTGCTGAAGTTCCAAAATAAAAGTAGGGCAAGAATGACTTCAGTAGCTCTGTGTCCAGGTTTTCTTAGGTGAAAGATCACTTTGAGATGACACAGCTGAGTAGTCAGGCTGAAATCCTGGTTGGTATTTTATTAATTTTGCACCAAGATAAATCCTGAAATTCTGACAAACTCCATGACAGGTGAAATTCCTTCTTGCAGAATCTGCTCAGCAAGAGGCTGCTCATTTCGTTCTGTTCGGAGGCAGGCAACAGGAGGGCAGCTTTATAATCAGCCCTCAAAGGACCCCCAGCCGCCCCAGAGCCTTGGACTGATTGAATAACTCCTGGGCCTCTTCCCCTAGGCCTCCATCAGCAGGGGTCCTGTGGAAAGCAATCTCCCGCAGACTGGCACTGAAGTGAGCTTTAAACTACTATTTTCTGCTCTCCAGAGGAGCCTGGAGTACTAAAAGATAGATGGACTGCAGATATTTTATGAGAAACTGTCAGAAGAAGAGCAGAGTAAATGTTTTTTTTCCCTCCTTCTTTGAGTCACACGCTACATCACTGTAGAATTTTTCCCCAGAATCTTTTACATTTAAAGTTTGCAATTAATTGGTTGCTAACCTTAATTTTTCCTTCTCCTTTCTCTTTCCTTCTTTCCCTCCCTCTTCTTCTTTTCTTTTTTTTTTTTTCCTTAAATATTCACTCGGAGGCCCTTTGCTTAACCACAGTTGCAGAAAATCAGTACCATTTGCACTGAAATATTTATAATGACAGAATGAAAAATTGGATTCATTTTCTGGCCTGTAGCCGAACAGTCTGCAACTTTGTGCAGCATTGTTTAGCATCTCTCATTCCTTCCTTTCACTCGACTCATTTTCAGACACACACACACACACGCTGCCCATGCTTCAGAGGAATGCTAAGCAAAATGCAGAGCCATTTTTAATCTCAGCCTTGAGAAAACAACTTATTTCTAATCTTACCGCCATTTGTGGGGGGGGGGGGGGGGGATAAAAAGGGGAGGCATGAGAAGCACATAGAACACCTCTTACAGGAGAGATTAGAAAGGATGACATGCAATAATCTGTTCTGTACAGTAAAGCAGAGTACAGCTGGAATTCAGCAAGTTGCTTCAATGTATTGCTAGGGAGGCAGTGTGTGCACTTAGCACCAGGCTGGATAGCAGGATCTGCCTGCTAATCCCTGCTCTGCCACTAATTCCCTCTGTGGCCTTGGGAAATTCATTTGCCCACGAAGGAAGAGGTTTTCAAAAGCTCCCTTTTGCGCATGAACGCAAACTGTGCCTGTAAAAATGCCCTGTGCTTCCTTGCACATCCAGAAAAGTGAGGATGCTGGAACTGTACATATTTACTTCCCTCGCAGCAATGGTGTGAAGGTGAAGTGGTTGATGTTTGCAAAGTGCTTTGAAAATGAAAGTACGGATCCTCAGGCTCCAATTTGCATCCCCTGCCAGTATAAAAGGTACCTTAGTCAGACAGCTAAGGATTCCCTTAATATGCAGCAGTCAGTATGCAACAGTCCCTGTGTATTTTGCTAGCTGGTTCTGTATCACTCGCTCCCTTTTTGTCCTCACAGGCTTGTCTCGACTCCGATGAATTCTAGGGAGTCTTAATTCATTTAACAGTCCCATGGGGGCTGTTACAAGTTGGCATAAGTTCAGTCAGCTTTAACATGGAGACTGAGTTGACCCAAGATTTGAATGTTTAGGCCACAAGAGTTTCCAAAAATACAAGCTGATCTTATAGAAATGAGTCTGAAAATGGACAGAATTTACCAGAGAATGATAAGTTTCTACAGATGTTGGACTATTCTGCAGGAAATAATAGAGAAATGTATCTCTGAAAAGCAGTGATTCCAACAGCCCTTAGAAATGAATCTCTGGTGAGTTCTGTAGACTGTTTGACAACTGTGTTAGTTTCTGAAAAAGCCCTGTAGCCAAAACGTTAATCCCTAGTGCCTAAAAGAGGCGTGCTGGGATCATACAGGGTCACTTAAGTAAGTGGATTGGATTTGGGGATAGATTCTGCAAGGTACTAAGTACCTCCTGAAAGTGTAGGCACCTGAAAATGCCTGCCAAGCTTCAAAAATGTTGTCTTAACCACTTCAAATTCATAATATGGCACTATTGCTGATAGTGGGTATCTGTGTACAGTACTAAGCTCTAATCTCTGTTCCACATGACTTACCTGACCCCCAAAATTTTCTTTTGGTTTCTGAAGTTAGAGCTTCAAAATGTTGACCCTCTAAGTAGAACTAGGAGCACAGTCCAAGCAGGTGTGTCTGTGAGCTGTAGGAAGCAACAGACGTCTGCTCTAAGCATCGGCACAGCTCAGTTAGCACTGCATAGCAGCCTGTAGTTTGTGAGCAATGCCTACTTCTTTATCATTCAGAAGTTTCTCACTGACTTGCAAATTTGCCTTTTTATTGTGTTCCCAAAGATAGTTTGACAGGTCAGGCTGAAGTGATGAGTGTTCTGACACAAACTGCACTGTGACTTAGAAATTTTGCCTACAGTTGTTTTACTGTAGTGTTACTTTGATTTGAAAAGGAACTTTCTACAAAGTGGTGTGTTTTAGGATATAACAAAAAAATTCCAATATTGTGCTGCATGTATTCCAGGGACTTTCTGCTTAACCCTTGTTATTGCTTTCTGTTTTTTCTTTTTCTTCTTTGTATTTGTAAATCAAGAACAGCATAATTTTCATAATTTTTTAACAGTTACTGTGAAAGAAAGTAATAGAAACCAGAAAGAATGTGAGTTTTAATTGCAAATATTAAGTATGTTTTTAAACTGACATTTTGAGAGTAGATCTCCTGACAACTTGATGACATTTTAAAGGAAAGCTTTACCCCAGAGTAAACTTCTTTCAAATCCAGACGTGTTTCTTTGGTAGAGCTGACCAGAACACAAATATACAGATGTGGAAAATGTCTTATGATGCTGAGAAGATTTGCAGGGACAATAGGATATAGACCACAGCAAAGTGACAGTACAGATCTTGCTGATGCTAATGATATGGTGCAGAACTGTATTGAACATCAGAGACTGTAAGAGCAGCCCCCAAACAAATGTTTTATCTCATTCCCAAAGACAGTACCTTTCGGGGAAAGCTGCTTTCTCTGTGGGCCTGAATCTTTGTGTTGCTTCTGTTTTTCTGTTTGGTATGTCAGTCTCTTTAGTAAAGTTATTAGTTTATAAATTTTGCCAAGGTAAAGTAACTGTGAGAGCTTTAAATTAGAATAAGTGCCACTTCTGTGTGGCAAGTTCCTTTGAGGACTGATTAGAAAGCAGGCCTCCTGTTGCCTGCCCCTTTATGCATGGCAGTATTGCTGTGTACTTGTTTATAGCTTACCTTTGAATTTATATAAGTGTGTGCTGTGGTATGATGAATCGCTCTCAGATAGAGAAGATTCTGCTGTTATTCTGGGATCAAGCTAATACTTCACTTTAAAGAGTTATTTTAATTAGGTGGGTTTTATTGTAATGAATTAAAATTAACTTGGAGTAGCAATTTATATAAGACTATGAGGGTTATAGATTAACCTCACCATAGCTACAGCACATCTTTTTGTAAAGGAATTAAAGTTCTGTATTTCGGACAGCTTGGCGCTAAACATAGGCAGCAAATGAAAGTAAGTGGTATCTCCAGTTATTTTCCCTCCTAAATGTGATTCTTTTCACTTGATTGAAAGATTACCATGCTGAAAAAATAGTCCTAACAAGCAACAAGAGGTGAAAGCGGCAGCTGCGAAAGGCTGGATTCACTGGCAGGAGATAGCCTAGGACACACGAGTACCACAGCATCACAAACCTAGCCCAGAGTTGGGGAGCGGGGGGGCAGCATTTCTTGGACTGCCAGTGCCGGGTCAAGGCTGGCTCTAATGACATATCTGGCTTGTTATGTGTCACTGGCCAGATGTGTGATGGCAAACAGAATGACCGGACACGGAGAAAGACACTCAGAAGGAGGATACTTCTTTCCTCATGGGGAGCAAAGAAAAAGGCTTAGAAAAATGCTTCATTCTGTAATAGTTCTTATTTGGGGGGAAAAAATTTAAAATGTAGGATTTGGACTTAAAAGGGGTAAGACTTTACTGTCTTGCTCCTTGTGTAGGCTTTGAGTCCAGCAGAAAGTGAGAGAAAAATGCCTCACATTCAGCTGTGGTTGCATTTTACACTTCTTTTAGACAAATACAAGTGACAACAAAGCAGAAGACAATAGAAAATCTAGACTTCTTCATTTTACAACCAACAACCACAATGAGAAACATAAAATTTTATTGCCCTGGTACCAGATGTCAGTAAGCGCTCCAGATTTATTGATTTACAGTGTCTGTACTAAAAAAAATTAGATGTGGTGATTTTGTTTAAAAAGGCACAATAGCATTCTGGTCTCTCAAAAAGTCACCTACTGGTACAACCTGGGCACTGCTTTTATCAGTTGAATTCCTTGGACTGGAAAAGGAGAGAGCTCAAATGATGTTCTAAGAACATAACATTTCAGTACAGAGTCCTTAACTATCCAGATGGTTGCCAGCTCTGAAGGGATAAAAATTGTCCTTATTAATTTATCTTCTAAAGTGTATTCGTAATACACCAAGCACACCACATAACCACTATGCCAGTTCCCACTCCTCCTTGTCTGAAGAGCCATAGGAAGAAGGGCTGTAAGATTTCCAAGATGGGTTGGCACAGTGACCAGTGTGAACAAAGTCAGAACAGGGTCTATGGGGGCCCCAGCTTATCAGCTCAGGAACCTTTGGGTGTTACCGTCAAACCTGCTCAATCTGCCTTTCCTCACAAACTACCTTGAAGGAAAAAGAGATGAGCCAAAGTGCAGCTGAGTCTGGGGTTGAACATCAACATTCAGAAGAGGAAGAGAACTAGCAGGGCCCATAGTCTTTCCTACTCTTTTGTACACATTTTAGGATTAAGAGGGGCACATTTTTAGCTGTGCTCTTGATTTTGGGCTTCAAAACATGCACCAGTCTGTTCATATCAAAATATGCACCAATCTATTCATACATTCTCTAATTGGGTGTGTGGATGCTTACTACCTGGCTACTTACCACGTACAATTTCCATGTACAAAAGCTGGTTTGGTGATTTTAAAGAGTGAGCTGCTGTGGAGTTTACTTTTAGGTTAGTGACTTACTTTGTGTTAATCTTAGGCTGATCCATACACTGCAGTGTGCTGAGTGCTGTTGTACAAGGCACCGTGCGTGACTGGCAATACACAAGGAATCCAAATTCCAAGATATCCTTGTGTCAACTGATAAGCGTAATACCCTCCATAATGTCAGCAGGTAGCAAGGTGAATCTGATGATCAGTACGAGTGTGGCATGCATCTGTCTGTATAATCAGAGTGAAGACAAGTCACAACGCTTTTCTTTCAGACTGTATCAAGAAACTTGTAATATCACTTGTAATTTTGTTCAAAGGAATTCTTGTACGTGCATTAGTGTAAAGCTGGAAAGGATCATTGTTTTAAAGGTTGCCCTTTGCCTATAAATCACTGCATATAAAGCACTGTGTTCTTCCCCCTTTTAAATGGATGACTTTTTGAATCCTATGGGCAGGAGCTTAAATTCTGGATCCGCCAGTCAGTTTAAGATTTGAAATCAATGCACTGATCTGAGGGTTACTCTGCTCTAAATCAGAAAGCCCAGAATGGAAGTCTGGGGAGAAGTAGGTCCACTTGGAAGGGTTCTTCTGCCAACTTGTAGAAAACTGCATTACTGACTGAATAGATGTGTATAAAATGCAGTTTCATTTGTCAATTTAATCCCTGAAAAGACCTATCAGAATTCAGTGAGGAGGAGAAAAACAGGAGGAGCAGGCAACATGTACTGTTTCCAACAGGACATTTCTGTGCAATTATCAATTTAAGCTTCCATTATTTGTCACTAATTACTGCACTGAGCTCTTAAATATTTAGTAGTAGTTTGTTTAATTGGGTTTGACCTATAAAGGAATCTGTACATCACATAGCTCTACTTACAGGATCTGATTCCTCCCTCTTAGCTAGGCAAATTTGTATTCACGTGAGATGAACACATATTGTCAGACAAGAATTTTTTGTTGTCTTTTTTTACCTCTCTCCCTTTCTCTTCCAAGATTCATCTTTAAAGTATCTAAAATTAGAGCACGAAGTAGGAGTACTGCTCATGGATGTTAAATGGGAGGGAGGTCAAACTTAACCTTGTTTACAGATGTTGTAGTTTAGAAAGCACTAGCATTATAAATTAAACATAACAAGGAAAAAAAAAATAAAGCATAGCAACTACTAGCCCATGAACACATCTGTCTCTAAAACACTGACTTAATCCCTGAATATCTTATTAGGCAGTATTTCCTATCAAAGCTTTTTGTCCCCTGTTACTCTACTGTACAGTAGCTGCAGATAAACGTGGATTTGTTCAGCTTTGGTTTCTGCTTACTCTTGTGCCTGGCTGTGTGTGATGTGGTGAAGGGACCTTTGGCTGTCCCCTCTGCAGAGGGTGTGCAAAAAGCCACCTCTGTTGGCCTGTTCTTGTTTGGCTGTCTCTCATAACTCCCTTGATTTCAGTGGAGTTTCTCTTAATGCATACCTAGTTAATCATAATCATGTTTTGGAATAATATTCTGTATTTCTCAGAATATTATATATAATACTCTGTAAATCTCAGAAGTATATATAATACTCTATATTTCTCAGAAGTACATTGTTTCCCCTTTTTTTATTTAAGCTTTTATTCGCACTTAGTGAACCCTCTTCTTATTAGGGGAAGAAAAGCTAATTTAAAACATTTGCAGTGTCACAAAAGCCTTGTTTTTCTACAAACAGGATGTATGCCTGGTTCCTGAGCAACAGCACAGCCCCTCTGCAGCATAAATAAAAAAGAGAGATTCCCTGATTTTGGTGAATTGTCAATTAGTCTAACCAGCTGTAAACCAGTCCTAACCATTGCGCTTTCTTCCCGCTGCCATCATTTTATTGTTTATCAGAGTGTATATATATACACCTTGCCCCTACATTGAGACACACCTTACCCAGAGCATAAAAGATTGTCATAAATTCCAGAGCATTTCAGTAAACCTCAAGCAGGGGAAAGGATGCTTAAGAGAGGCTGCTATCAGGCACTGTAGATTAGAGCACCCTTGAAGCTGCTCTGATTTATATCAGGGGCTTAAGCCAGGAGCCCTTGCAACCTCTGTGATCAAGGAGGTGCAAAGATGATGCACAACCACTTTTGTTTGTGTCTCTTCACTTCTGGTTGACAGTGATGAAGGTCTTATTTGTTGTCCCTCAAAATGTATGACATTCTTTTCCATACAGCAGATATATGTATATATATATGCACCTATGTATAGCAATCAATCCAAAAAGGAATCATTAACATTTTACTAGTGGCTTTATGGAAGTCTCTGAAGAAAAATAGATGTCTTTTTTTTTTTTTTTTTTTTTTTTTTTTTTTTTTTTTTTAATTTCAGTTTGCATACCTGGCAGCATGCTATACAGAGGTTTTTATGACTTTGCTTTCTCTCACCCAGCTGGAAATTTTTGAGTAGGAGAACCAGAACAGTGGGACTTGTACAGAAATATTACTGAGTGAATGATCATGGTAATGACCAGTCACATCATTTCAGAGTCACTAACATACCAGATCAAATAGCTTAGGTGAACGAAGTTATGTGAATAACTGCAGTTCAGTTCAGTTTTGACTTTCTCAAATGAGAAAAGAGGAAAGACTTGACTTCAAAGTCTGGTAACAACTCTCCACACATAAGTGGTATTTGCAGGTACATAGCTTCTCTTGCCCCCCCTCCCCCTTTTTTTTCTGTAGTTCAGATCAAATGCCTATTTTGCCAGAAATCTCTGGTTTCAGAAGTTGTATTTTCTTAGGTTCATGGTGGTGGTCAAATTTGACTTGGATGAGACTCCATCACAGCCTGCCTTAGCCCATTTAAAAGTTCACTAATATGGCTCCCGCTGTGTCAGCCTCACTGTAGTCCTGAAGATGTTGGTTATGGGCACACCTTGCCTGTAATTTTTTCTGTCCTCTCCTGAAAGTCTCCATTTGGCTTCCTATTTTTCACCTATTACAAACCATCAGACGTCATCTCCTTTCCAGCTTCCGCATTCATTCAGGATGATCTGACTAGTGACTTCACATGTGCATCTATTTTTGTGACAGAAACAATGTCATTTCTGGGATCCACCACATTAGAAATATATGTTAGTTCCAAGATTTCAGATATAATAGTTTAAATTAATTTATTGTGTTTTTGAAGGGAGGACAGGAACCTGGGGGGAAAATAATCTATTGTCACAATCATCTTTTGATCAGCTTCAGATGAACCTGCCTTCTGTATTTTGCCTATATCAAAAATACAGAATTGTTTAAGTCTGAGCATTCATAGATACTCTGTCAGTAAAACTAAGGGTTCTAGCATAGCATAGAATGGACATAGATGTGTCCCTGCAGCAGAGTTATAACATTCAGCTAATTCATTTAGTGGAGGTGCATTGAGAAGGGGGTTGCCCTTATTTTATCAACACAGATAAATCCCACTTACACTACATATTTACCTGCCTTGTAACTGCGTCTGAGAGAGTCTACATTAACAGCATCTCCTTAACTGCTTGCAATAGCAGTGGACCTGGACCCTTAAGGTTTTGGTGCATTGAAAGAAAGCTTACTGCTTTCAGATGCTTTGAAATGGTCCAGATATTCTACTGAAACCAGCTCCTGACTGTGCAGATTTCGTTTCATGTGTGATTTGGGGCTGGCTGATCCTCTTCCTCTCCTGGGATGAACATCAGGAAAAAAAATCCTAACCCTGAGGTCTGTGATGCTGTGAAATAGTCTCCCAAGAGAAGCATTGGAAGCTCTAATTAAAATTGGATTGGGCAAAACACTTGAAATTACACTATAGGCAATAATCCGACGCTGGCAAGATAGGTGGAGAAAACGCCCTAATGGGTCTTTTCTGTCTTTAAATTCTATGAATTCTTGTTCTTTTCTTTTATTATGCTATTCCACCTTTTTTTAATGGTGACACAGTGTCATCTAGAAAGGATTATAAGATGCTATTATGAGCTGAATAAGATGGTGTTAAATGTCAAAAGAAAATGCAACAGTTTCTCTGCAGGTTTGCAGTGATTATATGGAGACCAGAAAAAGAGAAACTGTGTAAGTGAGGGACATCAGTGCAGTGTTTCTCATCTGTAAGGCAGTGGCAAACAACTGCAATATACATGTTTATCATTTTGACATTGCATTTCATATTTTCTGCTTATGAAGAATAGCTACATTCCACCAAACCTAACACAGATGTGGAAAAGTCCTTTACTATAACTGTGTGCCTCACTCAGATTGCTAGAGACATCTTCTATCTAAATGTTTCAGATATCCCCAAAGCCTCAGATTAAATAATATCTTTTTACATCTTAATTTATAGTGTGTATTTAATCTTAGTATCTCACAAATCTAAATATCTCATCAATATAGTCTTGGGTATAATCATAATACAGTTTACCAGGAAAAAACCCTGCTATAATGTAATGAGACTTTGACAAGAAATTGTATACTGCAGTACCGAAGCAGCACAGGCTTGAGGAAAGGGTAGAAAAATCAGGCTTTGCTGAGATTTTCCTTAAAGTTATAGTTATGTCTGAATAAGTTTCGTTTGTTTGTTTTCAGTGTTAGCACTTTATAGCCCCCTTTCCCTTTCCCCTGCACTTCTTTCCATATGATGTAATATTTCACCAGTTCCCGATGCAGAGCTTTCTGTGTAAGAAGCCTTATATCATGACAAGCAGCTAAGTAATGAAGCATCGGACTGAAGATCTGGAAAACATGTTGACACTGTGAAACTGAATTTTTGATTCAGCATTAACATTACACTTAAGGTTTTGCTGGGCTTGCCTTTTTCACCTTCCTTTCTTTCTTCCCCTTCAGTTCTGGAAAATCCAACATCCGGTATTAGCTGTAGACAGTTTGAAAAGTGTGGTACAGGGTAAGAAGTTTGGAATAAAAAGAAGGGAAGAGAAGCAGAAAATCTTGATTAGAAAGTATAATTTAATAGAACGTGTATTGAACAAAATGTATTGATTAATGTGGAAGATATAGTACTTATATTGATTCAAACTAGAGATTTAGTACTAAAAGCTGTAAGCCAAAAAGCTGTTGCAGATTGCTACAAAAGTCAGTTTAATGCTGTCCTTGAGAATGCCTTCACAAAGAAATTCTTCTAATGTTTGAGGAGTAGGTAGAATGCGGTATATGTCAGTTTGATCCCGGAGGGTTTTATTTTGTACTCTAATAGCTGTTACGAGCCTACATTATATCCAAGGAGTAATTTTCCTTAGGGGTGCCCAGCTCGCTTTGTGTCAATATTCTAGCATTTTAAGTCACGTACAGTATATGCTTCTGGGAACAGTGCAGGAGCCAGCCAGACTCATAATGGTCTGCATTCATTAATAAAGGCAGAAGCTTCTGTCCCTCCATTGCCCACTACAGGGATGCCTCCCTGGTCTTCAGGGACCCGTACAGACACATTTAAAGAAAGCTTTATTTTGAGTGGGCAGGAGATGAAATGCAGGACTTGCAGGCATTTCCTAAGTCAGCTCTATGCCCGAGCACAGGGGTGACCTTAATGGGTCAGAGAAGAATGCAGGTCAAAAGACTTATTATCCAGCCTGTTGGAAACCAATTGCTTTTGTTAAAAAAAAAAATTGTGGTGCTTAAAGGTTGATAGCAATGTAGAGTTCTGTTTTACAACCTGCAACTATATTGCAGTGCAGTAGGATATTTTCCTTTTTGAATACAAAAAAATAAAACGAAGATCATCCGTAATGTACACGGATAAAGGATTCTAGGTAACTGGTAACAAGTGGGGTACCATAATTAGTTAATCAGTGATGATTGATTACTTGTGTTTGTATTCTTGAACTGAGGGGAAAATAACATGCTGCTGTGGTACTCTTACCATCTGTTGAAAGAATGCATCTACATTTCATCTTTATATTTCTTTACTTGAACCCTCTTTGCACGGGTTTACAGCTGCAGCCATGTTTTGTTTCTTCTAGTCGTAAGAAACAGAAGTTCTACTGAAAAAGAATGCAGCCGCAGTTCACATTAAAGATTTTAATGGGATAGTGAGTCTGTGGTTATCTATGGATATTTTTTTCTTCATGCATTTTGATGCCGTGGGTGGGAATTTTTTGCTAGCTAATAAATCTCGTGTTCTGTCTGAAATAAAAAAACATACACCAGACAACAACAACTATTACCTCTTTTGTCTCAAGTGTTTCTGCAAAGAAATCTTTTTTTATTTTTTTGCGGAGGAGATTCTTCCACCCAGTGTAACACTGAAATGAGGGCATGTTTTTAACTCACTAACACTAACCATGGGGACACCCCAAAGCATTTTATGCAGAAAAGGGGTGGCATATAATGTTTATAGCACCTCGCACACAATTCGGATTCTGGGTTCATGTGACAGGTTCTGCTATGGAAAAACCTCAGGCTCTAGAAACAAGGCAAATACATTTTAAGACTTCATTTTCCATGTAAAGTATGTTGAATTCAGATTCTCTCAGATAATATAGTATGTGCTTTCTAAATAATACCAAGATAGAGAAACTGGGGTTGTACAACAGTTTTTCTGGTTTGGTTTGTTTCTAATGTGGTAGCAAATGTGGTGACAGACAGACCTTCTCCTTCACTGTTCCTCCATTTTGTGCATGCAAAGCTCACGTTTGTGTCTGCAAACTAGTTTCTATTCCTGAAATCAAAAGCATTTGGAAATTTTAACTTAGCCATTGCTGAAGTCCAGGAAGAAGTATCTTAGTAGAATAATTTTTCCTTTCCCTTGCTAAGCAGGAAATAAAAATTTTTGCTTCACAGGGAGACTACCTCATGACTAAACAGATGTGTATACGTGCAATCAAATTTGGGGGAAGCAAAGAAGGGCAGCGTCTGATACCTTTTGCTCTTAGTTAAATTACTCCTGTCTGCCAAACGAATACACTAGTTGCTCCAAACTCAAGCAAACTGTTTTGAAGTTTCTGGAGGAGGCAGATTTCCAACTTGCACGCTGGATATTTAGCGAAGGGCAGCCCGCTCTCCGCGCCACCCGGGGGGCTCTTCGCTCTGATACTGTGCTCTCCCACGGCCCTGCAGCGCCGGGTTCTGCTTTGCCCCCGCTGCGGGAGCCGCCAGCGCCAGGCGGGCGGGCAGCGCGCCGCGCGCGAGGCGGCCAGCGCAGCGCGGCCGAGGTCTGCTGGGTGGGTAGTAGAGGAGAATCTTGCCCTAAATTTTTAAACACAGCACCCCTCATAAAAACAACAACAGTTCATAACCGGGATTAATGTTTGCAATTTTCAGTCACTCAGACGTGGGGTCTCCAATAGCTGGCTTTCGGTGAAGTGGAATATGGCTCTCTGGGGGATTACAGAATTTTGCTCCTTTTCTTATCTCTGCCTTCCCATCCTTCGCCTGCTCGTCCTGTCAATGTTGTGCTGCTGAGGTGCTTTCACTTTTTTTTTCTTTCTTTGATACTTAGCCAAATAGTCATTTCTCCCTAATCTCGCTCACTTTTGGGGAACAGTAATTACTTTGGCACCTGTGTTCTCTTTTGACTGTTTGCAGTAAGTACAGTTGCCTGTTTAAGCCTAAACTCAAAGCATTTCCTAATGTCTGCATCCTGCCCTGTCATGTTTTCCTCAGCAACTCTTGTTTTCTTCTGCTATCTCTAGAGAATCTCATTTTGCACCAGGGCACAGGAGTCAGGGACACTGAGAGCAAGGGCAAGTCAGTCCTTGTTCCACGTTTTATTTTGTCTCCCTCACGTTTGGACCCTTTATTTTTTACTCAGAAATGTCGCTGCAGCTACAGTTACAGCAATGCTTTCGACTGTTTCACATGCTGCCGTTCATCCAGACCCAAACTGATTATGCATTTTTCAGTTAGTTAGAAGAAATAAAAAATAGGAATAACTGACACATGCTCTCCCTCAGCAGACTGAAAACAAAAGGCATCTCCCCAAATATCTCTCTGCAATATAACAACTGGTAAATAACTTTAACTACTCAAAACGAATTAGAAATCTGAATTCAGGCTGACACCCCATATTTAACATGTCCTGTTGTTTCTAGGTACTGCCAGGTCTCCAATAAGCCTGTTGTGTTATGCTGTAAGTGCTGCAATAAATGGACACAACAGGATGACAAAAGAGCTGACTGTCAGGCTTAACTCTTAATTTCCCTGCTTTTGTGGTTTAAAGTCAGAGCCCATTACCTGTGACCAGCCAACATTTTACTCTGCAGTGTATTGTTACTGCTTTACAGCATTTTTCAAATGCTTTTATGTGAAGGATATGAAGCTAGATGAAATCAACTGGTAGAGTGTATTTTTTTAACACTCTCTGGCCTTGGACAGTCTGGAATTCCTGCCATCAGCATTAAATCATTTTGTATTCACATCTGGAAACTGCATCTTCGAGTGTCACTGGGTCATTTTCCTTTAATCTTGAGAATGGCACTAGATTAAAAATTCCTCAGTCTTACTGTAAGATCTTTTCCTTGCCAAATGTCCCATGAACTATTGTTTGTGTGTGTGCATAGTTTAAGGAAAGAAAAAGGGAGGGAGAACTATCAGATGGGTCTGCAATCATGCTGTATTTCACATTTGTTTTGCCAAGGCTGTTTTTATGTGTCTTTTCATGGGTGGCTCTGGAGGGTATGGTTCAGTAGATGTTCACTTCATTGAAAATGATGGCTGTCTTCTGGGAACAGGTTCATCCTGAAGTGTGCTAGTCCAAAGGAGTTTGAAGACAGATTAACCTAATAAAGCAGGATAAGGGGCCTGCACATGATAGGAGCAAATTGTGGGATACAACACCCTTCCCCTCTGAGTCATTGGCCCAAATCTGGCCCAGATCACTGGAGGCAAAATTCGTAACTATTCAATGGCTACCCACTTGTCTATGAAATAGCATTCACAGACTTTTCCCCATTTTCTGTGGAGCTAGTTTACCCTGCAGAAAATTTAACATGTACTGGATTGACTCATTGCTCTCGGCTTGATGCTTGTGAAGGATCTGAGCCAGTGCAAGTGTTGAAATAGCATCTCTCATCCTTAAAAATGATTGACTCCATTAGGGCAGTGATATGAGAAAGGGTGAAACTTGTTTGCTACTAGATATGATGTTCATTCGTTGTGTGGGAAAGGAGAATTTCAGGCTCCCAAAGTCTGTGCTATGTCACCTTGAGTAAGGCAGTACACTCACCTGAGGAAAAAGATCTGTGGTTTTTGGTGACTAAAGGAAGAGCTGTTGCAGCTCCTGTTTTCTCATCAGACTTTGAGTTCTGCACTGGATGCAGAATGGCTCTTACCACAATATACTGTGCTCCTGTTTAGGCGGAAATGGGTTTTAATGTAATAAACCACTTGAAGCGATGCCGCAGTCTAGGAAGCAGAGTCCAATTATCATATTTGGGCTTTATAGGCAGCAATGTCTTTTATGAGAAATGAATGCACTCCTCATTTGCATACTATATAAATCATACACAGTATGTAAGTAGCTACCAGATACACCAAAGAAGTATGCATTTTCTCTTAGTTCAAGTCTGTTCAAGCTTACCTAGAGACATTGTATTGCCTTGTGACCTACGGAAAGAGCAGCCATGTGAAACAGCTGGGAGTAACGCTTTTGTCTGCTAGCAAACTGCTGCTGGCTACTTTAAGACAGGGAGGGATCAAAAATATTTTCTTTCCAATACATTATGTTGCATGATGTTGGTAGTATTGTTTGTGCATCTTTCTTCCACACAGAAATGCCTATCCTGTGACTAATCTCTTTCTTTTGTTTTTCTTTCAGAATCATACGATGACCCAGCATAGCAGTTAGTGCAAGGCCCATCTCTTCCAGAGAATTCTTTGTGGCACAAAAAGGGAACACGTTTTACTCTTTGCACGAAACTTTCATTGTTAATGTATATTATTCAGAAACATTGTATTGTACCATAAAACTTGTATTATCGAAACTGTTGGATGTTCATGTGTTTGAACTTTTGAGCACCGGATAGACTTCCTGTATATAAAGTGTTGCACATGTATTATGTTGTCTGATACTAAAATGGTCTTATAAAGACAAGTGGACTTGGGCCCTATTCAAGAAAGATAAAAATAATAATAATACTGTGTGAGGGGAAAAAAACAGCTTAAGAAAATGTGTCATTTTCAAGCAGGAGGGAGAAGATAATAGCTATGTTCCATTACCGCTCTGTTTGGCTTTCCTTTCATTTAAACTTCAGTCTAGAAATCTCTGTCTTTTGGTATACAAACGGATGAATTCAAGACTATTTTTTATTGCTGAAGATTCTTGCAAAAAATATGAAAAGACTCTTTCTCACAGAGCAGGAACCCATAGTTGAATAAGGCCCATATATATATTTGTAAGCCTTGCGATATGACAGATAGCATTACCATATATGCAATAGTTGTTATGTAGATTGTCAAAGAATTTTTTTTTCTGGATACCATTTGAAGCTTTGAGTGTTCAAGACTTTCCTTAATGATTTCACACAGCCAAATTCTTGAATCAGTTGAACTAACCTGTATGTTACTGTTATTAATGTTTACTCTGCGGTCTGAACCTGGAGATTACTGGAATTGTTTTCCAAGAGGAAATAAATTCAGTTTACCATTATGTGTGAGTGTGCTAGTGTCTTGTCTTTTTCCTTTGGAAATGACATTATTGCTGTTATTGCCTCTATAGTACATAAAGAACCATCAAGATCTGGAATCCCATTGCATCAGCAGCTAGGCACACGCCGGATAGGAGCAGGTCCCTTTTGGCTGAGCTGGGCGTTTAACTAGATGTAACAGGAAAAAATGCAAAGCGAATTGCACTGGAGGGTAAATCCCTATTTCTATTTACTCATTTGTTTGTTTGTTTGTTTTATGTAGCGATCTCAATATTTTCGCTCAGCGTAATGGTTGCCAGATGAGTCGCCACGTATCTTGTGTGTAATTTTACTGCACAATTCACATAGTTCAACACAATGTTATTCGATGAGTTTGGTCTAGCACTGAGAAACAGCACCACCGCAGAGGCCACAGTACCATCCTTGCCCACCGGTAGCCCCCACCGCTCCAGCTCACCTACAGAAGAGGACCAAAAATATTCTCTGCTATTTTAGTATGGTATCCTATTGCTTGAATTGCTGGATTCGTCCCATGGAAACAAATGTTGCTGAAATACTGCAGTTAAAGAGCTGCACATCACCACAGTCCAAATGGCTGGAGCTGCTTGCCTATTGCTGTCAGAGTAGATATAAAGTGTGATTTCCAGTTTGCTGAATGTCACATTTTGACTCTCCACAGATGGAGTATGGAGGGCAAAGAAGTAAAGTCTGAAAGTGTCTGGTTACTAGATATTTCAAGAAAAAATGTGTCATGTTTAAAACTCGCTTTGAGAATATAGTACAGGGCATATTTTGCCAAGTACAAAAAAGAATTCCTGGGTTTTATGTGAAAAAATCTCATTTATGCTGACAAAAGGATAAAAACACGCACAAGTACACAAGGCTTGTAAAATGCCAGTTCTATTTATAAGTCAGAAACTGTTCCTATTCTTATTCTCATTAATATATTACTCACCTCAGCCAAATTGAATGTGATGATATGTTCTTTATTTTTGACAGCTACCTTAAAGGATGTAAGACATTTCAGCCTTCATGTGTGAAAGTGTGACATATTGGTTAAGACTGAAAATAGCATGTTTCTAGTAGAGTTCAAGTATATAAGAAATATTACACCCTACTGTTTTTGTAAATGCCAGAGTGCCACTGAGTTGAGACAGATGGTAGCTGGGAAAGATGCAATCTTATAATCAAAAGCTAAAATATGTCAAAAATATGTTAGCAAGCAAAACATAGCATATTACTAGCGTCTCATGTCATGACAGCTTGCAAAACATGCAAAGATGTTGAATTTCTAGATATGTAAATAAAGTAACAGTAAACAGAGAAGCAGCAAATGTGATGAAGGCTTAATGCATTGATTGTCCCTTCAGCTGAGTGCTGGGGGGTAGAAGGGTCTGGCGGCCACAGCCAGCCCCAGATGGCCCCTAAGAGCTACTTGCCAGTATCAAGTGCTGGAATCTTCTTACCTTTTCGAAAGTAACAGGTTTCTCAGTGATACCTAAATAGCTATTTAAATAGATTATGGAAGACATCTAAACTTCCCGGTGAGAACTGAGTGTTCCTTGGGGAATTATCACAGCATTTAGAAAAAAACAACAAGAGAAGCAGATCATTTTGCTTACTGAAGAAAAGGCGCAGCTCTGTGTGCCTGCTCGTGTGTGCATTTCAGCTATGGCATGCCTTCCGCTGTCCTGGGTCAGCAACAACTAGAAAGAGCGCTTCTTAGTGTGCTGACCATAATGTGAAAAAATAAATCTATTCAAAGACTGCGTGAATAGATTGGTGGACAAGGTATCCTTTTACGTCTGAGTCTGTCTTTACTCCCAAGATTTCCAGTGGACATGAGTTTTACTGTAAGTGATAGTTTAATAAAACGATTAGTCCTTCTGCTTGTTTGCTAGCTCTCTATTATTTAGGAAAATTGACAGACCTAAATATGGAACTTATACTGCAGAAGTGAAGCGATCTCTTCAGATTATTTGAGTACAGGATTTAGGAGGAAATGCACTGATTCTTAAACGCCACAAAAGATGATCTGGGAATGCATAATGGGCATTCAGCCTTTTTGATATTCAGCTCCCCAAGATAAGGGTTTTTGCCAGCATTTATATTTTGATAGCCAGTTGCCTAAGTTTGGCTCTATCTATTTTTGGTGCTTCGGTTCACGTGGAGGTTACCACAATTTCTTTGATTCACTCCTACTACACTGTTCTCATTGCTTTTCCTCATTTGGGAGTTGCTTTATTACCGTTAGTCCAAAAACCCACAGAAGAAAAGTGCAAAGGTTCTGCCTAGAACAAACTAAAAGTTGCCACCTCCTTCTAGATAGCTGGAGGAAACTGGAATCCTCTCCGTGATGTGGCGGCTATTAATAATTCTGGCATGACCACTCACTTTGTTTCATTACCACTGTCCTCAACAAAAGAAGAAGAGAGACGTCCCTTCCACACCAACATATGGCACCTTCTATTTATAACAAGATTAACAATTCATTCACACCTTGATTGAATCCTGCTTTATTGAGATGTCACAACAGATTCTCACAGCCTGCAAAGGGAAAGACTTACAAATGTTAATATTGTGACAACCAGGACACATAAAAGTAAATGAATTATAATTGGTGGCAATTAAAAATAGCTCAGTGTGAAAACAGAATATTGTGCTGCTGTTACTGCTGTCTCTAAGATGAGGCAATGTGAAGGACTCTTTAGAATAAGGCTATCCATAAATTCAGAAATGTTACCTTGATTCCAGTCTAATATGTTCAATCATGCACTGATGCTCGATTAACGTTCACAAGATCTTACATCTCACATCTTAGTGAGCAATGTGCCATTCTCTTTAAAATATTTGATTCACTGGGTTTGTAGCAGTGAAAAAGTAAACAGATTTAGGTCTTTTTTTTTACCAATTTCATTTAAAACCTCCTTTTCCCTCCTCATGTTGCTTCCTATATGTGTATGCAGAAGATTTCTTTAATTATTATTATTATTGTGTTGCTGTTGTTGTTAGCAGTAGTGAACTCTGAGTGCTATAGTAAGGCACTCCCTCCGGATCTGGGAGGTCCCTGGCCACCAACTCTTGTGTGCCGATCCTCTATGTGGCACACAAAAGCCTGACAAGGTCTCACTCATGTTTCAAAGCTCGCTCACTCTCTTTTCAGAGCTATTTGTTATTGTCTCCACCATCACAAGTTTAAAAAAGGAAAGTTAATTAAATATGGAACAAGACTGAGCAACATCTTTTAAACCATCATGTCATTAGAACTGGATCCCTCTGAGAGCTGCTTAAAAGGGGTTTGAGAACAATGACTGTTCAATCAGATATTTATGGGCATAGTTATGTAAACACACTCTTTATTGTCTATGTATATTTAATATAATTATCAGTTTTGTACTCGGACTCTCTGGAGACCCAACAAATCACAGTGTTGCTTTGAAAATGTCAGCAGAAAAGACAATTATGTTGCGAGCAAGTATTCATAAATTATACTAAAAAGTCCTGTGAAAATGTATCCTGTGTTGCAGAACTGCTTTTGCACTAGCAGAATCATCACTGCTTCTCTTTGATTTAAAGTCTTGTTCGTAACAAGGAAGTTGCTTGAAACAAAGTTGTAATGCTAAGGAGTGCTCTATTTCTGGCTGATGGGACAATGCGAGTTGCAGACAAATTAAAATAAATTGTTCATTTGTTATTAATATGCTGGGATATTTTTATAGATTTCTAAATAAGTTTTACTAAATTAAAAGCAAAAACAGTCTGTTTGAACAACAGTATCCAGGTCCTATATCGCTCGTTGTACTTTTCTTCTTTTTTGAGATGGTTCCTAACAACTTGCTGTGTTTTTTTACTTCTTTTGCCAATTATGTATTAGGAAAAAAAATGGAGAATTGGGACAGTGTTCAGTAAATTAAATGTGCCATGCTTATGGCAAACCAGTACGTGTGCTGGAGTTTGATAAACACCTAGTAAGTGCCAGCAAATCACCTCTACTGCAAGATATACAATCTGCATATCAACATCTTAATTAGCAGCTAATGACATTTGAACAGGCAGGTTAATGTTAAGCACACAAATGCAGTTTAGTAAAGGGTAAAATAAAATATATTGAGACTTTTCAACCTTTATTTATTTTTAAATATGAAATAGCTGCCTTTTGTGGTAAGCAGTCATCCATACTAGTAATACTCTGATCCTTAGTTATATTCTGGTATAAAATCTCCAAGAACGATGTGTCTTTTCTGGTTCATACAACAGGAATGTTTCATATTTTGGACAAAGAGAATTCTGCAGAAAAATGCATTTCACCTGTGCCATTATTTCTCTTTTGAAGACATACTAGATTTTAGACAGGCAAAAGATGGTGCAGTTTGTGCTACATCTCTCATTAACTGATGTCTAGGCACGTGTTTTTAACAACAACCTTGCTAGGTTGGTAGGTGCTAGGGAAAGCTTGTTCATGGCTGTTTCTGCTGCCTCGTGTGACAAAATGCTGATAGGTGGTAGTACTGGCTCGAGCGGTGATCCTACTGGATATCCAAAACTGAATAGATCAGAACTGCTGACATATTAGGGAAGAATCTGCTATAGAAATGGTATTATTGACTTTGCCAGAGGCATGGGTTCCTGCTGGGCATGCTACTGAAACAAGGCCTTTGCATGGAGCACGGAGAGCTTTGCAGAGTGCCTACTTCAAGATATAAAATGTAAAGCGCTTCCAGGATGCTCAGCGTTACAAATCCTGTGGCCATCATCTCACAAGCTATTGTCAGCTCTGGACTAGCAGATGTCTTTTAAGCTAATGATCTCTCTGTTGCTGGGATTTTTGTTTATTTTTATGTCCTTTCTAGAAGTTTGATTTCATATAACCCTCATTCTTATTCATGTGACCGATTATATGCTTGTTTAGACAGAAAAATAAGAGTGTATTAAAGTGACTGAAAGTTCAGTAACAGAAGTATGCCACCTTGTTGGTGTAGGCTCTTTGGCAGGATCAAAATATGTAGATAAATATATATGTATACGTGTATGTGTATGTATCAATATGTGTGTGTGTGTGTATATATGCATATATATTTTCATATAGCAACGCCTTGACAAGGTGAATTACGTCCTTCGGCTCCAGTAATGGGCAGACAATAAGTGGAAGCAGAGCTATCTGTGCAGAAA
Source organism: Rhea pennata (assembly GCF_028389875.1). NCBI lineage: Eukaryota > Metazoa > Chordata > Aves > Rheiformes > Rheidae > Rhea > Rhea pennata. The sequence goes on along the minus strand of NC_084664.1, from coordinate 115,399,842 downwards.
ACAAGATAGAAATCTACAGCATCTAGAATCCCAAAGACATACTAAAATATTTTAAATACATGGAAATGCCCATCTTTGAGTCATTCATACTTTTTTGCAGAAAACAGTGGTTAGAGATTTTTTTTTTCTTGACTGCCATCTATTCTCTCCATCTCATTATTCCCTTTACTTTAATTGTTTAATGACTGATGCAGGACAATTTTGATTTTCTTAATTACATTTGTGAACCTGCATTTGAATTGATGGCTGAGTCATCATTCCTGATGAATTTAAGATTTGTGTTGATTCATTCATCCTTTGATATATTTTATTTCCAAACCCCTTTATTCCTTTGTCTTAATTCAATACAATTAATTTTCTGACATGAAATGAAAGGTCGTATGTTTGATTAGATGATAGCTTTTGATGTGCTATTTGTTTATAGCACAAACTATTCATAGCTTTTCCTAATCAATATTTGACTGTTTTTGACTTCTGCTCTCCTTCTCCTATCAAAAATTATCCCCCATGCCATCTCCAGAGTCTTTCAAACACTCTCCACTCACTGTACAGTGGCATCTCTTTCGGAAACTCTATTTTTTTTTACAACAAACAGTGGGTCAGATGGGGTTTGAGAGCTTCCCTCAACAACGTCTTGTTATTGTGGTATGTGTTGTTTAAATATTCACAGGCTGTGGCATAAAGATCATCAGGAGAGGCATGATAGCCCATTTCCAGATTTGGCAGCTTATGTTTATATTATATGATGTTTTTTGGGAGAAGTATGAATTGAACTTTTGACTTAGCATCAACTGAACCCAGTCAGTCTTTTACCCTATTTACAGCTTGCCTGACTCTTAAATCCTAAGGGTCTCTTTTCTCTCAATGATAACATGTTTTCAGAATCTTTCAACACTTTCTTAATTGCTAAAATTTGCGAACAGAAGAAATGCCCATGCCTAGCTGTCTGCCAGTAGTTCCCCTGGTCAGGCTTTTTCAATCTGGTTCCCTCCCTACATTTTCAAGGGGATCGGAGGAGAAGATTAAAGGGTTATGCAGAGGTTGTGTTCAGCTGTTTGTTCATTAGATTCCTGCCTCACTTGGTTGTTCAAAGGAGTGCCTGAACACATGAATGATGTTGTTAGATCACCCATATTTATTTAATACACTCAGTTTCTGCAGTCTGACTCCTGTCAGGCTTAGAAATGCAGGAGCCAATTTGAAAACCTTCAAGTTTTTCTGAGGGAGCGACTGCTAATTATCATCCTCTCCTGGATTTCCTTTTCTTGTTTGCTTGCCTTGAATGTACGGATGGAGCGCAACTTCGGAAGCCTGACAAATATCAATCAGTTTGCTCAGCATACAGCACCACGACATTGCTTACTTTATTTACTTTCACCGACATTTCATTTCTTTTGCTACTTGATGCCTCTGTACCATTTGATGTTACTAAACAAGAGCTTTTGTTCAAGATAAAAAAAATACTTGTGCTAATCTATCTGTGACAATACACGCTTGAATTGAATTTCATTTTTCTCAGCATGAAATACTCAGTGTCTTGATATTGAGACCATGTTTCTACTGTTACCTAATTTGGTCTGAGCTGTTCTATATATTTCTTTGAGAAATGTACTCTTTCTGCACCCCTTTTGGGTAATATTATTCACTGTTCTCAGTGTAATCCATGAGTTGGTGGCATGCTTTTCTCCTGCAGTATAGGTCAACTGTCAACCCCTGCACAAAAAATCACATGCTACTGCATTATCTTTTTTCTGTTGCCCTAGTCTTAGTGATTTTGCCTCTTTCAAGGACGTGTCTGCTAGCTGGACATTTCCAGTGGAGGCATTTTATTTAAGGAAAACCCAAGAGCCTCCTTTGAGTTTGGAGAAGATCCATGAGATTCACTATAAATATGACATGGTGACACCTGGGAAAAACTGTCCTGGGTAGACCAAAGATTCATCTCACCCTGTGGCCTGGAGTGCACTACTGGCCAAGAGAAGATGTCTAGGAAAAAGCGTAAGACGAGGGCAACATATAGCAACTTTTCTTTGATATAGTTTCTGGCCTTGAGTGAATGTTGTCCCAGGGTTTCCTTAGCCAAGTGAGTCTTGCTGTTTGACGGCTTTGGGTGACAGGGTTTTTTTTCTTGATTTGTCCAATTATCTTTTGAGCCTGTATATGCTTCAAACATATACAAAATCCTGCTGCCATGAGTTTCATTTCCTAACAACACATTGCATGAAGAAATACTTCCTTTTTGTCTGTTCGAGCCTGACTGCTTCATTTAATCGCATCATAGAAAATAAAGTTCCCTGCCCACCTTGTCTCTGCCACTCAGTCTGACTTTACAGACCTCTGCCATTTCCTGTACCTTTTTCTCTTGTGCCATAATCTTGCTGCTCCTCAACAAATGAAAGTCATTCATGAGCAACACAGACCGTTCTTCCCCCCAAAAATCCAATGGCCTATCCATGTTACACTGGGGTACAGTGTGGCACACCATGCTTTGGCTCAAAGGGGGCTGGTACATCCTCAAGGTATGACCTGGCACGATCCCATGCAGAGATGCTATGCAGGGTCCCCCAGTGCAATACAACCAGGTTAGTACTGCCTCTTGCAAGGGCTAATTAACTCAGGCCTAATTAATAGCATCCCACCACAGTGACACAGCCATCCAGAGCTTGCTCTATAGCTGCTTACTCAGAGATCTTCTCTCAGTGTGGCATTCAGTGTAGATATGTCCTCAGGAAATTGCCTTGCATGTAGCCCAGAAACTGTGAGGGGAAACTGCAGGCTTGATTATCCACTCATTTATAGCACTTTTAGCTCAGTGTAACTCTCCTAAAGTTACTGGAGTTACAGTAGTGTTGAACCGGTACAATATAGCAGAAAAATCAAGTACAAAAAGTATGCTTGTGTGTGTGTGTATACAAATGTACAAATTACAAAAAGACAGAATTACTGATTTCCCCTGGACCTGTTTGGGGTGCCCCTGTCTGTGAGGCTGGTACACTGCACAGTCTGGGTAAACGACTGTATTTCCCTTGCACAGTGTGGGCTGAGGGAGGCAACCCTAGCCAAGGCCATTGGTAGCCACTTTCAACTCTCTTTGGATCTGCAGTCAACAAAATTCTTTCCAGTGGTGGAACAGACCACGTGTGGTGAATTTAAGCCTCCTGAAAATATTTTTTTTCTCTCTGTTTACCTTTCTGTACCACTAGAATCCATCCCTCAACCCAGCTAAATCCAGTCTCTCCTACTTTATCCTTGTCTACTATTTATCCTCTTTCCCCATGGGCCCCAGTTTCCATCTCCCAGAGCCTCCCAGGCTTTCTTCAGTACCAGTCTCCTTTGCCAGGGCATTTCCAGGTGCTTCTGAGGCAACAGCCAAATGTGCTCTTCTAGCTTTGACCATTTTCCATATTTCCTATCCCAGTCCTCCCTCTCAAAAGAAACACCCCTCCTGCACCTGAGGAATGCACATACTGAAGCAATGGGCTGGACTGGGTCATCCCTTGGCCCTTCGGAGTGGCTGGAGGTGCTGGAGGTTGAGCCACGTCCCTCAGTGCAAACACAGTGGCTGGTAGCAGCAGACATCTGAGTGCAGCACAGTGCACTGCTCCAAATGCTACTTCCTTCCCCAAGATGTTATATATTTAAACAATTTGAAGTTAATTAAGAGTATTGGCTTGGAACTAAATCAGGAATCTCACACATCTGTGTTCCCTTCTTAGAAAAGAGGCAGTTTAAAGAATGCCTGGAGCAAAACACATTATTTTGTACCTTACTAAATTTTTTTTTCTTTCTCTTTTAACCTACATTGCTAGATGCCTATGAACATCTTTTTAAAATGTGGGGTGATTTTTTAACTGATAATGAAAATTATTATTTTGTATGCAATTTAACTTCATCCTAACATCAGACTGCATAATTTAAAGTGAGTTTTCTTCATATACATAACATCATAACATTGCAAGACTCGGAGTCTCCAGCGTATTTAAATGCCTGTTGGTGAGGGTTCGCTTTAGATCCAAATCTCCAACGTCCCAAGCATGCTCCTGGAGCCTCATGATAGCGAAAACTAGTTTCAATGGAATCTCCTCCAGCAGGCAGGTTAGATTTTGCTTACCCTGTTTTAAATCAGAGATGCTACGATTTTTATGTCTGCTATGAAAATGGCTTTGATCAAACCTTTTCATGCCACTTTCACCTGAGCACTTTTAGATGTTGCCAGCCCCCAAAGATTTGTTCAAAGGTCTTGAAGAAAAGGAAAAATTGCAACATCAGATTTTCAGATATTCATTTGTCAGCTCTGATTTGCCATTTACACTTGACATCATATTTGTTATGGGCCTCTTTATTTTTACTTACTAATGACATGTTTTGTGTCAAAACAATAGAAAGAACAGTATTTTTTTCTTTTCTTAGCTTACAGTGACACAAGTGATACAGCACAGCGCCAGCAGTATCTGGGTGGGTGAACAACGTACTGAGAGGTTTGGCACAGATGAAAGGAGGAGCCTCTGCACCCAGGCTGGGAAACGCCGTGCGTTTGCGATGAAATAGAGTGAATGCTGAAGCGCTAAATGGGTTGGAAAAAAAATCATTAGGAAAATTCACAGATCAAAATAATTGAGTACGTATAAAGAAGTATCAGCTGCCTGAGGAGGTCCATGAGCTTCAGAATACTGCAGCTGGCAAACACCTTTGGTCACCAGTCAGTATAGATGGGACACTGAGCTCCAGGGCCCTTTGGTCTGTCCAAGCTGCTACAGTTTTCAAGGTCTTACAATTCTAGGATAACAAAAGTACAGCGTCTAGCTTGAACCAGGTGAACAGCAGTGAGATGGAGAAGCAGACTGAATTGTCAGATGAAATATATAAAATAAAATAAAATAAAATAAAATGCAAGCAGCACAGCAGCAGCAGCAGCTAGATGAGGATGTAAGGATCAGAACAGCGAAAGCAAACTGTCCAAAGTGCTTTTGATCTGGAGGGAGCAAAGACTGGTCTTCACACCGCTGATGGTGACAGAGAGACGGTAAGCAAGCCAGAAGCTGATAACGGTGAACTGATGGCATGTGAGCAGAAGTAAATGTGATGGAATTAGCAGAGCTGTAAGTTACATAAAAATAAAAACAAACACAGCACAGTACAGTACAAATATCAACAGGGGAGGCTTAATTCAGGCTTCCCTGTTTCCCCAAGTGCAAAAACATTGCTGTAGGTCTGCATTTTGTCAGCACCCACACAACGAAGCTGAAGGAAATAACATTTGCTACAGGCAGGAGGGAGCTGGCTGAGACAGGGACTGGAGGTGAAGAGGATGTGCCAAAGTGTCACTTCTCTGGCTCTTCTGTGCCAGGTTTCGTGCTGTAATTCCTCTCACACTGTGTCATGTTAACAGTACCCACATCTGCAACAGCAGAAGAGGCTGGAAAGGGGATGCTCAGAGCAATCTTGGGTTCATATTTCTTTCTGCAAGAGGATCTCTTTGGTATGGATTCCTGTTGGGTCTCATCTGTCCTCTAGCTGCATCAGGACTCAGAAACCATGTTCACTGGATCTCTAAAGAACAGTTACCATTTCATAGACCTCTGCCATACCGGTGCTGCTTCAAAATATGATATGCAATTACAGTTAACTAACACTCAGAGAGTTTAAACAGATCTGCTTCATTCATACAGTTGAGTTGGGATATATTCCACTGTATGACATTTTTTCCTCAAAGACTGGACTAGAAATAGGAAAACCACCATCCTGTGTTGCAGTAAAACTCAGGAGAGACTCCTTATCCTGCCCTTTAATGATATGTGGCATTGATGTATATAAAACAGGGAGAAGCCAGGAAGAAAAGGAGGTTCAGCTTCTCCACAATAATCAGGTTTTGGTACTTGGGGTATTTAGAGTACCTGAGAAATGCTTAGGGTAGGCTGATGAATGTGACAGCTAAAGCTGTTATATACTAAAGCCTGGTCACATTAGGCAAACGATTGTGTGTGCAGGCTTATACCACCTGTAAGGGCTAGATGTGGAAGAGCTTCTTGTTCCTAAGTAAGAAACAGTCCTGCGGTTAGTGAGTATTATTAGTTTATCAGGTGTATTTTTGCAGTCAGGTGTGATGGTATCTTATGACGAGAGCCAGCCCAAAGGTAGTCCGTCACTCCCTGAAATTTCAAAGGTGCCTGCGTGGCACCTCTCCAAAACTACCAGGCAGAACAAAGTGTCAAACCTTGCAGCCTCGTGGAGAGGCAAGTGAGAGTCAACATGTGTGAAGTGCCAAATGGAAAGAGAAGATGCAAGATTCCCTTTTCTATGCACCATTTAGCAGAGCAGCATATGGATCAGGATGTTTGTATGCAAGAGATGTGATATGAAACTTGAAAAGCAGGTGAGAATGGCTTTTTGTGAGTTCACTTGCTTTGGTAGTGCTGTTTTTCTCTCTCTGGCTACAGTTGTTAGCTAGTCATTATCATTAACTACCTCGAATGTCTTGGAGACACGTATGTTTTGGTATTTGCTAAGATTCAGCCACCTATAGCATTCGCTTATGTATAAGACATTTACATGTACTCAATGATTATAGCAAATGTTCACTGCCAGCTATAAACATAATATGATATTCTGTGAATGAGGACAACTGGTAGACTATGTCCTGACTGTGGATCTAGTCTGCAATGTAACTCATTCAGCATGAAAAACTTTTTCCAGAGTTTTTAAGGCTTCAGCTACGGTACAGTAAAACAAAGTCAGATGCTGGTGGCAATTGGCCATCAAACTTACAATCTCACCATCCCACCAGCTGCTAATAGCCAGCATTTGTGACTACATGGAAACAGGGATCCCTGGGTGCACAAAGCAGCGCATCTGTTTCTGCAGCTGCCAATCAGGCACTGTCACCTGTGTGCAGTCTCGGGAAAGCAAGGTCTTCATCAAAGGACTGCCCTATGAGCGCCCTACCAGAGGCAGGGGCTTCGGTCCCGTCACAGACGGTGGGGAACTGCTTGGGTAACTAACTCTTCATCAGCATGATGAAATGGTTCATAGGAGAGTTCCAAATACTCATTCAAGAAAGCAAATGAAAAGCTACATTTCTGTTTTTCTATTTCTGTCATAAGCAGAATCTTTTACAAGAATAATCATGCAGGGAGGGAAAAGGAAAGTAATGTCTTACTAAAATCTACTGCTATACATTAAAGATACAGGGCACAACAGGAAGAGCTTGAGTATCCTTTCCCCACCAGGTTTAAGATCAAAACACTCCAAGGGTGAGATCTTGACCTATCCTGCACTCCCTAGCATCAGAGGCTACCTAAGAGGCTGAACAGGGGACTGACTTGGTCACTAAGGCTGGGACTTTGGGATTGCTCATGCAAGCATGCACCATGCTTGCGTTAAGCAACACTCACATCAGGACTCAGCACAGACCCAATCTTCCAGCCGTACACTAAGCATGGAGGCATCTAGGCCGAGCACAAAAGCACGTGTATGCAAAGACGCTGCCCCTGAGCTCGTTACAAGCCACGAGCCGACGGCACGATCTGGGCTGCTCACACAGAGCTGGCTCTAGCCCCTGAATTTAGCTGGTACCACCCTTGCAAACCTCGGCCGAAGTCCAGCTCTCCTCCTCTCTGCATCTGCTCCCTGAAGGGAGCATGCAGTGGCACGGCAGAGCTTCTGGGCAGCTCAATTAATATTGCTAATGACTATGGTTATCTTTTAGGAGGAAGCAGGAAAACGAACCCCAAAACAAATCCTACTATATTTCTTCTTTCAAGCAATAACACTTGCTCTGAAGGACAGAGAGGTTGAAATGCAGAGCTCATCTGGTGCCAAATAGTCATTCCTTAATGTCACTGACCTGGCCAGGACTCCAGGAAAGAATGAGATATAGTGGGTCCAAAAATAACCTTTAAAAAGTCTCCTGGTATCTGTTAAGAAAGTACAAAAGAAACGTAGTGACTGCTCCTCCAAAAATAAAATACCTTCTGAAGAAAGAAGTATTTCTCCTTTTTTCTTTATTTCTCTATAAAAACCTTCTTCCATATCAAGACAGCATATATATACTTACCAGAAATGGAAGAGTCATTCAGACAATATTTATTAATCTGTTCAACAGCCTGTCCCTAACAAGGTGGGAACAGATCTCGTAGGTTAAATCTACACTGTAAGATCAGAGGCACATCTGAGCCTCTCGGCTTCGAGACCCAGACTCTTTCTTGGGGAAATACTGGAGTGCACATCTTCTCTTTCCACCCTCATTCTGGCCCCTTGTAAGGCAACCTGAGTGACCAGGCCAGACGTTGCTGAGGTATTCCCCTGCCAAGGCCTCAGTACGGATGGTGAGAAGATCAGAGCTTGAGGCCATGCCGAGATCTATTCTAATCATAGCCTGAGATTGCCCACAGAGCTTCCCAGATTGTTCTCCTACAGCCTACCCTGTTTTACCATCTCTCTGTGAAATTTATGTCTGTGCATAGTGACAACAGTTTTGCTATTTATTTTATATGCCAAATGTCTCTTATTACTGTACATACGTTTTAGTGTGTGGATCCACATTTTTTAAAGCAACTAGCCATCTGAAGTGTCTCAATCCTGGGGGGGAGTCCAACCTCAAGTGCTGCTAAAGGTGCTGCAGAAGTGGAAACCACCTGTTTTAAAGACAGAGGGTACCGAAACTTTGCAGCAAATGCCTTTCTGCCTGAGGCTTTACAGGCCTACGCCAATAACGGCCGAGCTAAAATTCTCATTCTGATGAGATCCCGGATGCAGAAGCATTTTAGGAAATTCTTGCTATTCCAAATGATGCTGCAGTAACTTTTTCCTTTAGAAATCTCACCTCACCATGCTTATCATGAATTTCTATTTGCTTAGAAGAACTTGAACTGATTGGGTATTTGATCCAGTATTCAGGTCACTCTGGAAACCTGCATGTTTCTGGTACGGTTACGGTCAGTGAAATGGTTAACTAATCATGTGTGGAAGGGGAAGAAATTACCATTAGAGTGAACAGCTGGTTAAGAAAGGTGCAAGAGGAAAGGAAGAAGGAAATAAGACTTCCTGCCTGCTCCTGGGTTTTTGACCTAAAGACTTAATTGTCTGCTGCTTCTTACTGTCCAGAACCTGCGCCCCACCAGGAAAAAGCCTACGCTCTGGGCAACAGACAGTGGAAACTAGTTAGAGAAATATCCATAATTGGGGAATTGCAGGTTTTGCCACCTTGGTGTCATTTTCCCCAGAATGAGAGGTTGCTGGAGAGGGACATCTGTCTATGTGGAAAGAAACTGATGGGAGCCTCTTGCTCCCAGCTTCAGGCAGTTTCCCGGCTGGAGCCACAGAGAAGCTGCAGCCCCTGCTGCCCGGCTACGTTCACGCAGTGTCCTGTCTCCCAGGTCGGATACGCAGCCGGCAGCGCTTCCTACGCGCCTTTTGTTCCACAGTCATTTCCTGGCCCGCAACGCTGTGCTCCGTGGGGATATTACACATATCAAAAATGCAGGGTGAAGTTGTCTAGAAATGGAGACAGGTTGTTTTTGGCAGGAGGCCCTAGAGCCAGAAACATTTTACCAGATGAAATATGGTCGATATTTATGGAAAGTAGGATTTGACTTTCAATGGGGCTTATGTTCATAAGTCACTTAAGGCCCTTCTGAAAATCCTACCAATAATTCTTAAATTAAACAAGTCAGCAATTCCATGCAAGCTGAAGAACGAAGCTCTGTGTCCCACTCATGGATCTGAACTAAGCAGCTGAAGAGCCAAAGAAATCTTCAGAGGCTTAATATGATCACATGGAGTGCTCATACATTTTATATGCGCAGTATGCGACATGCATCACTCAAAAGAGCCTGAAGAGCCATTATTTTCCAGCAAGTACTGGAAAGACCTTGGCAAAATGTCTCATCTGGCCTCTTGTATTCACAACGCAAGATTTAATGACCACTGATTCATATTCAGGCTGGATTGCAATAATTTTAAGAATATGTCTGGAGTGATAAAGGATTCTGCCATTAGAAACATATCTTCATAAGACTTGGTCCCAATCCCGGCCGGTTCCTGTTTTCAACTGATGGTACAAAATATCCCATTAGAGTCAATGAAATGTTCTTTGGGTATTTTTGCAGGATTTTGCATCAAGTCCAGAAATCTTCAAGCCAAGTCAGCTCAAGTCAGTTACTAAAAGCAACTTTTCAAACTATCACAGACATAGGCAAGAAGGCAAAGGAGGCTGGGGACTGACTGGCTGTGGAGCAGCTCTGCCAAAAAGCACCTGAAGGTCCTGGTAGACATTAGGCTAACCATGAAATAGCGGGGCATATTGCTAGCAAAGGAGGTTATCAGCATACTGGGCTGTATTAACAGAAGCAAGTGTATCAGTGGAAGTAATTTTTCTCATTTACTTGGCACTTGCTAGACGCCATCTGGAATATTGCATCCAGTTCCCCCCCCTTGCCCGCCCTCCTTGCAAGTATAAGAAAGACATTGATAACTGATGTAAGTTTAGCAGAGGGCCACCAGGGTGGTCAGGGCTGGAGCACATGTGGAGAGGCAGAAGTTGGTTCAGCCTGGAGATGGGACGGCGACCTACCAGCTGCCAACTACCATATAGCAAACTGTATGATTCCACGATAGTCAAGAGCCTTATTAGCTGTGAACACAAATATAAATGCACCTTGAAGTACCAGCATGGAGTCACCCAACCAATTATTAATCAGAAAAAATTTGAGAAAGTTGTCACTGATTCCTAGTAGAGCATTTAAATGAACGATAGAGCTGCTCCTCTCCTTAGAAAGGAACAACCAGTGAAGAGTATGATGGAAATTGGAGCTTGTTAGAATTATAGTTCATAAAATTATTTCTCAGACTCTGTAGTGCACAACTCCCTGCAGAGTATGAGTTCAGGGGATACGAAACAATGCTTTGATGGTTCCACTGGGCTTTGAGACCATCTCCCAGGGCAATCTTGGTGAGGGCTATTATGCCACATGCACATAAAAGCAGTTAAAGCAAAAGATAACGTAACAGAATCCAAGATTATCCAAGATCCAAGACTATCAGAAAAACTTCCTTCAGATTTTCTAGTAACAGGCAGTGGTTGGATACTTAAAACACCTGCCAGATGTGGCAAACAATGAACAGAAGGGGACGTAGAAGTATGGAGCTGATGGACATAAATCAGTATTTGCAGCTGTATAAGAGTGCTCTCCAGTGGTAATAGTATTCTTTCACTTGTTGTGTAATTCAAATGCTGTATTATCAAAGAAAAAAGAGCCCACTTGTTGAACATGAATGGTTTTGGTAATCTTGGAAAGAGATGGTCAGATAGACTCAGCTCTCTGGTAAGAATCAGCAAAGATCTGGAGATGTTTTATAAAAAGAAGCAAAAGATTTCAATGGACTCTTGGTGAAAAAGAAAGGGAAGAGCAGAGTAAAAAAATGTCTTTATCACTTTTAAATCTGAGAGACTGCAAAGACAGAAATTTTCCAATGAGCTAGATAGCACAACTCTAGGAAGAAAGATAAAAACTATACTCAAGATGACTTTTCTGGTAGCAGCTGTAGTCTTGCTAGGTAGCTTCCACACAACAACAACAACAAAAAAAAAAGCACAGTGCACTTTATAAGAGTTCAGAATGTAAATGACAGAAGAACAGATTAAAAAAGCACAAAATAAAAACCAAATAGCTAACAGTTGACCTCTTTACTCATTTTGCATCCCCAATACTCACAGCTGAAGACTACTCTAGAAGCCAGCAAAGAAAGAATAGATGCCCATAAACCCACAACAAAGAGTCAGAAGAATAAACAATGGGAAGACTAAAGGGAAGAGGCCTTAAGGACATGGTGAGGTGAACTTCAAATTCAGTTGCAACAAGTCGCTTCATGCGAAGGAAATTTAAGTAACTTGCACGTAGAAAATTTGAGAAATGGGGAAGGAGAAAATGTGTAGCATCAAAGAGAAGGAGGAAGGAACTGTGGAATGTCTGTAAGGAGAACAAACAAGAAGAGGTACCAAGCAGACAAACTAAAAAGAGAGACTTGCTCTCAGGGCAGCTTGGCTATCACAAGTATCACAAGTGGAGACGTAAAACAGTGTTATATTCATCACTCAGGTTTGTCACCCATGAGTTAGGGACACTGAAGAACAAAGATAAAGCCATGACTTGTACCAGGTGAAATTAAATCTTCAGGTTGCTAGTCCGAGGCAACCCCAGCTGCTTTGGGTACTCCCTCCAACATCAGTCCAGGATCCCTGTTTTAAGGTGAGGTACAAAGCATTTTTAAAATTTTTCTTCATGTAGAAATATTCTACAAATACAAGACAGGAAGCTGATGCAAGTGGGAGCTGCAGGCATTTAGAGAGGACATTATCAAGGGGAGAGACTGAAAAGAGAAAATTAGTCCAGATGTCTTTCGGAGACAACGGAAATGAGGAGGTCATACTCCTAGTAGTATATTAGCTGAGGCAGGTATGGGCAGTGCTCCTGGTATCAGGAACAGTCATTAAGGAGATAACCGGCTAGAATAAGAAGAGACTGTAAAGCGTTAAGTACCTATTCCAGATCTCAGTGTAAACAGATATTTATCTGTTACAATGGATGACATTAATAATCTACCTCAACTCCATGTGAAAGGTAATTTTTCCTTTGTATGATAACTAACTTTAGTGTCCTAGAAGACTGAAATTTTTTTTAGGCCCTGTTGAGCAAGTCAGTTTACTTATATACTTATCTTTAAAGACAGGCACCATTGTTTTGATCTATATCCTCACTTTTTAATTTTTAATCACTTGCTAAGTTAGACAGTGTATTGCGAGTCTTTTGACCACTCCAAATAGCCTTCAACTTTTCTTTTTAAATATAGAAAAATAGAAGATGTTATCTCTTCTGGTATTGCTCAAGAAGGCCAAGTCTGACATTAGCCATTAGCTTCACTAAAGCCAAATTTTGGTCAAAGAACTGCAGAAATTACAGTTTCATAATCCTTCCAAGAAGGGAATTACATTATTCATGTGAAAGCTAAATATATTTTCCATTATTTTATTCATGTGAATGCATTCTTGAAGCACTCCACTCAAGATTTTTATCAGTTTCAGATGCAAATGCATTATATAAAAATATTTTAATAGTCATTTGAGTTGTCTAATAGTGTTAGTGCAGGAGTCACCAAAGATATCAGCAGCATTGCTGATATGAATTTGTGTTCTATATTTACTCTTATCATACTGTCATTCCACTTCCTGCAATTCACCTTGGGAGGGTGCAAGCAAACCTGAGTTTCTACAAAGGATTAATAATAAGAAACTTGTTTTCCAAACGTTTCTCAGATTCTGAAGCACAACTGATTACTTAAAAGGATTTGGTAGACTGTGCCTGCTGTTAAGCCTATGAAGTAAGATAATTTGTTATATTTTAAAATGTATTCAAGCCTATAAAACCACTGGTCTTCAGGGATGGGTGTTCTTCATTTCAGATATCACGCCAAACTCTGACATTTGGGAAAGAGGCTGACTGAAATGAAGTATAAATGAGTGGCTTTTATGAGAGATACCAGATAGCTTTTAACAAAAAATGTGCGTCCACAATGTATTTAAGCACAAATCTGGCTTTACACTACATTGCTGGTATTGTTGCATCCGACAGCACTACAATCTCCAGCAATGGCAACAAAAGGATCACCATGGCTTTTGCTTTCGCTGGTGGAGCTGCCAGCCTTGTCAAATTGCATAATACTGTTACACGTCTACTGTGTACTGGGTGGAGACTACAAAGTTACTCTGCTTGGTTTGCTAGCCAGAAAGCTTCACACAAAGCTATTTCCGTACAGAAATGAGGTTGTTATTGTAGTGATAGGTCAACGCCATGGATATATGCTATAAAAAAAAAAAAAGCATCAACGCACTCGTTGAAGAATTGTTTTGGAAAAGGACAAAAACTAATTTCAAAGGCTTTTGATAAAAAAGGGAGGAAGTGTGTTCAGAAAAGGTAAATGCTAGTAAGATACTTTTCTTTTGGCCTGAAGTCAAGAAGCTGTGCACTGCTCAGTTCTCTCAAGGCTGGAGCCAGTGCACATACCAGCAGAACTGTGACAGGCCTGAAATAAAAGAGTATTTCTGGTTACTGCAACACTGTCTCCTCCACCAGACAGTGTGGTGCAGAGCGGAGGGAAGCTATCAGTGTTTTGAGGTCTAGCTCAATGTAGTTCTGAAGAAGATCACAGTGTCAGTCAACACTCGTTCTCATCTGTCATTTGCTAGAGCTGCCGACAGTGTTGCTAAGGAAAGCTGTGGACCAGAATGATGCTGAACGTCAGCCAAAATATTTGCTTGGCCTTTGTGTCTGCACGTTCCAGTCCATGAAGGAAGACTCATGACAGTGACCGCCTGCCTTTCTTCACGCAGTTTAAAACTACAGCGTAAGGGCAGAGATTGCAGTAATTTATTTTGAATGATTTGTTTTTCAGGCCTTGGGCTCTACGCCCTGTAGGGGTGGATGTCACCTGCCTGACGGCACTGTAAGGGCATCCTGCGATGCGGGTGTATGCACTGCATGTGCCAGTGCTAATGGGCAGGGATGAAAGCCCCTTATTTCTCTCCCTGTTCCCTACCATCTTTCTATTCAGTAATTCTAGATCTAAAACATAAAAACTCCCCTTTTCAGGAAAAGCACACCGGTTTTAATTACACTGGCTGGATCTGCCCAGCCAAAGCATGTCAGACCCACTGCCTGACGCCTTTGCTGGGCTCCTGCTCGCCTCCAGCTCTTCCCTGAAAGACTCAGGGGTTCAGAGTTGTTCATACTCTGCCTGCATGAGCCAAGAGAGAGCAGGGCATGGGCAACTGCTGAGGGGATGTGTTGGCAGGAGAGGGTAAGATCCAGCACTTTTAAAACCTGAACAGGATGAACTGTACACTCATTTGTTGACCTAGTACCTGCTCCCGCTCTAAAAAAAAGCTGCTAACATAGCTTTTACACTCTTTTCCCTTTTCACCAAGAGTCTCCAAAGTCTCCTCCAGTTTGGTGGCCTCCTTGCTTCTTATATCAAAAACTGAGCCACTTCAGCTGCTCTTGTAAAGCCTTGATTTCATGTTAGATCCTGACAGAAAACTAGGCTTGTCTCCCTCTCCTCACATGTAGGGTGTTTCTCTTTCCAGCCAGTGCATTTACTTTCATGTCTGTCCTTTCCGTTTACATGTTCTGTATGCACTGTGACTGAATTAACCATTAGAGCTCGCTTACTGATCCTGCCAAAACTGAACCCTCTCTTGTACGTGAAAGATTTTTGTGTCAGCCAGTGGCCAGTGTGAACTATCACTTCCAACAGGCAAGGCTCTGTCTTCTCCAGTCACCCTGTTGTCATGTACTCCTTCTGGGCATGGACTGATTTCTGAACACAAATCACTCCTTCTCATCAGCATAAAGTTGGAGGCATCAAATGAAACTAGCAGGAGGCAAGTTCAAAATAAGATAAAATGAAGAGTTTTAGAGCTTCATGCTGCAGGAGGAGGCAGATTTGAGAAGTTCACCCAGGTTGCAAGGGAGACTGTATAATTTCATGGAAGACAAATCCACTGAAGATCAATAAATTTGTAGAAAGTACACCTAGCCCAGAAAGTCCCGTGTCCAGTAATGGCTGGAGAACAGGAGACTACTCAGTGAAGGTATCACTTCATACTTTTTCATGGGAATCTGCTCTTGGTTGCCATCAGAGACAGGACATCGAGTTGTACAGACACTTGATCTGATCCAGTGTGGACTTTCTTATGTTCTTATGTTAATTTGTCTCATAACAACTAGCAAGACAGTAGCTAACTTCACGACATGGCTGGCAGGAGAAGGACTTTGTTTTCTAACCCATATGTTTTGAGGGCATACTTAAAATAGGTTACAGCTGCAGGATGCCTGAGTCGACTGGGCCAGCTCTGGAATTGGACACAGGCGAGCTGTTGTCGTACCCAAGGTAATAACCCTGGTGGCACTGGGCTGAAATGGCTAATAAATAAGAGATGTTTGAACACGTATTACTTTACAGCTTGCTTCATCCCTCTCTTTACAAAGGGCTGTGCTGAACCATATAGGCATATCCTCAGTTGTTCTCACTACTTAGCCCTCCACTCTGTGGATTTTGCACTGATATCCTCAGAAATGTTCACAGATTTGGAGTCAAAAGCACAACTTACCATGAATTTCCACATATTGAGTGCCTCCCCAGGAAGCCCCAGAAGACTTCAGGGCTAACCAGTAAGCGTCCCAGATGTCACTGCCAGAAACATATAACAACAGCCCTTAGCCTCACCATGAGCAAGATTTGCTGCTGAAGAGCGAGGGGAGAAAAACAGGCATGAGGGAAGGTCTCAGAAGACAGAATTCAGAGAGCAGATGCAGGATTCAGGCAAGGATTTGAACTCTGTTTCTCTGCACCATGGGTTGAGGCAATCTGGGGAGAGACATTTGGCACAGGGACAAGCTCCTTCCTGCAAAGTGATTTGTAGCATTTTCAGAGAAGGTTCCTCTCCGTAAATAAGCCCCTACTCAGTTGTAGATTAGACAGAATTGAAGAGTGTCTTCCTTGCCTATTGCTCAGTCAGGCAGCATTTCAACAGAGCAGAAAAACATCTTTTCTTTTTTTAACTTCTTTCCCCTTCAAGAAGCAGCCTGAGTGTTTGAAAGTTCTGTGGTTTGGTTTGGAGTTCAGTCATCCCTACAGAGAACTTGTTCTGCCAATCTCTACATACATGTCAGCCTAAATAGCAACAGATGTACAGTACCTTAGATGTATAAAATTTTCATAAAATATAACAAACGCTGTTTTTCCACTTGGGATGAGTCATTAACCATATGCTTATGATACTGTTCTTTTCAGGGGAAGAACTGAAGTCCTATACTTGGTCTAGACAGAGCTCAGACTTGTGAGGTCTCAAGAGGGAGGGCAAAACTCCTTGTACCCCTCCTCCATTTAGGACCCTTGAGACTGCTGCATGCAGAGAAGTTACAGACCCAATGTTTACAGCTTCTCAGTGGGAGCAATACATTCCCTGGATTATGTGAACTAAACTGCTGTTGAGGGAACGTAACACCCACTGCAAGCTTGCAAAAACCTACCAGAATGTGAATGGGCATGTAGACATCCTCCCACAGGATGTCCTAGCAGATATGGTCTCCTGGTATTTTCCACACTTCTGAAAGCAGTGAGGGTCAGCCCTCAGTGTCAGTACGACACTACTTGGAGCACTCCCAAGGGAGCTGCAAAACCCTACACAGCCTTCAGTGTGGGCTTTACAGACCCAATCATTTCAACTAACCCCCTCCCATGTGTGGTAATTAACTGAAAAAGTTCTGACAGACTTTTACATGAGTCTGGAGATGGGCCTGATCCACTTCCCACTGCAATCAGCAGGAGTTTCCCACTGACCACAGCAGCAATGGGAATAGGTCCTTGCTGCAGGGAGTACATGTTCTCCCTCTTGTTTTTTTTTGCTCAAGAAAGCTTCCCTCCAGGTGAGCTGTATATGCAAATAGGAGTTGTTCCCTTGGCTAGAACATTTTTTAAAGGAAGAACTTTTTAAATGATACTCCATTGGGTTTAAGGAAGTTACTTTTCTGCTCATCAGCAAAACCAAGTCTGAGCCTAGTGCAACTGCATGCAGTGGATATAAACAGGAAAGAGATAGTTGAACTTTGCCAGGTAGTCCGATATTAGATGATGGCTATGATGCTGTCGCATATAAATGGTTCAAATGCAGCCATTTCTTTCTAATTTCAACAAGAACTCCAAATGTCAGCTCTCCTCTGTGCACTGGGAACATCAGTCCCCCTCCCAATGAGCTGTACTAGCAGTACTAGTTGCATCGGTTTCCCCAGCTGTCACAGGAGTAATCAGTGCTACCTCTCCTTGGTGTAAGCCTTCACCTGCTATTAGCATGGTCTGAGCAAATGGCCACTGGGAAGTCAGTACGAGCTAGGGGCGAACTCACAAGTATGGTTAATGTTTCTGAACAAGAAGAAGTGTCACCATATCCATAGGGCCAAAGTCCTCAGCTCCATGACAGGTGTCTCTGGGAAGAGTCACTAATCTGGAGAACAAAGACCTTTCCCCAAGAGCCCGGATATTGGCACAAGTGAACCAAAGGAGACAGAGAAGTGTTCAGCATACAACAACCAGGTCTGCCTGGCAGCTCCTACTAAAATGGGCATATGACTGAAATGGTATAATGTAGTTAAAGAGAGGCCTCTGCTAACAATACCTGGTGGCTCACGTCTTCGTAGAAGGTTTCTCCTTGCCAAACAAGAGGGCTATAAAGAGCAAGATATAACTGACCAGTTAGCTCTGCATCTAATATAACTTATCTTTATTTCACTTCTTTCTTCAGAGACAGTACATTGGTTATGATTAAATTACTAATACCCGCTGCTGATCCCTGCTTGGCATGAGAACTGTATCTCCAACGCTACAACATCATGCCTCCAGACTACCTAAAGGGCTATGATCCTCTTTGCTTTACCAGCTCCAGCTCCATCGTTTTGCACATTGTTGAATACTTGGCCATGCTTTATTATTAATGACCTCTGCTTATTTATTTCAGTTATTATGAGCACTTAGCATGCACTCATCATCATAGACTGTGAGTTTGTTTTATGGGGATTACATTGAATAATTATCATTCTAAGTAAGAGAAAAAAACCTGTCATGCTCCCCTACTGCCAGCAGCATTTAATCTGACCAGACAGCGAGGAACCCAGGATTTCACAGTTTAAACAGATGGAAAGGCCTGAGCAAAGAGGTGTATCTTGCAGCTCCTTCTAAATGTGGCCAAGTTCACGCTGAAGCATATTTCTGTCAGGAGCGGATTCCAGAGGTGTGAACCTGGAATGCCCTGTGAGTATAGGGTTCCAGCTTTCTGGCTAAGAATAGTTTGTACGGCAGATTGGAGATAGTGAGGCTGTTCTTAAATATCCTGGCCTTTGGCTATAGTGACCACAACCTTGAATTTCACCTACCTGTCAGCTTGTATATGGTACAGAGAGCAGAATATTGACATAGTGCAGAGCTGGGGCAGCTCCTCAGATTATCTTTCCAGGAGTATTTTCTGGATTTTATGGAAGCACTGCAGAAAAATACAAAATAAGAGAAAGTAATGGGGTGCAGACTGTTCTACCACAGATCCTTGGGAGGAGCTAGATAGAGTTTTACTGGGACTTCTGCACTGAAGTGGGAGTGTGCATTGCCTACACTGCCTTACTCAGGAGCATAAAGCAGAGTTCCAGTAGCAGGGGTAGGGCCAGAGATATGGAGCAGGTAGGGGACGTCTGAGTCTGGACTTAGATGTGTGGGGATGGGCAAAGGAGGCAGACCAACTTGCTAGCCTGAGTGTGGATGCCAATCTCTCAGGAACGGTCTAGCAGCGACACTATGCTGGGTGCTGTGAGCTGCACAGCAGGCAGTTCCTCAACACAGATGAGCTGAAGGTTGTGTTGGAGATTAGCTGTCATCGAAGCTCCAAGCATGGCCTGAAGTTTCAACCAGACCATACCATGATAGTTCTGGCCAGGTGATGATAGGATTTCAGCTTTACTCTGAGTTGTAAGCTGATGCATATACCCTAGCTGAGTGATGTTTAACTATCTAGAAGGGAGGAGGAAGCCTTGGGATTAAGTTGGAAAGGTTTTAGAAGAAAATGTAAACTGAGGCTAATGATGGAGCTCGCACAGGTCCCAAATATTTCCTTAAAATACTGTAAGTCAAGCTTTGTGAGTAAGTGGAGGCCATTTGAGGGAAGGAGGAGATTTTATTATTCTCTTTCAATGTACCCTGTAACACTGCTTAGAGTGGGTTATATGGCAGTGGGAGGAATTCTCTCTACAGTTCAGGAACCCTAGCAGTGCTATACAGTATTTCACTGCATTTCCATGCACTAGTTGTGAACTGTTGTGCAGTCACAGTTTATGATAAGTTAAGGAGTAAGAAGTACAGAGGGTTATCTTTTTGAAGGACAAAGGTGCCATAGGCATAATGTGGCCATTTGGACATAAAGTATCCTCTTCCCTCGCCAAATGGTCCACATAGTGATATCATCTCCAGCTCTGGACTTTTGGCCAACATTTTCCTGCCTCTTGCCAGGTGCAAATGCCTTCTAAAACCCTCCAAAACCTTCCGCAGTCCTACTAAAGGGTTTCAACAGACAGGGACCCATGGGATTACTCATACACATGGGAACCAGTTTCTGAGTTCCTGGGAGAGCCAGGCATGTCCCCACAGATGTCCCTATGGACATAAAGTTCCCAGAAAGAGTTGGAGTTGGTATGAACAGGCAGACCCACAATCCACCTTTCATTCACTGACTATGAGCAGAGGTGAGCAGCAACAGGCAGAGTCCAAGACACCAGAGGTCCCTGCCCCTGTAGAAGATACCCTGCTGCTAAAATAATGAGGCTCGCACTCCTCCTGACATGCGATCCAGGCTGGTGAGGCCTGGTGTGAGCTCCTCACGCTGTGTTCGACATAGAGAGAAGGGCATATGGAGGCAAGGCCATCCAACTCTTCACGGAGCGAGCTGGCCTTTTTCTGGTTTGGAATGACATTCAGGATGAGGAAAAGGGGACTATGCTCAGGAGACTGGCAAAAATAGATCACAGTTTGACTAGGAGATCACACATAAATATATGTGGGCTGTGCCCAGGCTGTCCCACAAGAGAAGAATTTGGCATGTGTTGAAGAAGGGCCAACACACAGGTATTGGATGGGTTCCAGGCATTATTGTTTCTGTAAGCAACACCAACAGAAAGATATTGGATCCCCAGCAGTTGTCATGCAAAATCATTCTCAATCCATTTCATCCTCACGAGTACTGTTGCCCTCCACCTCACCTTCACAAGAGATGGTGAGAGGAGGATCATGACTAACCAGGGAGAGTTTTGACTGAGGCTGAGTTTTAAGAAAGGAGATGTGTCAGATCAACATACCCTTGCTGAAATGGCTTTTTAACGGCGCTGCCTAGGGCACTAAACATTAGAGACGTATAACCGAGATCTCCACAAACATTTGAAAAATGGCAAACGCTGCGAGAGAGGAAGGACTCCGTGCGCGGGGAAGGCGGGGGGGACAGGAAAAGAGGTGGCTGCCTTGTGAGCTCCTTCGACTCTGTGCTCAGCGTCGGCTTAAATTCAAACCAGGCACAAGGCGTACGACTCTCTGTGAGAGCCGTTGTCCAAACTGCGGCACAGAAAGGAAACCTGAGCTGGAGCAGGCTCTGGTCGGAGAGCTTTGAAGTGATTTCTTTCAGTAAGGAAATCATTTCCTTTGTCTGTACATGTTCAGGAAAACTGCCTCGTCGGAGCCTGGTTCTCAGGCCATTCAGATTGTAATTGTTTTGTCCAGAAAAGGACCGTGACTGGAAATGAAAAAAAAATATAAACAGTAGAAAAAAATGCTTGTGAATGTATATTACATCCATATGCAGAGGGAGAAAGAACGGGAAACAGGGATCAGTTAAAACAAGAATAAAGATCTAATTCTGTTCTCAATTGCGCTAAAATTGCTCTGCTGAAAAAAACAAGATGAAGAAACACTGGGGCTAAAGCAGGCAGCCCTTTCCCTGGTAGACGTACCCTGTTTTGCTTGGAGAAGTGCCATTACAGATTTTAAAATATGCGTTTTTTGTGGCATCCATGCCATACAAGGGGATCAGAAATGGGCAGCAGAGATAACGCATTACACACGTGCGGAGATGTCAGCTACGTAGCCGAGAGAGGAGGGAGAAGGAATATCTTGTAATGTATGGAAAGGAGCAACAGACGCTGCCAGGGCTCAGGTTTCTTCGCTTTCCGGCTGTTTGTTTCAGCAAGCGCTCTCGTGTTCCTGCTAGTGAGAGGCTGCAAGTGCTTTTCCCCCCTCTCCCCTTCCCCCCGCTGCCCTGCGTCCTTCTAACTCACGGCGACAAGAAGCAGCCCTGTGTCACGGCCACATCTTCATTGCGGATACGGTTTCCCACTTAAGGCCCAACCGGCATCACTTAAGTGTGCATAACTTCTCCTGAAGTCAGTGCGAGTGTAAAGTCTGCAGGGTTAGCTGTGTCCTTGGGTGATTCCTAATATTTTCTTTGCTCACATTCTTCTCTTTGGAAGATTTAAGAGTCACCGAGCTCAAGTGTCCAAGAGACCATTCCTCTTCCAGGGGCAGGATCTTTCCCTCCAGCACACTTGCCAACAGCCTGTCTAGTCCAATTTCAAGTGAGTTAAATGTTGGTATTTCCATCGCTTGCCTGGAAGATAATTCCACTGCTTACGCAGTCCAATCCATTAGGAACATTTTCCTGATATTCAGCCGAAATAGTCTCTTTCTCAATTTCATCCCATTACTCTAGGGATTCATGTTACTGGAGATGGGCTGATTTTAATCTTTAAATTCTTACTGTGGCTTTCCCTGGACAAATTCACCAAGTGAATTGATACAGGAAGGAAGGAATGAGGGAAGGAAGGAAGGAGGGAAGAAGGGAAAGCAAGGCAAAGCAAGGGAACCCACTGAATAACCCAGGAAGCAGAGAAATGTTGCTGGAGCTTTCAATACATTAAAAAAAATATAAAGAAAGGAAAAAAATGTGAATCCTCAAAGGTGCTGGTTTGATAGACTGGCACCTCAAATCCACTATTTACATACAAACAGGCACATCATTTGTAGAAATAATGTAAGCTTCTTCCTATCCTACTAAAACTTTCTAACTGTCTTTCACAGATACTGCATCTGACAAGGTAGTTCATTTTTTTCTGTCTCATACAGTCTTTAATCTCAACTAATACTGGTGACCTAAACACGACAGTTTTGGTTCCTATTCAGTAAAGTAGAGAGGCACATACTTAACTAAAAAACCAGTTTCTGCCGAATCAAGTTTTTGTGCTCTGGACACTTCTTAAATTAGAAATGGCCCAGAACACCAACCCATTTCATGCAGGTCACTAAACAGCACTGCAGAGATGGAAGTTTTATTCTGTGGCTCTTTGGTCACCATCCAGCCTGTGCTAAACAGCTATATTTCAATCAGTTACAAGTGTTCAGAGAAACAACCTCATGTATGGGTGAAATAATGGAAAAATTAAAATCAGCTGCCTCCTGCCCTAATGTCTCCAAAAGAGTCCTTTGGAGTATTATTGCTAGCTTGTTTGGTTTTAATTTTTGATTGACTGGTTCACTGGCATCCAAAAATGTCATTATGGTAATCCAAGAAAACAACATATATTCACTAGTTAATGGAAATCTGAGGGTTTTATGCCTCTTAGATGAACTATAGAGGTTGTGAACTCTACATCCTTCAGTCTTTTCTTCAGTTACTAAAACTATTTATATTTCCTCCCTTTCTGGCTTTTTTGCATTTAAAGAATAAATTGTAAATAACTGATCAGATTAATTCACCCTTTTAGGGGAAAAAATGTGATAGGGGTTCAGACATAACTCTTCTCTGATATTATTGCCACTATCTAATAGAGGACAGGTTTCGGCAGGCCCGTGCCCAAACCTCCTGGTTCCTTAGCACATTCTACAGGGAAAGGGAATGCCAAAGCTGTTGCCTGCAGAAGGTATATGTCTCTGCTTCAGCTCTAGATGCTGGCAGGCCCCCATATCTCCTGGGTCCACTTAAATCTCACTCCCAAAGACTCCTCCCTTTGGAGGAATCCTTTCTGTGTAGGAGAGAGAAACACAGATTTGGGTGTATGTACATCAGTGCACCTCAGAAATGGCTCTACATTTATCTCTTTCTATGTAAACTGAAACTCTGATGACAAGCACTGGCTCAAAGAATCACCAGATCACTAGTAATTACTAGTTGTGCAGTGTGCTACTAGTAGATTCAAAAAGCCAGTTTGGGTAAGAAGTGTTAAGATAGCTGCGCTGTTTGCAAACATGACAGCCCAGCCACTAGCACACTGGGGCTGCAATACTACCTCTGGACTGTAATCATGCAGCATCATCCTTACATTGATTTATTGAGGTCAGCAGCCTTCTTTAGATCCCACTTCAAACCCCTTTCTAGCGTAATACCTACAGGAGAGGAAGGAGAGAGATAAGAGGAGAGGCAGTTAAGGCTGAAGCAGGGGGTTTGTTATTATTATTATTACTTTAATTGCAATATTTAAAATGTAAACTGGATGAATAATGCCAGTTTGTTGTCTACCACTTCAGCAGATCTCGAAATGCTTTACAAAAACAGCATCATCCTAATTTTAGTGGGGCTTTGGGACTTTTGAAAAAAATATTAGCTGTTTGTGCACTGTTCAGGGGAAGTGTAGGGAGACTGATGCTTTTGGGACCGTGTTTGTACTGCTGTGTTTTCCATGCATGTCCAGTGATCATGTCCTCACTGTGCAGGCCTGACCACCTGACCTCCAGATGTCCAGAAGTTTTTGACAGAAGTCCAATGTCTTTTTTTTTTTTTTTTTTCCTGCCCAGGCAAACTTTCCAGTTGGAAATTGATGCCACAGACAGGGAAAACCAAACATATGGAAGTTTCACATTCTGCAGACAGGAAACACTCAGCGGACCAAAGGTCATCCACCAGGCTGGGGCTCAAGCCAGGGTTGCAATGCACATTTCCTGACCTCGTAGGCAGCACTAAATCCACTAGACCCCCTTGTCCCTGTGTACGTGCATTGTATTTCTTCTCCTCAGAGCTGTTTCTTTCTCTTGCTTTCAAGGGAACCCAAAGCCCCAAGGACATAGTTTCCACAGTGTATATTCAGCTGGATGGTTAGCCAGTCCTGTGAAGCCTCAGGCACTGCTTTAGTAGAAATATATAATAATAATAATGCCACTGCCTATGTTGTGCATGTTAATGCTGTCACCACACTGCTTTGTCAGCTGCCTGGAGCAGTTGGCGAGCTCCGGCGCAAGCACCCTCGCTGGCCTCCCTTTCTGCCAGCGGATGTGCGCCGTGTCCAGGTGCCTGTGTGGCCTTGTGCCCCTCCTGCGTGTCAGCACATTTCAGAGCAATGAGCAAAGGCTGCGCCGGGACTGCTGGTGGGCTGTTGCCAAACAGCCTATGCTGATTTCACCTGGCCCCGAAGGGGTGGTGTTTGCACCGGCTGGTGTAGGGTGGTGATGTGCTCAGGAGGCACTCGGGGCTGTTAGAGCAAATTTCAATAGATTTCCTTCCTTCCAGACTGGCAGCAAAGCTCAGTGCTTTGAGCTCGTGTCTCTTTTTTGGTCTCTCTTTTAGGTAGCTTTGATTCATGGCTGTGGGCCACGTCCAGCCAGGCTGGAGTCTACTGGAGAGGGTCCTCTTGCAGTGAGGAAAGCCTTGCACTGGAACATGGGAGGAAATGCTGAGCCCTTGTGGCAGGTGCACGTGAAGGTTGCAAGCATTTTTGCAAGAGACGTTTCCCTGCGTATAGCTCTGTATAAGCTGGAAGCTGGTTCACCCAAGGGATGGGACATGTCCTTCATATTGCCTCGCCTCCTGCACGTATTTTTTCCCGCAGGACTTTGCATTTCTTATACCTCACTGCTGTGGAGGTTACGTTTACAATGTGATAATGTGGGGGCTAGTTTCAGGAACACCACACTAACCCCAAAGTTTTTCTTTGTATTTTGTATATAATCTCCACTTAAAGTTGTTTAAAATGGTGCACAACAGAGAAGTGTGTGTGTGTGTACATTTTTGTTTGTGATATTTAATGAAAACTCTAAATGATGAAATCTGTTTTTCACTTTTGTTCCCCATTTGGACTCATTTAGTAATAATTTGTGTCCCATTACAAAGAAAAAAAATGGTCTTTTATGCAATTGTACTATGCCCTGAACTTGTTTTAGTGGCAGATCATAATTTACTGCTGGGGTTTGAGGAGTCAGTGCAGAGCACAACGCCATCTCCATATTCATATTTCAGATCTGTCAGAGCACCCAGATTGTCCGTGCAATCAGATGGATTTCCATTCGAGTCCTTGAGAGACAAGAAAACTGGTCATCACAGAGAGATCCTTGGCAATTAAAATGAATAAGAGCTGCCACTCTCAGTGGATGTCTTCTGGGTTACCATGGGGGACAGAGATTGGTATGAGGTTTAATCAGGCACTAACAGCACCTTGCTGGGAACTTCATGGCTGATAAAGGCAGCAGCATCAGACCAAGTAGCTCCTCTCTTTTAAAGGGAAAGCAGCCTTTTCTTTTCTTTTTTTCTTTTTTTTTTTTTTGAAATATAATAAATCCCATGAAGGTTTGTAGTGTTTGCTGGCAGAGAAGAGTTACAGGGTTTGGGGTTACTTTTCTTCTCTTCTCCGAAAATGAATCACTGCTTCCTGTCCATTAAAATGAAGGGAAATGCACATGCTGGATGCTCTGCACATTAAGCTTCTGCAGCGCAGTTTTTTAATTGCTTATATTTTGCTTGCACTGTGGCTACTAATGTGCTATTTAGGAGGGTGGGGGATTTTTTAATTAATTTCACTGTGACTTTGTGGCCATTGAAGGGTGACAGACTGGCAGCCGGGAGTTGGAAATCCTTTGCTCATCCCCAGAGCAATTACAACATAGGCAGCGGCAATGAAAGCTTCCCCAGCTCGCCCCGACCAAGGAGGAAGGTGAGCCTTCGCGGCCTCTCCGCTGAGACCGCTCTTAAAGACACCAATTAGCGCCAAATTGTATTTTGTGATGGAGGAGGCTCCGTTCCACCAGGACAGGACTGCAGCCATGACACCTTTGCTCCTCGGCTGGCTACGACTTTCAGCCCTTGATGACGTGGCCTGGATTAGTCCCCGCAGTCTCTCCGGCCGGTACGGTACGGAGCATCGCGCGAGCCGCGAGTGCCGGCGTGCGCGGGAGAAGTAACGCAAACCGACGACACGCAGGGGTCAAGTTTCTCTCTCTTTACCGAGCTACAGAGCCATTTGTATTGAATCTGCCTGTCACCGGCTCTTTGTTTAACGCTTTTTGCTATGAAAGGGATGAAACAGCAATGAAATCCGCTGCTGTTTTGTTTTGCCCCGAAAGTGTGCACCCTCAGTTCCCTCACTGAAACCACGTTTCCATTGGAAAATAGAAATATTAACGGTTTTTTCTTTTAAGGCTGAAGAGCCACGGCTTCGTTTATACATTTACTGTTCTGTGGAGCGAAGTGGGTAACTGAACGGGCTGTTTAATGTACAGTACATTGTGCTTAGAGCATGCCTGTGTGCTAGGGTTTTCCTTCCAGAAGACTTGACGGTTACTGTACTGTATCTTAACTGTCAAGCTATTTTTTCCTTGCTAGGTTTCATTTGTGTTTTTCTTCACCTTTTGGAGACCCCTTACCTCTCCCCTCTTAAATCTATGCTCACCACAGAGCAGACATAATCCCAGATTTTCAGTAAATCAACACTATATGCTCCCTACTGACTAAGAGAATTTGATACTGACAGATTGTTACACCTAAAAGAAAAATACTGCCATAGTTTCTCTAACATTCCTTGCCTGGAACACAGAGCAAGGGCGGATGTGTGATATCCATTATGAATGCAACAATACAGGTAGCCTACAATAATGCAATTATTTTTAATTTATATTTCATGACGGAGAGCATAGGTGCAGCCATGAATCACTGTCCTCATCTTTTCGCTCAGTAAAACTGCACTGTCCGTAATATTGCAGCGATACAATTAACTCTTTTCATCAACAGCGCTGCAGATTTTAGGCTTGCACAAAGCCATTGTTTAACCTACACATGTATAGAAACCACCCTGTAGAATAGCAACGTTTTGCATTTATATGACATCCGACATCCGAGTATCATTGCGTGCTGGACAGATGTGTAATTAATGTTACCTTTCAACCTCTCTCTTTGGTAGGTAAATTCTAGATGGGAAGCGAAGTTATACTCAATCCTAGGATGTGATGCTGAGCATCAGCAATGCCTGTATGCTGTATAATTCTCCCACGTGCCCAACAAAGGGATTAAGCGCATTCCCTCTCCTCACCCTTAATTTTCCAAGAACCCCAAATGGGTTACTACTGCCTACATAATCTTCATCCCTGAATTAAAATCCCTTGGATCCTCTGGGGCCCTTATTATCTGAATGTTTTCTATGGTCTGCCTTGAAATGGTACTCTGTCTCCTTATTGTTTCATGAAGACCGAATTGTGACTTCTGAGCAAATCGTCCCCTTTCATCTGCCCTTTATTAGCCCAGATGGGCAAAAGAGCAGGGAACTCTCCTTTTAGCAGTCAGATCCCCCTTCAATGACTCTCATGAAGATACCCTATGCAGAAAGAGATGTTTAGGTCTGAAGAACTCCAGCCTACATGGACCCATCATGGGGCATCCCCAGAAGGAGCATAGCTACCAGCTTCACAAACCTAGGATACTCCTGAAAACCTCAGGGTAACATTCAAACCACTGGACAGATTCTTCCACTTTTGCAGTGCAGAGACTTTCGTAATGCTGTCTAGTTATTTAATCATTCCCAAGCTTTTCTCTGGGAATAACCTGGGACTTGGTGATGAGAGACAGGAATAGATGATTGGAGACTGTCCTCTACAGCAGTGGATAATTTGGAGGGAGAGAAGTTGTGAAACATCAAGGAAACAACATGCTGAAAGCCTTGTCATAAGAAAAGGGTCAAATCCCATCCCTATCTGAGCTTCAGGAAGACCTGGCACAGAAATCCTGCTATGGTCTAGTTCCCTGTTCAAGCAAAGCCCTGTTCAAGGGAAGCTGGCTTTTGACTACAAACCCAGTGTGTAAGGACTGCTGGAGGACTTCAGTAATCTGCATGAGAGAGGAAGAACACATCCTTGCATAGACTCACTTGCCAAAGTAACACACTGGCTCTCTCAGAAAACATAGTATCTACCCATGGCAGGAGAGGGGACCTCTAGCTCCTAGGGCAGATCCATCTATGACTGCAGCATTGTCCATGACTCAGCTAGGCTGAGGAAAGTCTGTTCCACTTCAGACACCCACAGGACTATGCATCCAATCCTGGAGCTTGCCATTGGAGAGGAAAAAAAGAAAAGAAAAGAAAAGAAAAGAAAAGAAAAGAAAAGAAAAGAAAAGAAAAGAAAAGAAAAGAAAAGAAAAGAAAAGAAAAGAAAAGAAAAAAGAGAAGAGAAGAGAAGAGAAGAGAAGAGAAGAGAAGAGAAGAGAAGAGAAGAGAAGAGAAGAGAAGAGAAGAGAAGAGAAGAGAAGAGAGGAAAGGAAAGGAAAGGAAAGGAAAAGAAGAGAAGAGAAGAGAAGAGAAGAGAAGAGAAGAGAAGAGAAGAGAAGAGAAGAGAAGAGAAGAAAGGAAAGGAAAGGAAAAGAAGAGAAGAGAAGAGAAGAGAAGAGAAGAGAAGAGAAGAGAAGAGAAGAGAAGAGAAGAGAAGAGAAGAGAAGAGAAGAGAAGGAGCTCTATTTCAAAGTAGAACACAAGAATACTGAAATAGAAAGCAAACATTTTATCTGTCCAGTTGGGTAGAAAGTACACAGACAAATTTATAGGTGTTTAAATTGGACACCAGAGGGCTTCCATATTGTTCTGTGAATGAACATATTGCAAAAGTAGTGATACTAAATGGAACAGAGGCAAAGTAGTGTTAAAAAAAACACATGTTCTATGTTCTGTGCTGAAATCAGCTGGGATGACAAGTAAGAATTTTTTACAGTTTGGGTAAGATTTACCCTGAATTTACCCCTCAGCTGGTGATGACACCTTCAGCAGCACAGTGCCATGGCACAGCGTTTTAGAGTGTTGGTTAAGATTACTCGGGGCACTTTCCTAGGAAGGAAGGATGTCACCTACTTGTATAGCACTTGGGGTTTTCCTTCAAGGGTTTCTGTCCAAATACCAACCAGGCCCAACCTTACTTAGCTTATAAGATTTGACAAGGCCATCTCAAACCAAGATACCATGGCTACAGGCAGCAGCACAAGTAGTGTTGATTACCAGACTTACTCAGAGAGTAGGAGATAGGCTACAAATAATAATGCAAGAGATAAGCAAAGTGTCAAAAAAGAGAATTAAGGCAGTGAAGAAAAGAAGAGGCTGAAGCTAAAAAGTCATTCTCGAGTGAGACTTATAGGTTGGTGCAGAGGGTAAAAGCATTCTCAAGCTCCTCTAAAGGGCTTATTTGAAAAGACTGAACGAATTTCAGAGCAGAACCAATACCTCTATAACCATTGCTTCTGGGATAGATTTACAGCATAAACCCACAGGGACAGATTCAGTGTTGGAGTGAGTGAGCGTAACTCTATTGAAGTTAATGGACTTGTGCCCGCTTATATCAAAGATGAATTTAGTCTATAGAGAAGGAAAATGGGATTTAACCTGAAAATCACCTCTTTTAGAGACTAACAGCATAATACATGATGAAAAGACAAGTAAGAATTCAGGAATTTGCTTAAAATATTTCATTCTATGGTCAGGTAGATATCCTTCATTCCCTGCGTTTCTAATTACCCAAAACCTTTCCCAATAGCCAACCCTGTGAAGACCACTATTTAACACTCGTATCAGTAGCACCCAGAGATCCTATGAGGGTCCCATTACACTCAGTGCTCTGCAAACACAAAGACATACCTAATCCCTACTCTGAATAACTTCCACTTTCTTTCTGTGGGCATGGAGGCCAAGTGGAGTTACTGAAGTTCAGTGATGGAGTTGAGATTTAACGCTGGGGAACTGATGCACAAAGACAGGAATCGCTGAGTCTAGGCATCATTTCTAGCTATGACATAGTCACTTTTAGGGAGATCAAGACTGGAATATTTGCATTCCAGATATTCAAATATCAGATCAAAACTGATGAACAGAACAAAGGAGGTAATTTTCTACTGTATCTTTTCCCTTTGCTGATGTCAGTAGAGTAATAAATCAACACGAGAGCAGACTGACACAGGAATAAATAATTAGTGCTTGTGTATAAGGTCTCATAACATGATCCATAAGTATACTGAGTTACTTGAATGAGAACAACTATCACTAAAGTGTATCATTATTAAATGTGTTATTAATGACATGAATAATACCTAACTATTGACCTGTAATTTGGAAGTGTCATCTGCTACACCCTGGCTTATGGATATTGCAGCTGATGTGAAGTGACGTCAGGTGACCTAGGAGTTTTTCTCTTGGACAAACATTTTTTGAAGGACCATGGGCTCTGCCTGTGCAGATACTAGGTGGTGATGGTCATGCTTTCCCTCTGCAACAGCTGCATGAGGATTTATAAGACAAGCTCGTTCCCAAAATGTATGTAAAATATTAAAAATAAGAATTAAACAAAATGTTTTAAAGCTAACAAAATACTATACCAAAAAAAAAAAAAAAAAAAAAAAAAAAAAGGAGAGAGAGAGAGAGAGAGAATTATAGAGTCTTCTCCACAAACACTCTCCTACCACTCTGGCAGTAGATAGATTTTCAGGTAGTTGTCATAGCTGGAGTGACTCTCAGCCAGATTATGGCGTATGTATGTAAGAGTGAGTAGGTAGGTGTATGCAACACTTCGCCCCTCACCCTTTCCTCCAGCTTCTTCTTCAAGGTAGTGTTTCAGAGGTATGCCAAGTAAGGCCAGTCCCAGGGGGACTGTCAAAAACCAGCACAACCCAGAGCAGCCCTGAGGCTGTTCTGAATTGCACCAGGGGTTAAACCTGCCTCCAGCCAGCCTCAGGATTGTGGGTGTACATATAATACGGCACAGCCCACTGTCTCCCCACTCTGCAGTAACCTGACTGATATTCAAGTGTATCTGAGAGCAAATTTCCTTGAATGAGGTTAGTTTGGATTCACAGTGAGGTAGTGGAGCCTGGTTCTTTAGCTCTGACTTTTGCAGAGGTAAAGTCCATCCAGGTTCTCTCTGTCAGCCACCATAAATTGTGCCAGAAGAACATCCTTGATTTTCCCCAGCTGTGGCCTATGCCCAGATGTACAAGTGCAATGTACAGACTTAGCTATCCGTTTGCAAATACATCCACAATATTAGTCCCTGCTAATACTCCCAGGGCATATACAAGTAGGGAAAAGCATTGCATTTTTAAGTGGGCATCTACTTTTGGAGGATGTATTCTGTGCTGTCCAGGGCTGGGAAATTTCTAATACTGGTTAATTATCTCCAAGATGAAGGGTTTAATTGGGAATGTCACAAGCTAAACTTTCTTCCCTCTGAAGAGCTGTCTACCTCACATGGTGCTCTGAGAAATAATAGCAAACTCAGTTCAATTTTTATTGTTTATTTTCTGTTCTATAAAAATGCAAGCAGTCAGGGAAATGTGATCAAATGTGTCTGCTATGCTTCCACCCATGTATCCAGTACTTTTGTGATGACACCCAGACTCAAGTGAGAGAATGATGATAAAGGTCAAGTGTGGAGAAACCAAACTCTAAACAATAATGTATGATATATAACACACAGTGAATCTTATCTGGGTCACACTTTTGAAGGGCCCCATTTCTCAACTCCTCTAATTCTTGAATTAATTAAGTTCTCACATCCATTATTTTGTTTTTCTTTTGCTACGCAGCTCAGAACACAGATATGACAGGCTGAGTGATGCACTTCCAAGAGGTGATTCTTCTTGCACTGTGTGAAAGAGCTTTCAAAAGTTAGCCTCATCTTTGCAATAACAGGAATCAGGGAGCCTCCTCACTGCTTTGACTTCAGTCTTTCTCTTATCCTGCTTACTGAGTCCTCTCCCACAGCCTTCCTTATGGCCTCTACCCAGACTTCACTTGCTTGACCTATAGAGTTGGAAGTCCTTCCTCAAAGTATGCTCATCCAAAGGGGATTAAGAGCCTTCCTACATCCTCTCAGGAATGTGTGATTATACTTGGCAATGGACTCTTCCCAAAGAGAGGACTACATAAGGAAAAAGACATGCTTATTCTCCCCGTCATTCCCATTGCTTGCATAGACCTTATCAGTCTTCCTGCACAGATGCTCAGATTCTGCTGTTGCAAGTGCAATAGAAGTACACAGCCTGACTGAAAAGCTAAATTGTTATCTGCTTACAGTCGTATCTTCCAGTTTTTGTCTGCAGAGGCCTTGATCCAACAAAATGCCCTCCTGAAGAGCATCCTCAATGTATCTTCTGCATGGGCAGTCATCTGAGCTCTTCGCAGGCTGCAGTCTAAATCATAAGCTCAAGTTCAGGAAATTTCCTACCAAACTCCTGTGGCTTTTGAGAAAAGAGAAAACAAAACTCATAGTAAATTGTTAAGGGCAATCAAAAATTAATTCTGCAATAAATCTATATGCAATCCGTCCACTGTACTCCTGTGTGTTTACTTATATTTGTAAGATTTGTTTTATGAATGATTTGCCATTAATGGAGAAAAGAGAGATTAAGAAACAAAAGCTGTAGCTTCAATCCATCATTAGGGAATTAATCAATTGGCAGCCTGTGCAGACAGCTATTTAGATCTGTGGCCTGAACAGCTTAATTGGGGGAAACATGTTAAAAGGGCTAGAATGATGT
The DNA here is from genome assembly GCF_028389875.1 of Rhea pennata. Lineage (NCBI taxonomy): Eukaryota > Metazoa > Chordata > Aves > Rheiformes > Rheidae > Rhea > Rhea pennata. The sequence goes on along the minus strand of NC_084664.1, from coordinate 115,366,451 downwards.
TCAAAGTAGCATAAATTAGCCCATTTCGGACCCATCATATGGTTTAATTTAACAACTTCTGTACCTGAGTTTGGCAAGTGATCACATCTCATGAGCTTCTTTGAAGCTTCCTAACCTGAGATAAAGTGTATTTCCATCTGAAAATTATTAACTATAAACATTCAGCTAGTCAAGAAGGGGAAAGGGAAAGAAACCTTCTAGACGGCATGGGGAAAGTGTCAGCATTTGGGGTTGTTTGGCCAGCCATTGCTATGTGTGAGAACGTAAGCAGGTTCAAGGCCTCTTGCCATCTTAACTCGCAGATCTCTGGTATAGCTGATGAGGCTGGGATGCTCCTTGTGCTCCTACCCAGATTGGTGCTACATGACAGGTTGATACGTTCCTTTCAGAACAGGAGGCATTTCAGGCATCCCTAGTTTTCAAGCCAGTTTGTAAAGCATTTTGGTATTTGAGATGGACTCTATAAAGGCGCTTCTTCTTGGGTGGAGAAATCTACATGGAGTCAGAGCTGTGGGCTCAGACCCGTTATCTTTCATTAGAAATGAGCGAAAATTCATAAAAGCAAATGTCCCAAACATTTTCTGGGATCTGGAGCTGGAGCTGGCACTGAATTCATCAGATATAGCTTGTTTATGATGGGCCCAAACAAATCCCCGCAAACTCCCTAAACCCTCGGGTACTTCAATTCTGGGACTAGTTCCAGTGCTGAATTTTTCAGTCTCAGCACATTGCTGCCCCTGATGCAATCAATGCTCATATGTTCTGTTGTTCATTCAGTTGAGACGCCGTAGTTCTAGCTCATAATCAAGAGGTTATTTCTGGTTACCTATCAGAGTGTCAGAGCGAGGCTGCCCGGGGACTTGGAAACAACACCATTTAGCTTTAAGGTTCTAAATGTTTCAGCGTCTTTGCCAGGCAGCACCCTGACAACACAGCTAAGCCCAACTAACCTTATACATATATTGTACATGACGTTTATTTTGGAGCAGACTTGTTGCCCTGCATTCCGAGCCTCGGGAGGCATCATGCCATCCTTTTTATTCGTCAGGAGTATGCCTAAATCCCAGAGTTGGCTAATTTGCAGCCTGGCCACATGCTTCCTATCTCTGAAGGAAAAAGCAGAATGCGGCATCCCGAAGCAGTTCCAAACACAGTTGTTTTTAGCCAGGCAGGTTTCAAAGATGCTTGCTGACAGCACTGGCGATAACTGTATTCTCTTTCAAGCTCCAGTAGAGACTAAACAGTCCTCATGCAATTCCTGGCCTGAATCCTTTCCTGATGGGTCAGAACAACTCAGTCTTTGGGTTTTAAAGACTCAAAAGATTGCATATTCTACATGATCAGTGTTAAATTGTTTGGTTGTTGAGCGTCCAGCTCTGATCTCAGTTCCTCCAGAGGTAAACATGAGTTGTTCTGAATTTCTCTGAACTTTCAGCAGTTTAATAAGATGAGAATCTGGTTATCTTTTTCTGTCGATGTGTTCTACCTGTGTTAGACTGATGCACCTGGCTTACAAACAGCTGGCTTCTTTTAGAAATTTTTTTGTCCATTTACTCACAACTAACTATTTATGCATTGATACTTGTGACAGGATTTGGTTAAGAGAATCTCTTTCACAGAGCCCTGTGCTTCACTGATTGTATATTTTGACAACAAAACCAACCAAATTGCAGGCTGCAGTTTGGGATATATCACTCTTTATATCTCACTCTTTATTCTACTGGCACTAACTTTAAAAATAAATTGCAACACTTTGTTTCTCTCCCAAATATGGTGGCAGTTACAAAGAAAAAGCCACACCAAAGCTGCCTCAAAGACAGGAGGTACAGGTGAAAGTGCTCATTTCAGGGGAATGTTAGCACAGGACAAAGACTCAGGAAAAAAAATGTCCCTCCATGTCATCTCTCAAACCACTGGAACAACAGTAACATGCAGCCATTGCCTGCAAGAAAGTAAAATAAAGCCACAGATAATGCAAAATCACAAAATGGTATGAATTATTTAAATACCATGCTAAACCAACTTAAAAAGCTGCCTAATGACTGAGACAGGGAGAGGCTCTGGAGCAAAGGTTTAGGCTATGTGAGCACTTCGTTAGAGCTTAAGCTAAATAGTAGTGCAGACCAAGGATGTTGCTAAGTATCTTCAGTACAGAATAGTGCGGAGTCCAGGCAGGCAACTTATTTATCCTCAGTTCCTTGAGGGGGAAGGATGAGAACATCTACATCATAAGACATCTTCTGCAGCACAAAGCAGCTTTCTTACCATTTGGCACTTTCTTTCCTAGCAGGAGCACACCCATTCTACCAGGAGACGTTCCTCCACACATGCAAAGATGGGAATAAACCATCTCTAGTGGGCACAGCAGCCACTGGTCCAGGTATACGTGTTCCCTTCATGTGCTTTTGCCTGTCACAACAGGGTCAGCTAGCATAAGACAGCTATTCTAGAAGCTCGGTCTGAGTGTGGGAGCCAAGAAGTGGAGGATTTGCAACCTTGTGCAGTGAATCATTTCAGGATAAATAAATAATACAGCTAGGTCAGGACAGGCACTAGAAAAGTAATCTTTTCACTCTTCCCTTAGCCCTGTACATAACACTGCATCTGACAGGGTACATACCTTTCCCCTTTTGTAGCTAAAAGATAGCATTAGCTACTCAGAGAAGCAGTCTTTCAAATTTTGCACTTTAAACACACTCAGTGTTTCATAAAGGAAAAGAAAAAAGATACAGTCTCAAATCCTTTATGGTTCGAGCCCACGTTCCTATAGCTGATAGAACTACACAGACGAATGTGTGTATTTCAAGACCCATTGGCTTTCAGAGCTTTTGCCTTCGTATTTTGGTTATGGAAAACTACATCTCGAGAAGTAAAAGTAAAATGGAGACTCTCAAGGGAAGAGCAGCTGGCTTTCATAGCATAGGAATTTCTATCGCTTTTGGTCAAATTGGTACTTTCCTTTTTCCAGGTAAGTATGAAACCATGAGCTAAAATGTGCAAGGTTAATATAACGTCAGCCAAGAAGGGCTACGGAAGCTCCCCAGGAGCTTACTGACCACTCCAGGAGAGAAGTCAAGTCACAGGAAAGCAGCCACAAGCAAATACATCCTGTTGCCAAACTTCTTACCTGTAAGAAACTCCATCACTAATCTCAGCAGCCTACAGTGAAATTATTGCAAGAATTTTCCTGTTTTATTTTGCAAATCCCACTGTACAATATATGTTCTGTGCAAGTTTCCCCAACATCCAGCTACTTTCAAAGTCAGGGTAGAAAAAAGGATAAATGTGGAATAGTCATTATTTGAAAGATGTCTGTTTACATTTACAAATTGGCCCACTTAAACTAAAGTAGGGGTGTTTTGCTTTTAGAAATTAAGGTGCTTAAGGAAAATTTGTCTTAGAAATGGAATTCATTGCTCAGTTTTGACTAGATTGGTTTTTTTTACTGTTCTTGTTCCCAATCTCTGTGTATACTACTATAAATATCTATAGTTCTTTCAATAATATTTTTGTCCCCTGCTAAAATGCTTTTCCCCACTCACCTGATTTTGTACAGAATGAGTAAGAAGTGTCTAAGGCTTGTAGCAGTACCTTATTTAAAACATCACTTCTGATTGAACAAATGTGGGCCAAATCTAAACAGTATGTCAACTTTAGCAATTCAGGGAAAATTATATGTCAGATACCATTACAGTCATATGATGCAGTAGAAGGAAATAGGCAGTAATCAATATGTTATATTATTGAATTGGGATTGACTTCTATTTGGCAACTAACCATTAGTCCATGTAGACATATCAGCTCAGAAATGCTCTGTGAAAGCCAGCTAGCTTTGCTTAGACTTTTGGATAATCCTCAAATAATATGAACCCATTAAGTTAGGTACTGTTTGGGTTTTCTTATGCATTTTCTTACTTGTGAGCAGAGAGGTTATTTTAACACTTTTTTTCCAAACTGAAATGGCTAAGAGTGCTACAGGATGATACAAGTCAGCATTCATGTCTTTATCAAACAAATACAGGTTCATAACCTCTCCATCCCAAGCTATAGTTTTGCTCTACCATAGCAGCTACTAAATTACTCCCAGCTAAACTCCCTTTCACCATGATTCATTTTACTAATGGAGCATGTCTCCTCTCAAATCCAGAAACCAGGCCTCCCTGTTGTGAAGAACTAACACCCCATCAGCTCTCATACCCCATGTCTAGGACTATATAATCCATGCTATATGCCAAGCATAATGTGTGTGCAGCTTTATCAGAGCTATTGCTACCAGGTTTGGGGTTGATTGGCTCAGATGGATGAAGCAAAGCAGCAGCTGGGAGGAGCTATTTGATTAATAATAAATAGATACAAAGATTTATGATTAACATAGAACATCTTAATGATTTACCATAGCAATGAAACCAATAGGCTGGTATTCCAATCTGATTTCTACAAATTTGTATAATCCTCAGGGTAAAACAATTTAATGTGCTGTCTCTTTTATAGTTACAAAAGGCCTTTCATATGATCAATTATACATAAGAGTATAATAAATGTAACTTTCTTCATACTAATCACATCTAACTTAAATTCTCTTGTCGGTCTTTGGAGTGTATGTAGCATTCCCCATAAAGTTTTTAGTCTCAGCTCTTAGCAAAAGTTAATATACCCAGAACTTCCAAATAAATCATCAGTACAAGGGTCTTCACACTAGTAAAACTGTTCAGATAATACAGTTTATTAACAAAGCACTCCCTCCTGCTAGCCAAGCCCCTTGCTTAACACAACAAACTCTCTGCTTCATATGAAGGGGTTGTCTGGAGGTTATGGCTCTGGATTTTTTTAAGTTTAGGTAAGTAGTGCTGTGTTAGGACAATGCAAGACTAACATAGTGGTAATACACTAGTAATATTTTTCCCCTCTAGATACATGTCATCAGTAGATCTCAACTAGGAAATGGAGCTACATGCACACACAACCAGTCTCAAAGGCCATGTGGCTTATTAAAGATTTCAGACTGAAATTGCCATCTAATGTCATTTCAGTTTTCTAATTTCTGTAGAATTGCATTTTATACAAAAGAAAACTACATGAAGTCCTTCCATCTGAGAGAGAGAGGATGTATAGTACACACATACACTGGAAAAAAATCACATTTAGATATAGAAGACTATAATAAAGAAGATAGCAGCAGCCAATAGCAGTAGAAAGAGGCTGTGGAAAACGTCCTCCTACTGTGTTCTAGTCACCTATTTTGGCACGCACAATGTTCTCTGAGATGTACAGCCTCAGTATGAAATATGTGCTCATTCATGACCCAACATCCACAGAATTTTCAATGGGTGAGGAGTTAGCTGGAAAGTAGCCAAGACTACTGAGCAGGTGAAAAAGAAGAAAAAAAATATGGAGTATTTGATAGCTGGAAAAAGGAGATTTGGCAAATGGCTCCTGTTGGCTATAGTGAGAAAGTATATTCTCTAAAAAGCATTCCATACGGGGCATTGCAGACCTTCAAAATTTTTGCTGAGTGCTAAGACTTTGGGACATGCCTTGAAAACAGTTACTGCAAATGTCTGGAAGACTTTTGACCTGATGGAGATCTTTTTGTGTTATGAAACCTTTTCAGTTTCGAAGAAAAAAAGGAAGACAGAGCAAAGGATGCAAGAGAGATTAATCACAGGCAGAAACATAGGGATCTGTGTGTAAAAACACATATATAAGAAGTACATCCATGTCTGTGATGTGATTAACGTCTTTGAAAAAAAGATAGTCAAAGCAAAGCCATTAGGGGTTCTTTTTACTTCTTGGGGTTCTTTTTATTTCTTTCTTTTCCAAGGTGCTGGATTCACTTTCTCTCTTTTAATCCATGTGCCAAAACTTCATATTTTCCAAGCAAAAGCTCAAATTCTGACGCACTCACCAGTCTCCAGGAACTGGTGCTTTAAGAATCCTCCCTCTCAATGTTAAAGACTCTTCAACAAAATCAAAGTTACTTGACTAGCACAAATAACATTGAGTTAATTGCCTATCATATGGTTTTGTAGTATCTGCATGCATTGTCATTGGTGTACTGTTGTGAGTTGACCTGGCTTTTGAAAATAGTGCCCTTAAAGTCTGGCACATTTTTGGAACCAGGCTGTCAGTGGAGGAAAAATGAACTGGAACATCATAATCTACTTCAACCATAGTAAAGAGAGAGACATCTGGTAGGCCACTTGGCAGTCAGCCAACAACGAAAACCTCAATTAAAATAATGAACATGTTCTCAGGAGTATGTCGCCGAACTGAAGAAGTTATAAGTCTAGCCTGTTTCTTGAAAGTTGGCTGGAAGTGGCAGCAGTGGGCCTTCATCGTTGCTGTGTGCCACAGTAATGTACTATAGGCCATAAAATTGCCATGCTAAGTACACCTGTAGCCGGATAGAAACAACAACAAAAAAAAAAAAAAAAAACAGGTTAGAGGAGTAACAATGGAATGGTTTCACACTTCTTAAAGCTGTGCAAAAGCCAGACCAACTTTCCTATACTAACAAAGTTAATGTAATACCCCAGTCAGTCTGGAAACCTGCTCACCCTGAGTTCCTCCATAGCTGGTCTTCCAGCTGTGCTAAGTTACCCCAAGCTTTTCCTAGGAAACTACACAAGATGTTCTGAGATTTCTGACCATAAAAGTCAGGGCAAAAAGGATGAAGTCAGCCTAACTTACCTCCTAGTGCAGATCACCAGCTTCTTCTGTCTTGGGTGTCTAAAGAAGGGACATGAATTACACTGGTCATCCCTTCCCAGAAGAATCCCTAAAATAGAAATCAATGATGTCCCAACCCTTTCAAGAGCAAAGGAAAGGTGACAATAGAGCATAGCAGATTTCTCTTATTTTGCCTAGGATAATCCAAACCGTGATTTGACTTATCGTCAAAGAATGAATTAAATTCCAATAGTGATGACATCCATATTTGGATGTCACTAACCCAGCCCATCTCTAACAAAAATGCACTTTTAGAGAAGATCCTCATCAGTCTATTTGCAGTGAAAAGAAAGCGAAATAAAATGCATACCCTAGCCCAGTTTAGGAATTCAAGAGAGTAATGGATAGGCAGAAGATGTGCTACATTTAAATAAGAGGTTGGACACAGCAAAATGTGTCACCTAATGAGGCAGCGCCGCTCCTTCCTAAGACCAGTTAGAATTTGTAATGGTAATTGCTCTCTGGCATTGAGACATCATTACAGCTTGAGATTAAGATGGGCAAATTATTACAGGCAGATCTTTGGAGACCCTTCTGCAGAGCCATTATTACAAACACAAAATGATCTCGAGACAGGACTTGGAGAAGACCTCACTACAGTGCTCTTATGGTGAAATTGCACTGAGAGACTACAGTAGGAAATAAGACTGCAGTGCAAGTCTGTGGAGATTAGACTCAATTACGATATCAAAACAAACTGAAACAATGTCAATGCAAGTTATACCATTAAGGTTGAGACTTAAACCTAGGAAAGCCAGAAAATTCTGCATTAAACCTGCCACATTACCTTTAAATCACACCCTTGTGCTAAGGTGTTGTAGCAGGTAGAGACCTTTGTTAAATCATCTCACAGCTCTGGGTATTGTTACATACTGCAGATGATCTCTGTACAAAATCATCGCAGTTTCATTGCACAAATGTTTAAGTGATTAACCTGAAGTGTTTGACCTATAACTGAAGATTCAACGAAATTCAGGATTGCAGTGAGAACTCCAGGTTAACAATTTATATCTCACTAGGTGCGTTGTGCCCATATTTTATAAATGTAAAGGGCTTGATCACTTGTACAAATAAATTGACCAATTTAGACACTGTGAGATGAGATAGGAACAGAGTTTCCAACATCCTAGTTTGTGGTAATGCCCGGAGCATCAATAGGAATTATGCACTATTGTGCCCAAGCTAGATAAAAACATGCTAGGAGTTGCTCTTACTTCTCCTAAGAATATACAGCCTGGCTTGAAATAAGAGGTAAAGAGTATGACAGAGCATTGATTTTTGCAATATGTAGAGAGGAACCCTGTCGAGTAAAATGTAGATATGTACCATGGCCTGCCTGGGTGCTACGAATTGTAAGCATGGGGCAGAAAAGAAAGAGTGGGATGCAGGGACCAAAGAAAAGATCTTAAAGTTATCTAGACTGACTCCCTCAAGGAGGAAACTTTTATGCGAATGACCACATAAAGCCTCCCATTAAGCTTAAAAAAATTTAACAAAAAAGAGCTTAAAAAAATATCACCACTCTCACAAATGAGCAGACTGTCTGGCACATGAGTAATAAAAACAATTAAAACACTGTTGTCTGAAGGTTTGATTCAGGGAGAGACTGAATATATTCTGCAAGGTATCTGCACCCATTAAGTTGACTGCAATTTGAGGGGAACGCACAATCCCTTGGGAAATGCTCAGCACTTCAGAGGCTTGGGGATTCAACACTCAGCACAGCAAAGCACAAGCACCCGATTTTCACAGCTCTTGTTCATTGCATAAGTGCTTTTTCACAAAACAGGACTAGTGCTGCGAGCACGGATTGCATCCATGACTGAAGACTGATAGGATCAGCCCCAAGGAATCCAGGCCCTAAAACAGCCAGACCTAGCTGAAGGCCTGGAAATCAAATTAAGTACAGAAATTTAGAGGAGAGCAAGAGCAAAAGCTCTGCCACTACACTTCAAACATGTTTTGGCAAATGCTTTCTATAGGCCATATGCACCTCAGATTTGCTTCATACTAAAGTATTAGTTCTTTTGGATATTGAAACTATGAAAGTTTAAATGGTGTTGGGCTGGAGATGTAGCTGGTATAAATTGGCTCATCTCCAGTGACTTTAAAGGAGTTGCATCATTTTTTGCCAGCTATTGATCTGGCTTATAAAACCTGAGTATTGTTTCCTACAGAGCATACCAACTGAGCTGATAGCCTACACATTGACTTTTCTTTTGAGACAGTACAGCTGTACGAAACATCTTGGATTCACTTAGCAGGGGTTCCACAGATAGTTTATTTCTTCAGTTTTGTTTCTTTTGTATTTGGCAATGTCTGAGGCCTGTCCTGAGATCTGTCCTGAAACCAACACAAATCCAACTCATTTTGTATTGGCTCATTTTGGAATCCCAAGTTTCACTTGATGTCCATATATGTGTCCAAATCAAAGCAAACTACTCCCAGACTCACCAAAACATCCGTAAATTTGGGCTGAGTTTGTCCCCGAGCTAGGGGATGTAACTAAAGCTCCTTGGTTTTTGCTATGGAGTTTTCATGCAGTTTTAAGTATATATCCACTGTGTTGATGTCACTGAGAGAGATTCCTTCTGTTATTTTATATTGGTGTTATCCACTGTGCTAATTATACCAGCATCACCATGTGCATATTGATAATTAGCAAGAAAGTCACTCTTCAAAAATACGTGGCAACGTCTCTCTGACTCATTTGCTAAGAAGGTAACATAAATGAAGTGCAACACCATGATACTTAGCTCTGAGCTGCAATCATCTTTATTAATTGCTTAATGTAGCAACATTTACTGCAGGAAATGCCATCCTGCAAGGTCCTCATTAGTTCCTCAGAGATGTTGAGGGTTCACATGTCCCACTGAAATCATGTACAGCGGTGGGGGCTCAGGATCTCCAAGGAAGTACTCACAATTTTGCTGGTTCATACCATTAATAATGGCTGTGGCCCTAAATAAACTCAACTCACGATGAGTGCTGATGCACATGCTGAGGAAGAAGATTTGAGGACGACTGTCAACAGCTGAGGAACCAAAGGAGGAGTTGGTCATGCCAGATAAATCTCAAGATCCCAACAAAGAAAGTGAGCATTGGGACAAACACCCACTCAGCACCTCAAAACACCCCAGGAAAGTGATTTTGCCTTGTTTGTAATCACAGTGAAAAACCCACATTACTCTCAAGAGCAAAATAAGGAGGCTAATGAAAAAGAAACTTCAACCTGGAAAGAAAAATGTACAAAAGTGTATAAAAGGGGAAAAAAGTCAGAAGTACCTTATCAGAAGTAACTAAAAGCAAAAGGAGAACTCTAGATACCATGGAAAAGCATTAGAGAAAAAAATCATAATGCTGTACAGTTACAAGGAAATTAGAAGAAGGAGAAGAGAAGATATAAGAAACAACAGAAGAGAATAAGAGTGGAAGATAACAGAGAGCAAGTAGGGGAGAGAAAATAGGAAATAGATGTTGAAAATCTTCCATGTTAAGAAGTAAACTTCAGGATATGACTAATAGGCCTTCCCAAGTTAACATAAAAGGGGCCAATGCTGGTTTTCAGTACATTTTGTAAGTAACTTTGTTGGGCAGCAGTAAGTGCATTCAAAGACAATTTAGGTGCTCAGCATTGCTGAACTGGCGCTTGAAAGGGGGTGTGTGTCCTGAAGTTTTCTTACAGTTGTTTCAGTCAATGATCAGACTGGAGGAGCTTACGCAGCTGAACTCATGGCTGGATATGTAAAGGCAGCCTAGCTATAATAAGAAAAAACACTATATTGCTAAATATAACTATTTCCGATAGATTTATTTGCTGATGACTGGAAAGATACTCATTTATGTGAATGTCAGAGATAATGCAGATCTTCCAGCATCATGGGTCTCAGGGCCAAATCCATCCCACATACTCCACAGAAAGCTGAGTTAGCGTTTCTGTGATTTGGACTCCAATATCAGTGATATGTCTGAGCAAGAAGAAAGTTTAGGTCATTCATTGGCTTTGGAAAGAGCCACAGTGGACAGATCAGCAGGGCATAATTCTCCTGTCTTGATCTTGGTACCTTCACCAAAGGCATAGGCAAAATATTCTAAAACTCTACTGACATGAGTTGATGGCTTGGCCAAAGGAGGTTCAGGTCTAGGGAAACTAGGTACAAATTTAGACTTACGTTTATTCTACATCTGTATATGTTCATACCCTAAGCAGCATCAAGGCATATTTAATATCTATTGAACTGTGACTAAACTGTGACTCTTTCTGTCCTGTAATCAGTTCTCTAAGGAGCTGACTTTGACCGACTTTCAGATAGTGAAACGAACAGCTTTCTGGCCCAGACCTGCTATTCAACTGCATGGTCAGATGAGGTAAAGGTGGTTGAAAATTCATTTTTTCATATGCTTAATCAAAGAATTTTATGCCTACCAGGTCATTAACGAGCATCACTTCTGGGGTCCTGTCATATACGCGGTTGTTGTGACACCGCGTTACTCCCAACAATATGCAGTGTTCAACTCACTCCTCTCGCTTCCAATACAGAAAACTCTGCTGTACCGCAGGCTCCCTTTGCACACAGGGTAAACCTTCATGAGACCTGTCCTAAAATCTGTGGGTACAGTGCAGCAAAGCAGTTGGCTTGTACTAGAGGAAATAGCAGTTTCGGTTCTCAATTTGGCCTGGCACCCAGAACAGACCCACAGAGCAGCCCACCCCTGCTATGGGGCGAGTGTTGGAAAGCAGAAGGGTAGAATTACAGCACAAGGAGGAATAATATTAATAACAGGCAGGCTACTGCATGAAAGTCCCAGCGCAACACTTTGAGATGCATCCTTACATGTCTTCTATCACTTTACTTAAGATATCATTAACGTAGAATAAAATATATCTCCAAAGTAAAGAATTGCTTCTGAAACAATACCGTGGTTGATGTTTCTGCTATTGATCTTTATCCAGCTGTTGTATATACATCTATGGAGCCGCTTGCTTTTTGCTGCAGATTGCATCTGCTGTTGGCAAGTTATGAACTTACACATTTTAAGCAGCACTAATTCGAAGTGAATGCCTTATAAATAATCCACACAAACAATCTTTGACATTAATACACATTTAGTGATACTAAACCCAAGCAGATAAAGTTCACAGTGGTTCAAGAAGAAGACCTACATCATTTGTGGCCTTTAAATCCCCTGAGGGCTTTAACAGAAGAGAAGGGCCATGTTCTTAATGCCACCTCCAATTACATTTCCTTCCCTGTTTATTTTTCTTCTCCTTCCTTCCCCAGTAAAAATATTCAGTCTGGTTTTACATGGCTGGAGTGGAAAATGAGGGAACTCTTTAGAATCTTTTCATGTGTTCTGAAGGCAGGATTGGGCTGGTTAACTAGAGGCAATTAAAATAAACAGGAATTTAGGCTGATGTATTTAGTCAGAGGGTACGGTTTAGGTTATAATTACATTGCTCAGGCACATAACTGATGGATCTAAAAAATACAGGTGTACAGTACTGACTGAAAGACCTCTATGGAGTACAAAGAACATGGTGATTCTTGAAATCCAGCCCTCAAGTGTTCAGTGTTTTCATTTGAACAGCTGTGCAAAGTGTTTGCGATGCAACCAACCCTCCTCCTCCTTCCTAACCTACTAACTTTGGGGTTTCACTATAAATTCAAAAAGTTCAGACCTTGTTTATGAAATAGGTCATAAGCCTTTGAAAGATTGAAAGCTAAGTTATGATTTTACATCAAAATCATGGACATTCATCATTTTGGAGAGTTCTGATGTAAAACCACAAGATAAATAAATGCACTATATGTATATGCATATGCATATATGCAACTCTACTGAGACTTGAGAATTTGGGTTCATTTGAACGTAAAGCTCAGAGTAGAATATGGGACACACAGCCCCACATAGACTGAAATTGAAGTCAATCTCTGTGAAATAGAACTGCTTATTTACACATGCCTCTGCTTGTTTGGTTGCGTTTGTCTGTCTTTCAGAAACTAGCAAAGCTGCTCATATTTTCAGAGAAAAAGTGAATTATCCACTTTTGGAGACCATGTCCCATTGTATTCAGCAGCAGTCTTGCTGTTGACCTCAATGATATTGCTGAGAGAATTTGCAATGAATAATTAATCTGACGAATTTCGCCTACTTTTCTGCCTGCGGAATATCTGAGGGCAGATTATCCTGTCTTCAAGCATATTTATTTGAAATTACTTAACACACTTTTTGTGAATTGAGGAATGATTCTCTGGGAGTATCTGTACTAAGCCACAGTCTTGGCAGCCTTGGCTGCCCACACTGGTACTCTAAGAGCAGCCCACCCAGCAGAGAGGCATTATTTGATGTAAGGTACTCACTGAGTAGCATGGCAAAATATGGTCTTGCACAAACTAGCTTGGTCAGACAAAGTATGCTATGTTGGTTTTATCTTTTGGCTACATTTTCAGAAATTTCACACAAAATTAAGTTACATTTTGTGTTTGTGAACTTCAAAGTGCAGATTCCCTTCACTTTGTAAGGTTATTCCCTGTCACAGATTTATTATCATGTAGTCTGAGCTGGGTCCCTTGCACTGTCCAAGAGATCGTGCAGTAGGGGTGGCCACATCCCACTTACTGGCTGAAGTGAGATTTTTCTCAGCTGTCAGTGTTGTGGAAGGATGTTTGCTTCTCTCTTTGTAAGACTTGATTTGGAATAATCTTCCTCATGCTGCTTTATTCACCCAGCTATTTCCATTTTCAGCCATTTCCCTGCTTTTGACATTTCTTTCTGTTGTGTCCAAATCCTCTTGTACCCTGGTAACTCCAGTCATAGCTACCCCTTAGCAAGGGCTAGCGCAGGTGGGAGTAAAGCAGTGGAGGGGATCTTCTATGGCCTAGCCAAGTAAAGAGGTGGTATCCATTTGCATGCTGGAGAAAATATCCCAGTAGCATCCTCTGTCTAGGCCTTTTCAAAGGGAACTAGGACTTAAATGGCCCTGGCAGTGGCTTCCAAGGAAACAGGTGCCTCGTCCTGAGGCTCTGCTCAGTGACTGCAGGCTAGTTTTCCCATTTTTCTGCTTCCTCTCCATTCTCATGCCTTGATAATGTTTATTCCAGTTCTTCACGACAAAAGAGGGAAAAAATGAGGCTCAGTATTTATGATGCTAGCCATTTGCAGTAAGTGAGGGAGAAGAGCAGCATCAGTTCTTGTGGGGACTTCAGGTAAGTGCAGACCTGAACGTGTGTTGCGTATCAGATACACCTGGTCAGATATGCGTGGTGGTAGGAGGCTGACACATAGCCTTGATGGCAAAGGTGTCAGATTTCCTTCCATTTTTGCCCTGTTGCAGGCAGAACTGAGCATACACAGCTGTCCACACCTGCACCATCTGTACCATGTTCAGTGTATCTCCATGGAGCTGGAGGCTCTTGGATGTGACTATTCAGATCTCATTCTCTAAATGGATATATATCACAGAAATATTGGAAAATGTAGGCTGGTCGTTTTTGTTGTTTTGCCTCTCCAATCTTCAAAAATTAAGAAAATTAAAAATGTCACCAAGGTAAGAAGAGAAGGAGGATCTTACCTATGTGTATAAATGTCTGATGGGAGAGTATTAAGCAGATGGAGTAAGACTCTTCTCAGTGGTGCCCTGTGTCAAGACAAGAGGCAACGAGCACAAACTGAGTCACAGGAAATTCTGTTTGAACATAGGAAAATCCTCTTCACTGTGAGAGTGACGGAGCACTGGAACAAGTTGCCCAGAGAGGTTGTGGAGTCTCCATCTTTGGAGATATTCAAAAGTGATCTGGAAAGGGTCCTGGGCAACATGTTCTAGGTGACCTGCTTGAGCAGAGGGATTGGACTAGATAACCTCCAGAGGTCCCTACCAACCCCAAATATTCTGCGATTCTGCAATTTCATCAGCACCATCTCTCCATTACTGCATTTGCAAGAGCAGTTAGATAAATACCTTGAAAACTCACTTCCTTGTCACTGCCCTTGGAGATAGTCTCTGATGATCAAACTGATACAACAGTAGATCTCTATCATTTTTTGCCTAAGATCCATTGTAAATGGGGGAATTGTGCAATATAGGACTTTAAGATGATAATATGACTTTAAGATGTACAAATACATAAGATTTCTTGGAATTATACACTTTACATATTTGAATGAGAGAGTTCTGAGAGATTCAAGGAACATTTCAGAGAGATTACAGGGAACACAAGGGAAATTTTTACTTAAAAATTGTATATACAGAGCTGACTTCAGACACCTGCAGAATAACTATTAAAAATTAAATTACTAAGCCTAAACTAACTAAAATGTCCTAATTCCCCTACCCACTCCAAACCTTGCTCAGCCAGTCAACGTCCCACAG
This sequence comes from Rhea pennata, assembly GCF_028389875.1. Taxonomy (NCBI): domain Eukaryota; kingdom Metazoa; phylum Chordata; class Aves; order Rheiformes; family Rheidae; genus Rhea; species Rhea pennata. The sequence goes on along the minus strand of NC_084664.1, from coordinate 115,351,351 downwards.
GTACACAGCCTTCCAGAAGGTGACGGTGTATTTAAAGCACAGTAGTAATTATTCAGGACTCTACATTTAATGATATCTATGGCTGGCCCAGTACATTGGCTGTGCAGTGCTACACTGGAGAGTACATTTCAATCTCCAGACCCAGTTTCTCCTTCCCCAAGCTAGCAGATTCTAGGCATTTTGCAAGGATGAATACACTCAAATGTGGGACAAACGGTTGGAGGAAGCGTCATCCTCATGTATTCAGTCCCTTCCACGTTTTCCTGGGCCTCTCTCTGTGCTTCCAAAGCCCCATGCAGGATTTGGATGCAAGCCCCACATGCGCCTACTGCTCACCTTGGAGGCATTCGTGACAAGGCCATACAGAAGCACTGTCTTACTCTCCCCAGTCTGGAGTGAACCATTCTCATTTTCAGTTGCTATTTGCTATGAAAACAACGGCTTCTGGATAACAAGGGCTGACATGACACAGTCTGCAAATACTGTGTTGTGGCAGTCTGGAAGATAATATGTGTTGCTGCTGAATTCACAAAGGGGAAAAACTTTGAAACATTTTAAAAATGCAGGTGCACAAATTACTCATGCCAGGAGCAGCAGTGGCATTTTGTAATAAAATTTTGTGTTTATTCTGCACTGTTGAATACACATACCTTACAGTTCCCCAGAGAGCATTGTCCTGTGCTATCCAATGAACAATTTACAGATGGATTAAATACATGTGAAAAATGAAATAAAACTTGCAGGTTTATAAGGGGCACATGATAGCTTTGCAGTAGGTAGAAACTTGCATTGATATAAATGGGCAGTTGGTTTATTATGGAGCGTTAATTTTTTTTTTATTATTTTTCCTTTGTGTTAAAAATTAGGTTGTTCTTCTATTAGGCTAAGATAGTTGAACATTAAAAATACTACTGGGTGTTCTGTGCAAAGGGCTATAAGCTACATCCAAATAAATAGCAAGCACTAACTACAATATAGAGCTTTTAAGTATTTTCTGTTTTGGTTGCTTAGCTTGAAAGAAATTTCCTTCTCATGATTCTGATATACTATATCTAAAATAAAGAAGTGAGCCAAAAATGTAATAATGACTTGAGAAATGTCTTTACTGAATGAATGCTGAGTCTGTGGATTCCAGCAGTAATTAATATAAGAAGGAGAGTTGCTGCAAACTCATCTATTGATCTGAAAATTTGAGTCTCCCTCATGTGACAGCTATCGTCTAGACTCTGCAAATTATTTTGAAGAATATTTTTTTCAATACAAATCGTTTAATCAAAACTCTTCTTGGAAAGTCAGGCTGTCTCATACTTTGCAGCAGCTTCTTGACTCAACTCTTGCCTGTGCTTCCTTTTCATTTGTAGCAGTTCCCAGTCGTAATAGCTAGCACCCGCACCACCTCTCATTCAGTCTTTCCTTCCTCCTTCCTTTCCCCAAATTCTTGATGAAGTTAAGCCAAATCTGAAGAGATCCCAAGACTCTGCAATTCCATAGCATTTAGCCTGGTGAGGAGGATACAAATGTCTCAGGTTCATGAGAAGTATTTAAGGAAAGCCTATGAGATTTGGCCCCTTGAGCCCATGAAAGTATACTCATACTGCTGTAAATCATAGGTCTATTATGCAAGGGAAAGAAAAACACTAAAGGGGAAACAAAAATATATCCTTCAGTGTATTATGAATATTTTTCTTCTTTTCTATTTACTGCTGCTAACATCAAGCAATGGCATGTGTAGATTGATCAGTCTTTGTGAGCAGCATGCTGGGCTGATGGATCAGCAGTGGCATATGTGCAGCTGTGCAAGTCTGGTATCAAGGTGTTTCAGCCTGTCTGTGTTACTTCATTGCCCATCCAAGCCATCTTTTGTTTCTATTGTTGTAATTTCATCAATCATCAGGCAGGTGAAAAAAAGAAATCACAGCATTCCTCATCACGGGTCTGTGTGTCTCACTCACTCCTTCCCAGCTCTGGGCCATCTCCAGCTCTCTCTGACAGCCATGCACTTTGCCTTGCCTTCACGAGACAAGCAGTTTGTGTCTGACTAAGCAAGGCTTTCTCTCACATTGGGTTTCTACATAGTTCAATACAGGGGATTATATCTGGAGGCCTTGATTCTGCTCTCTCACCTGGTTTACAAATACATAGCTCCACTGGTATTAGCCCGAATGCTATTTAACCTGTGGAGACGTTCAAGACATTCGCATAACTGAAGAGTGTCAGCTGCATCTTTTTCTGGTGCTGCTTTTCTAGTGATGCCAAGAGTAACAAGCTGGCACACTTGGGAACAGAGAAATTCAGGTAAATGAAAACACTGTACAGAAATCCTCTGGGTTTCTATGCCTCTGGAGAGCTTGTATACCCTACAGACTGGCATGCCGGTGAGCAGTACCACTCAGAGTAAAGAAAAATGCCAACACAAGATGAGACATAAGCAGGCACAGTCTGCAACACAGATACATCAGAGATACACTCTTTACAGAATTTTTTTTCCTTCATGTGTATTTTGATTGTAGTGACATTTCATTTGCATCATAAATTGATATTTCTACCTATTCGTTTCTTTCACGGGTGCATTTTGACAGTACTGGAGGACACTTAGTGCAGGACACTTAGTACAGTATCTTTGTTAATACTAGAGAATGCGTAGCTGATCAATCCCATTAAACATATCAATTTATAATGCTGCCCAAGAAGTTTTCATCTTAGAAAGCAGATAACACATATTTAAAGGAGAAAAGAGGCAAAGAAACTCAGCAAATATGACATATTCCAAGTTTCTCTTATTTAAAATCAAACTCACCAGTATATTGGGTCTGCTTTGGATAGGAGCAGAGAAAAATATGTGTGCTAGGACCTAAGCCAAAGCCAGGTTATTTTGTCCCATTTCCAATATATGAGAAAATGGATAGGCAAACTGAATTGTCACTAGGATAAAAGATGTTACAATGTCTCCAAGACAGAGTCACCAGTCACAACCTGTTTAGAGTTGCTGGGCAGATGCTCCATTGTAATTTCAGCATTTAGTTTTGAATTTTGATGAAGAATAGTCGCAGAACAACTAAGAAATTCTCTGCACTGTGGTTCAGTGGACGCTGCACACACGTAGCTCCCCTTGATATTAGTACTGAAGAGTGGGCTGGAAAACATATCCAGGGTGACTCTTTAGGAATAACTTGTTCATCCGTAACCAAAACAGGAGTTCACCCCAGTATAAAGTTGCTGGCCATTGTAATACCTAAAATATAATGAATTTCATCTTTCTTTGTTTTCTCCCTCATATGACTTTGAAGACAGTTACTGAGCTACTTAGTGGGAGAAAACCTGGGCCCTTAAACTTCTTTTGTGATTTAGTTTGCTATAGCATATTTTTCTTACCTGTTTCAGACACTTTACCTGTAAGCCCTCATTGTGATTATTTATTTATTTGTGTCAGCTATGTATTTATGCACCTAAGAGTAGTTGGCTTAATGATGCAGTAGGTGTAAGTATGTGTAATGTTTGCATTTTAATGACAATTGCTTTGGAGCTTATATAATCACGATATTCAATGATACTCATAAAAAGAGAGGGGAAAAAATATTGCGTTCTTCTTTCATCATTTCCTTTTCCTTCTGTTGAAGATCACATTATACACAGAAATCTTGGGCGTCAGGAGAAGAGGGAGATGAAGGGTCAGGATGGCAACAGTAGTGTTGACTTTGAAACACAATTGAGGTGAGTTAGCGTGTCCCTCTCCTTCACGAAAGGTCACAGAAATTGCCACCGGTTAAGTGCCTCTGATGGTCTGTGAGACGTATTGCTCGTCACCACCTACAGAGGAGCATAACACACAGTTTAAACGCACTCCAGAGTCCAACCTCACTGTGTGTGTGCCCTAAAATTGCCATTGTTTCTAATGAAATTACTGAAAGTGATACTTCAGTCCTCAGTTCTTCCTTGGTGCAAACTTGCTGCAAAGTTATTTTATCTGAGTAGCTTGATCCATTTGAAGTTAGAGAGCAAGTTTGGCCCTATCAGGCCTCGTGTTAGATCATTTGGATGGAAAAGTGAGAGGCACAAGAAAATCCCACCAATGATAACTTCACAATATCAAGTGCTTCATATGGTCAAATGACTAAAGTACCAAATAAGAGCTAAATAGTTAATATACACCATGGTGTATATTAATATATACATAATATGTTAATAGGATAATGTACACCACACAATTATAAAAGAGCTCTAGGAAAAGGTGTTATCCTACCTTAGTATTAATAATGAAAAAGCTATACAGTTATACAGTACTACAGAGTTGTACCTTCTGACCACACTTTTATTTCTGAATGGATACACTGTTTGGGGGGAAAAAGTCTTTCTGATCTATTGTGCCCTCAGGACATAAGGATTACAGCGCAAATTATAGAGATATCCTTTTCATTCTCCTGCACTCATTACATAAATTGACAGCTTACTAATTGCAATGTCTTCTCCCTTGAATTAATTTATTTTGTCATTCTTTATTTCAGTCGTAATTGAAACACACAATTTGTGATGCTTTGTTATTGTTGGTTATCATTTGTGTTCTTTATTTGTGCATCTAAGGCTGCAACACTGGATCTGCTTTCACATTTCTACTTGTTTAGGATGAATGTGAACATATTTCACCCAAGACAGGGAAAGTGGCCAGGATTAAAGATGATTACGTATAAAGTATGTGGCTAATAGCCGCTGACGGAGGTTCAAAAGGTTTCCTTTTAGTCCTGCAGTGTACCATGCCAGTCAACAAAGGCTAGAATAGTGGCTGCAGCCCCCAAATGCCACTTACTAGAGAAGTATACAGCCTTGAACAAAACTAATCGTCCTCAGGCCAATTTCTTCACTGGGTCTTACTATATCATGCACTGGAGTTGGGAGATCTCAAAATAACCAAGAGGCAGCAAATTCATGTGGCCAGACTTTGATATCCATAGCTAAGGAAAGACCTCATTTCATATTTATTCACCTCAGCATAAGATATCAAGGATACACGAACTCAGTAAGTGTGTTCAGTTCAGCCTAATTTCTCTGTGCCATAGCATTTGCTTTGCTTTCAATTCACCTTGTTTTCAGCGGGAGATCTTTCACAGATAGGTTTACTGGAGGAGTTCAAGGACTGAAGTCCTCCCATAAGCCCTGAGTGCTATATAACCCAGAGAGTGTGATCTTCCACCACGGCACAGGACTCGCCAAAAACATCGCAGCTGCATTTGCCTGTGAAACAGCAAGCTTAAGTTTAGCCACTCCATAGATATCTGCAGCTTGATATGCAACTCCTTTGAAGGCCACATTGGACTTAAAACTTGCTTTACTTGTACTTACCTTTCCCCTTAAGAAAGACTTCTAACTCCATGGAAAGTGCTCTGGGGCTCAAGTGATAATCTGACACATGGCAATGGACAGAAGAGCAATCAGGGCTAGAAAAATTACCAGATTTCTTCCTCACTTGGGTACCATACAGGAAACCTGTCCAATTTCCTTCCCTGCTTTTTTGCAGCCTCGCACCTCCACGCGCTCCCTCAACAACATCATGGGGACGTGTTGAGGTGGAGGGGTGCAGCCTGAACCTCTCCGGACATGGCTTGATGACAGGACTGCTGAGTGCCCAGGCCAGCTCTGGGCTGCGGAGGCAACCCTGGCGCCTTCTGCTTAGGGAGCTCGGTGTGAGGTGCCTAGCAATTTTCTGGCATAGACTCCATGAAACTGAGATCATGTCTACACCGGGAATCCAGTGTTTGGCAGAGTAAATTAGCCCACATGGAAAGCCAAGCTGCCATAGCTAGGCTGTTTTCAGTGCTGGCACTCAGTTATTTAGGAATAAGTGTTAGTTAGTTAGGAAACAGCTGTATTTCAGTGAAGTATGGCATACAAACCCAGAGCAACCCAGGGTGGCTTTTTTCAAGTTACCTCCGAGGAGGCCTTTTGGTACCTAAATACACAGTTGGTTTTCCACTCAGGAGCTGCTGGAGAAGATTTTCTTTCAGCAATGCAGTCCAATCAGATAGGACAGAATCAGGAAGAACCATTACTAAATTCAGAAAATAAAAGTAAGATGATATAAAGACATGGCTACATTGGTGTGCTAAGGCAGCCAGGAAACTAGCCAGTTTCATAAAGCAGAATATTTTCTTGACTAAATAATTTCACTGATTACCCCTGGTAACTCTACCAATATCCATAACACCTCCCCAGCTTTTAGCTCTGACATGTGATCCAAGAGAAACAAATGAATAAAACCACCAGCCTTTGCTACCAAAATCCAGGGTCCATCTTTAAATCTCTTAACCTTTTTTCCAAAGATAAGATGGGTTGCCTTCTCTCAAAACCAATAAGCATTCAGCCCCTCTCTTCAAGCACCTTCCTTCATGAATAACTACTCACTGTGGGAATTCCCTACGGGGCTAATCATTCTGCTTACAGAAGGGACCTTGCCTTAGACGCTTTATGGATAGCTGGCCTTTTTAACTGGGAGAGAAATGCAGTTTCAGCCCTAAAATGGCTGTCCCTCCTTCTCATCTGTTCCACATAGATATATACCCCTCCTCATGTTAGTGAATTCTGTATTTTTTTTCCTTTTAGATTACCTCCTCCTTGGGGCAGGGGTTGTGTCTTGGTATGTTTCTGTGAAGTTCATATAATCAGATAGCTCTGATCTTGACTGGAGCCTCTTGGCACTACTGTAATATAAATATTATATAACAGTTGAGGAAACACCACGTCCTGACTTTTGGGAACTCTTTTTTTTCCCTCCACTCAGCATGTTACTCCCTTTGTTCTCAGAGGCAGTTGCTACTGCATTTTGTACATACAAACACCCATGCAGAAAGAGCAAGACATAGGCATTTTGCCTCAATTTTTTTAAAGAGTTATTTGATGCTCTTATGTGTTGCCCAGGGTGATATGAATCAGTGGACAAAATTTGGATCAAAGAGTGAAGGGGTATGATAAATGCCACTGATCAACATCCAACTGTAGCCTATGTTATATGTATTTATACTACATCCAAAAACATCCATTAAGTGAACATTTAGGTTGCAAAGTAAGCACTGAAAAGTCAGAAAATGAAAGAATAAAGTTTGTCTTCATCCTGTACTCCTGAAAATTTGCACTAGGAGACAAAACAAGAAATTTTAGGGGAGAGAAAAGGAAAGTTCTCCTGTTTTGGATCTGATCTTTTTTAACAATTCCAAAAATGTCATGGTCTTACTGTTTCTAACCCCAGCTACAGGGATTGTCACAACAAGTCCTCTTCCCTACGGCTAAGGCCTACAGTAAACAATAAAATTAATTCTCTCATCATATTTGCTGCTTCCCATCTCCAAAGTAGCTTTCAGGTGTTGACTCCTCCTTCAAAACTGAGGAAATGCATCAACTAAATTCCTTCTGTCTGACTCCATCTACATGTGGTTCTTGTTGCCCAAAATGCCCAGAAAAAGTATTTGCTCTTTCCCTAGCACTTCATGGTTCCCCCTAAACCCTCCTAACTCCTTTTTTCCTAAACCACTTTCTTCACTGGTTTATTTCCTCTGTAAATACCCAACTAGAAGTGAAAGTGCATAGGTACCAGATCCATTGCTCTTATTGCCTGGGATGTACTTCTGGAGATCTAATGTAATCATGTGTCAAGTGAAGCCTGCTGCAAGGAAAGGGGAGCAATTACCACAAAGTAGCACCAAGAAATAGGTAGGACACACTACAGTGGGAATCAGGCCACTGAGAGCCCTGAATTTCCAAGCAGAGAAACCGCACAAGACTAGATTAACAGGCCAAAACCCAAACTGTATAGAAAGATGACTGAAGGATATAATGGCAAGAATATTGATATGACTGTGAAAAGACAATGAGAAGTAAGAGGAACATCACAGAAAATAATAACTGAAACACTGTAAAAATTGACCCACCACTGAATGAGAAAGGAAGAAAATGAAACAGATACTTATGAGCTCTGCTTCAACATAAACTTTAAACAATTTTAATGCTAAGTAAAAAAAAAAAAATAGAGATTACTGGAAAAAAAATCTACCTAATACCTAAAGAAATGTCTCCTAGTAGTAAAGATGAACAGAGAGTGTAGAAACAAAATCTGACCCAAATGTGGTCAGTACACAGGGGTACAAGTGTACTGGGACAAGTACACGGACTCATGCCAAAAGAGTTCGGGAACTGAGATAGGGCTGCTTTCGTTCACCCTCAGTCTCTGCTCCCAGGAGAGGTTCTCCCTCCTGACCCAGGAGAGAGACTAGCCTCCCTTTAGCACAGGCCTTTTGCCTTTTCCCTGTCAGTTCTGAGAACGGATCTTTTCCAGCATATTCACAAACACCCAGGTCACTATAAAGATCTCAGGATTTTAGCTGTCTTTCCTCCAGGACCACTAACTTTTCTTGCAGTGTGAATAAACTTTTGTGGTAATGTGGGACTTGTGCTCTTCACTTCATGTAAAAGCAAAGGACTCATTTGCTTTCCAACCAATAGTCCCATGGCCTATTGCAACACTATCCATTGCTCCTAGGAAGTGTTGATTTACCTCAGTCATGATCTGTTTCCATCTCTGTACTGCAAATATTCTACTGCTGCCCGCAAAGCTGGCAAATTGAAATAATTTCAAGGGATTTCTTGCACCTTCTCCCACCTGCTGGCCATTATTTTGGCATGTGCTGTTAGCCCAGTGTGTGCAACATCCTGCAATGTTTTGCTGGACTCTTCTGACCTCCAGCTCCTCTTTTATAGTAATTCTGGGTTCTTTGTATCATGTCTAGCATGCCATAGAACAGTCCACCCTCTATATGCTTCACTGTGACAAATCCTAATGTTTTCTTAAAGGATTAATTTGAAATCTGCCAGTAATCACTTCCAGGCTGTTTTGATCACAATCACAGTCTTATCAGGTCTCAGGTAGCCTTCCAAACTGTAAGACCCACTCTTCAGTCTGAGATCAGCCTCCGATGCTCCTATGGTTTTTCCTTCCTTTTTATTTTAATAACATTCCTCTCCTGTGTTTCATTTTTACATGAAGTACAGTAACTCCTCAAATTTTTAAAATGTAGTTTCACAGTTAGACTTTGCTTTCCAGCTTAACTGCAATCTGGCTGACGCACCACTTACTGTTAGAAGTAAGGCTGCCTTGTGATTGCCCCCACCGCTTGCAGATACAAAAAGAAGCACTCCCTAAACCTTCTGTAATTGTGTCCTGCATTCCCAAAGCATTTTAACTCTTAGAGGACTTGCCTCTGCTATTTCCTGCGCTGAGAGTATTATTTTTGTTGCTTTTTACTCCTGATGTCACATCATATTGAGTGGCCGCTGTGGGTCTGCCCACACCATACAGCCCACAGCTGCGAAACAGGGACTTACTGAGAAGCAGGGGAGGTTGTCCAGGGCAAAGCTGTGATAGTGCTTTACAGCTAGGGTGGACATACCCTTGGCTCGTTCGTTATTTGCTGTCTGATCCCAGGTGGCTGCGTATAACCATACAGCTTTCCACAACGCCCCGTCTGGCCTTCCTTGTATGGGAAGCTCTGCTCTTCAAGGCCTAATCTTCAGCAACACGCAGTGTCCTGGAAATATTCAGAGGTTTCAGCAGCAAAGGTTCTTCTAAATACAACACAGGTTGTTTTTACTTTAAATGCTGACTTTAAACAGTACATAATTTAGCCAAAATCAGACAGATTTATGTAGGGCACAACAAAAGCAACTCTCAGTACCAGTTTTCAAGATTTTATGACCACCTGTCTTGGAATAACTTCTGGATTCTGTTTTGGATCATAAAGTGTTAGTAACTGAATGTGGAGACTGTTCCCAAGGCCTTTCTGAACTACCTGTCTGTGATTAATCGTGGACAATTCTGAACGATTGTACCTTTTCACCAACCTCCATGTTTGCACAGTGACTAACACAGTGATGTCAGTTCTCGCTAATGTATTTGCCAATTAGGAAGATTTAGTATGGTAACTGAGGACAGCAGAGCTTTGGTGGCAAATCTGTAATTGTCCAAGTCAAATATCTGAAGACGTGGCATCAGAAAAAGCGCTCTAGGTTTTACCACCAATATGGGTCTGACTGTGCATCTTACTGCAACACTTCAGTTTGTATCACATCAAGACACATCAGTCACGTCTTATTATGTCACAGCAAATCATTTTCTGGCTCGCCATAATACTTAATCAGCAAATCCAATGCCATGCACCATGCTCCAATATATCAGTCAAGCAAATGCAATCAGGAACTTTTCTTTGAATGAGTACAATGGACTGCCACTATTGGTAGTACCTCAAAGCTCATCCAAGGTCAGCGTCCCTTTATGCGATACCCCTGCAAACACTGCAGGAGGCAATCACTCCCCCAACAAACCTGCAAACAGGACCACGGCCCTCCATCCCATCAGCCCAGAGCAGCTCTCAGCCAGACTGACAGACTCACAAATGCCAAGCCCGCCAAACCAGGCCGAGATATGTGCACCACCGCTAGTGTGTGAAATACTGCAAATGATACTTGGAGGTGGCAAGCTTCAGCTGCCTATGTCAAGGCAGTAACCCCGTAGCTTCTGTAATTGCCTCTGTACAGGAGTTCATGTTCAGCCGTACCTCCCTCTGTGAAAAAGTTGAGCTGCAGGATAAGAGCTTTCACACAACCAACTGCTGCCAAGCAGCAGATTAGCAGGTAATCAGGTGACTGGTCCTACCTTCGCCAGCTCCCAGAGTCTTGCTGTGTTGAGGGCAAATGCATGACGTGTCAGAGTAGGCGCATTAAGGGCACAGGGAGATGGCTGAGCTGTAAGGCTGAATCAGCGGGGGGGCGAGAGGGATAGGTGCAGCCTGGCTTTGGAGACTGGCAGCCGGAAAAGGATGAAGGAGGGTACGCTGTAGCCCCGGTGTGCGGGGCTATCACGTTCAGTAGAAGGGGAAGAGGGGCTTTGGCAGGCCTGTGCACGGCCCAGCCTCATGCTTATGGTGCTCATGCACATGCGAAAGGGGTGAAAATTGCAATTTCATTGCGTTCAGGATGATGCCAGGTAACCCATACAAGCACCAAACACTGCAAGCTGTCTGATCCTCCAGTATGGATAAAAACAACAGCATCTCAGGCTGGCAAGCTATCAGGAAGCAATGCCAAGTCCAAACGGCTTAAAAAAGAATCAGCCATACCAAAGCCACTGTGGAAGTTTTACTTCACGGCTTTTTAAAGTTCATGGTTTTATTTTCATGCAGCAGAAGACAGCTACTGGCTTTCATATTTGAAGAAAACTTAAATCCCAGTGAAAGAAAGGGTCCTGCCTTATTCCTTTATATATATGCACATACGCTCACTGTACATACAATTACTGTAATGAGAGACAGTCGTATGCTTTGGCCACTTTATGCCAGCTACACAGACACAAAGAAACTGTCCGGGGAAATAACTTTGACAGAGAGGGGCTTGTCTGGCAGCATTTATCTCTGCATTCCCTTTTCCAGACCTCCCCTCCTCCTCCACTCCCAGGCTGATGGCGGAGGAAGGGATTAGGGAAAAGAGGGAGAAAACCAGAAAGGAAGCATCCCTGGGGAATTCTAACCCTGCAGCTATGCGCTGCCTGACATTAGTCCCGCAGTACTAGGGATGAGAGTTACAACAGCACTGTGAAAAGGATAAACCTGCCCCTACCAGGATCCAAGAGCGGAAAAATAAACCGGCACCCAGCACTTCTGTGACATTCCTGAGCTTTACGGATCACTCGCCCAAGTCCTCACATATTGCCTCCCTCCTCACAGCTACGCAGCACTGCCACAGCAAATCCACAGCTCTTGGACAGCTGGTGATGGCTGGGATTTGGCCCAATATGTGATATTATTTGGGGGGGGGGGATTGTTGCATTTTTATGTTGACTCACTGCATACAATGGGCCAGTGTTGCCATCACCACGTAACTGTCATAGAAGTTTTTAAATTATTATTATTATATTTATTCTTTTCCTGCCACCCTGTAACAAAGAAAGGAAAATCCAGAACAGGACATGTGTTATTTAATATGTGTCAATGTCAGAATGCAGGCATACTTTTATTCTTTTGCCTTTTGCAATGAATGTGTGATACCTGATATATTAGGTATTAATAAAGCAGACTGCTTTATGTTGTTTATATTGGTAATATGATTCTGGATCATATCCCCAGCTGAGGGGGGTAGGAATGTAGATTTTGCTTTTATATTATTGCCCAGCCATGGCTGATCAAGTATACAATATATTCTCATGTTTGTGTATTACTTTATTTTTGATTGACTTTAATTAGAACCAGCTCTGTATAGAATAAGTGAATATATAAAATGTGGAAAGGAGGAAGCAATAGCTAAAAGGCACAGAGAAGGAGAATGAGACAAAATAAAATCAAATAAAGAACCCAACAGGATTGTGCAGTTTTGCAAATTACCAGGAAATTTACAGTACTTCACGTTTAACTGCTGTCACCAATCCCACCCCTGCCTGCAGCACTGGTGTGTCTCATACGTTTGCATAACAAGAGACATCAGTATCATCCCAGGTTGAAGATCTCAGTATGCATTAACCAAGGGATAATATCAAAAGGGAAATTGCAAAATAGTGATAACGTATGAATGGAAAGCACTGTTTTCTCTTGATTATATGTAAATAACAATGAAATTTAGAGACCGTGAACAAGTTCAGATAAAATAAGGCTTTCCTGAATTTTTGACACACAACTTTAATTATACATGAGAAGTTGTGTACTTTCCTCCATCTTTCCTTACACACATACTTTCCAGTTTCACCCAAGTTTTGTCCTGTGCTATAGTCTGATGTCAGTGACAAAACTCAGGTGCCATCAGGCAGCTTCCCTGTGTGCTGTTTTGTGAAAAATTTCAGTGTGTTTGAATATCCAGTGTTTCTCAAGAAATGACTAATACTTCCATTAATTTAGTCAGCACTGGCCTTAAATCGCTTGCTCCTGGACAGGAGATCTGATCACATAAACGACTCTCAGTGACTCCTGGGTTTGTCCTATAGAGGAAAATAGTGACTGGCCTGCCTAGAATGGCAGCGCTTGACGCCTGTCCTGCAGGGCTTTTGCCTAACATCTGGGGAGCATCTACTTCTAAGAAAGTTGGAAAATGGTCCCTTTCATCAGCATCAGATCCCATTGTATTCAATGAGAGCTGCAGGTGTTCTGTACCACTTGGGGCCAGGCCCTTCATCATAATAAAAAGGCCAGATTTGAGCTGGAAGCTCTGTCATTAAAGCAGCCTGTAGTGTATTAGTAATCTGCTGAACCTCCTAGAGGCCCAGAGAAACCTTCTGCTGTGTTACTGTTACTTTAACTCTTTGTGATTTTGACTTTGACTCTTTGTGAACAGTGAGGATATAAGAAGATGCTCATTAAATTCCTGTCACATCCCTTCTTTGAGTTACCTGAAGACTGATAGACTCTACAAAACATTTCTTGGGACAGCAAAGTAAAAGGAGCTCTGTCTGTGTGAGACAATGTTGACTGTCAGAAGTGTCCTGACTGCGTGCTGAGCATCACAATGTTGTTTAAGATGACTGACAGCCTTACCCTTCATTTTATTTTATATCAATTTTAATTTTTTGAACACCTGAAGATGTGTATGAGACCATCTAAGCCAGTTTTTAGTATATCCGATTAGCACACAGAAGTCATTTCCTGCTGTTCCCTTCCTAAGAACAGAGTACCATTTCATGGAACGGCAAGGAATTTAACACTGACATGGGGATATTTCTGCTCTAGCTGTGGAAAATGCATTTAAAGAAAGTTTTTTTTTTTTTCTGAAGGCAACTTGAGGGCTTATGTTCTTACTGGATAACTTCAGAGTGGAAACACCAAGACATTTATAGAAGGGAGCAGTGACTGGCTGGAGACCTCACGCTGCTGTCTTCCCTGGGCTGGTAGATCCTACAATGGACACTGAGTGGGCAGAGGATGTTCTTGCAGTGCTTTCCTCAGTGCCTTGCACTTCAGGCATCTGCTAACATGGCACCAGTGTGGACACAGACGTGGCTGAGGTGTGATATGATCCAGCACTGCCAGCCTATGAGGGGCACAGATCAGCATGGCACATTGTTGCTATGGGGTCAGTGGAGGGATATAAAGGAGGAAAAAAAAGGGGGGTTCATTACCCAGGGAATGCTAGATGCAATAAAGAGTCTGGCCCATCATGTCACATTTATTAAAAGCAAAGTATTGGATCAGAAAGGATGTTCGAGTTGGTTCAGCTAAATATTAGGATATGACCCAAATCTTCTATTCAGGTGAACATACGTATTTACTCTCCTGAAAGTCAAAAGATTTAGTCAGTCAAGATTTGAGAAAGGATTTTTTTTCCAGGAGTAGGTAGTTGTTTATTTTCTGTTTCAAATTTCACATGAGTCTGTGCTTGTTGGATTCAGTGAAGGCTAGAAATTATAACCCCAAAGATCTGCATAGTGTCTTGGATAATCTTCAGATGAGGTTTGGAAAAGCTTCTGAGAAACATCCAAACATCTATAGCCAAACTTCTCAGAATTTGCCAATCTCTGTTATTGGAATATTTATCCCTGTCAAAAGCCTTGACTTGTACGACTCAGAAAAGGCCAAGAGTTTTTCATTCCTTTTTCTTTTCCTTTTCCTTTTCCATCTCATGAGATTCTGCACGTAATTTTATTATAAGCCAGAGGCCACATTACTGTGAGCTTCAAGAAACAATTAAGGTTGTGGTCACAGCAACTTGCAGAAAGTGAGATGAATTAATAGCATCATGTTATGATTTGATAATGATGCCATGTCACAAGTTTAGCACAGTGTCTCATGAAATCTATTTTATACTAAAAATGGACCTGAAAAAAAAAATGCAAAACAATCGCAACCTCTGAGATTTGGATTCCACTCCAACTCTTTGCAAAGCCAATAACTCTGTAAGAGGCTATGCCAAAATCCTGGATCGGAATCCTATCTATTTTGGGATCATATCCATCTAGATCCAAAACTTTTTAAATGGGGGCCCTGTCTCTATTTTCTGAACAACTCAGCAGTGTGAAACAGCTAGCACTGAGCTGTCATTCATTCACCGCAGGTAATCGATGTGTAGCACTGTCTTGAGTTGGATCTTTGGCGCCAGTGGCTGGAGATGTGAAAGCAACCCCAACCCTTGCGGTGGACACCCTCATCAGCAGCTCTGCCAAAAATGAGCTCCAATGGAAGTTCTGCATGTTTGCATACTGCTAGTTATAGTCCTCTATAGGGTGGGCAAAGTTTTAAGGTCAGGGTGGTTAAAAAAGGTTTTAAGACTGCTGGTGACTGGAGGCTTAAAATGGCTTTCCCACTACAACAAGCACTGCTGCTCATTCTGCTAACAGACTTTATCTAGCTTATTTGACAGAACAGCTGCTTTTGGATGCAAAAGCAGCCAGTCCAAGACGAAGGAGGACACATGCGGAGTTCCTCATGTGGTCGAGATATAACAGCATCCAAAACATATAATGTCACCATGCATGAAAACGAAGTTCTTTTTTGCAGCTACCATCTCTGGCATCAGAACATAGGTTTTTCCCTTCATCCTTTTGACTACAACTGAATACTATTCTAAATGGTTTGAGGGGGGATTTCTTCGCTTTATGTCATGCATTCAACTCCTGCAGAAAGTCCTGGAATTGGTTGGTTAAGGCAGTACTCCCTTCTTCCGTCCAGGTCTCAAAGTTACTGCCTGGCTTAGAAACCACATAGTTCTGTTACCCCTCTGCAAGCTTTCACCTGAAAATTGCACCCTGGCTGATATTATCAGGGGAAGAAGAAACACTTTAAAAGAGTGGGACAAGGGAGCACATTCTTCTCTTATCTTTGTTATTTTTTTTTTTCTCCTTAAAAGACACAGGAAAATAGAGCATAATAGCCGGGGGTGGTTGTGAATTACAACACGCCTGACCTCTGGGGCAGCCTGGATCCCGAGGAGGCCTCTGGGATCTCTAAACGCAAGGCTCCCCGCTCAGCACCCACCGCTTTGTCTGTGCTTCCTGTCCCTGCCCTCCCTCGTGCTGCCTTGTGGCCTGCCCTGTCGTGTCAGCACTTCAGTGTTAGTCCTCAGGTTGGGTTTTGTTTGTTAAGATGTATGTCCGTTTCCAAACGCATTGACAGAAGACATGAATTACAAATATTATGATGCATTAAGCTGTGAAAAGACAATGGTTAAATAAGAGAGCTGAACGGCCGAGACCAAAGAAAATAACTGGAATTCCATCAAAAAGAAAGATGAATGAACAGAACTACACTGACATCTGCTGGTCCGTACATCAGCGCGGGTGTTGTTAGAGTTAGTGCCACTGAAGAGTGCCACAGCGATGGAAAAAAAATGATACGTTAAACTCAATAAATCCTTCAAACATACCTGCTGCTTCTACCATGTTTATCCACCACCTACTGCCCTACTGCGCTCTTGGGTCATTTATGTGGGATCTCTGATGGAAGAATTTCCTATATTTGTACAAGAGTAGGGGTTTTTCCCATTTTTCTGTTTCTTTTTCCTTTTTTGAGACATGACAAAGTGTTCAGATTACTGTAGCTCAGAGAAGACTGCTGGACTTTCAGAAACCCTGCACAAATGGCTGGTGCACGCTTGCACACCGGCTTGGTATTGCTTGCACACCTAATCCAACACGTGGGACACCCCACCCCTGCAGTACCTGCACTGTGCACGCACCCGGTAAATCTAGTAATTCCAGGCTGCATTGGACTTGCTGTGTAAGCACCGATCAATTGTACGGTAGGTCTGATGTGTCCTAGATGCAACAAAAAAACTCCATAGCCTTTAGGCATGTGTTTCTGTCCAGGAAATCTTGCAGAGAAATATGGAAGCCACTGCTTTCAGAGTTTCAAATGTTGGCAGATAAAAAATTTAAATCTTGTTTTTATGAAGATACATAATACTTAACTGCTGCAAAGTATAATTCTGCACCTAGAGGAAAAACAGTCATTGGAAAAGGAGGTTATTACATTTATCAGGAAATACATACACAAGAGAGCTGTAACTTTGAGTGTCTTAATGTGCATTTATCCACCTTTACAAATTTTCCAGGGGCCTGCTCTTTTTTTATAAGCACTGAACTCTTATCTTCTGAAGATGTGAAGAGTAAAATTGATGCACCAAAAATCATCAGTCCGTTTAGATTCATATATATTAGGAGATGTGTGGGGGGGAGGAGGGAGGCTATAAAGACAGTGGTGAATTATTATTTTTCCTTTAATTCAGTGTTTCCTCCATGTTTTACACATTTTGATAAATTATCACAGTCATTTATTAAAGCACAATCCTTACAATTAAAGCCAAAACAAACACTGTCAAATCTCAATCTGAAAAAATGTACAAATCTATTTAGCTGTTTCTCAGAAAGAAACCTCCTCAAAACACCCTTTTTCCTTAAATGGTAACTTAACAATGGTTTTCTGTTGCCTTTATTGAAAAATAATGAAATCTGATTCACTTGCAAATATGCAACCCGCACCCTTACTGTCTTAATCCTGATGACAAGGGGGTGGGGCTGGACCATCTGAAAAGGAGCTTTTCCTTTCCCTCCCAGATCACTGCTTTGGGATTCCTCTGGGTGGATTATGATTGTTCTGCTTTTACTGTATGCAGAGCATCTTCTTTGCACATCTAAATGCTAAAGCAAAAAGATCTCATTATTGCAAAGTGTGGGGTAAAGAAGAGACTTATATTCAAACATGAAAACCCTGACATTTGTTGGAAGTCACTGTTCCTTAATTATTATCAAAGAGTCAAAGGAAGCAGCTAGATGAAACAATCAATACACGTTCTGAAACACATATTAGATATAAATTGATTAGAACATTTTTGGCAAATTCGAGTTATTAGTAACAACAATTAAGTCCATTTCATGAAACACTCCTAAGAAAATATGCTTTAGGCTTACATTGCTCAAGCAAATTCACTCCATCACTCACTGTCTCCCATACCTTAAAGGTCCACACCTTTAAGTCAGAAGACCTAAGATACTTCACCAACTTAGCTTATCAAAGAGAAGGTTAAGAGGTAATTCGATCAAATACCATTTGTATTTCGTGGAGGAACAGAAAACTGATAGGAAATTTTCAGTCTACTAGGCAGAAGCATAACAAGAGTAGGAAAACTGTATTAAATCTGGCAAGAACAGAACCACAGAGAAGAGGAGATTGGATGAGCTTGTCACCTCTCTGTCTTCAGAAGCTAATGCTGACCTCATTATTCAGAAAAAGGGTGCAAATTATCTTTTCCAATAGTGTTAGGGTTTGAAGGGTTTTGTTTTAAGTTTCTTCCCTTAATGGGAATTGTATTGTGCTAAACATAGAGATTTTACACCTGGAAAAAAGGCTACTCTGATCATCTGACATTCTGCACAAATTTGGCCAAAAGACTTACCAGTGTAAACTTCTACTTTGAGATCAACAGCTGGTCTTCATTTGAACTGTATTGTTTTTTTAAAAATTCAATCTAGATTTGAAAACATCCAGTAATAGAAATTCTACTGAAATAACAGTAAACTGATTCAACAATCAATTACTTTTGCAGTTTAAAATTTTTATCTTATTTCCAGCTTGATTTTTTTCTATTTTGTAGACTTACTTACATTCTTGTTATTCTTTCGTCTGGCAGACTGCAGAGCCATCTATTACTGTGTTTGCATTCTTTAAGAAAGTACTAGCGGTCTGTGGTAAACTGTCCCCTCACTCTCTTCTTTGATAAGCTGAAAGGATTGAATACCTTCAGTCTTTCAAAGCAAATAGTATGTTCCATGTCTTTCATCATTCCCACAGATTTCCTCTAAGATCTCTCCATGTTTTCAATATTCTTCCTAAAGTATTTTGCATTAGCAGCTGGCTAACACGGACAATTGCCAGGGCTCCACTGATGTGGCGTAGCTAGGTAAGCCACAGAAACTTGGCTGTTGTTGAATAGCCAGTTGTGTGTGAGCCAAAAGTGAGCTTTACCTTTAAAATAGTGCAGCTTGTCTCATTCTTTTGTTTAGACAAACGAGATTTCTCTCATTCAGTCTTAATGAGTTACAGAGATATTATTAGGCCAGTGTGGACAAATACAGTACATACAGTAATCCTCGCAAATGAAAATCGATCATTATGCATCTGAGTGTTTCTGGCGGTACCTCACATCTAACTATACAAAAGAAGTCCTGAGTTTGCAGCGAAGTGATGGCAACATATGGATTCTCAAAAACAAGGCAATATGTACCACACACAAACATCTCAGGAGATAAATGTGCCTCCAGTGGCTGTAGAGCTATTTGCTTAAGTCTCTTCAGTTTGAGTACCCTGGTGATGCACCGTGCTTGGAAACTTCCCGTTGACTTCAGTGAATGCAGATAATGGCCCTTCTTTGTTTAGTAAAGCTAACCATGTCAAACACACAGCATTTGCCCTGTGTTTTGTACTACAGTATTCTACAGGTTTTTGAGTTCATTTTAAATTGTTTATTATAATCCACTGATGCCTGACCTCTTTTGACTGGCATAATCCTGAAAATGTTCTGATAGAGGTGTGAAATCCTAATAATGGGTTCCATTTTCAGAGCCTATTACGTGTTGCCCCTAAGGGTCTTTGGATGATGGGCTGAAAAAGGGGTATCTGTGTTCTTGACGACTTCAGGCAATGCCTGTCCTTGAGATGCTATCTCAAAAGTTGAGATCAAGCATAGGCAAGCGGAAACTCTGATGAGCAGTATTATAACCATTAAACTTGCTCATTTTATCAGAACTAGTGCCTGTTGACTTTCAAGGTACCATGCATAGATTATTACATAGCCAGACTCTTTTTTGGATGAAGGTTTGATCAAAAATAACCTTACATCTTACTCAGGGATGTGTTTTGCATTCCATTTCATTAATACAATAGTTATAATCATCAGAAAAGGGGAATTTCCCAGACCATTTGGTACCTAGTTCATAAATAGCAAAAAACTGAAATGATAAATGGACTTGTGGATTTTTGCAGTAGGACAGGTATGTTAAGCTGCACTGGCAGCTTCGTTAAGCATGTCTAATAACAGAAAGAAAAAAGAATCTCATGTACTGTGTTGAGTCCACAAATGAAGGGAAAATAGGCTTAGGATTAGAAACCCTTCCTAGCTCATTTGAACACTCTTGTCTCTAGCTCAGAACAGCACCACACCCTCAGTTTCTGGGAATAAATCCATCAATGAATGAGAGTAATTTTTCAATTTGCAGCAGTTTTGCACTTGTATAAAAAACACTATGGCAAAGACTGGATTTTATTATACTCCTGAGCATGTTTTATAACAAGAGTCTTCCAAGTTATGTCCATGTAGAACATCGTAACAGGTGAGACAGAAGGCTTGTACCCTCACAAGGAAATCCAAAATACAATACAAAACTCAGCAGAACAAAGTGAACACTGGCAACCATGAATGAGAAGCATGACAAAGTTGTTTGCATTCACACTCCCGTGGCAAATACAGAACAGAAGCGAAAATATATTTATAGGATTCCTATTTCTTCTGCAGCTTCCTTCATGGGTTTACTTTACTACCCATGGCACCCATCCTTCCAGGGAAATCACCCAAACAGGACATGGCAAAAACCACAGTGAGACTTTGGCTGGACATCATCACTCCCTGGACGATTAGCCGTGACATGTAACAGTGTACCCTGGGAGCTGACCTTATTACACAGAATAAACCTGGTGTACTGAGGGCACGTCAAAAGTGGTGCATATGCAGATCCACAGCAGAATGTACATGTGAAATGGCAGTTATTACGCTGGATAGTCTGCTTTTGGTCTCTTCAGTATTGTCAGATCTACTTAACTGTTGCAGTACATGTTGCCCCAAGACCTGTGAGTTGTACAGCCATAAAAAGGAGAAAATTCACAAAGCTTCAGACAGCTAGAAGGCAGAAATGCTGTGCAGAGCAGGAGCAACTATTTGGAAGGTAAAGCATGGTTTTGATAAAAACTTAAGGATGCTGCAGAAATGCCTCAAAGGACGCTGATGCCTCTGTGCATCATCCAGTTAGGAGGATAAACACATTAAAAGCAATTACATTGCTCCAAAAAAAATCTAAGCCACAGAGCACCTGCAGTCTCAAATACACTTTGTAGTCCTGGGATACTACTAGTTTCCAGAAAAACATGCTTTATTTGAATACAGTATATGATCTGGGCAGGCAACTCTAGATCTGTACACATCTCAGACAACATCTGTTCCATACAAGCAAAGAGGCATTTAACATTTCTTCTCTAATTTTGATATTGAAAAAAGCCAGTCCTCATATCGCTATACTTTATATAACTGAAGTGTGCACACCTTGATGGTCTAGTTTACTTGTGAAAACACATATCAGGGCAGCTGCAGCCTTCACTCTTTTCATTGTTTTATTTTTCTCCCATAATTAAACTAATCCATGTCAAAGGTTTTTGAGAAAAAAACAACAAACAAACAGAGCAGTCCCTCATAGGAGAGTGGAGAAATAGTATGGCTTGCTAGGCTCTTACGAAGTGCCCGTTCCCAGGCTGTAACAGTTGTCCTTCAGCAGGCAACCAACAAAGTGACAACACAGTGGGACAAAATAAACGTGTGGTCCAGCAAGGTGGCATTCTGGTCCCTGCTGATCCATCTGCCACCTTCCTGCTTTTCTTCCTCTGGGGTAACCACAAAACTAGGTGATACTCCATGCTCCCGGTTCATGGCCCAGTGGCTTTTCCTTCTGTCGCCTGCTGGGCCTCTGTCAGAATGAGAGGTTCCTGCTTGCAAGGGTGATATTTTATGTACCAGAGCAGTGTTACTCTGGATACACACAGCTCTGCATAAGAACATACTCTGCACATGCATGGCTAAATAAGGATTTCAATTAAAAAAAAGAAAAAAGCTTGTAAAGTATTAATTTATTACAGAAGAAAAATATATTGAAGTTTCAAGATCAAAATAAAATATGCTCAAAATTCATAATCAGTATATGGCTAATTCCTTTTTTATGAAAACCATACAGCACAGATTTGCAAAACATTCACTTCTTCCATTGACACCAGTTGGAATTATTAGGTCAGAGCCTTTGGAAATCTTAAATCTGCAAAGAACATTTAACTTTCAATTAAACTGCTAGCTCTAGTTAATTAAAAGGACAGTCTAGTCAAAAATCATGCTTAAAATATTTTCCATTCAGTAGAATACATCTCTGAATCCCATAAAACAGAGTAATAGTCATTCTGAAAAGTGACCAGTCATGAGATTCCTTGAAATGTTTTTTTAGTTTGCTGAACTTTTTCATGACACGTGCCTTTGTTCTTTCCAGAAATGAGAAAAGGAAACATCTAACATTTTTTATGGTTTGGTTTTGTTTTGCTCCGTTTTCCCCTTTCCCCTTTCTCTTCAACAGCAACACAGAGAAGAGGGCAAACAGAATGAATAGGAAACCGAAGAAAGGAAAATTGAAAAAACAAGAACTGAAAAAAGTCAAATAAGAAAATATTTTCATTTTGAAAACAAACTCATATAAACGGTTATCTGCTCCTTTGTAAAAGATGAAAATAAGATTATTTCATGTTTTGACATTTTTTATGGATTAAAAACACCTTAGAAATAGCACTTACTTTCTTTCAAATCAGATTTCTGATCCTTTACATAGATGTTATTAGAGGAAGTGACAGTATTTTAACTGTATGTGCAAACAAAAGGGAAGTTTTTAAAATAAAACATTGTAATTTGTCACTTTCTTATTTTTCCAACTATATAGATAGAGATAAATTGTTTCCCATGTATTTAAAAATGCCTTTTTAAAACCTGACCAAAGCTTAGTCTGAAGCAAACCTTATTTGAGGGTTAAAAAACAGTAGAGACACTGAATTCATCACAAGAATTCCTACGTGGTATTGCACGCCCATGACACATTAATATTGCAGATTTTATCTGGAAAACAAGCTGAAGTCTGGGTGTCTCTTCGAATCTGTCAGAAATGAACCGTCATTCATTGTTAAAGGATAATTAAAATAAGGCAGCTAGCATAGTCCTGCAGTTAAGAATACCAGACCAAGAATCAGAAGTTCCAGATTCCAGACCCTTCCCTTCCATGGGTAGCATAATGTATTGTTTTTCCATGATTTATTTGCGTTGTGAAAGCTCTTAATGACCCCCTGGTGACACAGAAAGAGAGAAGAATTTGTCTATGACACAGACAGCTCTGAAATGCTGGATCTTCTGAGTTTTCGTCCAATATTCAGAGAGACTACACTGTCTGTTTTAATTATTCTTGAAATGTTGATTTTTCTGCTTCCTTTTACAGGATAATATTAAAACCACAATTAAGAGCATTTAAAGGAGAAGTCTAGAGACTTGTGTGTTCCAGAAACTGCCACATTGGATACAGATAGGAAATGCTACATTTTGAGAAGAATCAAGCTATTTAACTGTTATGAAACCATACATACAGCATGAAATTGGTTTGTTCCTTCCCTTCCCTCCCCTCCCCTCCCCTCCCCTCCCCTCCCGTCCCTCCCTTTTTGTTTCCTTTGCCTATGCTTCTACAGTTAATTCATTTCTGTGATGTGCTTTTTTGTCTCTAATTTGCACACCTGGCTATTCCTTAGGGTCAGTCCAGGGATTCCACCTCAACAGATGATTTGGGGATTTTTAGCAGAGAATGTGTTATTGTATGTTATGAATATCATCCAGGCTTTACTTTCAGTCCTCTTTTCACCACACTGTCTGTGTTCCTTTACCTATATAGACATTTCAAAGTAAGTTGTTCGACAAAAGAGAAAAGTCAGAGTAGTAAAAGGCTGTCCACAGACTCGCTGCCCAAAGAAACATCTATTTGCAGCAACAAGACGCAGATCCCACAGTGCACTCTTTTAGAGGACAGTCAGCTCTTTCCCAGTAGCTTTGGTTTTAGCTGGAGGGGGGCAGTAACCTCACAAAGTTTTCGCATCCTGGCCTGGCTCCCTGGTGCTGAGAAACTCATAACTAATTACTGTGACTTCAAGTCTTAACTTGACCAGCTGTGTCCAAGTAAGGACACCATAGGCTCCCAAGTGCTGTAAGATCTATAATTCAACTTCCATATAAAAAAGTCAATATTGGACAAAAGAATGACATTTAAAAATCATAAAATAAGTAGCTTGGTATTTACCTAAGATGCTCCTTTCTTCCCATAGTTTTATATAAAAGGTACTGCTCTGTTTATATTTCTCTTACATTTTTATGAGTGGAATAATTCTTCTTCAGCTTTAGATGATGTCTGCAAAAGGAATAAACATGACCATCATGGAAAGACAGCAGAGGATGGGTAACCTCTGTATACACTGAATTTTTTATGCCCTAAAAGAAATTAGAATCTATACAACTTGTGGTTTTCTCTCTATTTTGAAATGGCATTTTGAAAAAAATTATTCTGTCAGTTGGTATAAAGAGGCAATCAGAAGACAACACTTCTGGTTTCACTGCACCAAGTCACTTTGCCCATGTGTGAGCCAGCACATGGAGAATCACTGTAAATCTTGCAGCAACAACCTCAAGAGGAGCTGGAGGCACCAGGTGCTGTGCACTGGCCCGCAGAGGATCAGGCACCTGGGCTGCAGGGATGAAGGGTCAGTCAAGTTGTGCCTGCTTGCTGTGAGGATCTGAAGATCCTGTTTTCTTTGGTGCATTCAGTGAGCCAAGAAAAAAGTAGGACAACTCTTCATATACTAGATTTTGGCCTTACCATTACTTAAGCACAGATATAGCATTTTTTTTCCTCCTATAAATGATTAAGGAATGAGGTAAAGAAAAATGCCCAAGTTAATGAATAAGGTGTGCAAAAATTCTCTTTAACAAAAAAATGAGGAAATAAAGAAGGTGTTCATGAGCAAATAGGGCAATAAGAGACACCTGGCCAAATGTATCTGAAAGTGATGTCAGTGGGAAAGGCATTACCTGGTGTAGTCCGGTAGTGAACCAGCTGGGGCACTGAAGCAAACAAAAACAAACATAAGCGAAATCAGCCTGAAGTTACTGAAGATCAGGGTTGTTTTCCTTCTCTGTCTATCTCTTTCTGCAGGCCTTTCTGTTTGTTTGATGCATTTGGCTGCTTTTGCTTTCATTCTTATTTTAACTTGAGCTTCAAATATTTCATATTGGCCAACTAATTCTGAAAAGCTGTTATATGTTCTGATCATTATCTGATTCCCTTTTTTTTCCTTTCATTTTTCCCTTTTAGCTCCTGAAGGGCCACAACAGAGGATATTGTTTTACAGTGTAACAAAGTGTAACAAAGCATTGTTTTCTACAAGTCTCATTTCAAAGAGGGCTTGCTAAACAAGCCTGAGAGCTCAAGCAGAGAGAAAGGAGAGATGGTATTTAGATTATTATTTTAAAGATTTGATCTTTCACAGTTACTCAAAACACAAGGCCAGACTATTCAATTAGGCACCAAGCCATTTTCCATGGCTTGCAAATTAATTATTGAAACTTGATTCTGCCATTGATTCCTCATTTCTCCACACCTTTTTGCTCTAGATCCAGAATCAAGCACGACAACTGAGCCTGGGTCATTAGCTTTCTCAGTCCTTGAAGAGTCTCACTGAAGGCAGTGGCAGAAGCTTCCTTTGCGTGAATCCACTCAAATCAAACTGGGGAAAGCATTTGCTTTCGCACAAGACCTCTGACCACTAGACAAAAATGACCACAATACAATGCTCTTCTCTCAGCTCTCCAATTCTAGTGCCACTTCAGACACCAGTCCCTTCACCAGTGGATTGTGAATCATTAGAGGTAATAAGGATTAAGGAATTCTCTAGGATCTCTAGGATCTGGCAAGTAGAGATTTTTTCATAGCTGTTCACTTCCTTCTCCGACAGATGTTAAGTCTTTTCTGTTATACAGGCAAGCTTCCTCTCACTGACTGGAGTCTTTAAATGGGCATCGACTAGCCTCACATTGTCCAGGCACACAAACGTATGGCATGCTGGCAGCCTTGAAATGTTCGGGTGGTCAGCATTTGCATTTGCATTTGTACTGCCAGTATATCTGTGATCTGCATTACCATTCCGACCCTTCTTGCCTGTTCGTATGCACTGCAAGTGACCTTCACAAAGATACAAATTCCAGTTTACTTCACTTCAAATGCAAGAGTGTGAGTCAGCCCCCTGAGGGAATAACAAGGAATTCATTACAGCAACACAAGAGAAAGATGTGGAGGAAGTAATGTGCTTTCTTTACACAAAAAGGAAAAGAAATAGATGGTGAGAGCACCAAGCAAAGCCCAAGAAATCTTGAGATGTAATCTGACATAGTGGCACAGAACTCAGTTCTTATTGTCTGTAGGTGTATGACCTTATTAGGCTTTAAAAGTAAGCCAAGTCTTGCCTGGTCTGCACTGCAGCCTGCCAAGCAAAGTAACTGCTTCCAGAATGGAAATCTTCATGATCAATATAAAACTACTGAAGGCACCACACTGTTGTGAGTGATATCTTTCAGAGAAATAAAAAGGCTAGATTCCTGAGTCATAGAAATTAGAAGAGGGAATGACCTATTCTATTACCTTGTCCATCTCCCCTACCAGTGTGTGTCCTTGGACACATCTGTCACATCATGATACATCAGCATGGCTTTTTTAAAAGGTCCTAACGAATGATACTTCCACTTGAATACAAGTCCATCCTGAAATCATGTAGCTTTTAATGACCTCATTACCTTTTCCACACAGACAAGTTATCAAACCACCCTCCTTTCATATTCCAACAGGGTAAATTACATTCTGATTATTCAAATTTTCCAAAACTACTTTTCCACTTTTCTATCCTCCCCTTCACTTCCTGTGGTATAATACCAGACGGTGCTGCCTTGAACTAAAAATCTGTCCTGGTCTACCAAAACATGTGGCTGTTCTTAGAAAAGTGTGTTGTGTTTGAGTTTTTTAGCAATGAAAAGGGCTATATAAGGGACAGTGTTTATTACCATCTGGTTAAAATACTGTTGCAGCTGAAAAAAGGCAAAGGAAATCTAAAACTTAAAAGGCAACATGTGCATATTGATGCACTGGATACAGTGAAGATGAATCCAAATTACCTTCAGCAGGAATCCAGAAGTCAGTATTAGTACACAGAGCAACCTGTCCCCTGACATTCATTTGTATTGGTAGAAATGGAAAATTCATATGGATTTCAAAAAAAAGGCCTTTGTTTCTTATCACTGGACTGAAAGACCTAATTAGTAGCAATTACTGTCACTTCATTTTATTTACAATTTAAAGGAAAAGAAGTCTTAAGATATTTTATGTTCTTAAGATACCTGCGGTTTTTTCTGCACAATTTTCAACCTGTGGAATTGTGATCCAGAATGTATTCAGAAATAACTAGAAATAGTTGTCATGTTGCCCGTTTTTACTAATTGCTGTATAAAATTACTATAAACTACCAGCTATTACTCTTACTTCTTTTTGTCTTAAGAATATGTGCATCAAATTTGGAAATTTAATTAGGAATTGTCCACTAACCTACAAAGTGCTAAATTATGGATAATATTGTAGAGAAAGAGAATGTGTGCATCTTGATCATCAAGCATTTATAGAGATTCACAAAGAGGAATTAAATTCAATATTCCTGATTTAAATTCAAAATTCAGTGCTCAGATGGATTCAATGACAGTAACAAACTACTAAAATCTGGAAAGGACTAATATACAATATTAAACTGGCGCAAAGCTCCTGTTTCTCAGAAATCAGATGGTTTCTTCCAAGTATGGAATTTAGATTAAATTCTTTGCTTAAATTGTTTTAAATATCTTTCTGCTGTTTGTTTTTAAGACAGAAGTTCTTTGGTACGTCGGCTTCAGGAGGGTGCAAATTTTCTACGTGTTCTGCAGATTGCAGCAGTGTTTTTCTGTGGAGTTCCAGCTTGCAGTCATCTAGTATGTCAAGCAAACTTTTTACCAGCGTTTGGGGAAATGGAAGAAAATATCTAAATCTTTGGCAGCAACCAGAACCCCGCTACTTGCCAAAACAGAAACAGGTACCACAGATTCATAAAATCAAGTAAGGTGGAGATGGATCAGCCCCAAAGACCGCCCATCCTGGGCATGCAGGCAGGGGTTGAAGCAGCCCTTGCCCATGCTGCTGCCGTGCTGCATGCACTGGGAGCCAAGTCCTAAGAAACCAGCTGAACCGCCGAGGACAGAACCTCTCGGGTGGTTCCTGCTGTTTGAATAGCTCTCGAATACTCGTGCACCTGCAAGCAGAGGACCCCTCGCATGAGGTCTTGGGGCAGTATGGAGTGACCCACATCAAGTCAATAAGATCACCATTCTCTTGGGATTTAGAGTACCCTGGAAGGCACTCCACAGGGACAGACACGTGCCTCTGTGGACAGATTTTAATTATCCTGAGCTCTAACCACTGCAAAGTCAAGACTGAGAAGCACTTGGGGCTTCATGGTGCTCTCAGCAGCACCCATGTCAGCTAGGTGCACACATGGCCATAAGCAGTAGCAGTGCTGGCTTCCAGGCTTTCTCTTCTCCTCATAGTTAGTGGAGCATATTTCCCATGGGCAACATGCCCTAATAGGAATATTTTCTGGAGAACTCTCCTCTAAAGACCGACTACATATTCTTAACTGTGGAGCTCCCAGCCTCCAAATTAAAAAGATCAAACAGGAGATGGCAGGTCATTTGCACTTTGCCACCAATGGTACGGACACAGGTCTGCTAGGAAGCAGCTTAGAACATTATTTCATTTTATATACACTGCAGAACAAACAGCACAGGCTTGCAGCTTTCAGAAGTCACTAGAGATCTGGGTCAGATTCAAATTAGCAACTTAGAGGTGAAAGTCTCTCTATCCCATTACCAAATCCTGAGACATCCAGTCCCCCATGCACATATTAATAGTTGATCATTATGAATTCCATGTTGGGATAATTAATTACTGCATCTGAACTCTGCCTTAGGAATTATTAGATCATTTGGGGCCTATAATTTATTTTATTTAGTACTGTATGAAAATTGCTGCTGCTTTTTTTTTTTTTAAGTACTTTAGGCTTTGAGAACTACATAGTGTTTTCTGCAAAACGCAAACCACAAAACAAATATATCTCTTATTGGGCCTGGAGTAGTCCTACAGGATTTGTTAGCAGGATCTGATGATAGACGTGAGCAGCTATGCATCCAGCTAATGAGCTGGCCCAAGGGATAAAGAACACACCAAGCCACTAGCAATGGATGTGGGAAGAGAGTCGAGGGAAGCAAGAGCATGTTGCCAAATGATGAGTCTTAAAGGTGGCTTCCCATATGAAATAAAAGATTTCTGCAAAAGCACAATTTGTTTTTCCCCTATCAAAAATAAATCACACAGTAAGACACATTCACTTCCAGAATGAACACTCTCTCGGACTCTATTATGTTATTAACATGACAAGCTCACTTACTACGTCAAACCCTTCATATATGACTTAACCTACACTTTCAAGAGGCTTTGATAAAGGTGATGTAATGAGTCCTGTATAAATACACAGCTGAGCACTGTAGAAATTTGGTGCTTTGTGTAAAGGAGCTATAATTCCAGATAAGTTGTTAGAAACCTATTCTATGTGTAGAAGCCAAGGAAAAGCATCTCCACCCTTTTTCTGCAGATCCTGCTTGCTATTCTGTCCTTTACTGCAGGGATTTTTCTTAGGTCTGAAATTCTTTTCAATCTAAGGGTCAGATTCTGCCCTTCAATGCATGGGCAGAATTTATTCCTTGAAATATAATTCTGTTTTCAATACTGTAGACTAAAATACCGTCTATTGATTTTTTGCAGCAGATAGAATACTTTGTGCTGTTTTCATGGGTATCAACAATTGGTAGGTATCTAACTATAGGATGAAAAGTGTCTCAGGAGATGTAAAAATACAATCCAGGTTTGTTAACTACTGTAAACTACTATAAAGCTTAAGCTTGATCAAGATTTTTCTGCTTTATCCCAAATAATGCTAAATGCAACTATTTTTTTTCCCAGAGAGCCTCAGGAAAATTAGCTGCATGAATCAGAAAACAGAAACACTCACTGTTCTGCTTTCTACTGATTTATTTCTTGCTAGCAAGTGATCCTCTAACCCTAGAAAATTCCCACGAATCCTAATAGAAATGCACTGTTTTCTCTGGGCTTGATGCAAGACAGACCAGGAAAATCCCTGGTTTGTGTACTGCAAAAGATTCTGCAGAAGGATGTTAATTTGATCATAAGTTGCTTACTTATCTTAAACTAGGTCTCAGCTCTATGGGCTATGGGCTGTGCATGTTCTGCATAGGTTGGCAGCCATGAATGTACCACAAAATGATGAGCTTCTCAAGGGCATCTGAGGAAGTGTGGGCATTGATTTTGCACATATGCAATCATGTGGTAAGGTACAGATGTCATTCTTTTCTCTTAAAGGTTTACCTTTCATGAGGTGTTGAGAGGAAGGTTTTGGTGTGCAGAGTCCCACACCAGTAAGTGGGAGGACCATCAAACATAACTGACCTTGGCAAATAAATACACCAACATGCCAGCAAGAATAATGTACCACAAAATGCAGGATACATGTTTAAGTTTTAGTTCAATATAAATCAGTTTATAATACTTCCTAAAATACTGCAGGATCTCTTCTGTAAACAATGAATTCATAGTGATCCAAAGCTGCCTAACAAGACTACCCAACTTTATTCTGCTGATGATAAGTGAGAAGATTAAGTTTCTGTTGCATGGGATCGTGCAGGTTACCGAGCTTTTGATTGGTGTGCCTTTTTTATTTCAGGGTGATGTGATTTAGACAGCTTAGATATCTGAGCTAGATACATGAGCATGTTATGAACACTCCTTATAAATTTCAATCTATTGAGCAAGAGATGAGCCATCATTATTAAGCTGCTACTGCTGAGAGTGTATTTCATGATTACATCCTGGTTACATCCCCATCAATTACCGATTCTATTTCTCTCACACTTCTGATGTCTTTGTGCTTCCGTATTTCCCATTTCAAGTGTTCTGGACCCTTTCATGCAGCATTAAGACCTCTTATGGCCCTTTGGGAAGAATTCAGGCTCTCTTTTGCAAGGCTTTTCAAAGCTCATGATGAGCTAACCTCCGGTGCTTCAGAAGTTTAGACTACCTGTAGCCAAACCGTCTCAATATTCTCAATATTCCTTCAGTCTACAAAATCAAGCCTGAAATCTGAAGTGGGCAAATCACTGTACAGCTAATATGGCTTATTCTTTGAGTAAGTCTCACAGAAAAACTTCATTTTTGAGTTTGTTAACTTTTTATGTCTGTTTCTTGTAGAACCAGAAAGCTCAGAGGAGTTTTGAAAACATTAAGAAAATTAAACTAATATCCTCAAAACTAACTAAATAAATGTGTGATTGACAATTTGGAGAAGAATTCAGGTTCATTCTTGTTACCTAACAAACTCAGCTCAATCCCATAACTGCATTTCTCCATAACCAGTCACCTTTGCCACCATTTTACAACAGAGCACAATACTCTGATCAGTCATGACCAAATGAGTTTTTATTTACTTTTCCTGGTGTAACTCATGCCCATTCATCCAACTGGAGTGTCTGAACTGTGCAGCCTGGAAGCTGTTGGGCTAACATAGCTCCCACTAGCAAAGATGAAACTTTCCAAGTGGGGATGTTCATGCTTGCTGCACTGAAAATCTAGGTTGAATCCCATCTGCCATTAGCGTGGAGTTACCTAAATTGATTTCTCAGATGGGGTGACAGTCCAGAGCCAGGTGACAGGCCAGAACAGTGGCTGGACAGTAAGACACTTAGAGAAGCTAGCATGAGCTTTATAGAGCTCCAGGGAGGCTGCTGAATAATACTCTTCAAGCCAACATCATCTGTAAGACATAAGCACTAAATTATGCTTCTACTTCCCATACTGACAGGTCTCTGGAATCGGCAGGAATTCCCTGCTCTTCAAAGGATATCCACAAGCACCGCATACAGCTTTCAGGGACTGGCAACCTCACTTTTGTATTCTCTCGTAATGAAACTTTACCCATACTGCCATAAGAATAAGGAAATGTAGCACTTAGAGACACTAAAGCTATCAGCACTTCCCTGTTCAGTGCCTACACTACTTCTTCACCTGGCCAAAGATAATCACACGTACTTTGTTAAATTAAACCCATTTACTGATTTATACATCTACTTGTGAGGAGGTATTTCCAATTACTTTGGCATTTGTATCTTGGACAAGCAGTTCTGTCAAATCAGCCTGGCACTTAATAGCCTGTGCCGACTGGTATTTTGTATGACCCTGGCACTATTAGCCCAGGCTGGCTAGTGTTTCAATTCACCCTGGCAGTAATGGTCTGGAAATTGTTCTTGTTTTCCATATTAATGAGTACCCTAAAAACCACTTAAAATTGGAAAAGGAAGAATGT
Source organism: Rhea pennata (assembly GCF_028389875.1). NCBI lineage: Eukaryota > Metazoa > Chordata > Aves > Rheiformes > Rheidae > Rhea > Rhea pennata. The sequence continues at coordinate 115,318,964 of NC_084664.1, read as the reverse complement.
TTTCAAAGGAGAAAAAATGAGGTGAGTTGGAACTGCCAGCTGCCTTTTCGCTGCTCTCTTTCCCCATCTGCTTCTTCTTTAACACTCTACACAGAAAATTAAAAATAATGGTTTCCCTGTAGAGAATCTCAGCCCATGGCTCAGGGCACTTGCTACTTACACCCAACTGTGGAAAAGCCCAGCAGGGACTGCAGAGGAGGGAACGCTCCCTGCCAGCCATTTGCTAGGAGCAAGGAAAAGTGACAGAAATAGGAAAGGCTTCATTTTTACTTCCACTGTGTGATAGCTGAAACGTTTCGGTCAAAATTCGGCTGAAGTTTTGAGAACTTTAACCAACATTGTCCTCCTCAGGAGCTGAGAGACAGACTCACATGAGCATGGATCATCTCGAGTTGAGCATCCATAATCCCTGACTGGGCAAGGAAATACATCATGGGAGGGAAGGGAAATGCAGATCAGGAGAGGGCCAGGACTCAATCTGATCTCTGCTCCCTTGGTTTCTGTTGGGACACAGCCTTTATACCAAAACATCCACTGGTCCCTCTCTGAGGAACCTGATTTAGCAGAGAAGCAGGCTCAGGTGAGGGCCTTTCACACCCATCTGTAATTAATACAACTGAGTGAGGATTTTGAGTCTTCTGAACAGCATCCCCATTAAGAAATTGTGTGTACCCTGACAGGACTTCACCACCCTGGGGGAAGAAGCGGGGAATAGGGGAGTGCAGCAGAGGAGGAGAGGGGAGGATGTTGCAGGAACATACTGTCTCATGGCACATTTGCACTGTTTGAGGAAGGGAGAACTTTGACATTATTGCCAAGACTCTGTAGCGTCAGATTTTCATGTCACAGAAATATGCAGACATTGTTCATTTATGATAGGCTTTTCTAAATTTATTGCAAGTCCTATACTTCCTTTCTCTTCATTTTTTTTGGAGGGACTCTATATGGTTTGAATTTGCTTATGTTATTTGTTATCTTTTCAAAAGCAACTCCAATCTAGCACTTGCTATTAGGAAGAGAGAAATAGAAAGATGGGGAGAAGGGGAGGGTTTGAAGGGAGAGAGAAAGAGAAAATATCACCTGGCCCTGCAGAAGGGCTGTAGTAGTTTTTACATCAGCATTTTTTAGCTTCACTATGCATTTTCCATGTACTCGATTATCAGTTCAATATGTATACTGCGTTATTTAAATGTAAGGAGGAAAATTGACTAGTAGTTATGGGAGAAGGCAGAGCTGTCACAACATATTCTTGCATGGCCATGATTTGTTTTGTGTTCAGTCACACACTGTTTGGATTTCAGCTCTTATTTCAGTCCTGGCCTTGGGGTTTTCCAAACAGTGTTGAAAGTCAGATATGCAGAGTGCTACACTGAGTTCTATATCCCATATTTCTAATGTAGAAGACGTAAGAAGAGAATTTTGTAAATAGAGAGAGGGAGGGACATAGGACAAACTGGTCCGTCATCATTTGCAGATAGGTAATCAGAAGAGTTTGTAGCTATACGAAAGACCGTCATGTGTATGTGTGAGAGCCCGTAAAGGAAATGCATTTTCCTTTCAGAAGGCTAACTCTTTTCCCTGTCAGTCTTAGCTCTGGTCCTGCAACTACAATTGCTTAGGAAAATCCCTGTGCCTGCACAGTTGGCCAGGCAAGAGCCAGGAGTTTGATAGAGGACCTAGTTGCTATGTCTGTACTAATTGTTTTGGAAACCTGCAGTCCTCAAATGCTCCGACTAGATGTCCATGTAACACCTCCTACGCCAGAATCAAAATCTGTTATATATATTTTCACTACGAATAAAAAGACACTCATCTGGTGACTGACTGGCTGAACCATCCTAATGCTTTGGTCTTGCTGAAGCTTTTTATTCCTCTGTACAGAAGAATAACTGAGTCTAAACAAACACAGACACGCCAAAGAACATTGGCCAACCATTCAGTTACTGTTAACCTATTATGTTTATGAAATTACATTTATATTTGGTCATTACGTAAGTCACTCTTTCAGAATCCACAAGCAAAATTTCAACCCAGCCGCAGCTTTGCTAGGAATCTACTAGACTATCTGTTGAGATGACATAGTGTATTTACTGTGTGGTGTTTGTGTTCATAAAGAAAAGTGTTAGGAAGCATGAACGAAAGAAAAATGTAAAACCAATTTTTGGACAGAGGGGAGAAAATGTGGTAGGAGGTGATATCCTGCTCCTTCAATACCACTCTCAAGCTTTCTGGATGGCAGTAGAGCATTATCTTTGGGAACAACACAACAAAGTCTTTACCAAAAGTGGTATGTTTGTGCCAACATAGAGCTTTGTGCATTTTTAGCTCTTCCTTTTGTTCTAAGCACAAACTCAGCATCTGCTGCCTTCTAAATACAGGTGGCTAGTCAGTGCCCCATCTAACTTCATGAAAATAAGAGTATCACAGCATCTTCCCTCTCACCCATCCTCACCAAACATACACATAAGCTGAACAAAAGAGATTTTCTGTTGACATTTTTTTGAAAAGCCAAAGCAACAATAGGTACATTTTAAATATCCTTCTCTTGGTCTTTTTAGCTGTTGCCACTTAGTCTTACTGCCAGTCTGCAAGGACATTGACTCTAAGTGATTATTTTTCATTGCCAATATCAGTGAAATTGAATAAGCAGGAAAGAAGATGCTGTAGCAGTTAATCAGTACGTATAATCAGTACAGATAATCATTTTCATTGCTAGTGGGTTTTCTTGTCTTTAATATTATTTGGGTGGCACCTTCCAAGGAACAAAAGCCTTTTGGAAAAGGAATGATCTGGAAACGTTATCACAATGTGATAGCAAGGTGACCTACAAAGGTCCCTGCCAGGGCATCAATGTGAGGAAACCTGATCTTCTGGAAAAGCAGAGATGAGCTTCCCAGCACTAGAGAGCACCACTGTGACTCTGAAATTGCTACAGTCAATTAAGGCACAAGATTCTTCCCAGAGGACTCTGAATTTGGCACAGGCAGTCTTACCCTTGACCTTCATGGCCTTTGAATCAGGTTTACAGTTTACAGAACCTTATTACCATGCTACAAAATTATTTACCAGTCACAGAATTGTAGACTGATGTGAAACTGGGACCATGGAGCTTATTCGAAACACATTCATCCCAAACTAGATTAAAGGATACTTATAAGAATAATAACTTGTATTTCTATGGAGTAAAATTACCTCACAAACAAAATCTAAGTCACAGAACAATAAAAGGCTTCCATAAATACAAGAATGGTTTTCAGCTAGAAGCTGGTGTCCAATACATATTATTTATCAAGCAGTTACAGAGGAGCATACTGCAGAACACAGCCTGAATAACTGCCTATCTTATAGGTGGATTTGCCACAGAAATCTTTCAAACAGCCATGTATTTGTTTCCCTTAGTTGTTTGAAGGGATACACCTTAACCTTAGGGATGAGGATGAACCTTATTTGACCTTCTTGTTCCTTCAGAATTAAGCAGGAAATCTTCCTGTCACAGACTAACTTTGGGGATTCAGCATCTCCCTGCTGCTCTTGGGTGGAATTAAAAGTTACTAGCTTCCCGAGCTTCTTGTTCCAAGTAAAATGGGGAAATACACTGACATGGAAAAAAAAACCTCTGGAACTCCTTAGAAACCATGGTGCTCTGTTGACTGCAATGGTAAAAACACTTTAGCTGAACTGGAAAACTACACCAGTTAGCGGAGGGGATGGGGGCAGGATGAAGAGAACAGTTTTCACCCCAGTAGAAGTTCAACAGAGTCAGGGCAGCATGAGGGCCCTAGTTCAGTTTGCTCCTCCAGTGAAGGTTTCATCTCTCTATTGCTGTCCATTTTTGTCATGAATACTGCCGGACAATGCACACTGAGGAAGAGAATCCCAATGCATTTCCTCACAGGAGCATTTGAGCCCTGAGATCAAAGGATAAACTAAACTGAAGAGGTAAATACTGTCAATCAGTAATATCTTGCTTTCAAGATATTCATCCTAGAGTATGATACAAAATATGCTAAGGTAGCCTCCAAAAATACAGTCCCTCATCTGAAATATTCAGTTAGGATAGAGGCCTGTTTCAGTCATTAATTTTGCTTTCATTGTAGGTCTCTTCAGCTTTTAACAATGTTCCACAGACTCTTTGAGGCCATCAAAAAGACACTTACAACACGCTTCACAGTGAACACCACTGCAATGCAGCCATCTCTGCAGAGCAGTGACGAGTAGCAACACATGGCATTTTGCACAGCTGAATAGCAAAAAGTACTCCTCAAGGACACCAGGGCAACTTCAGCTCTCAAACTACTGTAGGACCTCTGAATGCACAGAGGGTGAAAAAGAGGGTCTGAAGAAAAGCAATAGCAAGGCTGTTACTGCTTTGGGACAAAGCAAAAATTTCATCCCACAACGAATCTATCATCTTAAAATCTCAGAGTGATACATACTGTGTTTCATCTGGGTAGCAGGGGTGAAGACCTAAACTGGCCCTGTGATGAACTGAGCTTATACTTCCAGTTAATTAAAATATTTCTAACTTATTCCCTGGATCTTAATATCACTTCTGCTGAAAAACACAGTGATTGCTCTGTTTTTCTAATACACGCATCCCTCGGTTCAGTTGTCCATCTGTTAAGTACTTAAACGTGTTTGCTTTAAGGGATTGTGCATGTGTAAATGATGGGAGAATTTCTACTGGTAGTTTTATTGCTATTGAAGCAGGTAATCATCTTTTCCTTAAAACCCCTGGCATGATTTATCACAGATTGTCTTGTTTATTAATGAGTGCTCATAATAGCAGGGCTTGATGTTCAATTTTTTTTCAGACATATCAAGGTCTGATTTAATTGCTACGAACAGCTGAAAACAAGATCATATTAATGGATTAAAATCATAAGGTGATGAGTTACTACATATTAATGAACTCACAGTTCTGTGAATCAGTTAATAATGACTTAGGACCTTGACAAAGTTGGTTAGAATGAAAAATAAGCACAAAAGTTCCTTTGGTTTGTGAATATTCTTACAAAGAAAACCAGCATTTCAAAACCATAGGAGTGCATCCATATGCTAAAACATAACAGTGATTCCAAGCTGACCTTCATTTTCACCAGCTAAGACATGTGAAGGCCTTGGGGACATGTGCATGAATAGCATAGCACAGCAGTAGGAAAAAGAAGGGAAGGAAATTTGGCTGTTCAAGCATAAGGAAAGGTCCTTGCTGCCTAGAAGGCAGGGGAAAAGCTTCTTCTCAGTCTTGGAAAAAAAAATAGGATACTTGCCACAAGAGAGATTTAAACAACTGTGGGAAGAACTGGAATGGTGTGTCTGGCACAGACGACCACATTCTGTTTTGGAAGTTATTCTTTGTGCTTCAGAAACATCATGCAATTTGAGGGGAAAACTCAGACCCAACAATATTGAGAACCATTTAGTAGCTACACACTCATGCCAGCAGATGAGAAACTCGTTCTTCTCAGCGGCTTAGGAAGAAGAATTGCCTTAGTAAGTTCTCCATAGGTGCAGAGTCTGGCTGGCTGCAGACATAGCTCTAGCTCTGTGGGGATAGGACGTGATCGGCTTTCCAGGAAAAAAGATGGCAGCTTTGTATAGAATCAAGAAAAGGGTCAGGAGCTTGCGAATTGGATGGATGCTGCAGAGGTGGGCTTCTGCCCCCAGCAAGCAGAGGAAAGGAAGACAGCGTGGCAAAGCTCTGTGATCCTCTCAATAGAGCTGTGAATCTAAGCTAACAAGTGAAGACAGAATTCAATCAAAATACTTGCTGGTACCTGTATCATTATTGTCCTAAGCTACTTAATGCTTTGCCAAAAGCCTTTACCTTCATCTCCAGGAACTTTGTTCATATAGATAGCTTATAAATAAAATTCCTGGATAGACAAATATCCACGCTAACCTTGGGTGACTTTTAAAATATGCCTTTGTGCAAAGAAACTAACATTTTCTAAAGCTTTTTGGACTCATTCCTTCTGCAAATGTAGAATACCTACTATGCTTTGTAGTACCTTTTGCTTGGTTATAAGGAATTCAAGCAGGAACCACCATTACAGAAGGAATGTAGTTCTTTGAACCGCTCTAAATAATATAAGTTTCACTTTCATCCCAAGAAGTGTTAAGGATGCACAAAAACACACAGGGAATTTTGTGCTAGCACCACTGATTATATTACTTTCAAAAGAGAAATAAAATCTTACCCTGAAGCTCAGAATTATTAGAGTGAACAGCCAGAATCTATTATACTATAGAAATATCACACAGAGAGCATTCATGAAAGAATTCGCCAGACAACTTACTATGGTATGAAATTGTTCATTTTGTACACATTGTCTCATTACTTACTTTCCTCCTTATTAATGATGAAGTCATAATATGTGGGTAAATTAAAAGTCTTTCTACTGTAACATCGGAAAAAAAAATACAAAATCATCTGCTGGGCTTTAGTTACACTGCAGTTTCACAGCAGATTTAAGCTGGTGTAGATGCAGGTTGCATAGGAAAAGGTCAGCCCCTTCCGTCATCCCAGCACGAGCCCCTGCACAGCTATGGAGCAAATCAGATCAAGGAACGGATCTGGCTGAAAATTGGTTTATGCCCCCAATCTTCCTTTTTTCTGGATTAGTCTGCAGCTGGTTGGTTTCTTCACCTGGCTCTCTAGGCTCCTAGCAGCACAAGGGAGCCAACGGGAATGTGGAGCCCTTTTTCTAGGATCCTACAGGTACATTAGCATCAAAGGTTCATAAAATTAAGCACAAGCTGTCCAAAGCTGGGGAAATCAGCAAAAGAGGCTGCTCACACCAGGGCAACTTGGCAAGGGTCATATAAGCATCAGAATTTACTTCTTCTTTCTTCACGGCATGCTACCCCTCTCTTTGATGAGGCCAAACCAGACCTTTCTAAGGGACCTAAGTATATTCCAATATTTTTGAGGTCACAGCCATTTTTGAACATTACGCCCTCTGTAAGCCCTCTTTAGTCCCCTTAAAACCACTTTATTCTGCTAGGTCTTTCACTCTGTTGTCCAATACTTTTAATTTTACCTTTTAAAATGTTACATTAAAATTTTTATGGTTAACGAGAAATGCAATTTACCATCACTCTCTCTAGGCGATCCTGCCCCAAGGACTGTATATTACTCTTCTTTGTCCGAGTTCCTCATCGCATTTCAAGAGAACATTTTCATTGATTCCTGGATGACTCAGGAACCTAATTCCTGTTTTAAAAGCAACTTGGGAACCAAAATTTCAGATGAAGTCCCTGGAAATTGACTCTCAGTCACTTTGACACTTTTGAATGTATTCTGCCATGGTTTTGTTCTTAATTTGCCTGGAATATAATAGAAGCAAATTAGGCACTAAGGAATCTTGCGTTATAGAGATACTTATATTTCTTTTTATAGAGATTGTTTAAAAACAAAATGGGCCTTGAATTTTTTATTCCTGTAAGAAAAATAAATTCTACATAGCACCTTTAGAGAGTATTCTTAGACTTATCCTAAGAAAATTCAATGTTTCCTTCTAAACTGTAGGAGCTGAGAGCACTTCCTACGCACTCATGCATGCCTTCGCTCCACATCTGGGCAAGATCTGCCCAAGTTGTTTCCCTCTCTCCCTTGCAACAGTAGGGAAAGCACAGCATTCAGACTGAAAGGGAGCCACAAATCATCCCAGTCAGCCCCAGTCAAGGCACGTTAAAACAAACATCTGCTTGGAAGCATAGATATAGCTTTGACAATTGCAGGACAGAATTTGCTTTATAATTATTAGGCAAAGTACATCTTTCTCCTCATTACAATTGATCGTATTTGAACTAAGGAATATATCCTCCTATTTTTGTCAACTATGTTTAAAAAAAATGAAAAATGCCTTAACATTTTTCAGATTGCTCTGTTCTTTGTTACTTTTCTCATCTGGATATTTAATTGCTAAAAAAATTGGAATCTAAAGAAAAAAATTCAAACTTTGTGTTCTTTCTTCCTACCTCAATTTAATGCATGGCAGCTAACAAACATTGGTTTTTTTTAAGTTACAAGAAAATGCATCAATTGCTCCAAAGACTACTAGGTCAGTGAATTTTTTTGCATCAGTTTTGATGTGTTTAAATCAGCCTCAGAGCAATTAAATTCGTGTTGTATTTTTAATTCTCTCAATCATGTTCCTGCCCGAGCTCCTGCTCACATAGAGATGAGCTGAAATAGAAGCAAGCCCGTTTAACTGTTCTTCTTCAAGACCTCCTCAATACAATCAGAACTTTGTGGTGATTTTAAATATCACATCTGTGGTCCCGATCTACTTTTTTATTATTACTTAACCTTTGGATGTGCCCAAGTTCACACAGTCAGGGACCTGCTCTTCAAAGATAAACAAATTGTTGGAGAACTAAGCAATACAGGAAATTCACGTGCTTAGCTACTGAATTAAAGGGTGGTAGGCCGAAAAAGTCATTAGTTTTAGTGACCACAGTGGGTTTTATATAGAAGAAAGGTTTCATTCGCTAAATTGGCTCACATGTTATTACTAATGAATGTCTAACAAAGATTCTTCTCTATAAAATGTGATCATTTTACACAGGAGATTTGTCAGTCGAATTCTTGGAGAGATTGAGGCATTGGAGTCTTTTAAAAGTCCATTTTTTAAGTCTCTACTCCACATACTGCTTTTATGACCTAAAAAGCAAAGGGACTCCACATGCTGTAGGGTTCAATTGAAATTATTGTTGGAACATAGGAATACAACAGTAGGACTGTATTCATCACAAGAGTTACACTTTTTGTTGCTAGCGCTCAAGAAAAGTCTGCAAGGATCAGAGTTCCAAGCCGGCTCTTTCATTTCTGCTTTCTTTGTACCGCACTTTGTCTCTCCTGCTCTGCCTGTAAGAGGGTCACTTCGTGTAGCCAGCCTTCTCGTGCGCTTTCCCTGCAAAAAGTTTTGTGGTAATTTGTTCAAAGGTTTCCAGATCTTGTTAAAATATGAACACACATATGGCAGCGCTATCAGTCAGAATCAGAGGCTCCAAAAGCCAGGAGATGCAGGCAGGCATGTCTGCGGGCAGGGGGAATTCGCAGCACCCGTTTTGGGCATCACGTGTAGGTGCGATCCTGAACTCCTGTGGTCAGGACTGTGTGGTCCTTTGTGGCCAACAGAGTGACAGACATCTTCAAAGCACAGCGCAGAGCATCTACATCAGATGCCTAAAATTAGCCAGGACAACTGCCCCTTCAGCATGGAAAATGTATACGAAATCTTTTCCTTGTCTGAACCACATAAGCTTTTCAAAACCCCCTTGGCAGGCCGCACTAGTAGAAGTCTTAGCATCATTCAGCAATAATAAACACAGACGCACGCACAAAAGAAAGACCACGTGCCCACAAGCCATATGAAATGAAGCAATAGGCCATATCAGAGCTCCTGCTGCACATTTTGTACTGAGGCCAGAAAGATATAAATAGCTTACTCTTCACGTGCTGTATTACAGCACTTTAACAAAGGAGTCTTGGACACTAACAAAAGGTTTGTGCTACCATCAGTAATAGGGAGAGAGTGAGAAAAAAATGGAAAAATAATAGAAAAAAAAATCATACTTGGATGCCAAATATTTTTACCTGTGCTTGCCCAGGGCTAGCACCTTCAAAGTTACCCTGGGGAGGGCAGCAGTTTGCAATTGTAGGTATTAGGCAATAGGCATTAGGGTCAAGTTTTTCTGTTCCATGGGACATTCAGATTTAGAGTCTGAACACATGTATGGTCTTTTACAGCAATCCTATCATCAGCTCATGAACTCAGCGCACGTGACTCAACATGCGTCAAAGCGAAGGGGGCACTGGCTAAGTGACACAAGGGATGGTAGGATAGCTGTCCCCATGCAGATCAAGCTCACATGGAACCAGTATGGCCCCAATTATGTGAGGTAACAAGAAAAAGAAAGGTCTTCTAGCAGAGCTCTTCTGCAGAGAAGCCACTGCTGAGAGGCAGCAGCTCCCATCTCTGGCTGCAGTGGAGAACTTCAACGTCCCACCTGCTCCACAACCCCAGGTAAGGCACAGATTACAGGCCTGGATGCCCAGCTGTATCCAGCATGGAGAACCAGAACAGGAGCAGGGTATGACCAGCAAACACAAGGCCTGGGGTATCAGATGTAGTGCTTGAGACTTTTCAGATGGGCACAAACATAGAAAAAATGCCTTATTTTTTTTTTTTTCGCTCTAAGTGCATTATTGGTATTTGTGCTATGCACAAACAAGCCTCACTGGTTACTGTTGCAGTCTTCAACCATGTCACTAGTAGTAAGCAAAATGTACTTAGGACCTCTCTATGGCATGGAAACACACTAGCCCAAAACAATATATATCTATTCTTAACCCCCAAGAAAGACAAGGCCTTCTGCAAGCTTCTAACCCACGCTGATTCCCAAGCTGTGTCCAGGTATTGTTTGAGAATGTGACACAGGTTAGAAACATGCAGAACCTTTCTAGCAATTCAATAGTGTGAGCAATAATAGACCCGGAAAGATTCTGTGGCACTAATTTATTGGCACAGCCAATATACACATTTCCTGAAGTTTTTTCCTTAGTAATAGTACCTTTAGTCCTACTCAGGGTGATGGGAGGAAGGTGTTTTAGGTTGGTTTACTTTTTGGCAACTACTAAAAACTAGCATGTATTTGCTAGAAGCATAACATTTGGTAAAATAGATCTCTGCCTGTAACGAAGAACAGTCTTCATCAAAATGATAGTTCGTTCTGCCTCTTAGCCTGCTGCTGTCTGCTTTGGGACTGCAAGTTTTCTTGGATACTATTAACAGGTATTAGAGGAAAAGCATCTAAGAGCAGAAGGCAGCTTAGTTTCAGAAATCTGTTCCAGACTGTATCCATTAAGTCTATAAGACAGAAGAGAAAAGGGGCTCATGAACACGTTCTAAACAGTTTGCTTTTTTGAAAGGACTTACTTGGTAATCATTATCTTGGCTCTGGCCCTCTCTCATTTAACCTCATCCGCCTGACTTTAAATTCATGGAACAGATTTGCACTGCCTTGGACTCCATGCAATTGGCTGCTGTGATGTACTTGGACATTTTTTTCTGGAAAAAAAAAAAAGAAATATTTGATACCATTAATCATATTGCCATATGTAATAAATTGGCTGCCTGTGGTACACTGCCTCAAACTGTCACATGGTTCCAATCATAGTTCTGCCAACTGAAAGTGGTTGCTGGAAACTCTGACTCTTCCTTTCAGGCGCTCCTATGAGAGGTCCGCAGGGCTCTGTCCTGTTTGTACTGTACATTAATGACCTGCTGGCTGCATAGCAGCACAAAGGCCAAGAGTTACAAGTATGCACATGTTTGTAAGTGCTGCTATATATAAGCAATAATCTGTTTGATATCAGAGTCACATCATTACGAAGTCAGCTTTTGACAGCATTTGCAAGGTTTGAAGGCTAATTCAGTACGTCTCTAATTTGCAGCTTAAATATCTGCCAGAACGAAAAGTGGGGAAGTGGGGGGAAAGTATTAAATTTAGCTGTGTAAAGTAATTCAGGGAACAAGAACACTGCTCTTACAATTCAGCTTTTGCGATTGTCAGGGCTCTTGTCAAGTCACAGCTGGAATGCTGCAGATTTATAAGAACAATAGAATTATTTGGGGGAGGAAGTGCAGAGAAAGGAATAAAATGCTATTTGTAGCACTTCAGCTAGCACTTTGATACAGGTTCTTTGGATCTTTTTAAGTAGGCACAGACAGACTGGTTTAAATAAAAACTCCTTATCCTTTAACCAAAGTTGCCTTGAGCACCTTAGAGCACTGACAACAACCTATTGACTTTAGAGGTGGGCCCAGAAACACAACACTGCTTTTGAATGTTATTAAATATCTTTTTACATTGCAGTAGGACATGGCAAAGAGAAATGTGGCTACTCCAATGTAGTATCTGATGATCATATATATTACAACAAAACAGTACTTGTGAAAGAGGGCTCCAGTGCATTAGCTATGACAGAAGTTCAGAGCAGAGATAGCTCTGCGCTCATGAGGTTCTCAGTCCAGGCTCTAAGATCACTGACTCAGTTCCCCTCTTTTGAACCTTCTTTCTCCTGCCAACTCCCACATGAACAAAATACACAAGTACCTCTGGAGCTGCAGACAGAGAGTGAGAAAACACCACAGTGGACACACCTGTTTCCACAGACTAACCTTTGGTCTAACCAGGAAAAGGAAGGCCTATAAACCATAAAGGAGAAGAAAAAAATATTTGCAGAGAGCGAACAGTTCTCTTTGATATTTAAGCATCAAAACCTCTTGGTAAGACCAAGGTAGGGTGTCAGTGGTGAAGATGCAGTGATGTAAGGTCAACATATACCAGTAACAGGAGCATATACCTAGGTTCCCTGATGGATTCATATGACATGGGCTAGCCTGCTTTATGTTACATTGACTTCTATCATTATTCATCCTAGCTAAACAAACAGAATAGTTCTGCCTTTTTATTGTTGTGAGTACATAACACATACAAGAAACATTACAACACTTACACTGAAAGAAACAGATGGTTTAAAACTCAGCACTGTAAGAAACCCCAGGCTCTTGAGAGCTGCTGTTCCACCACTGGGATTGTCCTTGTACTCCTTAACTTTGCTCATACACAGAGACAGACATGGAACAGAAGGTCAAACTTGTAAAAGCCACAGGGATTCAAATTTGTGAGGAACGAAATATTAGCTACTCTTCGCTCTATTTGCTTCCAGAGATAACTGAGAACTTTTCCACATTGTTTCCTGGCTTCATCTAATCTATTTTTCTTAAATAAAATATTCAAGTTAATGCCTCATAGGCCATCCCCCAGGAAGTTACTCTGAGATTTTTTCACGAAAGGTCTTGATCTTTCAAACCTTTACACCTGTGTTTAACTCAACATGTGATAAAAATCCCGGTTGTAGGATCATTTGTGAAAAGAGACAAGCACGCATGAAAATGCTCACAGGCTGTAGGATTCACAAGGAAAGAAAAGTGTATAGTTGTCAAATTGAAAATGCACAATACTGAATCATGCTGTCAAAAAGCTGACATCTCTACAACACTTGGTATTTTACTACCTACTAGTGACATTTCTGGTGGAGGTGAGGGATGAGAAGAGAAGGCATTTCACAAGCCTTTCCTTGCAAGCAAAAAGCTCTTGGAAGATGACTGCATTAGGTGTTGCTAGTCTGACCTTCATGAATGCAATGCTTTCTGGAGTGCATATAATCAGGGGCACAGTCCATGAATGCGTGGCTGTATTCCCACTGTAGTGACTGAATGACCATGTTATGCACCTTTATAGAGCAAACTGGTTTGGTGAAGAGTTTTGTCTGGCTAGTAAATCCTAGTAGGTGAACTGAGGTGAGCATGCTTACCATACTGCATTGATGTAGAATAGACTAGACAATATATTATTAGCTTTGATTGAGACAAAGCTCCCATCTGGGGGGCGAGGGGGCTAAAAATCATATGCCCTAAGGCATGTGATTTCAGAAAGGCTGAGCACTACTGGGAATCCCTAATTCCCAAAGAACTCTGGCAGCAGGAAGCAGTAAGTGACAACCAGTATACTAAATAACCTCATTTTTGTGTGTCTAATTCCTAACTACCAGGTGCAAACAGAATCTCTTACTAGTTCCACAAACATTCTTAAAAGAGGCTTTTAAACTGTATGTGAATGCCCACCTAGAAAGCTAAGCAGCTATCACACAAAGGAGTGAGAGCTAAGAGAGGAGAGGGACTATTCAAATATAATAAAAATACATAGAATTAACACATTCTTAATTTGACTGTTTGTAAGCTCTCTGGAAAAGATTTTATTTGCAGATTTGCCAGGATCTGACAAAAGCAGCAGCTCATCCTGAACTCAGGTATATATTCAAGCTTACATACAAAAAGTTGCCTAATCCGCTCTAGTATAACTTTATACAGCACACAAGACTCAGCAACTCTAACTATATGCTTAATTTTAAGCTAACAAACAGGTTGAATTATGTTCTCTAGAAGAGAGGGATGTTGTTCATTGTTGAATTGGACTAAGGTGTTAGTTTAGTTTTGTTTTTTGTTTTTTTAAATTAGATCTTTGTGACACAGACTGTCCTTTTCCCCCACAGTGGCACTGCTCTGAAAAGAGTGAGCCAGTCTGCCTGGTCCTGCATAATGTTAAGAATAGAGACAACAGCCACAACCACTTTGTTCACTCTGTTCCTGCTTCTATTATCTAAAACAAAAACAGAAGACTTGTATTTTTTTGCTTGCAGAATTTTATCCATGTAAAAAGCAATATGGTACAATGCATGAAATTAAGCAAACAAATGATTATGACAGAGGCTACCTTAACCAAACACGCAATAAGAGCATCATAACTTATACATTCAGCTACATACCAGGAAAAATAAAAAAAATCTAGCACCAAGCAAAAAGAAAAAAATTGCTTTGAAAGTTTAGGTTAGAAGACTTACAATGTATTTTAATTCCCTAGTATTTAAAGTCTGATCATTGTAAGGGGTTCTACCCTTAAGACGTAGCTAAACCATTCAGCAGGATGCGTTTCCAAACAGCATGAAGGATGACTGATCAGGTTCCTGAAGTACCTGCTCCTCAGTTATCACACCTTGCAGTCTTTGTATTAGACTAGGCTATGTTTAGTCAGTAAGCGGACTTTAGAAAAAAGGGGAAGTTTCCAAACAGAGGAAATCAAGATCTAAATCTGTGCTCAGCTACACAATACCTCAGAAGAGCAATGGAAAAAAAAAGAATCAATAATGTACTAGGAACAACCAATAAATTTTTTTTTAAACTCATATAAAACACATTAATCACAGCTAGTTTTTTCTCATCCTCCTCCTCAATAGGAGGTGTCCTAGCTGTCTCACATTATCATATGTAAGTAACTATCTAAGATAATCAAATATATACAGTAGAATAGAATTTGTAGATGTAAATCAAAAAAAAAAAAAAAAAAAGTCAGACCCAATACTCTAGGCCTCTATAGAGCAAATTAAAGCAGTCAGCAAAAGGAAATACTGGCACATGAGTGGTTTGAATTTCAAATATCCTTTTTTTTTTTTTTTAATAAACTCTACAACTAAGAAAACACATACCCATATTTCTTGGTATATCCCTAAAACTACAAAAGAAATAGTTACATTAGCTTAACCTGAAAGTCAAATTTCTACTTTTAATATCCAATTATTACAGGTTAAACCCCCAAGAAAGTTAGCAAGCTTTATGAAGCTTGTTTCAGTTTTGTCTTTTTAGTTGCCCATCAATTCATGAGCAACATACCAGCTTTACCCTTTTTGAACCTACTCAACTTTACTACCAGCTGAGGTCTCCATTGCTATGAACTGTGCACATGAAGACTGGCATTTGCATCTAACACACTTGGCTTCAGCACATCTGTTTGGAATTTGGGACTCAGGGGTTTTTAAAATAGTTCTCTACTAGCTGGTCAAAACTCGAAGCAGAGTATTTTTTTAGGGTATTTACAGGAGCCAGTGAATAGTCCTCTACAAAACTCTTGGGAGCATGATCACTGGTATCAGCTGCCTGGGAGTGGGTTGCCTCAGAGTCCCAGGTAGTGCGATCATAGCCATCACTCGCTGAGAGAAGCTCCTCTGCTATCAGGGAGCTCAAGCTCTCTTCTTCCTCCAGGAAACCGCATTGCAGGAGGTCACCATCAGGACCGTGATCTCTCTCAGCTGAGCAGCCCGGGTTAGTACAGTCTCTGACCCAGCATCGGACTGGTTTGTGGTCCGCCCAGAGACTGATAGACTTTGGCAACATTTTTATGGTCTTCCCATCCTCTGCCCGCATGGGGACCCCGGACAGCCTCATGGAGCCTTCACCCACATTACACACCACCGTAGCTGCAGCATGACCCCTAAACCGATAGACTAAGGAAGAAAATGACAAAATTCACCAAATAGAACAACAAACTCAAACAATCATGGTCAAGGAAGAACTTGCATCTTCTATGATACTTAATTGCTAAGTACTTTATAAATGTCTGATATCATTTCCCCCCCCCCCACTGTAAGCCTTTGAGGAAGTGAATTAGTTACCACAAGATTAATGCAATTTGTCCAAGGTCAAAAAGCCAAATCTGCAAGGAATTAAAGATCATACTGTAGTGCATCCAGTGACCTCTGCTGTTACAGAAACAGCTCTTCCTATCTTCCTAGTAAGGGCAGAGAAAGATCAGGCCCTGGGAGCCTGGGCCTTGAACTAGACTGTCATTAAACTCCTGGGATTTCAGTGCTTCCCAGCTCCATCAAACTACTACAGTATTCCTGCACTCCACCTACTTCACCATTTTAACTGGGTCTGAAAACAGAAGACTAGCACTGTAAAACTCCTCAGAGGAGGGTAAAGCACAAGTCTTTTGTAAGCCTCAATACTTCATTTTGCCTTCTGTGCAGGAGCTCAACTCGTTTGATCTATTCCTGCCTCCTTTCCTGTACCCCGACACAGATAGAAACTGAGGTGTGTTCTATTTCCTTACTCCCTTTCTCTGCTCCAGAATTTACCCTTTTGCTGGTAGCTGCATGCCTCTTATCAAAGGCCTAGCAGCATCCTTCCAACAAGTTTCTGTAATACAACAAAAGCTGCTCAAAGGCTGTGCGAACTCCAACTGCTCCAGCAAGCAAACTCTGTTTGGAGTCTCCCATAAGCTGGCCAGCATGATTAACTACCATACAATAAAACAGGCTCAACATTTACAAAACACCTATACGCACAGGAAATCTACTTCCAAAGTGCATAAGCTGGTTTGAGGCTCTGGAAGGACTAGCAGCCTGCCAAGAATAGTGACGGCACCTTGCAGCATCTTCCTCTTATAGTGTTGCTACGCAGCAATCTTCTGGGTCCCCTGGACAAGCTACACTAACTGGCAGGAAACCAATATATTGCTCCTTCTCTAACTTCAAGTCACACTGGGTAGATGCAAACCCAGTAAAGCTCTCACACCATTTGTTTTGGGCAAGCTGCAGGTGTGATTTGCACTGTGGTAAGATAACATTTCTGGGGTTAAGAAGTAACTCTATTCAGAAAGCCTGGTTCAATTTTGAGCACTGTTGTTGCCTTAAGAGTGCCTTGACTATAGTTTCAAAGCCAAATGCTTCACTGAAAAGAAAGAGCATCAGTACTCTAAGAACATGTATCATGGGTCTGCTTACTTTGTAAATAAGAATTTGGGGGATTTTAGACCCAAGCAAGTCATGGTGAGCAATGCAAGTATGAAAGACAGCATTCTGCTGCAGCTCCAAGGACACAGGGCAGAACAGCTATAGGGGTGTCACCTGGAGCTTTTGTATTCCTGAGTGCCTGTTCAAACAGAGGGACACATTTGCACATGGAGAAAACCCACCAGGAGTTGAATTTCTACAGAACAATACTTGAGTAGAAACCAGGAAGCCCTGTCACCTCTTTCTGCCATCCTACCCTCCATAATCCCAGAAAACAAGCACAGGTGCATGATTGTATGCCCTGTATTACCCCCACAGCCTTAGATACCCACCTGCAGCTGCAGTCAGATTAAATTCACAGCATTCCCCAATGCACTACTACCATCCCCTTCTTGCTGATCACCTTGTGAGGCGCTGACTCGGTCTTTTCCTTGCCACACTGAAGTCAGCCGTCTGCATCTTTTCCCACCAACTCTAGCTGGACACAGTCTAGCACGCTGTGGCTCTTGGCCATCTGGCACAACATCCTCCTCACCAGAGGCGCTGAAACTTCTCTGGTTGCCCTGGAGATCAGCCTGAGGAACCATATTTTTGAGGCTCACCTAGGACTAATGAGTAGGGAGCCAGTCAGAGAGTTACTGGTCTCACAGGACAATGGGAAACAGATTTCAAGAGCAGCAAAAAAGCTACATTTTTCTTCATGCCTTACAGGATAGAAAGGAGGCCACAGTACCGTCAACACCAAAAATCATTTTCAAAGAGTAGCAATTTACCTTATAGCCTACCTCTACCTCCCTATGAGAGGCCCTCCTTTCCTTACTAGGTAGGGACAAAAAAGGGGAGGGGGGGACTAGAAGAAGGAAATGACCTACTGGAGGAGGAGCTAGCACAGCATCTACTCATCTGTAATCAGCAAAGCCTCCAAGTTGCAGTAACAACTCCACAGGCCTAATGAAATGAGTTGGGGATAGTCCATAAAAGTTGTACTTAATGAGTGGGCAGTAAAGGAGTACAGCATGTCAAAGTTTTGGTTCTCAAAGAGACAAAGGAAAAGGAAGGATGTTCAGTACAGGGACAGAAAGGGCCAAAATAAATAGGTTTTTACTTCTTTACAGTATGTAAGTATATTTTACTACGAAGTTTTCTAAGTTTTTTCAGGGTCGCTGTTGTGTACAGGTGTCTGCTGCAGCAACCAGAGCAGATGTTCTTTTCCTCTTTCTCTAATAGCAATGTTTCCTAAATTTTGTGAAAGTGCAGTCCTCCTTCTGGACCTCCTAATCCCTATGCAGCTTCCTTTCCAACTAGTTGGTAGATTTTCACTAGCTTAAGTATTTCTTAACCTTTTCCTAGTGCTTTGTGGATTCCTCTGAGGCCCTTTATGACCCTTTGGGGACTGTGTCACAACTGAAAAAACACAGGCCTAAACTGAAGAGGAGGTAAATGATTTTCTACAATGCCTTACAAGTTTTAGGTGCTGTACAAAGAGAGGAGGTAGCTCTGAAATAAAGGATTAACCAAGGAAAGACTCATCTGATTTTTTAAAAAACGTCACTGTCCTTGAAAGAGTGAAATTGTGAACATCTGTGAATGGCAGCCTTTCTGTACACAGACCCACAGACTACGAGACGATCAAAAGTGCATGTGTGTGTCTACACTTTCTAAATGTACTGAAAGCTTGACAGACTTCTTGTGGACACTGGTGGTTTTGATATTTATGATTATAATCATCACCTTAAAACGCTGCAAACCCTTGATTGGAAATGCATCTGTACTGATATATCTTGTGTTTTCTCCTTGTCATACTTCAGAAGTAGCTAATTAAATGCAGGCTTCCTAAATGACTAGCACCAGAGCACAGCAAACTTGCTCAGTTTCTAGGCTCCATTATGTACACGTTCAGCAATAAAATACTTCTTTCAATTCCTGATCTGTCAAAGGCAAGGGCATCGTAACAGGAGTTACTGCTGGGGAGGTGGGGTTGGGCAAGGCATGGTGGCCCAGAAGTTGGGGTGGACGAATGCTTGATGATCCAGCTCATATGACCTAATAGACAGTGTCACTGCCTTTGGGAAATACAAGCCTCTTGACACATGCCCTTGGCTAGAAGGTCAGAATAGAAAAGCCCAAGCTCGGAAAATGAAGCCCTCCAGCTGAGAAAAATAATCCAACCATGGACTGGCAAAAAGCCTTGTTTTCCCCACCTGCTTTTTTTTTTTTTTTTTAAATGACTTGACATGTTGCTGTAGTGCACTTCACATCTGATTAAATTAGTCACATTGCATTATGCTGTATCAAATGTGACATGATGCAGTGGAATGTGAACGGTGTATAAGGATGCACTGGCATCAAATAACTGCTACCTGCTTCTGACTCACACAGGCATGTTAACAGCAGGTAAGAGAGATGTACGAGGTCCAAATCTTTGCTCGTTGTTAAATCATACTTTTGTAGTTCGTTATTAGGTTCTTCTATTGTTACACAACTTTGCATCAAAATAAGAATCTGCTACTGAA
Source organism: Rhea pennata (assembly GCF_028389875.1). Classification (NCBI taxonomy): domain Eukaryota; kingdom Metazoa; phylum Chordata; class Aves; order Rheiformes; family Rheidae; genus Rhea; species Rhea pennata. The sequence goes on along the minus strand of NC_084664.1, from coordinate 115,299,248 downwards.
GAAACTGTTAAATATTCCTCCTACAAGCCCTCTGCACCTGCTTGTGATAAGACAGAAAGAAGTATCTGATCAGGAATCTCTTGCAAGGCATCTCTTACAAGGATACTAGATACAGTAACTGAAAGAAGATTAGCAAGATGCTGAGTATATAGATAATTGTGACCTATAGAGAACAAGGGTAAGGCATCATGTTATTGCTTATGTACACACAGTGAGTATTATTCTTGGGCTGTAGGAATCATACCATCAGGAAACAGTAAATTGTGGTTCACTGACTAAGCACCTCCTGTTAGTCTTTTATCAGTGCAGCTCTTGTGGGGCTCTGGTAAGAGGAATTAAAGCTCTTACTCCCATGTAGAGCACAGAGAAAGTGCTGATATCACACCTTGCCTTTTGGGGGGTAAATGCCCATTTCCATGTATGGCAAAGCAGCTGGATGGAACAGAGAAAGTCCATGCTAATTTAATCTGGACAAGACCATTACAAGCACATAGCTCAGTACATATCCCATATGGACTTGATGTTTTGTCTAGGATTCCTGCAGAACAGCTTGAAAGAAGAACAGCTTTAGGAAGAGAGTTAGTATAACCATCTACCTGCCCCAAAAGTCTCTAGATCATTGTCATTTTTTTTTTTTGGATGGTCCCTGGAAGTAGGCAAGAGTATTGAATATTTAGCAACTGATAGAGCCTTCAAATGAAAGGACTACCTAAGCAATTAGTCATCACATGCTATGTAATATACTTTTCCTATGTGTATAATGAAATACATTTTATAAACTTTGGAGAGATCTGTGTTAGTTTTTCCTCCGAGGGTATAAGTTTTTAAGTTGTGGTCATAAATCACAAACTCTTTATCTCAATCTGTAGTGTTTTTTTTCTTCTGGTTCTAGAGGTCCCTGGGTCAGGTGTAGTGGGGATCTATGGTGCAACAGAAAGCTCTTCTTTCTCTCCTTTCTCCTTTTCTCTTATTTGTCCAAGGCTCCTGTGACCAAAGGAGGTTAATTAAATTGATGCAACAGGGACCCCTATGACCCAGGACTGTAAGGCACTACATAAAACTGAAGAACCAGATTTCTACAGCTGAGGAGGCTTCAGAACTCATTTCCTCAGTGGATTTTGTCATAATACACACGCTCACTACCCTGTTTTACCTGGGGACCCATGTCCTCTTTCTGTGCTTCTTGCACAGCATTTGTTTTTCTTGTCATAGGAGGATAATGGACAATTTTTGACAGTATTCCTGTGGCATCTCTTACAATGGAAGTCCTACTGCCCAGGGTTTCTGGGCACTGCATTGTCAGATAAGAGCAGGGTTACAATATAGCTGTGAAAAAAATATTGTTCAGGCTCTAAAAATAAAAGTCGTTTTCACATCTCTTAACTGCAAGTTACTGTATATTGTCTGATTCTCAGATGCTGTCATGTCTAAAAACATCATGATCTGAATTGCCTGATGACATCATTCAGTATTTTCTTTTCCTCCAAATTTCCATTCCAATTCTATTTTCTAATTAATGCATATATGTAAAATCTATGTTTACATAGCTGACCTTTTGTCTAAATTTGGCTGCATATAACAGAAGCTGCCAACACAAATTTCCATTGGTAATGACATGTTTAAGATTATACTGAGCTGCAAAACCTTCTACCTCCAATGGACAAGTGGAGTAAACAGGATACTGATCTCCACACCATTTCTGGACCTGAACTAACCCTGTACAGTACATTTCCAAAGGTCTGAATTACTTCCAAGATAACTAAGGTGTTCCTTCAACGATCTGGATTCAGATTCTTGAGTAGTCCCTGTTCTGGACTCTGAAAACTTGAAAAAAATGCATTAAATACTGATTATATAATTGCATCTGGAGTATGTCTGATGAGGAGAAAACGGCTGATGTTAGCATAGGCTGAAGGGGACACATTTCTGAGAGAATCCTCCCCAGAGGAGTGAGATGCTGTATAACAATGTTTGTGCTTTTAGAAAATACTGTTATGAGCAACCTGTGAATGGCAGAGCCCAATTTATGTTTTTTGAGATTATGCTAGCTCCAACCCAGGACAGAATCAGTGAGGAGCAAAGCTGAGATACAGCTTCTTTTTTCCTTCTCATTCACGAGGTGCATCTATATTCACTTGTTAGACAATAAAAAAGAAGAAATTTGACACTGCACTAGCAGTGAAACTAGGATTTTAACTGCCATTCAACCATTTGATTTGTCTAGAGATTCAGTATGTATATCTCAGTGCTGAGGAAAACAGGAATTACAACTTATTACTAAAGTCACCGGAGTGGAAAAGCTGTGACATCCCCCTCCCTCTTCATCCACTTGGTTTAGTCTGATAAGAAATGCACTGCTGAGGTGCCTCCAGAAATGCATGTGTGTGTGTAAGTGTGTGTACACACACGCATGTCTAAACATGAAAATTAGAGCATGTCCATCCAACGAAAGCAGTGTGAGTGTTTCCAGTCTCTACCAAAACTTGCACTGGAAATGCACATACAGATGGGCACACCAAGGAGCAGGGGAGTGTAGCTGCCTTTGTAGGAAAAAATGTAGAATTTCACAAAAACATATGAATTAGGGCTACTACTGCTGCTATAAAAACAAAGAGGGAAACAAGTCTTCGGTCATTCCTGAGCGGAGAGAGGGCTGCTGCCTGCTGGAGGGCTGGGCAGCATGGGGAGGAGGAGGAATTGTAATTAAGCCTAGCTAATAAATGGCCACAAATTTAGGAGTGCAGGCATCCTGGGCTTCTTACAGCTAAGGAAAAAAGAGCAAGAGAGCAGCTATTCCAGGAGGCATTTCAAACCCAAGAAAGCTGGGATTGCTCTTTGGGGGGCTGTCTCTCTACGCCGGTTCCACAGCGACTCCACGGGAGCTACTCATGTGAATCAGACATCTCAGTGAAGATGAACCTGAGCTTTTGGGGCTCCAAAACACTAACAAGTTGCTGCAGAGTAACAGGGGATTCTTAGGAAATGATCTCAGTAAACTCCTGCTTCAGAAAGGCACGCAGGTGTCTCTGTGTGTACTTGTTATGCTCAGCTCTCTTGGGAGCTGCCTAACCACCCATCTGGGTGTCCCTTTAAGGATAAATAAAGGTTAGGATGTGCTGTTTATGGACTTGAAAGCAGAGGCAATGCAAGCAAAGGCCTGAATGGGTCCATCGAGTGGACTAGAGGTGGGTTTAGGACTAACGATTGCGAGTGCCTATTTGTACCCCCTCAGTTTTGAACCCATCAGTCAAAATGAAAGCAAAGCAGACAGAAGCCTTGTGAACTGGGGAGAGAAGACACCTGAGAGATTACCTTCATCTCCCTAGAGGAACCATTTGGAGAATGAACTGCTGTTAAACAGATGCTTTTCCCTGGTAACTGCCTCGTGTGATCCGAGGAGCGCCCAGGAGCACTTTTGCACTCCCAGGTTTGAGTACACGCCCCAGCTAGGTCCACACCAATGTGAGACCAGCAGGCTCCCTCATGCTCCAGCTTCCACAGGAGAAAAATCCAGGTGCATGTGAACATAGCTTTAGAAAGGAGCCAAGCACTCGCATAAGGCCACAGTGTTTTGATACAACCTCTTCCCTAAGGAAGGCCGAGAAAAGAAATTCCAGCTCAGAGGAGATTCTCTCAGGTGCTTAACGGAGGCCTCTCTAAGCTGCATTTAAAGCTTTGCCCCACAGCCCTTCACCTGTGATTTTACACTTCATACACCTCGGGTACATATCACACACACTTACCAACATGTGAGGACATTTTTCAGTTTTTCATAGTCATGCACCAAAACAGAATTCAGGCTAATCTGCTCACTATGGAATTTGCATATACGCAGAGTTTCATATCAAGTGAGATGCACTTTGTATGAACTCTGTAGTTCTTATATAACATTTTCAATTAATATCTGTTCACTGGTTTTAATAGCTTTCTCCTATAATGTTTACAAGACTGTATAGACTCTCTCTTTTGACTAATTAACACATCTTTAAATTCCTTTGACTAAAGCTTTTGAATGTCTGGTGAGTAATACTTTGATTTATCAGGCTTTAGATCCAAGTATTTGGGGAGGGAGGGGTCATATGTTCATTAAAAAATAATCTTTAGTATGCTGTCCTGCTGTCCTCTCATGGTAAGGCTATGCAGCAATCCTTTCACTATGTTGTTTGGCATTTTAAAAGCTGCCATTTTATTTGTGCTTTACTTTTGATGGTGCCGTTTCACTTTACGTAGGGAAACAGGGATAGCTAATTCTGCCCAAAGAGTTGTCGCCTCAAGAAGACGCCACACTCCCTTCAACAGTCTGGTTCTGCTTAAATGAAATTTATAGAACCATGAAAATTGGAGTTGCCTTTGTCCCAGGAGCACTGCTCTGTGATGAAAATGATCCTTGCATGTAGCCTATAGGAAAAAAAAAAAAAAAAAGGAAAAGAAAACGGAAAAAAAAGGATAAAATCCTGTATCATCTTCCACAGCTTGTGTCACCATAATTGCTGAAGAAAGAGAGGAGACCCAATTTTCCATGTAGGAAAAGTTACTCACAGCCTTTACAAAAACATTGGTTGGAAAGCTACATCTTTAAAACAGAGCTTCTCTCCATCCCCAGTTGCACAGAAAAACAAAACTTCCTTTTCTTCACAAGGAATTCTCGGTATTGATAATATCTTCAATTTTATCCTAGAGTATTTGGGTGTTCTTCTGAGACTGCCTGTCTCTGGACCTATGTGTTTAAATGCAAATTTCTGATTTTTTTAATTCCTCACTTCAGCATCTCTGTGTTGGGCTAATAACTTATCTAAAAGAGTAGTCAGTCAAAGTAGCTAGCATAGATCTTTATAAGTGGCTGAAGTTTCTTCTGTGCTTGAAGAAGCAATAAAGACTTGGTTTAAGAATCATAAGTGGCATCTGACTTAGCAGCCTTTGAAGTGAACGTGGAAGTTCACAATATACTGATATTTTTTCAGGTGGACATGACTGACACCAGGGGGTTGTATTTTCCAGATTTTCTTTGCAATCATAACACTAAGAGATTTCTTTTTAAAACAAAGAAAAATAAAGCCGAAGCTCCAGAGAGAGTGGACAGTCTGCCTCTTCTAATCCTTTTCTGAGCTTTTGTGTTCAAATCAAGCAACGCAGAGGACTCAGAATCTTCAAGACTAGATTTTAGTATCAATATTCACTAAGGAGTACAGCACTATTAGGTAAATTAAAATAAATTCTGAAAGACTCTGTTTCACCTTGCACTAAGTGCTACTTAGAATACAGTAAGTATTAGAGTGCTTACACATTAAGGTAAAAAAGCAACAACAACGACAAAGACCACAGCTTATGCTTTTTCATTGTTTTATTTCCATAGAGAAATTTACCTGCCCACATGGAGAAATAAAAAAATAGCAATACAGCTCCTTAAATATAGTTTCCATAATGACCTTATAACAAGAAAAGCTGGTGGCCTCAGGTGTTATATAGTTCTATTAAAAAATAAAAACATTTTTACTGCTTATTAACTTGCTATACCCAACAATTTTGGTTGAGGTTTTCAGTATCAAGTATCTGCCCACGCTGACTGGTTTTAAAAATCTTGGTCAAAACCTTTGAGACTACAGTAGTAAAACAATGAGGGTGCTGTTCTTCCCAAATTTAAAATTCTAGTAACCTTTTCTTTGAGAGATTTTAAAGTTCTTTATACTTTGAGACAAAGTTTGGATATTTGGCAGGGAGTGACTTTTCCAGCCAGAGGTGGTCTTCCAGACAAACCTTCCCAAAGGCGATGAAGTGCCCAGCTTCTCAAGTGTTGGATTAGCAGCATCATGCCTCAAGATTTGGTGCCCACTAGGCACAGTCCAGCCAACAATCCAGCAAGATTTTCTCAGATTCCTGCAAATTCCTGGCACCAAGCTGCTGGGCTGTGGCTTGATGCCCCCTCAAGCCCTGTTCACTGTAGCACAGGCAGCAGAATAGGTGGCCGAGCCAAAGAAGGGGGCAGAAAAATCAGATCCTTGATATCTCATGTGCAGTATCTGAAATTATTGAATACTTTGGATCATGTGCCTTTGCTCCTCATGCATAAAACACAGATAACAGTATTCCCTTATTTTATTTCAGTGTTGTGAAAATGAGTTCCTTAGTGTGTGAGGCTGTCCAATATTGTGGCAAAGAGTACCATAAAAAAAAGCCCAAAGGGAAAGGAAGAATTCTGTCTTCTGAGCAGGATTTGAATATTGTGAAGTACATAAAACATGAGGCCACACACTGAATAGCTGAAAGAAAACATTGGGTAGCTGTTCATTTTTTTCAAGCGCTGGGTCCAACAAATATCCCGTGGAGGAAAGAATGTGATCAGCTAATAAAGAATCTTATTCAAACATGATATTGTGGCAAGGACGACCTGAATTCTAGCATTTGAAGTCTTGCAAGTGCTTGCTTTTTCATCCTCTTTTGTATCTTATGTTTTATCGCATTCCTTTAATTTTGAGCATGTGATACAACCTAAAGTGTGAAGGATCTCTTTGGCAGTCAAGCACCGTCATTCATCTATACTGCAGAAATAATTTCAGTCAGTGTCTGCTGAAAACAAACTGTGATGAGCATACTTCTTTTCAAGCATGTCAATGTAAAGCAGCATTTAACATACAAGACATCCTCAAAAAAAAAAAAAAAAACAAAAAAAACCAATGAATTGGGGAAGAAATGAACAAAGGAAACAGTATGCCCAAGGAAGTACTAATTTAGCCTAGCAGAGGGCTGAGAAGAGCTGTTGAACAATTTCATTATCGCATCCTTTTCAAAGAAGGAAGACGCCTGCTTTCCTATTTCATGATAATTGGATGAAGAAATGTGGGTGGGAGCACAATTCATTGCAAAATTTGATGAATTATTTACTAATTAAGGAGAGAAACAGGATAGTGTGAGCTATATTACTTTGATATGAATGTTCCTTTTATTATATTATTTATACACATGCAATTGTTGCTTTTATTAACTAAGAGGTTAATCACTTGAATGGGATGCTTTGCATTCTTTACAATTACACACAGTAGCAAATTGGCTAATTTTATGTGAAAAAAAAATAACCTAGCAATTCTTCTCATACTTATCTGTATGGTGCAGTTTAATAACATTTCTGCACTGTGTAAAATGAGTAAACCAGCTGGTCTCATGTTTTGGCAGCAGCACTACACATTGCAACACAGCACGCAGAGGCTCAGGAGCCCTCTGGGTGATGCCACACCACCCCCTCGGGGTGCCAGGTGAACCTGGGGACACACTGAGTGCCCAGCGGGCTGCGTGCAGGGCAGTCTTGGCGCTGATTTTGAAGGGGGGCCGCCTCATTTTTTCTGCAGCTGGGAGGGCCATTTTGTTCTAGGGTTATCATTTCTGCCGCAAACTAATCACTGTCTAGACTGGATGAAATCAAAACCGCCCTGCTGCCTGCATTAAACCCTAGCAGCCTAGCAGACGCAGCATCCCTCTTGGATCCATCCCTTCTGGAGCTCAGGGATGGTTCTGACCCTCACCTCCTAATATGAGGCTTCAGTGTCCTCACATGCTATTAAGTTGCCCACAAGCTTTTACCCCATACCATCAGCCAGGCTGACCTGGCTAAGCCTGTTGGTGATAAATCCACTGTGCACCTACTTCCAAAAAGCACATCCAGCTGTTCGGACTTTTGTTGGACATGGGACTTTATGGAATCAGTGCTGTTTGGATAGGATCAAAATAATGGAAATGTGTGCCTATAAGAAAATGATTTTTCCTCTGGACATTTCTTCGTATCTAGATCATCTCACCAGAACTACAGTGGAGCCCATATCGTAACAGTCCATGCCATTTATAAATATATATATATATTTCTACATACATTCAGATTGTAAAAAAAAATACCCAAACATGTGGTCTCCAGGCAGAAACACCTACCTCTATTAAAAACATATAAAAATATGAAGGCATCTCTGTTTAGATTCCTCATTCACATGCCCTACCCTTTCTTTCCTGATGCATACAAAGCCATCGATATATAAGCTTCATTTGTTGGTCATTAAAAAAAATAATAATAAGTAAACGTAGATGGTTTAGGCTCATGATGTAATAAGCCATTTAATGATTTTTCAATGATTTTATAGAAAAAAAAGTATCTTATTGTTCACTAGAGATAGGGGATGGGAGGTTAATATACATTTTGTTTTTTATATGAATCATTTTGGGAACATTATTAGTTTTTTTTTTCTCAATTTAACCGCATGGGGTTTTATTAAATTTTAAAATGAAAAAAAAGTGCAGATGGGGCAGCTCAGCTACCTAGCTCACTGTTCACATCTTCATAACACACCACAGTGCGGCCAAACCATGACTGCAGCCCAGGGAAGTTCTGGGAAACGTCTGAGCCCAGTCGTGAAGGTAACTCTTCACTACAAGGAACAGACGTTTTCTCCCTCTGACAAACTCATTCCTTCTCACAACAGCAGTAGAGCTCATTACTCCGGCCAGCACAGCTGTTCTACGTTAGCATCTTTTCCTCAAACTATGTTACTGGGATGCAGCTGAATATGACCCAAGAGCCCACAGTAGCTGAGTCCAAGAGAAAAGAACATTTTTAACCTGCCTGACTCTGAGATGACTGAACATCCCTGCAGTTGGGCAGGTGTATTATGAAGAAGTAATAGCCCAAACATAAATATCCAATCTGCCCATAATGTGGAATTAAGGGCTGAAGAAGCTGCAATGAATGTAAGTAAGAAACAAGCTCCATGATCTCCAGTCTCCAAAGGAAGAAAGAGTCCTCTACAGCCCATAGGGCTGATCAAACTCCTGATTGTTATTAGGTTTGACAGTTTTGGGGGATACCTCTGCACTTCCAAATAGTTGTTCCAGATTGACAAACAGAAGGTACACAGAAATAATCCATTAAAAAAAAAATACTCGGAGAGTGGTGGGTCAAAACTTCCTATTCTGTAACATTAAAATGTGTTAAGGTAAAATATAAGCATAGTTGACTATATTAGGCATTCTTTCACGGAGGTATGAATGTGAAATGAATGAAACTTATTCAAATGAATTTTCTTTTACCTTTCTGAAATGCTTCATCTCAGAAAGATCGCATGGAAAACTCCATCAAAATTGGTAACTTTTTCTTAAATATTTATTCTCTAACAAATAAATTTCTTTTTTTAAATAGAAAATCTGTCAATCAAAATTTATTTACTTGCCCCTATTTCTCTGTTGTGGTTGCAAATCAAGCCTGTGGTCTGGGCTAAGATGCCATCCCTCAATGCCAAGGTGCAGGCAAGGCTGTGGGTGCAGGGTCTCCCCAGGAACAGGCACTGTAAAGTACGGAAGTCGGGGAGGTCTCATCCCTTCAGGCACCTCTGCTGATCTGTTGCACAAAGCCGTTCCCAGGTTTGGGGACAGCAGCTGCCTGACCTTTCCTTCCCAGAGCCTCAGCATGATAGCGGTACAGAGGCGGAAATGGGGGGAAATATATGTTTTTCAGAGTCCCCCTTTCCCCCCAAGTTTGCACACATTCTTATAATGGAGCAATCAGGCCATGTAACTCAATGATTTTGGAGGTCTTAATCAGTTCAAGGCATAAAACCATAAGCTAGATTTGTAAGGAAGTCAAGTACCTAGCACTGCAGTTAATCTCTAGCTAAAGGAGAAAAGAGGGGACACAGCAGTGGTGAGTACCCAGCTTGCAGGACCAGCTCTACACCTAATTGTGACTCCTCTTGAAAAGGTTAACTCAGTGGAGTGAGATACTCTAATGTGAGGAAAATCAAGAAGGCACAGATTTCTGATGGATGGATTCATTCACGTTGAAGTCAGAGAATGCCGTCCCAGATTTTCCCTCTTTTCCAGCTTTGAGGCTCTCACATTAGCGTGGGTACTGTGTGAACATCCCACTGGTCAGGCAAACTCATTGTAGCGCTTTGTATGGCTGGGCTAGTTATAGCTGCAGTTTTTAAAATGAAAATTTAATAACAGCCCATATGGTTATAATTAAAGAAAAAAAATCCATTTACATTTTAAAATGCACACGTTTTATTGAAAAAAGCTTACATAAACACATCTGGAACACAGCTTTAGATAAAAAGCATATGTAAGGTTTGATTCTGTTATTGCTTATGCTGGAGTAAGTCAAAAATGACTCCATCAAAGCAAGTTCACAGGTGTAAGGCCAACGGGAGATCAGAATCTGACCTCAGGCCTTTAATTTCAACAAACAGAATATTGCCAAGTTTTACTTCAATCTTGCAACTTGGAAGAGAGGAGAACCAAACGTTTACAGCCCATATGAAGAATTATTATATTACGAATAACTGAAGTTTATAGAAAAATTGTTTCCAATGGTTAGACCTAGGAGTCTACTCTCCACAAAAGCAGACGAAAAAGCAGGCACTGACCTCTCAGCTTTAGCAGGTTTTTATTGAGAAGTCTGTGCTCGTGACTATGTCCAAATTTCTTCCATGCACTGCTACAAGTAGTCCATCTTTCATTTTATCTTTTAGAACCAAAAAGAAATGTAACTGCAAATTATTATATCACATTTCATCAGGTGGATTCTCAAAGTACTTTTATGGTCTCTATTTTGCCACAGATTTTTACATGGGTTTCCTTTTCATTTCAGCCATTTGATCCATGCACAAATAAATGAGACAAATAGATAACATACAAGTATTTCTCTGTTGGTTAGGAACTGTTACAGAGGGCCTGAGTACTTGTCACATTTACTGAAATAAATAAGCAATACAGTCTTTCAGCTCTGTTCAGAACAGATCCTCGGCAGTGATACACAAACTAGACAGACTAATCCTATTCTGAAAAAGCAGGTATCTTGGGGTTAAACATATTCCATTTTGAGCAGGATCCCTGAAAAGTCAACTAAAACATCATGACAGGAAGTTAAATGTGTGTTATACTGCATCATGGGACACAAAGCACATTCACGACAAATACGGTCCTTCTTATTTTTGTTTTGTATATGTTCTGCATCCAGCAGGGCAGTAAATTAAAAACATCTCACTGAAGTAATAGTAGATAATTTATTCCCTTTTTACAAACTGTTTTTAGCTTTCAGACACGGGAGGAATGGCCCTCTCCTTGCAGCCAACATCATCTCTTTTCCAGTGGGATTTGTCTTTCTACTGACCAGAGAAGACTCAAGGTTTGTAAGCTGCCAGATCTGCAATTTCCTAAGGAAGTGAATATGAAAGCCTTGGAATTCTAAGTGGGCTACGTGTTTCTGTGTATGTATATTATTGCACTGTCTGGGACAGACTTGCTCTGTGTCATGTTGTGACCAAGAAGATGAACATGTGTACTCTCACACTTCATTTAATTCGCTGCTATAATGCTATAATTTCTGAGGAAGAATGTGGCAACCAGCTAGCAGTCCACAACAATATTGTAAACTGTGAATAAAAATACTGTGTCTCGTATTGAAAGGGTGAATTTTAGATCAGGAGGAATTAGTTACTCGGACTGCAATTTGATCATGAGACGAAGCTACCACCCTTACATTTTGAAGCATGCCATGGGATCCTTAATGACCACAGGTGGTCAAGACCTCAGTTTTATGTCTCATCATAGATAGACAGAGCAGCCTTTATAGATCTAGGTACAACTAACCGCTAACAAAAGCTGAAACTTTTACATTTAATGAAGCTGAGGATCTAAGAGCAAAGAGCAACTATTGAACTTGTTATGGACAAACTCAGAGTCTGATTAAGTCCATGGAGCATTCACTCAAAAAAAGAAGCCCACTGTGGTTTGCATGTCATCTCTCCTCCTTTGTTCTTACAGAAATCACTAGATTCTGGTCTATGGACACAAAAAAGGTACCTGTTCTGTGCACCAAGGCCAAATACTTCATTTACACTGAAGCAATTGTCCTCCGCCTGTAAGGTACCTTGGGAATACACTGCTGTGGGACTGAGAGATCTAGAACTGGATTCTTACCTGAGAGAAGCATAACTTAAAACAAGCCACTTGGCCTCTGAAATCTCTCTGAATATTCTCTCTGAATATTGTCACTAACTTGCTACAGAGAGCTCTGGGAGCCTTGGGTGTCAGGATGGGTGTAATGGTGTAAAAGCTCCAAAGAGATGGAAAATTTTTGAAATCCCCTCTGCCAAAAGAGCCATTCGCCTTTCTTTTGTGATTTGTGAATTACCTTTTACAGTATAATAATGTGTGAAATGTGTGTTATTTTAAACAGTTTTTGAGTGCGGGGCAGTATGGCAAGTCTGGCAATACACACAGATAACCAAGTGGAAGAAATGGGGCTGTGTTCTGTAGGCTCCCAAGGTAATGATAGCAAGACATTTCCTTTGGATTAGGGCGCTAATGTTTTTTTATTTTTGTGGTATAATTGAAGATGTCTATAATTTGGGGGTTTTCCTTTGAACTGGACTGGACTGGAGGGAGTCCAGCGTAGGGCTACAAGGATGATCAGAGGGCTGGAGCATCTGCCCTATGAGGAACAGCTGCGAGAGCTGGGCCTCTTCAGCCTGGGGAAGAGAAGACTGAGGGGGGATCTTATCAATATCTATAAATACCCTAAGGGGAGGGGGAGGTCGAGGATATGACCGGACTCTTTTCAGTGGTGCCATGCAACAGGACAAGAGGCAGTGGGCACAAACTGCACCACAGGAAGTTCCGCCTGACCGTGAGGGGGAATTTCTTCACTGTGAGAGTGACAGAGCACTGGACCAGGTTGCCCAGAGAGGTTGTGGAGTCTCCTTCTCCGGAGATGTTCAAAACCCACCCAGATGCGATCCTGTCTAACACGCTCTAGGTGACCCTGCTCGAGCAGGGGGGTTGGACTAGATGATCTCCAGAGGCCCCTTCCAACCTCATCCGTTCTGTGACTTGGATGTGTTGAATTCAGACCCTCTTGCTTGTGCAGTTTCCAGGCCACTCTACAAGTGTGTGATGTTTTTGTGTTTCACAGTTATTTTCTGCTGCTCCATTGCCAAACTTCACAATTAGCAGGAATGTGCAAACATTCCTCCCGAGTCTGACGGAGCAGAGACCTGTCTGTACGCTGAAGGTCATGTGAGAAGTTTCAGCAGGGTGCATAGTCTGAAGCAACAGCCTCATGACATCCTCCTTGCAGCCCAGAGCATTCATTCTAGATGTTTTCTGACCACAGTTTGGCTGCCCTTAGTGTTTGTTTTGGAGTTGAAAACTATACCCAAAAGGAGAGTGGTGTTTTTATTGCCCAGTGGGAGGCTGAGCCTGCAAATCGGATCTGATCTGACTCACCACTGTAGGAGAGAAAACAAGAACATCCTGAGGCTTGATCCAAGTGTGGAGTCCTTACCTAAACCCCCTGCCCTAGGGAACTCCAAAAGCTGTGTTTTGGCAATCCTTGAATTTCTGAAGAGTTATCCAGAGATTGCTTCCTATGTGATCAGAGTTTCTCGGAGGAGTTTTCCTATAGCAATCAAGGGAGATAAGGATTACTTGAATTTTGCATAATTACATGTAGTTTGAAGTAGCTCTCTTTGTAAGCATAGTGTTTTCATTCTGTTTTATTGTACATAAAGATTTGTTTTATAAACCTTTTCCTCATACATGAAAGGATACTTTGGAGGCTATATTCTGTATGTTGATTGATCTTACAGGTCATTTAAAAGGTAAGATGCTGGGAAGTATTCACATCTAAGTTACACTTGCATTTGGGCAAAATAATTCAATTCTGTTGGGAGACATCGATATTAACTCATAGCAAAAGGGTACTAAGTTTGGGGCCCAAGTCTGAAAAACTCGGCCTTAACCTTTGTGCACTTCTCCCCTGTATGCAATGGCATAAAAATCATTTCTCTGTCTTTGTTAAAGCAGTCTGAGGTCTGCATATGAAAGGCACTGTAAAATGTTAAGCATATTGTTGTTTTTGACCACGAATAATGTTGACTTTGAAAGCAGAGCCTGTTCACTTTTCATCATTCAGAAAAATGATACTGAGAGAGAATTACAATGGGAATTAACTAAGGACACATGAAAACTATGAAGGGGGCTTCAAGGCAAGTGCTATCCTTTTTCCTCTCTTATAGATCAAGTGGAATGAAGCGAGCAGCAAAGATTAGCAAGAGGTCATATTTTAATACTGGAGGCATTAGATAAAGACTAATCTAAAAACAAAACCTCTAGTCAAAAGGATGAATAAAATGACAGATTCCTTAAAAAATAAATAGGAGTTCCATATCAGAAAAAGTATGAAACTCCTGCTTTTATTGCACTATACTGGTCTTCTGGTCTTCTGAATACGGACACTCAGAAGTTAAGTGTCAGTGACAAGCTCTCCACATACAATTAATAAGAGCAAGCTGGTTCCAAGACGTGACATGGCAGACGTGTAATACTGTGTAATATTGCACAGGGCCTATTTTATCTTTCTAAAAGCCATACTGTATAGTACTGAACTACTTTTACTAGTCCCTCTGATGGATACGAAGTGCAAAGAGGAATCCATATGGCCCTGTGGAAGTATAACATCACATTCTTCCAGCTTATACAAGTTTAATGGCACTGAATTAGCATGGGCTGCCCTTTGGTGCTAATTCTTTCTGCACTCAGGGAGTTAAAGGAGCTTCATACTATCCAGATGTTCAGTGACTCCTGCAAATGAAAGATTAGCAATTTTTGCAACTGCTGCTCTTTCTTCTACTCCCTTTTTAAAGCTGATATTTTCCTTAAGAACTTGCTTAGTATCTGAGTCAGAGGAATCTCTTCCCTGAGGTAAATCAATCAATAGGCTGTACAAGAAAAGGAACAAAATGTAGAGGAGGTAAGCCTGAGTTGTATTAATTTGTTTACAGGAATTGCCTTCCAGGGACCAATATATTCATCCTGGGGTTTCATTTTCTTATGTGAAATAGGAATCAAACACAGCATTATTTCAGGGTATAAAAATAATAATAATGAAAAGAAACCCAAATTTCTTCCAAAAATGTCTTTTTTAGTGCTAGTGAATAGGTGTCCCTTTTCATTTTTCAAATTAAAGTCTAGGCAAGTAATGCATATATGAGAAATACAGCTATCTTAACTCCCACATGCCACCATCATGGCTTCCCAGAAAGAAATAAGAAAAGTAGCCAAAATGAATTCCAATAAATGAATGCCAGTTTAATATCTGCTAAGCCTGTCTTTCGTATATGTAGGTTTACTCAGGCTCCTGCTGTGGCAAGAGCTGTTCAAGCATAGAATAAGTAGAGTTCCAATGAGACAAAACCTTCTGCCTCAGCTGGCATTTAAGAACCTGTTTTCTTGCTACTCTCAGTAAGAATTTTTCTAACCTTATCAGAATTGCTGGATTTCACATCTTGCTCTAATATGTACTTTTCCAACGCTCTGGTTATCATAGAG
This sequence comes from Rhea pennata, assembly GCF_028389875.1. Classification (NCBI taxonomy): domain Eukaryota; kingdom Metazoa; phylum Chordata; class Aves; order Rheiformes; family Rheidae; genus Rhea; species Rhea pennata. The sequence continues at coordinate 115,283,885 of NC_084664.1, read as the reverse complement.
GAAGGAAGCAATGGATTGTCTTAAGCAGAAAGCAATGTCAGATACATGTTACCAGTGTTGTGACTAGTCTTCATGATACTTGACTGATAGCCTGAACATAAAGACATGCACCAAGCTGCTGTTGCAGCTCTCCGTTGGCCTTCTGTGGTGAGCAGCCCTGTGTTAGTAGCCAGAAATTGCTGTGCTTGAGAACAAGCTCCTTCTCACTGCATTGGCTTCTAAAGGAAAATCAAGGGGCCATATTAGCATCTCATGTTAGTAAAGTTGGTTTTCAGATATGCTGGTAATTAGTTGTCTTAAGATGGTGCAGGCTTACAATTGTAACTACTTGATTTTTATTGCTTATTAAATTTGCTGGATATTGATGTTTGTTTGGGATTTATTCTGATGGCCCTGTAGGCAGCCCCAGGCCTCGCTGTCCGCTGCGTTGCTGTCCCTCCCTTAGCCTGTCCCCAACCCCACAGTGGTGCCTGATGCCCAGAGCTGGGGCTGCCTCCAGTGCCCTGCTTCCTCATGGAGTGATGGGACAGGCCTGCCACCACTAGAATTCCCCACTGGTACCCATTCCCAGGGCCCATGGCAGCCTGGCATTTTTCACTTCTGTTTGAATTTAATTTAATTTACAAGGGGAAATTAAAAATCTTCCTATACAAATTATTTATTTCAAATCAAAAGCCTGATGGTGCATCATGCATGAATAGTTTGGAAATCAAATGAAAAGAACAGCACTTTCCTCCTGATTCCAGGAGTAGGAGGCCTGTGAACTTCTGATGGTGCCTCCTGCGCCTCAAGTCCTCGAGGCTGCTAGCCAACTAGTGTCAGGAGTACTGCAGACTTGAGCAGTTCTTCTCCAAAAAAATGAGGACTCTGACCTTCTAATGTCTTAGCCCTTCAAGGAGACACAACAGTTCAAACAGTTTTGAGCAGGACCAAAAGTGACGAGACATTTTGAGAAAAGGGGGTTTCATCATAGATAATTACAGGCTTACAAAGATGTAACTATGATCCATCAGAGCTTCCTAGCCTGAGGCACAGAGCTACTTTTTAAATGGTCCAAGCCTCATATGGATCGGGTGCAGAGTGGGACGTGGGATACACAGACTCCTACCTCACATGTACATTTCTTACCCAGTATTGCTCTGGGAGGCAAAGCTATTTACATGAAAACTGTTATTTGCTGAGACCACTAATTACTCAAGTTATTAATGAAAAGGAGCTGCAGAGCAGAGCAAATACATGAAATGCCAATCTCTCTGTAGAAAGTCTCCAAACTCTACCAGACTTCATGAAATTGGAAAATTTATCCATCGTTTATCTGCTTACAGTGACTGTAACTATTTTGTTTTTTTCCAATAATAAAGGACTTGGAAATTTGGAGATGGAAGGAAAGAGAGGGGAGAGAGAAGGGGAGAAAAGGGGAAAAAATCAAATTCACAAAGAAGGATCTTCCATCAATTTAAACCAATGTGAGTTTCTCAAGAGATGGAACAGCTGATTCTTTAGGATTTAACTCTCTTCCCCTGCTAAACTTTTTTGACATTTTAATGGCCAGTTATGCTTATATATTTTATACAGATCCATAGAGTTTTACTTTGATGAGATCTGCTTGGAATTAATCTTTTTAAAGGCAAAGTTTATAATCAGACATAGTCTAGTACATATTTTTGCCTTTGTAAGCAAATGCTTGATTCTATATCTGGAAGGTACCTCCCCCATCAAAAGAAAGCAAAATCTCTGAAAGTGGAAGTTAGATATTAACATGTTACTTTCTTCTTTCTGCTAGCTGCTTCTGCAAACCATGGGCTTTGGAAAGGTCAGAGAAGCTCCAGCAGCTGGTTAAGAGACTCCTGTCTCTTGTCATTCCAGCAGAAGCAGCAGTTTGTGGATGCAGCAGAAAAGAGTTTCAGCAAAAGGGGCAAGGAGCAATGGAGAAAGTTAATGATCAGACCAAAAACATCCCACTCTTGACAGCTAATAGCTTTACCTCTGTGTTAGTAAGGTCTACAAACCCAATCAGAGCGTAACAAGTGGGAGAGTATGATACCTAGCATCACAACCTAATTTGGGAATTAAACACTCCAGTGACAAGAGGCAGATATTTAGAGGGCATTGAATCAGCAGCAGAGGACAAACTCACCACAGAGACTTTGCTGATCTATCAGAGAAAAGCTGCTGATGCCCAAGCAAGTAGCTCACATCCAAGCCTCTCACCACTAAGGTGAGAAAATAAAGACAATCTATTATTTTGGTGCAGTTCTTTTTTATTTTATCAAAAGGGGCTAAGTCTTGCTTCTCAGCACACAGAACCAGACAACAGGAGCCAGTTTCACTGTTTGCAGCTCCGGCCTTCTTTCAGTCATTCAACCCCCAAACTCTCTCTCCAGGTAGCTGTTTTGCTTTGGGGCCACATTAATAGTGGAATACATCTGTCTCATTTTACCTCACTGACTCTTCCCTCAGCTTTGGCCTTTCTGCTGTTTCTCAGAGACACCGGATTATAGCCCACTGAGTTAGCCCATAGTTTGCTGTGCCAGTCACCGGGGATGCTGCTTGGTTTGTAGGTAGTGTGGTTTTGTGCTAAGTTTTGCCCTCTTTCGAGGAGCGGTCCTATCCAATTGGATACCTGATATCACAAAAGGACACTTGTGACTTTCTACAGGTATATGAAAAGAAGGTGGAAGAATACTTCCATCAATTAGAAAACTGTATAGTTTGTCCCTCGAGAGTATTCCAAAAGTTCACTAAATCATTTCTGCAGACTGCAAATGCAATAGGTCTCTTACTCCAGTAGAAAAGACATTCTTGAACCCAACAAATGACAAGAGACGACTTTGTGTCCACCGCTACTTTTTAGTCTCCAGATACAAGTCAGAAGACAAAATATTCTTCCTGTGTGACCAGGTATAATGTGAGCTCCTTCCCATATAACAAGTCTGTGCAATTCTGGAAATATCTCAGGATAATTAGTTTCCACAAGGAAGCCGTAGTCACTAGAAAACATCACCACCTCACCTCTTCCCCACTCCTACTTTCTTCTGTATGATGGGAAATCATCTTCCCTCTCTGAAACTCAATCCCTGCTCTCATTTCCCTTCTGGTTCTCAGCCCAGCAGCAACCCTACATCAGTCATGTTCCGTGAGTCTAGATGGCCTTCTCTGCAGCCATGGACTGTCTGAGGCATCAGACAACACCGGTGGACACCTCAGAGTAGGAACAGTATCTCTGTCACATCATTGGTGTTACCGAAATTTAGGCAATAAAAATGAGTATGTATTTGCATGAGTAATACAAATCATCTTGGTTATCTGGCTTCTTCTCTCCTTGAACTCCAGTGGCTCCTCATATTTTGGAATAGTATAGTGCAGGAAGATAGTCTCCCAGGCACTGAGTTTCCTCTGCTGGGCTTGAGCCAGCTGCTCTCTGCCTGTTTTCTCTCTCCATTGACAATTTATTGGCTGTCCTACACCTCCTTTTTTTAATCTTAAATTTTCCCTTTTCTGGGCAACCTTATACCTAGCTCACCTGGCAATATATTTCCTCTGTACTTGGGCAAAAACATGACAACTGCAAGGAAAAAAAAGAGCCATCCCTCAGGGAACCCACCACAGCACCGCAGCCGCGCCTGTTAACATCAAAATACAGCGTGCGTGGGAAATGAAACTGCTCTTCCATTTCAGTGCTACCTTCTGGCTGTACCTTTATACTTGGCTTACTTGGATCATCTCAACAGGCTCTGGAGGATGATCTCAAACATCCTTGCCTCCCACCTCACCAATGGTCTCTCCTTGCACTAGATTCAGAAATCAGTTTCCCTATTCCCTTTTCCAGTTGCTATGCCCAGCAGCTCCCGCGGGTATTTATTTCTATGCTCGGCTTCAGAAAGCATGTTTAAAATCACTTTACATTTAAATTAGCTAAGGGCCGTATTGTTTGGATTATGACTAGAGAACAAGTGTGTCGTAACTCTTTCCTCTCCTTTGAAATTTAACATCAAGATCGAGGAAGGACGGAGTTTTCCCTCTCAGGCTCTGCGTTTGTCCTTCCTCTCGGTAGGTCCTCATTTCTGAGACTGTTAGGAATAAACAGCATGTCCGTGATTGGGACTAATCAGAACTGGCCACAGGATGTCACTATTACTCCACAAACACACTGAGTGAGATGTTTGTTTATGGAAGGGCAAGGTCTGATTTTAATTCCCTGCAACTCATATGCTGTCAGCACTCAGCTCTGGCATGGTGTCTCAGGATACACATCCTGCTGTTTCTTGACATGGCTCCTGGATCCAGCTCTGTGCATTAACATGGTGTAGGTGGGTGTGGGCATGTGCACGTGTGTGTGTGTTTGTGTGTGTGTGTGTGTGTGCGCACTAGTTTTGCCTATCTAAGGGTTTGCAGAACCCTTGGATTTCACCTTGGATAAGAGATTTAAATGGCTGAAGTCAGCCAAGGATTGCTTTGTTTCGAGCCAAAATCGCATAAAGCCTCTGAGTATCAAACAGTTCCCTGTAAAACCTTAAATCAGCCCAGGTCCCCTCCAACTCGGTTCAGACTTATAAAACTTCTGGTAAAATTCAGTTTCAAGTTCATAACAAAACCCAAAGGCAGGTTTCAGGTTCACTTCTGGAGTTCATTCTGAATGTTTTCCTAGCTCTGCTCAATGCAAGGTCGCACAGACTGGAGAGAGAAAAACGGCTTTTTAAAATTCTTCCATTCTCCAAAAAAGAGATAAGCCCATGACCGTAAACCGGTGCAACTGTGGAGTGAAACTTCAAACACAGCAGCAAATAGAAATGCACATTCAGGAGAAGCAAACCTAAGCAGGCTAAGTAAAAAGGTCAGAAGAAAACTCCCCCATCCTCAGAAGCTGACTATCAAAACGTCAGAATAAGGAGTCCTGCCATCCTCTTCCTCCTGCCTCTCAGCACCTAGTTCTTTCCCTCTTGTTGTGGGAGGATGTACGAACTGCCGTGCTTTAACTTTGATGTCCCTTGGGAATTGCCTGCTCCTGCTCCCTTCCGTGCCAGTAAATTTTACTATTCACATCTTGCTCGCAAAACATCCTAATTCACCAAAATGTGCACTCTGGAAATATATTATCCTTGCAGTGCTGGAGTCTGTGAACTTACACTATGTTTACACATTTGCTATATGAAATTCAAGGGGCTTGTGATCATTGGTACCCACTTGCTCTTCCTAAAGAGCACTGTAAGGCTTCAGGTTTCAACAACCGAGAAATTTTTCTCAGGAAAAAAATAACATATGTACAAATATTGTTATATTCTTAATTTGTTCCTCTTTTTGCAAACCTTGGGTGACTGAGTGAGACTCCCCTTGTAATTTGAAAAGCTTTTTGCTAGACTGGGCCAATTTTTACTCTTGAAAAAACGATGTAGCTAAAACCCCAGAGGCAATGATATCTGGTGATAGAGAGGAATGCTTTTCCCAGTGTTGGTTCAGGAGTACCCATTCTACAATGCTAGTGCTGCAGCAGGTACCAGATATGAGGAGACTCATGTAGAAAAGAGGCTTCTACAGAAGATAAGTGAAGGCAGACCTATCTGAAAATGTAGAAGGACCTAGAACGTCCTTCCATACCTAGAAGGACTTTATGAATGCTAGGAACATTATTTTGTGAACTGGTATGATCTTTTGGCCTAGATCAGTAGAGCAAAGGCTACTGAAAAACTCTAGAAGAAGACTGCTTTGGTTTCCATGGAGTAGGAACATCTAAATCTGGTATAAGTTACCAAATGTGGAGTATTTCTGTGAGTCTTACACTACACGTGTCTTCCTCTCTATTTTCTGTGCCCTGTCGCCAAGTCTCCTGGGCTTTCATCAATAAACCTCAGGCCTTGGTATTTGCTATATCTAGCTTGAAGGGCTTGATCTTGAAAGGCTCTTGATCTGATCTCTGTTTTTTTGCTCAATGCTTTTTTTGCTGGCTTCTATGATGAAGAGATAGAAGGAAATGTCATTTAACTAAATTTCCCTTCCAATTCTAGCTTCCATGCAGGAACTGAGGGACCAGCGAGGAGCCTGCTACCTCTAGGAAGGAACTGCTCTCCACCCTGACAGAATTACAACTTCCTACCTGAATTTGGCTGAGAACAAGCTCCCTTTTCAAGTCCCTCTTCTTCTGTTGCTTTGTATATCTGCTTAGTTGCAGAAACTGAGCTATCAAGCAGCCAGAAAATAGTAGCATGAGAAACATTGGGCCACACTGACCCAAAGCTACACAAGCATATGAGTTAAAGGAAATAGCTGTTGACACACTTAATGATGTAAATATGAACCCTATTTGTTATGTTTTTATAATTATCATAAAGCTAGGAAAGAGCCTGTGACTTAGAGCTAGCTGCTTGGGCTAGTTTCAGCTACACTGAAAATAGCAAAAGCTGTATAGCCTGTCAAAAAAGCTGCATGAAAAATTAGCTGGTAGACACCTACATTGAACCATGTGCCTCAGTGGCTGTGTTGCTAACACCACTGGAGTCAGCTAGTTTAAAGCTAGTTGGAACACCTCCCATAATCTGCCTTGTCATGTCCTCAACCTTACCTCTCTGCCACTCCAGAAGGGCAGCAATCTGCTGTGGGTCCATACACATAGCAGTTTCTATACCACCTTCCTCAATACCAATTCAGTATTGCGAGAAGGACCACTGCACCCTTCTTCACGCTCACTTCTGCTTAAGGGCTGAAGCAGCTGCCGTCAGTTCGGTAAATCCTCAAGCGGAGGCATGTCCCATGTGCTTACCCTATGGCATACACCCTTTGTCCCTCATACAGAAATGGAAGTTATCAAGGAGGACAAAAAGGGTGGCCAGCTAATGTTTCTATTGTTTAAGAAATTAAAGTTACCTTTTATACAAACCTACAGTTCAGCTGATATGATAAGATAGATCTGTATCATGTCTCCCTATTTCTAAGCTGCTCTGAGACAAAGACAAACGATTTTGAAGCTTCTGTCACTGTGAGTTACACTATTGGATGAGAACAGAGTATCATTTGTGTAATCCACAAGCCATACTGGTTTGCTCTGATACACTGGCCTGCTTTATTTTGTGTTTGTCTTTATTATCCAACTATTTTTCTGCAGCTCATTGTCCAGAGATGTTGCATTTAATATCATATCCTTTATGGCTGAGTTGCAGCTCCCTGAGCAACAGAGATGTTTGGAGGTACCCAGCAACTGCATATTCCCTTTCTGTCTGTCCAGTTCCAGTGATTAGTCCACCAATTTTGGGTTAGGATCAAGAGGTATAGTTTGCGTGACTTACTCACACTTCTTATTTATACTCCATAAAGCATGTACTTTGTATAGAGGTACATCAAGATGCCTCAGAGGCTTTATTCCTCCAGAAGCAAGCATGGCAATTCAGGTTAAAAATCACTCCACTTAAGCCAGTCAGGTAAAGCAGAGATATAAACAAAATCAGATTTGTACTCCTTCCTTAGCAATTGCTGAGTCTTAACTACTACACCGGGTATTTGCTTTTCTGTCTTCAAGACACATGCCTTGATATTTGAGTTAAATGCCTTATTTCTCCTATTTTGGTTATCTTAGACTTCTTTCTGTGCTTTACACATTAAATTCACCTACATCCTAACATATGGTGGTAGCTTGTATCCTGCTACTGGAGGTCAGTGAGGAATAAGGACACCTGTCAAATGCAGTATTAGCTGCCTGGTTTCTTTTAGCTTTGGGACCAACAGAGCTGCTTTGAGGTACCAGGAAAAAGCACAGCAAGATTTTTTTTTAATCAGTTTGAATGCATACATGATCAGAGTGCTTTCAGATAGCACTTCAGCATGTAAGAATTGAATTGATTTTTTGTGGTTTATCTATTCAAGTCACTATCAGGTTAAATGCAAATGTAATACTTTTTACAGTGTATCCACTAGATGGTAGCCTGTCTTTATCTTTTCCATTTACCAATTACATCAAGATGTTTTATAGGATGATCAGTGATGGATCTCAAGAAATCTCATTGTGTGAATTTCCACCATCAAGGAGATATTTACACTCCATTTGTAATGCCCGGTGGATCTTGGCATGTGAGCAGGGAAATGCAACTTGTACATACTCCTCTCTGCCAGAAACCCTTTTGCCCATTGTCCCAGTATGTATTTGGAGAAGGTTTGAGTCAAAATATTTAGGCAGTGTGACCTACCTAGTCCTAGCATTTGAGACTACATTCTTGCCATTAATTCTGATTCCATTCATGCTGGTAATCACAGTGGCTTTCCTGCTCACACTGGCATCTAAACTTATGATATTTCTGATGTGGAACAGCTTTTTCTGATGTGGAACAGCTTCTTTTTAAAGCATGAATAGCCTTTTAATAAAGGTCAGATTTTGTACAAAAAGTCTGAGAGATTTCCCTGCATAATAATTTTGGAAGAGATAATCAATAGTGGGTCAGTGTAAAAGTCTTTCCCAGAACCTTCCTGAGAGAGGATACGATAATCATGAATTTTTGTGCCTCCTAAGCACAATTCACTTCTTTGAACCATTTCTCAATACAAGTAAGAAAAAAGAGATGAGTAATACATTACTAAGAAGTATAATTTTTCCTCACACTAGTATTCCTGTACCAACAAAGAGAAATGCAATCATTAAGGACTTTAATGGAGAACAGAAAACAATAAAGATTACAGTACTTTGTGTGGTGTGTGGCATAAACTGGTCAAAATAAAAGCATGCCACACAGCTGCTTTTCTGCTGTGTGTGCCTCTAATCTCTGCCCTCATGGTGCTACCAGGTAGGAGGTCACAGGCAGCAGCAGGTGCTTGACAGACCTTTCACTTTAATGACATACATGCAACATGCTACAAAACATTACAGCTACCTCTAATTAGCTTCATAAGCATTTTCATATATATATATATGTATATATATGAATACATATGTACGTACATCTCTTCCCAGAAATTCCACTCCAAGACAGTTCCACCAGCCCCATGAGGGACTGCAGATGTGTCTGAAGATCAAAGCTCTCTAGGGAAGTTGACAGTGTTCAGACACTGCAGCTGAAGATATTCAGGTGAAAATTCAAGATAGAAAACATCTTGGAGAGCCAGCATGGACTCCTGACTTCCACCCAGCACTGGGACTTGACCAGGAACCATCACAGTATCGCACGATTTGCATGCTATTCTTAGCCTTGGAAGTGCATTGGCTAGATACCAGGGTATTTCCAGAGCTGTTGTGTCACAAATTTCTCTCCTAAAACTTTTCCAATTGAACAAAAGGAAAATTAACAGAAACCTAATTGGCAAGATTCCTATAAGCAGATCTGAAAGCACATTTACACCCTAAATTGTTTTTGCTCAGCAATTGAAAATGCTTCCCTGGTTTCTGCACCACATTCATATGATACGCGGCAGTTAATAGAACACTTCGGAGAGTTATTAAAAACACTCATTCCATACCATCTTTGCCATTTTTATATTATACCAAGGGGAACAAAGCTCTCTAATGCAACACTAAAGCCCTTCAGAGTTCTGACTACTGTACTTTTCTTGCCTGGTTCATGTACCATGAGTTCATATAATGTGGTCTGAATGAAAAATAAGAGGAATATAATAATGCAGCTCTCCTCTGACTTAAACTTGTGTTTGGTCATTCAATCTAGACTAGGAGGAAGGAAGCTGACCAGAAGCACATGGCTTGTCTTTCCATATTCAGCTGTAGAAAGGCAACGATGGCTAAATTTTACAGATTAATGATAGGACATTTATGCACTATCTAGATGCTTAGCTGATCAAATAAAACTCTACATCTTTCTAAGTTTAGGTTAACTATAGAGTCACTCACTCTTCTAGATTTAAAAGGATCCCTAGTTTTTCTAATGCATAGAGATTACAGTCCGTGTTGCTATTCCCAGATAATTCACAGTCTCCTTACTTTCCCCATCCCCTGCCAGGGATCTCAGATTTACAGAAGAGAGTAAAATGGAGAATTGCAGCCAATTGCAAAATGCACTCATCAATTGTTAAATTTTAAATGCTAATACTTAATGCAAGAAAATGGAGGACTGTATGATGTGATCTCAGGCATTTTTTACTGGCACATGAAGAATGCAGCTACACTGACGTTTAAGAATAAGTCCCCAAGCAGCACTGTTGATCATTTAATGAAAAGTTCTGCTCAGAATTTAATTGCATTTAAAAGAAAACTAGTTGAACACTACCCTGATTTTTAAAAAGAAGAACAGAAAGTAGAGATTACATAGTCCCACCATAAGTGTCTATCACATTCATGCTGCAACTACAGCATTGTACCTCCTTAGTTTCTGAGAGAAGATAGAAGAGGCAGGATGCAGGGTGAAATGAAGCCTGATGTAGTTTCTGTATGAAAGGAGCCAAAGAGAATGGAACAGTTTAGCACACAGCAGGCAAACTGCTGCACTTAAAATAGTATGTTATAAAGAAGGAAAATGGGATGGTCATGTTTATTATAGAGTAAGCTTAACTCTTCTGAAAGGCTGGTGAAAGGAAGTGCCTTCTATGTACCCTGCAATTAATCCCGTTGTTTCAAGATAATATCGATGTAAATTACTGGTATGATCCAAAAGAGGACGCTTTAGACAGTCCAGCTCCTGATCTGAATCTGAACTTTGTAGCTAGCATGAACTTGAGCACAACTGTTAAAAACTATTAAGACTTCAAAACAGAGAGAATACCTGATGCAGAAATAAGCATACATAGATAACACCAGTATTTCATGTTTTGCTGCTGATCTGCATTGTACACAAAGGCCTTGGTTCCCATCTAACATGACATCACTTACCAAGGAAGCCTGAAAGGACCATGCCAATTCAAAGGAGACCTTTGCCCTTGACAGTGGCAGTAGCTGCAGGGGCAGCTACAAATGGTGAAGGACATATTTATCCAGGGAACTCCTTAGGACTAGAAGTTGTTTTTTAATTTCTTATCTTAAAATTCATATTTTCAAAATTCATATTTCATCCAAAATAATGTAGAAGAGTAGACAAGGCCCAAACCTCAGTGCTCATGTAAATTCCAATTAGAGTTAAATAGCATAGTGCAGTGCAATGTAGGCAACTGCACCCTTCCTTGTGCCTATTACACGTTATTAATCACATCCCAAGGAGCCTCCCAGGAGAAACCATACCAACAAAAATTTCCTCATTGTTAAAACAGAATGTCAGTCTCCCTGCCTTGGGTCATCTTTTGCACCCTTGGACATACCTGTAGGTATGCCAACAGGATTACACAAGAATATCCTCCTACCAGCATAAATTGGAACACTGTAAGAAATGGCCTGCTACTGGTGCAGCATGCAATCAGTGATGGTTTGGATTAGTGAGAGCTACAGTGGCGCAAAAGGAAACCGCTACTGCAACCAGACCCTAGCTGAGATCTATGAGGCATTTAAAGTGGGCCAGAATGTTTTAATGGAAAGGCGCACCAACCTGTAATTGATTTTAATTAGCACTCTATTAAGTTCTTGACAGGCACCGCACAAGCAGGCATGAGACTCCATATGGTGCAACTCATAGAAGAGGGGTTTGCTCTGGGGTGCTCTGCAAGAGTTAACAAACCCCAGGTGCACCACACCATGGTCAAAGTATGACACTGTGGGGTGCTTAGCTTGGGGTGCACCCTCTAATGATCCCATGATTGACAAGTGCAGACAGAGAGAAGGGACACCACAGACATCTAGGTGAGGTGGAGTTGCTCCCCGCAGAAGGACCCGTTAAGGTGTGTTACCCAGGGAGCAGGGTTTTGGGCTGAACATTGGGTCATCTGTTGATGTGTGCACTAGTATTGACTAGAGTCACGCGGCCCTGGATGGCTTTGGGCTGGTATCGTACTGACTGGATATAAAAGAGAATAAGCCATGTAAGTTTGTTGGGGACTGCGACCCATGGTCATCTGTCCTGCGGATCCAAGAACCCACCCATCAGCAGAGTTGAGCCTGATGTCAATGGTGTGGTGAGGAGAAACCGGGGAGAACTATACTGGAAGGGTGGCCCATAAGAGGCGTGGGTATTTGCCCTACCGTGCACCTGTGATTTAACTGCAGAGCTCTTATATGCATATGTATTTTTTCAGTTCTGTTACATTTCTAGCTTTGCTGTACTTTTAGCTTTGTTATAACCTCTTATCTCCAATAAATTCTCATACTGGGCAAACAGTGATCTCTGGAGTTCTGTACAACTAACCCCAGAATCCCAAAGAATCCCAATGCCCCTCCAGTGGCACATCACAGTTCTGCACATGCAGACAACTGTTATTAGATCCATCGCCAGCAGCTGAGTTTTATTTAAAAAAATATATAAAATTCTTTCCTGCAACATGAAAATTTGAAAGTAAGCTACAGAAAAGATACAGAATAACAAGATACAGAAACCTTATTCAGTCATTCATTAGTATGAGGGGCAAATATTCCAGCAACAGTGGCAGCTGGATTTTTAAGGTAGCTTGTGATCCTTGGGGCCTAATGATCATTAAATAATGATATATAAACCCAGACCACGTTGTGTGGGATAATCTTTCTGCAGGTAGACAGTTGTGTCCATATAGCAGTGATCTGACTATTGATTACATTACAGGCTTAGCCATGGCCATTTAATTAATTTCTGTTGAGGTCTACAGGGTAATTTGCTGAGGTTTGCTTTTCTGGAAGCAGTGTGCTATATGTTGACTTTAGGGCAGGTAGCTCGGATTGTGACCAGCGGCTACACCCTGGGGAGGATGCTCGGAAGTACAGGATCTCTGCAGGCGTTATCCCATGTCTTGTTGAAATATAGGTGAAATTTACTCATGAACCAAATCAATTTAATTGTGGACAAAAATCTGCTGCTTAAGTAACTCTGTTTTAATCAGTCATTTCTTCTGCCTTAAGTGCTTCCTTTTGCCCTCACAGTCCATGCTTTTCTCTTCCTCCCAAATTTCCCTGGTAGACAGGGAAATACTCTTCCACACACCCTGCCATGTTACATATGGGCAGGTGATGCCCTAAACTGATGGTTATTAAACATGTAAATACCCTAGTCCTTCTGGTTTCACCAAGATATATAACTTAAAATCCATTAAAAGATTCATGTAGGGCTTAAAACTGCAACTACTGGCACCAAAATCCCAAATTTAGATCATCCGATCACCTCTCTGTTCATCTCTTAAATCCTTTAGGAGTTTTCTGTACAGAAGTGTCTATCTATTCAATTTTAATTCCATTAAGATCCTTGAAGGGCTGCCCTCAAGCACTATACCTTTGAGAGAGCAGAGCAGGTTGGCACCAATTTCATGCATCAGCTTGGCTGTTGTTCATGAAGTAGACATTTCTCCCCACCTCTCCTGTTTGTCTGACTCAATACAAAAAGTGCTTTGAGTATTTGCCAACAAATTGGGTGCTGCACAAAGCCCACTCAAAGTGTGGGTAGTGAGGGCGCTGCTCTGTGCCATTTTTCCAAGGGTGTGCCATTAGCTGACTCCAGCAAATGAGAGGCAAAGGAGAGATAAATCCCTCCCTCTGCCAGAAAACATTTGAAAGCAGCCCTGAGAGGAAATGATGGCTGAGGGAAGGTGGAGAGAGCACTTGTTCCCTCCTGTGGAAGTAATTTCACTTGGCATGGAATAATTATGCATGAAATGCATCTGTGAGAGAGAGGAAATTCAAATATTAGGAGCATCCCTCAGGGAGGAATGGTCCTGAATACAAGCCTTTCTTCAAGCAAACACCTCACTAGTCGATGGTAAATACATGATCCATGCAAAGTGGCAGAGCCACAACAGGATCAAGGGAAAACAGATGTGCACACCCCCATGGACAGGGCACTTTACTGGGTGACAAAAATCAACCTGTCCATGGCAAGGTGAGACTCTGATTCAGGGAAAGCTGGGGTGATCAAACCCAGGGCTGCAGATGTGGCTTGGATGCCTAAGGACCAGGGGTGCCAAGCAGAAGTGTTATGCCAGAACATGAGCCGTTCTGCACTCTCCTAGCAGGAGCCTGGCGGCTTTGGACCTTGAGTGACAGGCATTTGGGTCCTACAAAAAGCACCCGGCATAGATTCTGAAAATTCATATTTGGGTCTTCACTGACAGCTGTGTGCCTGAGCCCTTCTGACTTGCTCAGGCTTGAAATATTGAAATTTTTTTTTTCATTCTCAACTTGAAAGAGACAAGAGAAAAATGATTTTCAGACTTGGCATTTAGTGCTAAGGCAGCCTTAGAATTGTCATAGATTTTATTCAGGTAAACCTCCAATAGTCACAGACTAAATTGAATCAAATATTTGGAGTTACTGAAGAAAGGTAGCTGACTTTTTCTGCATTTTTATACATGTCAAAAATAAATTTCACTGAAAATACTGGTTTTAATAAAGCTTTTCTCACTCTTTATGGGGGAAAAAACTTTTCATTTTCACTTGAGAAGTTTCCCGGCTTGTTTCTTAGTGCAATCTGGTAATGGATTATCTCATATGCCATTTCCATGCCACGCAATAGTTACATTGTGGATTAAGGATTTACTATTCCAGGACATTTAATCTGGAATTTGTCACACATGCTCATTTTCAAATGCATGAACAAATAATCTCAGAAGCAGCTAAATTCAGTCTCTTTAGCTGAATTGAACCTGCGTATTTCTGAAGTTCACAGCCTATTTATTGCCAGAGGAAAGACCAAGAGAGTGAGAGATATTATGAAGTGGAGGAGAGATGCTGAACTGGTTTGAAGGGTTCCCTTTTCTCTTTTTTATTAGTGCTTACTGTGACAGAGCCCAGCAGAGCTTGTCTTTGGTACCAGAGTGGCATTAAAATGTAATCACTACAAAAGTAACTAGCCTGGTGCATAGGGGGCCCACAACATGGGGAGTTTTTTCCCCCATAGAGAAGAAGAAAGGCACAAATAATTGAACGGAGATGAAACGACAAGTCCAGGGTCCATGGTCCAGACCAGCCTGGAAGGATGAAGTTAAAAGCCAAGTAGTGTGAGAGCCACTTTGCCTCCTTTTCTACTCACTTATCACCACCTACACAGTGACTAATTAAATCCCCATGGGGATTACAGCCACATAGATTTTTACTGACAGCTGAAGTGAAACTTTATTGATTTGACAGCATCTCAGATAAATCACATACAGATCTAGAATGCAAGATTTCCCTGGCAAAAAAAAACCCCACATTTTGAAGTGAATTCGGACAACTCCATCAATAGTGGCTGATATAGCTTAATAACTAGAGGGAGTACACAAGGCAATAAAGGGTTTTTCTTGGGGGGCAGGAGGTTAGTTTACAAGAAACATGTGATAAATTTATACCTTCAAATGCCTCTATATTTGAAAGTATATAGAAATCAGCATAAACAGTAAATTGATGTATTTGAAAACTTGAAACTCTATTTGAGCAACAAATATTAGATTATCTGTTCAAAAGAGAGAAGGAGAGCAGCAAAATATTGCCTGTAGAAATTTGGAAGACAATCTGAAAACAAATGCTGGTGGCATCAGTATGGACTTTTATAAGTTTTGCATGACATTGTCCCAGACCCAGCCAAGAACAAACCTATTGTTTCAGGCATGGTAGAAGGGAGAGTAGAAGACAACTCCTTCCTGGAAGAGTTCACTCTCACCAGCTGGGTTTGGATGCTTTTTTTTTCTTTGCAGTTTTGTTTAGTGATGTCCTTAAATGTATAAAACACTTCTAAGGTTACTATAATTATGTTAGTATCATAATTTACTATTCGAGCTACAGATGAATTCAAAAGGCCTCTGTCAAAATCAAAACCCAGAAAGATGGTATTGTACAGGCATAAAATGGCAAACAACCCCTTCCCCAATAGCCTGTTGTTACGAGTTGTCTTAAAATATACCAAGGGAAGCTAACCAGCCTCCAGTTCTTGTCCTGTGTGGTCTTTCTGCAGCTAGACTCTGCAGCTGTTCCCCCACTTCACCACTGCTCCACGCAATGATGCTGTGTAAAGAAGCAGGTTGAGTCTCTTGCAGGGTATTTCCTCCCTGCGTGCGACTGGAAAACAGAATCTGCTCCTTGGTCTGCTCCAGCAGCAACAGCAGCACATGCTGCTTTTTGCCCAGAAACAGTGTTGATGAAGAAAAAAGTATAACCACTCCTCAATGCAAACCAAACTGTGGTAAGTCCAGGCAATCAGGCTTCACACGTGCACTGCTTTGAGCTATAACACTAGTTTGGACCCACACTCTATCTCATTGCATTGTATGTTGGAAATGAGCCATACTGCAGCTTCCAAAGGCTAAAGCAACATAAATAACCTAGAAAGACAGAGCAACTAACAATAAATACATGAAGAGAATAGAGCTGTAATAAAGATATGCTTCACATAAAGAAAATCATTAAAGTAAGCCTATGGACAAAGCCAGCCTTATTAATCAAAACATGTCCATTTGGGAACATTTGCAATCTTGATGGAAAATACTGGCATTTCTGAAATCACAGCTTTCTGAGCTCATCACTTCCCGATGTTTAATTTTTTCTCTGTGGCTAGATATGAAATCAAATGTTGAAATACTAGGATCTAGTATAAGCCAGAAAGTCTCCTTTTCATAAAGTAACTTGCCCATTTTTCAAACAATATGCAAAAAGGACATTTTCATAATTTTCACCAACCATTTTGCTCTTTTAGATTGCTGGTTTACATGCATAAATAATTCTACATACTTCTAAAGAGGGAACAGGGAAGTGCTCTACACCTAATGGCAAAAAGCAAATGACCTAATGAGACCGATGCACAAGTTATACTTCAGGTGAACAAATCCAGGAAAAGCAAAGGAGTTCTAGTACTTTAGTGAATTAAAATCCTGCTCATAAAGGTACCATCTTCCCCAGCACATAGTGAGGGAAATCAGGCAAAACAGGTGTAGGGGCCAGATGCCCCATTCCTTTCCAAGGTCATCATACCCCAAGGTGTCAAGCCTCTGTTGTCCAACACTGAGGTCTCAAAGCAGGAAATGACCTAACCTCCTTCCTATTCCCAGTCATGCCTTCTTCACAGTGGTTAATAAATTAGGTAAAGCTGAATATTTGCATCTCTAGCTGTTGGAGATTTCCAGAAGGAATTTGTAGGTGCAGACATTTGGACACAAAAATGGCAGCTGCCTACTGCAACTCTAAGAAAGAGCCGATAATTCAGAAAACAGTGGCAAAACCTAGACTTATAACTAGATCTTCAGAAGCCTCCTCCCCTGTAGTCAAGCCATCCAGCCACAGCTGTTCCTGACCAGCAGAGCAGGGCTTTATCACTGGGAGTCAAAGATTGCAATGATGCAAGTTAAACTTTCGTCTTTCTTCCTCAAATATTCTAGAAACTTCTTGACATTTTGAAGAGAAGTAGCAGAAAGTTGTGCTGAAAAGTAGTTAATCCCACATAATTCACTCATCTTTTGCTTTCCTTGGATTTATTCATCTAAGTGGTAACTTGTGAAACTACCTCATCAGGCCATTTGCTTTTTGCTATTAGGTGTAGAATGCTTTTCTACTGCCACTGTTGCACAGAGTAACATTTGTATACAGTAAACGGGGGCTTAGCAATCACATATCATTCTCTACCCCAGAGAACCAAAAGATAATGATTCCTGAAGCATGCAGATGGCTTTTTATCTTCAGGGAAATACTAAACAACTCTCTTCGCACTAGCCTCTGATGCTGTTAATGTTCATAATTATTATATGTTTCCATAACAGCATATTAAGTTTTTTTTCCTCTTTATGAACATTTTCATTAGCTTTTTTTTTTCTTCCTAAAATTAACCCAAAGCTCATTTTAGTTCACTATCGTACTTTCTTAAGTTTCCCTCACACTTGTAATTACCAATGAATTGCTTTATCTTAAGCTAGCACAAATGTCTGTTGAATGGCACCATCTCACTTACAAGCTAGAGAGGCCAAAGATTTGCCGGCTGCAAGCTAGATGTGCCACTTGCCAGGGTCAAGAACATGGTAACAGTGCGCAGATCTCTTATAATCAAGATCTGGCAGGTGGGGGCCTAAAGACTGCATCTGCATGTAATGTTCTTTGTTCTCAGAAGCTCTGCTTGTTGGTGTCTAGACTACTTTGTTTATAAAAAGAAGATTAAAGAGTGAAAATTATGTCTCCTTTCTGAGGCATCCAGATGGCGGGCGAATTTAACTCATTTTCATCAGACCACCGAGAAGTGGTGGTATAGCAGACTTACTGTGCACACACCTTGTGAAAGCCTCAAGAGTAATGCAAACCCAAGAGCTTACATATGAAAGCAGCAGGAACATTCAGAAAGACAATGTTGCAGCCTATCAGTCTTGATAAAGGCCCAGACGGATAAAAATGTCAGGTTTATGTGTGTTCCAGCCACTCTCAATCAATCTACTTCCGTATGTAGGTTACTGAGTGTGTCTTCCCCAAAGCCTTGAAGGCTTTAAATCTTGTGCCCAGAGTGATGCCATTATTTTCATGATAAAATTGATCCAGGCAGACATCAACTTTCATTTTCCTGGTACCAGACTGGTGGGATTGTACTTTTCAGCTCAATGGTTCTGGAAATTCTCATTGCAGTGGTGATGTATTAAATTGATTCTCTTTTGCTTGATATATCACTAATGCTGCACAACAGGAGGAGATGACTTCTTTTTATTTCTCTTCTACCCACATTCAACATGATATAACAGAATTTTCCAAAACAAGGTGAATTAAATAATTTTTCAGTAAGGTCTTTTAATGAGTGAAATTAGTAAGTTATAACTCAATCATATTATTAAATGTAAAGGATTGAAGGATGAAGGCAGAAAAATAACATTCTAAGGCCCAAAGTGAATCATGCCTTCCCCATTTTTTCATCTCTTCCCATTTTCCATCTTCACATCCATTTCTGTCCCTTTATTTTCTCTTGGCAGCAGACACTATAGGAGTGGAAGTGGAACTTCCATTACGTACTATTTTCATAACTCAGCTCATCAATTATTTTTGTTTCCTTCTCATCCTTACCCACTTCTCTCAAAACATTCATCATCAACTCCCACCTCTTGTCCATCTCAAGCAAGCTTCATCTGACAAGCTGCCCTGTCCTTGAATTTGTCACCACTGGTATCTTGCAAAATTTTCACACACTAGCATAGCTCTAGCCATCACAAGAGAGAGCTACAGGACAAAATTACGAAAGGTCTTTTCTGTGCAAGGGAAAATGGAAGGAAATGTGCAAGCAAGAAACAACCTCTGTTCAAGGCAGCAGACATGAGGTTCAAGTACGGTTTTGTCCTCTTAGAGAGGGATGGGTTTTTGCAGTGTTAAGGCTCCCTGGCAGCTGAGGACCATGCTGGCACGGGAAAGGCAGAGAGCTGCTCTCTCCAGAATCACAGATCTTGGAGCTCATGGGGATTTTCAGGCCACTCGCCAGTGTTTCTTTATATCTATCTTCTTGTTAAACACTGAAGCTACCTTTTTTTTGTGACCTACTCTGAACTTGAGGAATTTTCCTACAGATTTAAACCTTTGCTGATAAGTAGGGAGTAGGTAACAATGAATGGTATCTTTCCATTACCTACAATTCCATTTTATTTTACTCAGATTCCTTCTCAGAAAATAACCATGAAATTAAATGAATTTTAATGCCTCTAAACATTTCTGGAGTCAGAAATGTGTAAAAAAATTATTGTCAGAAATATACACCTCTGTATTTGTATTCTTATCCCATAATTTCTCTATGCCTCCCTGAAACTTAAAATTAATATATTTATTGCAGGGAGAATAGCATTCTCCTCAAATCCTAGAGGCATTTAAAACATTTTCAAGGGATGCCTTTCAGCTTCTGTATAACCCTGCTGCTTTCTTCTCTATCAAAGTCTGTGACACTTTTCCTGAGGATTTGCTTCTGCAGAAACACAGGTGTTAATTCTCGGCAACTCTGCATGTCCAACCTGCTGTGAAAATTAGAGAAACTCAGAGCTGTTCTAATTTATTCTATGCTTCCCACTGCCTCTGTGGGAGCAGCTCTCCAGCACTGTCCCATTTCTTCTCCCTGTTCCATCCCCTGATGTCTCTTGGACTTTTCAAGGGAGATAAAAGTCATAATGCTGCATATCCACACAAAGCGAGGAGCCCCTCTGTGCAACTGCAGCCTACTGTGAAGATCCCCTGCCATCAAAGCCCCTTAACCTAGGTGAGTTGATACAAATGTTCCCTAAAGGAGCAGTTTCAAGTCCCTCTTTTTTAAATAGAAATAATTGTCAAAGTAACTCATGATAGTGAGAATTTATGTTGATATTTAATTTTAAAAGGATGAGAGAGAAGATCCATTACTGAGCAATGTTTTAGCTATGTGTACAGATTTCTTATGCCTACATGAACTGGGCAGGAAAATTGGATTTTACATACTTTTCCCATTTTACTAGCCAATGTACTGAAGTTTCTAGTTAAACTTCTCCTGTGTAAGACTGTAATTTAAATAATACTGGAATATCATGATGGATGGATCAAGCTTCCTTTCCCAGAGCACAAGATGCCTTAAATTCTAGATCCAAACTCAAACATTCCCAAAGTTCTGAGAAGTTCAAATATGGATCAATTATTAAAAATTAATTTTTTTCTCATATAACTCCCCAAGTCTGGGGCCTACTCAGGTGTTAATGAATACACAGGATTATTGACAGAGAAGCCATTAGAGTCAAGGGTGGGGAGAGGCATTATTTGTCATACCTACTTTAAATCCACTGATACTTGAGAGTTTTGAGGCCATTCTGGATTTGTATGGTTCAAGTTAATGACCCTTCGCTAATTCGTTTGTAAGAGTATTCTGATTATGCCACATACCTGTTCTGACTCTGTGCTGATGACTTCAACACCCATAGCCTTCCCTTTCATCTAGCCTCTCTACCTTAATTTCACTTCTGAGCTATCAATCTTTGCCTTATCTTTCTTCTCCTACTCCTTTCTTTCCTCTCACTTTCCTTTAAAATCTTCCCCCTCTCTCTCTTCCTTTTTCTTCTCTTTCTTAACTAAATATATTGAAAAAGAAGTTGAACTGACATGACATTTGCTGCTGCCATGACATGCCACATCCCTTCCCAACACTGTGTCTGGCTTGTTTATATAGATTTATGGCATATTTTCCACTCTGTGTGCAGTAGCTAGCACAAGGAGGTCTGATTTTTCAGTTGGCCCTTATGAACTATGGGATATTAATACTCATGATTATCAAGATTAATATTTCTAGGGCATCCATTCTTACTAAGACCTTGATCCAAAGGTCGCTGACACCAGAGGAAGGACTCCAACTGACGTAAATGATCCCTACATTAGATCTGGGGACTGTGGTAGAGATAATCCAAAATAAGAACTCAAAGTTGGGGAAGCTGGTGCAAACTAAATTAAATCTTTTGAGGATGAATCATCACTATACTCATCTCTGTTCAGTGACATTTAATAATAGTGCCACAGATTTCCCAAAGTAGCCTTTTATATCTGCATAAAAATGTAAAGAAGCAAACACTGAATCAGCTTGTTGTAGAGAGGGGAACTGTGCAGCTTTTACCACTGTGATTCTTTTATCACCTTTCAATTTAACATTCAGAGTTGGTGCTTTTGAAACAGAAAGCAGTTTTCTTAAGGGATAACAACACTGCAGGGCTTGGAATTATACAACTGAACAAGAATATTGAAAAGGCTGCATACCTCTCCCAGCCAAACTCTTCCAAGTAACCATCACTGGTAACTGACCATGGTCCCCCAGCCCATCTTGATGTGAATATGGGTCTCAGAAAGTACTGGTTCATGCAGCACTGTCACAATAAAAATATTTGTTTATAGACATTTAATAGTTTCTCTGCCACAGCTGCAAATTCTGCCTTCATTCTCATGTCTCACTAGGGCATTATCTGCATATGGAGGAAGTATAGAAATACAAGAAACTACCCATTAAGAAAAAAAGTTGTCTATTTGATTTCATCACTTAGCATGCACTATTTTGTGGCTTTTCAAAGGGTGACGTAAAGCATCAAATCACATTTGTCTAACAGGTCCTGTAAGCTCTGGGATTTCAAGTGAGCTGGTGCTAACATATTCTATGACCATTACCAGCCACCAGGAAAGCATCAGCACTGAGTCCCTTGTGGTCAGGTCCAGCAGGGAGATGGAGCTCTTTTAGTGCTTTGTGCGTTTTATCTTGGCCATTGTTTATTTACAGCAGCTCTTTCTGCCTGATCCAAGAAAATAGACCTGTGAAGGGCTGTCAGGCCTTTTGTGTAAGAGAGAGCCCAGAACTGAGATTTCAAAAGAACACCAGCACAGGACAAAAGCCAGCAGACGCATGAGCACAGACTGAAAGGAGGTGTTTCTAGTAAGGAGGTCATAAGAACTCTGTATCCCAGAATAACAACAGACAAAAATCCACAGTGAAGATCAACTAACCATTTAAGGATACCACTTATACAGGCTACAAAAAGATAGGCAAGTAGATCTCTATGAACCTATTAGTGACTGTAATCAAATGCTAGGAGTCTAAAAGTTCTTGGATCGCAAAGCCATACTGTCCAGAAGGATCCTTTCTCCTCCCCTAGAGATAAATTTGTTTTTTCAGTGCTTATACTGTTTCAAGAAGCAGCTTGGAGCATTCTCATTTTAAAGGAACTGCCTCATCCTAGTTCAGTATTTCAATGCTCTAAGAATACATTGGTTTGGAAATCAGGAGTCTCTTGATGTCCTCACTTTAACAAGCGTAGGCCAAGGCCCTGGATGACTCAGGGTGGATGACAGCAATCTCGAGGCTGGCTCTCAACATCCATGTACAGCTACTTACAAAACTATTCTGCCCTTGTTTTGTCCAAATGTGAGCTACTGTCCAGAAGGGACATTGCCTTTTGCAATCCAAGAACCCTACAGAAAAATGAAATTCATGCATAGATAGGAAATAGATGCTTTCAAATATAAAATATGCATCTAAATATAAACATATATCCAGTAAAATATTAAAACATAATAGCGCAAGCCAAGAAAGGTTGAGGAACATTTACACTTACAGCAAGCAGAAAGTCTACAAGAAAGTTAGTCAATCAAAAATCATCAGTCAGAAAAGACAAGCGCATTGCAAAAAGCTGAGTTATTTATATCAGAATTCACATCAGAGGCAAGAAAGCTTTCACACTAACCATTTTTAAGGGGAATGAGCTTGAAAGATGTATTTCAAAAAAGAGGCATCAGTGAAGAGATTTCAGAGCAAATTACAAAATTAAATGTTAACAAATCAGGAAGGCAGGATTTTTTTTTTAACCAAAAGCTGTAGAAGATTTCAATCAAATATGAAACTGGTTACAACTAATTTTGGTTTGAGCAGTAGTTTATACATCAGTCCTGTTCTATAACAGAGGAATGAGAGACAGCAGCTAGGATACCAGTCTTTAGAAAAAGCATTGCGGTGGTCATTCTGTGAACTACAAACCAGTAAAACTGATTTCTGTATCAGGAAGATGCTCAAAACTATAATAAAGCATGGAATTAGCAGACACGGGAATAAATAAATTTGGGGAAGAGCCAACACCTATTACTCTTGAATCTATTCTGAAGAAGTCAACGAGCACATGGCATAACCTTCATTTGGTTGTCTTTCTTAGTCAGTTTTATTGCTGGCTACCAGACATGATGAAACTTCCAGCTCAAAAGTCCATTAAGTTTTTTATTTCTGGTTTTAAAGAGCAACAGGTGAGGATTTTCCAGGGCTCTCAGCATTTCCCCATCTCCACCGCACCAAAGCAAATCGGAGTCTTGTTAGGAATAGGATGAGGCTGGGAGCCTTTAGGTTTTTTGTGTTTTGCCTATGTATTTCCAGTTGTGCATCTTTCCCCCTTAGTTCTGCTTCCATGTGCTCTTTATTTGTTATCTTTCTTTTCTTCCTTTTAATGAGTTATTATTATCTGAATTCTATTTTTCTGTTGCTCCTCACCCCAAGTGCCTCTGCAGGAGAGTGGGGCATACTGTGCCCTTTATAAATTAAGTATTAATTATGTTATTAATTATTGTTATGTTCAGTTCCTTGGAAGGTTTTATATAAAGGCATTAAAATGCATATATTCTCTAAGGTATGTCTGCAGAATAATTATGGACTTCATGATTATACAAAGCCATTGATTTTTCTCCTATCTGCTAATCTATGGTAACATGATCTGTTTCACATAGATACTATTTTAATATATTCCTCCTCTTTATGTTCAAGTTTTGAATAAAATTTTATGGAAGGGGAAAAAAAAGCAACCTGTATATTTTCCCACTCATCAACAGAGATTTGCTTTGTGAAACACCATATTCCCTTGGGAAGCAGAGAAATTGTATTTAACCTTTGTTTTCGTTAGTTGTTCTATATTGCCATTTTGCTTCCACAGAAGGTAATGATGACATTAATGAACATTGCAGGCAATGAAAAGATTTGCTCTCCTAGGTGAACTCATAAGAAACCTTGCAGGTATTTTTAAGCAAGGTCTGCTCTGAGTGTTGTTGCCACCTCAACAACAGCCTTGAGCCGTGGGGAGTTTACACTCTATAATTTATTTCAGAGGCACTTGTGAACCCTTTGCTTTTTTTGTGCCTCCCATTATTTATTTAGCTTTCCTCAGAAGCTTAGGAGCATTGGAGAGTGAGTACAAATCTCCTCGTGCCCATGGCCCAGGCAGCTGGGAGCAGCCCCTCTGCACTCGCCCCACCACACTGACCCTCGGCTTCGGCCACACCACCGAAAAAGAAGCTCTCAGTAGTCAACGTGATGAACGCGCCTCCAAGGGTTTCTTCCAATTCAATAAATCTCTGGAAGCTTAGGCTTACAAAACCACAAAAGGCAGGGGTGAAATGCAGGCCGAGGAAAACCGAGGCTTCACTGGGGCAATGCAGGGGAGTGGGCAGTGCGATGTGGAGACCCATCTCCATGGGTCTTCTCCAAGAGCAGGGTCTCAGAGTGGCAATCATGCATGCTTGGACAACAGTCATGGAAAATGTAGGCTCCCCACACCATGGATGGTTTCATCCTCTTGTTGGACCTAAGAGCTGCTCTTTTCCTCCACCTTATGGGTCTCATTTGCTGATGGGAAAAGTTCTCTTAGTTGAAGGATCAATTTGAGAAAGCAATTCTCATCCTCCTCAGTACCCAAAGGTTCCTCAGTACCTAGAAGAACCTCATTGCTATTATCATAACATAAAATTATCAATAACAATAAAACAATATAAAACTACTCAAAAAAATATTCACTGAGGAGAGCAACGTTCTGATTTGGGGATAAAAAGTATCTTTTTAAAAGCCAAAGATTGTCATCAGTTCCTCTAAAAATGATTTTACTTGACAATAGTAGACAAGTAGAAAACTGTTTCCTGCTTATGCAAGAGCATGGATACCATTCACCTTACTGACAATCTTCCACTCTGAAAGGAGAAATGCATCTGCTTGTGTGTTTGTCCTTTAAAGCCTTTGGCACCCGTAAGCTTAGCTAAACAACCTCAGCCCTGTTTATCATCTGGAGTGTGTGTGTGATTCTTGAGGCATTTGAGAACCTGTATTAAAATTGTATACTGCGTGTCCTGTATTCTGTGGTAGGCTGTCAAGTGACAACAAGATGATGGACAAGCGCATTACGGTAAATATTTGTTCATGTCGTTTCCTTTTTTTCTACTAGTCCTTTTTTAAAGATTTAATAAAACCTTTTGTTGTACAGTAATGGTCATTGATTGAAGTAGAACACAGTCATTTTACTGCAAATCTTGTAACTAATCACTTTCAGTTATTCATATATATTGACATACAGAATAATAAATTACTATATTTTCAGGTAAGCCATGATGAGGCCAGTACACTCTGTCTGAATTCTCCCAGTGGCTCAGAGGTCAGCATCTAGCTCTGAAGACGTTTACAGCCTGGGCTGTACAAAAAGTCCAGATTTTGATACCAGAGGTATATATTTATGCCTTAAGACAATTTCTCTCTTGAATATTAGGCTGGAGAAAATGATTATCTTTGTCTAGGCCTGCAGTCTCGTTGAGACAAGTTAGAAAATGTGAAAGATTGTTCTTTCATCCTAACAGCAGGGCTAAATAAGTCAAATAACCAAACGAGCCGTACTTCAGGTACCCAGCAAACCACACAGCCACTGCCTGGTGGAAATATTTTTGGCTGACCTAGTTGTACTGAGGGAGCTGGAGTCCCAGGCTGGTCTCGCACAAAGAGCCAGAGCAAAAGCAAAATTCCTCCCTTTTAAGTCGGTTAAGCGTGTGGATCTGAGTGCGCCCGGTGGGGACCTCCAGCCCGCAGGCGCCTCCAGCAGCGAGCCGGCGCGGGGAGGGAGCAGCGGCAGCAGGCGGGAGCACCGGGGCCGAGCTGGCCGCCCTCGCTCGCCCTCGCAGCGCGGACTCGAGCCTCTCTCCCATTCGGCCATGCGTAAAGCACCAGCCCGAAACCCGCAGCGTGTCCTGGATGTAGTCGCTGGAGGGAGAAAGCAGCAGGAGAGGGAAGGCGCTCAGCAGGGAGCAAGCTGAGCCGAGCAAGCCGCAGAGAGCCGCCGCGGGACACGACGGCTGCAGCACCTCCAGCGCCTTTGCCCGCGGGAAAAGGGCTCATCCAGCTCCCGCAGCCAGCGGCGGAGCGCAGCCACCGGGCCAGCTCTCCTCTCCTGGGGCCGGCTCCCACGGCAGCCCGCAGCAACGACCCCAGCTGCAGGGAACGACGGGCCGCGGCTGTGAAGCCGGGGCGGGGAGGGGGCGTTCGCGGGCTCCGGCTCGAAGCGTGGTCGCTGTAACGCGCTGGAAGCAGCTGGCTGCTTCGCTGTCAGTGGGTAATGATGCAGCCCCGCTGCAAACCCAGATGTGATTCTACATTCCTGCAGCTGTTCTGATGGGAGTTGCAACACCCGAAACATCTGCTACTGGGAATCAGCAGCACCATACTTACATGATCTTTTAGGGCTGTTATTTTTGTTTGTTCACGATTTTTTTTCCTTTTGAAAATACATTGTTTTTGTATAATGCCCTTTGCCCAGCAGTGACCGCTCCCCCAGAGAGAGGGTTCCCACACAGAATTGAGTGATGTGTCTGTAACACAGGGCACAAAAATCAGATTTAGGGTTCACACTGCACTGTTGTCACAGATGAGCTTTATGGGGGTTGACACTGCAGAACATTATGGTCTGTCATGTAAATATATATGTAGGGAGTTGCTAAAATGAAGTCATTACTGTGTGCTTCATAAATATGCATTTGGACGCTCTTAATAGTACAGAGATGCCAGTCTATCAGATAATTACATATTTAGAGAGTGGGAAAAATGGCTGTTTTGAAATCCAGTAGTTACTTACATGTATTGAGAATATCAACACAGCAAAAGATATCAGAAGACCCACACTGTGACATTAAAATGACAATAAAGGAAGCATGAGAGTGTGCGGGAGAAAACAAACTCCTGGTGCAGAGAGGTAGTATAACTTTATAATGCCCAGACCAATCCACTGAATTTTGTAAGGAGAAGGAAAAAAAAGGAAAAAAAAAAAAAGATTTTTCCAGCTGAAACCTCTGAATATTAGGATTAATCTTGATATGCAAGTTCATGATTGTATTACTCAAACCGATTAGAAATGTATTTTTCTAATGGAAGTGTTGACTTGGCACTGTAACACAAGCAGTCAATATTATAATTCCTTATTTCCTCTTCCCATGGCCAGTTTATGGACATGGAAAATTCATACGAAAGGCCGCGCTGCTGCATTCGTTAGGGCACCGTTAATTACACTTGGTTCCTTCTTGAGCGACTTGGAGCAGGCTTGCCCGTCTCCTGCACCTGGACACCGTCTCCTGCCCTCCCGCATCGCGGAGTCAACCTCAACGCGTCCTAGCGGCTGCAGAGGATGCACTCTCCCGGTCAGTCTCCTGCATGCTGATCGATTCCCAAACACCCACTAATGTGAAAAAAGACATGCCCAGGCCGCCTCTCACATTACTGTAGGAACCAGCGGTGCTGGATGGCCTCAGGACTGATCCCAGTCCCAATCCCAATCCGCCGGTGGGGTGGCCGGCCACCTCCAGCCCGGAGCTGGAGTGGGCGCCGAGCAAAGAACAACCGAGGGGAGGTGGCAGGAGAAGTTGGGGAAGACACGGGAACGGGGTGGGGGCGAGAGGACAAGGCACAGAGTGGGTAAATGGGAGAGGTAGGTCAGAGAAGGAAGCAAGGCAGAACAGAAATATTGTCCTATTTCCACTCTGTGGGGCCGGTCTGGAGAAGAGACATCTCTGGAGGGGGGTGAGTACTCACGGGACAACCTGGGAAGCCCTGGGTTAGACTGCCCACCATAGGGAAGCAATGAGGACAAGGCACAGGAGAGGATGGTGGCGGGCAGGCAGAGAGGAGGACACATCAAAGAGACAAAACGGATATACGTGTTACTTTTTAGGAAGCCCTAAGTTAACTTTCCCATGTTTTCTTTGGCTTGTTTTCAGGAGAGGCACCCTGGGTTGCATGCCACATCACCAGCAAAGAAACTCCAGCAAAGCAAGCCCAGCTTCTTGCTTTGGCATCTCAGTCAGCAGTAATTTATATCATGGTTCCTCCTTAATAAAATCCATCGTGCACTCCAAAAGAGTAACTAGGACACTTAGTTTTTATTCCTCATGCATCTCATTTGTCTTCAGCAGGTTCTTCCATAATCTCATCATTATTGCAATCACCCTCTGAGGACAGCTGACTTGCATTAATCAGCTAGGCCTCTCATCCCTCACT
This sequence comes from Rhea pennata, assembly GCF_028389875.1. Classification (NCBI taxonomy): domain Eukaryota; kingdom Metazoa; phylum Chordata; class Aves; order Rheiformes; family Rheidae; genus Rhea; species Rhea pennata. The sequence continues at coordinate 115,255,176 of NC_084664.1, read as the reverse complement.
AGATTCTTTACAGTTTTACTGTGCCCTTGGGCATCCTAACTTTACTTGAAAAATTAATAAACCTCCCCTCTCTTATCTTACCTTATTAATGTCTGTCTTTGTAACCCATTATCCCTGCATCTCATCGGTGACCATTTGAGGATGTGGTTACCACCAAAGGATTGTGCCCTGGTGAGGCAGCACACAAGCGTGTCCCACGTAATTGAAAAAAAAAAAAAAAAAAAAGTGGGAGTGGGGACGGTGAGAGAAAGAAAGAAAAAGACCAAAAAGGCTTTAAAGACCAGCATCATTGTTTACAAGGTTAGTTGACAGAAAAAAAATATGGGAGTTAAGAACTCCATAAAGACCGTTAACGCTCATCAGGTAGTTCCTTCTTGCCTTATCCCACTGCGTATGTAAGCAACCCCTGCCGATGCACAGCCCCTACTCCCACGCGCTCGCGCCCTCTCCCCTTCCCTCTCGTACACCCCGTTCAATCTGACGCGTTAGTTTTAGGTGTGTCGAGAGCCTGGTATATTAATCACTTGTGTTTGCACACTCTTTATGTGGGTTGTTGGTCATGGTCTGTAGTTATACTGGCTGTCTCCCTTGCTTACTTAGAAGTACAATGCAATTGAAAATAAAGATTTTGCAGGTTTGCTCATTTCACACAGCGATAGCAGCTGGTAAGTGTCTTTCCCAATTCATCAGAGGCCTCCCAGACCACCTGCTCTTGGCATCCTGCAAACAGCTGGCTCTGTGTAAGTACCATAAGCTATTATCTTCCTCAATAAATAATGAAAGAAAGAAAGAAAGCAGGACAAAACCACATCTTTGTATATAAAATACATTCGTGACTAGCCATCCGTCCTATTTCAGAAAAGAAGAAATCGAGTTAAGATCCTTTGCTGGATTTAGCGGTGCCATATAATAGAAAATGGAGCTAAATCAACACCAACACGTAAGGCTCTGTATTTTCTTTCTCTCTTTTCTTTTTGAAACCTGCTCTATTTCTGAAAAGGCCGTGGGGAGCTTTTATGAAACTTTAGCTAATGTCACCAGATGTCCCACTATTGAGAGGTGGATGTCGGTCTGTGAAGCGCTGCCCCACTTAACTTCTCCTTTGAAGCGAACTTTGGTCCTCTCTTTGCGGTCCCGAGAGCGGGCGCGAGGTCAGGGTCCCCTCCCCGGCGCTCTGCTGCCTGCGAGGCTGCAGCCGCGGCTCCTGCCCGCCCGGCGGCAGCTGCCGCGTCGCCGGCGCGGGAGACGGGCACCGGCCGACGTCAGGAGCCGAAGGACCGCCGCCGCCGCGGGCGCTGGAGCGGGAACATTGGGGAGGAATTTCAGACCGAGGCGGAGGAAGAGGGTGATGGGGGCAAGCGGTGCCAGAGTATTCCCCCCCGAGGATGAGGAAAGGTTTTAATAGGAAAGTGCTGTGTTTTAGGCACAGAGCCTGTATCTCGTAAGGAGTTTTATTTTTTAATCTATGAATTCTATGAGGTGCATCCAACAGATTTCTTGCACTGCACACAAAGGCAATAAATAAATGCAATCTGTTGCATGGGTGATTTATGCCAGCACAATTTAAATTTAGGGCCTGATTTATTTTATTTTTTTAAATGGCCTCCTGCTTTATGTTCACCATAAACCAAGGATGCGAGCGATGGCAGTCAGAGATCTAACTGCCTGAGCTGGGGAGAAAATCGGGAAGCTCAGTGTCTGCCATTGAGTTGGGTTTGCAGACTCAGTGGGCAGTCCCGTTCCCTGTAATGGAAGTCTTCATGCAGTAAGGTATTAACCCCTGCCAGAAAGGGTGCCTGAACCCAGCTTGGCTCGGAAGCAGGGTGAAGGCGCTGTGGTTTTACCCTGCCTGCACCAGGCAGCAGCACCGAGCCGGCGCCCGCACTGGCACTGGCACATTTTTTTGTTTGCTCGTGGCGTAGATCAGGAGCAGGTTGGCGCCGTCCCGACCTGGGGTGCCATCAGCAGGGGAGCCGGGCCGGTGCGGTGCCGCGGAGGGACGGCTCCGAGGGGCCCCTAAAATCCCGTGATTGACAGGGCCCGGCCGCGCACTTCTGATGCGGCGTTTACTCAGCCAGGAAAGAGAAACAAATGTTGTGGCAAGGTTTTTTTCTGTTCCGCGCCAACATTGCTGTCCTTTCCAGTCTGCCTCCCTCCTCTCTCTCTTTTTCTTTCCTGTTTTGATGTCCAAAAGCAGTTGCAGGGACAGATTTCACACGCAAACGTGAGCCGCTGACAGATCTGCCCGGCGCTCACCTCCCTTTCCCTAGCTGCCGGGAACAAAGCGGCCCAAGGGCGCTTCCGAAGAAGATCTCAGTGCAAGAAGGAAAAAATGACGTCCGATTTCTAACAGCGCTTTCGGAGCCGCTGGAGACCCGAGCGATAAAGCCGCGGTGCCCTGTCCGCTCCCGGGGCAGCAGCAGTGCCGGCGGGGAGGGGAGAGGGAGGAAACCCTCGGGGGGGGGGGGGGAAGGCGAGGAGCGGGAGGCCCCGACCCCCCTCCTCCGCAGGTGACGTTTTGCTGGTGCAGTAAGAGCAGAGGAGCAACGGGCTATGACAAGCATCAAGCAGGGAGGCCGCCTCTGCGGCTCCCCAGAGGCCTCGGCAGAAAAATAAGCCAACGAGCGGCAGCACCTCTTCGGGGCGTCAACGGGAGACGCAGCCAAAGCGGCCTCTGATACTGAACGTTTCGCGGTTCCTCCGGCGTCAGTAGTGGTTTCTCGTGCTTGCGCTGAACTGAAGCCTGAAGCGAAGCCCCAGACCTAAACGCTCCTCCGTTCTGAGTATCGGGTTTTCTTCGTGCCCTGTAACTTTCAGCTTTTGTTTTTTTTTTTCGCCACTAAGCGTTTTCTGAAACTTGTGGCTGGAAGCTATGGTTTTTATGGTATTTTTAGTACACTGCATGGTTGTTTAAAGTGCACCCTATAAAACTTCAGTCCTCAGCCAGCCCCCTATAAACTGGCTCTGTTTTACATCAACAGCCTTCAGACCTTCCTTGCCATTCCCACCCTCCCCTTTTAATTACGAGGCAGTCTGTAGTAGGCATTTCTCTTGCACGTGCTGATGCAGCCTGCTCAGAATTCAAAACAGGAGGCTTTCACTTGATTTTATTATTTCACCATGACTAAAATCCTCAAGATACTATTTTTGTTTTTAAGAGCAGCCTGGGTAAACACTGAAGATGGAATTAAGAATTTTGCTCTTGACACAAAGAAGGTTGAGTAAAATGAACGTTGGACACAGTATAACCTAGTCAGGAGCCCCCAAAAATTAGCTAGCAAGAGAGAAACAAAAAAAAGGAGGGGGGGGGGCAAAAAAAGCAAGCAATTCATTTTGAGTGAAAGCCTCCTCTATCGTAACTCAGGCTCCAAACATCCAGAAACACATGGGCAGTTCAGCTCTCTTTTCTAGTCTGGTCAACTTTGTGGCTGCAGTATTCAAGTATCCTCTCTTTTTTGACACTGATGCCTCTATTATACTATAGTATTTCATTATAGACGGCCTAGAATACCCGGCCAAGGCCAGAGCACTGTTGCAGTAGGCACATGATATGTGCATTATCTGAAAAAAAAAAAAAAAGATAGCCATCAGTGAATCCTATTCCTCACTTTTGCACTGTCTTCTGTGGTCATTCTTATCTGCTTGGATGGGACACATACTGCCAAAATTGGAGCCAATTGGACCAAGGGTGCCAAAAGGAAGTATTTTTATTTTCTCTAATTTTCACAGTTATTGTTTCGTTTCACTGTTGTTTTCACTAAGGGAGGCGGGTATCAAACTCTCACTTGTGAAAGAGATCTTCCAAATCTCTTCTGCATACTATCTTTCACTCCAGCACTTCAACACTCGTTCCCCTTTCTTCAAGTATCATCATGAACAAGGCAATATGTTTTTCAAGCTGTCTGCAACGGCCATTGTAACTCCCGTACTTTAGTTAGAAAACAAAAGTAAATGGAGGATGTGGAGTATCAACGGGAGGTAGCACTCAAGCTGATGGTGCAGCACTGTTAATTACACAATACTTTTATTGAGCAATTCAGTGGTAATTCTTGCTGCTATTCCTCCTTAATAAGATCCATTGTGCCCCATAAAATAGTAACTAGGACACAGTTTGTATTCCACATGCATCTCATATCTCTTTAGCAGGTTCTTCCATATCCATAATCTCATCATTATTACTATTACCCTCAGAAGACAGTTGACTTGCATTAATCAGACAGGCTGCCATTCCCTTGCCAGATTTTCTGCAGTTTTATTGTGCTTTTGGACATTTTAATTAACTTGAAAAATTAATTAAAAATCTTACCTTATTAATATCTCCTACCTTCCCACTACTCTGTAATCTATTATCCTGTTTATCATCACTGACCATTCAATTCCAGAATGGTCATGTAATGGGCAAGAACACCAGAACGCCTAGGTGATGAAAAAATGATAGGGTGATTCTGAGATATGTTAAAATGCTCAAGCTGGTCTTTTATTTAAAGTACACATAAGTACCAGAGAAGTAAAAACAAACTGCTGCAGCTCATTAAAGACTGTTCTAGTTCTTCTCACTCACAGTATAGCTTAAATCCTCAAATTTTTCTTCTGTTCTTGTATAGCTGGTTGGAGATTGCCAGCGTATAGACTGAATGAAATGAAGCCAACTCATTTAAGGGTGCCATGACATATCCCTGAGACTTGGTCACCAATCACATTACTTAGAGTTTTACAATCTTCCTTATGGAAAAAATAAATGAAATAGGGATGTACAGAAATTAATAAGGAGTTCATGGAAAATGTTCTTAAAATATATATAATTTAATAGAGTAAAATAGCCTTCTACTGACATTTTTAAAACAAGCTACAGAACTTGGTAAAGAGTAGTTGCCTCACCATTAAATTCATTAGGGCAGTTTAAAATTCTCAAGAAGCTGCAATATTTTTTACCAGAAATAGCGCTTTGCAGAAAGGAGATTCTTCATATATTTTTGACTTTCTGTCATGCTTCTCTTAATTGCTCAGCACTATTAATGTAAGGAGGCTGTGACTACACTGGCACAAGCAGATCCACTGGAGCCAGCTGGACTAACGGCAAAGAAGGATACAAGGCACTATAATGGTCTGCAATTTTGTCCTCAACATTTCAGTTTGAGGCACTAGCTGGGATCTCATCCTCAGTTATGTCCAATGCTGCTCCAGCTCATACAAAGTGTGATGCCTAATCTGAAAGGTCCGCAAGCAAAATAGCAGGTTTCTGTTTTAGTGCACAGACACTGTGAATCATCAGCTCTTTTTAGCAGTCATAACGTGTTTTGACAATGGAGCAGCTACAAAATCACCTCAGCTTTATAACTGGTATCTTGGCCTTTTGTTAAGAGGGCTAAGGCATACTGGAGCCAATTCCTCACATTTCAGCAGAGGGAGTCCTGAAGTGGCGGAAGATCATCCCCCTTCTGGGGGCTGGTGGTCCTTTTCCCTGGGAAGGAGAGAGCCAGCACCAGTTACTGCAGTAACTCACGTCGATTTTCTACGGGGAAAGATCAGGAACAAGATCAGGTCTTTTAACAGATGCTGCTAATGATGCTGAACATCTTTTAGGAAGACATGGGACCTGATGGAGATCCAGTGAAGTTCAGGCTTTATTTTCCTCAGGGTATAGACACAAAGAGAAAGGAAAGCTTGTCTTGTGGTTAAGGGACATAGCTCAAGTCTGAATTAAATCTCACCTATGGACATCCTGTGGCACAAATCATACAGACATTGCCTGTGTGTCACGTTTGTAATCAGGGTCATGTAAGCAACTATAACTAACTCTACTGCTCAGTGGAGATAGGCAAGGGAAAAAATGAATCAATTATTAACCATAAAAAGAGTTAGAAGTTCCCAGCAGATAAAATACACCCACTCAGAGCAACTGTAGAAGCCTTCAAACTCCTGTCAAACAACAGGACACCTCCAACAGCTCTCCATAAAGGAGGATGATCTGGAGTAGAGATACCCAAACTGCCCATGTTTTTAATCCTTTTAAGAACAAAGAGCTTGTTTTCTAATTGCTGTCAGAGTTTCATGAACAAAGGCTTTCATCCACTTTTCATTTAAGTAAATATCTAGCAAATATCTTTGTCTTCTACCAGAAGACAAAGCAAAAGGAATGCCCAGCATAGCTTAATTCCTTACAAAAAGCACTTTGAGGTAGTTTAAAGCTGTGTATCCTATCACAGCCAAGAAAGAAGCTTCTGAATTATTTAGTAATCTCAGGCCTTTCAAAAGAAGAAACTCATTGCCCGGTTCCATGGGATTTGGATGAAGTTATGTGGGTACGAGTATTAGATATTTATTCACTATGGACTTGGATAAATAATTCACCACTTCAGCTATGACTAACAAGATCGGTGAATGGTGGGATCTCTGCAGTAAGCAAATAGAAATGTTTCCTGTATTGACTGCTCAGGTGAGGTCCCAAGCTTCTAAAAGAAATCCAAGATGCAGCCTGTAAAAATCAGTGAGGTAGCCAGAGAGTTTCATGGTATGTGGACAAAAGTACTCTACTTCATAGCTATCATAACGGATCCAGTCTTACCTGCCTTAAATAAAATTAACAGATTTATTAATATCATCTTGGATCGGAGGGACCCTTTGTGCAAGGCAGTGATGCTTTTCACACAGAGATATCAGAGAGCTAAGGAAAGTGTCTTATAGTGAATAAGTGAAAAGCTTATGAATCCTTTTACTCAAAAACGGAGACAGAGCACTTTCAGCCGTGCATACAGGTGAACTTTCTTCACTAAGGCTGCTAAATGCACAGAAGCAGAATTTATGCGCATTCCTAAATAGTGTAACTTTCTCTTTCTTTTTAAATAGATGTCCCAGAGGCCATCTTTAAACCTATCCCGCTCTTCTTTTGAACTAACCCCATTTATACTCTTTCAGTTGCCTGTGCACATTATCAGGCAATAGTGACATCCAGTGGTCTAGTTTAGATGATCACTAGCATTTTTGCTTCCCTGCTCATCCCCAGAGCAGATATCGATTGTTATCAATCCTTTCTGTAAACGTATCTGAAATAAATCTAATATCAGACATTTATCCTTTTGAGGGTATTGCTCATCAACTTGACTTAAGTTATGTTTACACGTGATTATAATATGATTTACAAGAGACCTTCCAACTTTTCACTGTGTGGTAGTTTTAAAGTTCTCTGTCAGAAATATACCTGTACAATCCTGACTGTAAGAAGATTAAAATCCTTCTTCTCATATCTGATCTATAGCACAGGGCAGACCAATGTAGCAGGAATGAGTATTATCTATTATTTGTATTCAATGTATGTCTAGCATGCACCAGCAGAAATCAGGGCTCTTGTTGTGCTAGAGACTGCAAACGCATGAGGAAAACTGTTTCGAGCACCACAAGAGCTTGAAGTATCCCGGACGAAAAATGAAAAAGGCAGCAGCAGTCAGCAGATGGAAGAGCACAAGACTATAACAACACAAAAACAACATAGCAAAGAGTGTCCTGCCCCACCAGCTTCTTAAGTGATAAGAACATAGCACAAATCTGCTTCTCAAAATCAGCAACTAAAAATGTGTAGCCTTTCCCTCAAACCTACCAACGGTATGTGCGAACATTTCAGAGAGATGTATTACCTGATGAGTACAAATACTTTCAGCACATGCACAGTGGTGCATTTCATTTTCTGTTTCTTGTGAGCAATTAGTCACCAGACACATATCTGAATGGTCACTAATGCTGATTAGCTCAGTAAACTCTCCCTGAATCCCAAAAGTTTTCTGGACCAACAGATTAAATTCATAAGTCTATTCCCCAGGAGTGTTCTGACTAGCTTCACACAAAAGGGCTTGGAAAAGGAGTTGCTTAGCAGACAGCTCCTCCACCAGGCACTTTCTCGTCTAAATCACAGAATATATGAACTCCAGTAGCTTCAACACATTCATTGCTTTCAGTCCCTTTAGGGCATGAACTGAAGATGTCAATACAGAAAAATGAAAATAGATGATTTGGAAAGGAAGATGTTTTCCTTCACATTTCTTCATCTGTGACTGTGACAGTGTATACAACATAGAGGAACTTAGCATCTTTTTGGATCTACTTCTCAGTTTCAACAACAGCAGACATGTCGGCAAAGCACATTGAGGGGAGATGACATCATGAAGATGCCAGCTTTGACCTAGTAGCGTAAAGAGCAAAATCACAGAAGGCACAAAAGCATAAGCCTAACAAGCAAGAGTATACTAAAGGGGTGGAAGAAGAAGAAAGGGCCATAATAAGGGATGTTTTTGTCTTCCACACTAAAAGCAGTTCTGACAGCCATATGACCACACAGCTTCTCTAGTCTGGCTGTGACTGTCCAGCCTTGGTGCTCGTCACGAGGACACACCGGAGTTCCTGGCTCTGCGTGTGCTGAGCCTGTGTATGGCAGCTTTAGCAAAACTATTAGGCACAATAACTACCTAGTTCTTAGTGCTAATTTCTCTGATCATGCTGAAATCACACCCTCATTCTTCAGTGGAGAAACATCTCGGTTCCTCTGCATCAGAACTGCAAAATGAAGGAGCTGAGTTTCCTATTAGAAAGAAGAATAAAGGGCTGGACTGACCACATACTTTTCCTATTTTTCTTTGCTGTTTCCTAACATTTAAATAACCAAATTCCCATTTCTTCCCCCCCCCCCCCCCCCCGCACTGAGAAGTTAGCTGGCTAACACACCAGTGCCCCCTGGTATAGCCTCCTAAGGGTTCCCCAGGCCACAAATCCAGCCGAGAAAAACAACAGTATCTCATTGCACACAGCGGCATGCTGCATGTCCAGACTGACTCACATGGCACATGCACAGCAGATCCTGTGAGATGGCTGAGGGGGCGGGAAAGAGGCCTTCTGAGCTGGGAGGCCCAGATTACAGACCCCACTGCCCCATGCTTGTAAGACAGCCCTGGTTATTACTGAGTACAGGTGCAAGTGAGAGAACATGTTCTTCGTTATTAGCTATTCACCATGTGTGCTCTAACATTCATTAGTCTCCTGTTTAACTAGAGTTATTCAAGTAAGGAGCAGAGACAATACCATATGACTTATGTGAACACTCACACACCGTGAATAATGAATAGCGAATAGCCAAAGTGAACCTCTCACTGGACTGAAAATGCTTTGTCCAAGCTGTTTAACAAATAACATTCTCATAGAAAGAAATTGGATCTTGTTGAGGAATAACTGATGTATGCTCCCCCCAAAAAAAAAGAAAGCAAAACTAAAAAGCACCCTGAATTTACTGAATTAATTCACAGTGAATAACCTCAGCAGGCTCTGCTTGCCTACACCTATGGGAAACTTTCCCTAGATCCACAAGAGGGGGAAACATATACGTATATGTTTATATATCTGCACATGATCCTTTTTTTCTTGTCGTTATTACTGCTTTCTGCAGTTTTCTAGATGGCAGTAAAATAGGAATAATTTCCTCTGACAGCAGACTATGAAGTAGAGGCACAGTGGAAAAGTAGGACAGCGCTCCAGCCATGAAGGAGTTCACCCAGTAGGGCTTCAGAGGGAGGGATGTTCTTTCCAGTAGTGCGTTGCCCAAGCTGGCTGTGGGGACTAGAAAAATGAATGGATATGCACAGACACGGACCTGCTCTGTCATTCTGGCCTGTCAGGGTCTGACATTTACTCAGGCTTCCTCATGTTGGGTTGTCGTATTCTGTTGAATTCAGTAATCTACCCAGAAATGAGAGGTGGCAGGATCAGAACTGGGAGACAAAGAAGATTACATGAGCCAAAATTATCTTTTACAGAGGAAAAAAGAGAAAATACTAAAGCTAGATATATCTCCTCGATATTATACTAATAGCAGGTAGGCTGAACAGATAACAAGGGACTATGCATGTGTGGGTTGGAAAGCAACTTGAAAACCTCTCTAAAAGACTTAAGAAACTGATGAGAAGATGCTCATGTGTAAGGCTTTCAAAGTAATCCAAACCTTAAGAGAGTCCGAAATGACTGTGTCTTCTCTGTTGCGCTCTGTCACAAAGTGCTGTGAGCCTTGACTTAAGTTGCAAAGACTCAAACTGAATGCAAGGAACTGTAACCACAGCTTGATCCTAATGTAAAGCTTACTGTGGCTTACCAGAAGGGTCCAGGATAGCTTTGTAAGCAAAATGTTCATATCCTCTGCACTTCGGCGTAGCACATATCATTGTCCTTGGGAAATATGTGATCCATCATGAAAAGAAATAGACAGACTCAGAATGCTGAAATTCTTTTCCCCTTGCAATCAGAATCAACTTTTATTCTTAATATGAGTTCAAACACACCACTTGGTCCATTTTATTTCATATTACTTTATTTTGTTCTTTTGCACAGGAGCCATGAGTAGGGCTGCAGCTAGACTGGAAAATCCCAGAGCTGTGTTAAAAAAATTCCAGATGTAAAGCAAAATGGATTAATACACTTTTCTACAAAGTGGTAAAATGAAAACACATCTGATGGACTTCCACACAGTTTGCCTCAGGCAAAGAGCATTCCATTAAAGTAAAAATACATTTGGTTAGAGCAAATTAAATGTTCCCAAGGAGAAATAGCTTAAGGTCAAAGGTGAAGCCACTTTACTTGAACACATGTTTTCAATCTGTTTGACCTCTGTGATCAGTAAAGCTCAGAAGTGCAAAGGGGAAGAAACTTAAAAGAAATTGGGAGGAATGAAAAAAAAGAGTAATGCATAAGTCAGCTGCATAATATAGGCATAAACTCTTTGTACTAAAAGAGGAAAAGTTTTGAAGAGTTTTTCTGTGTTCCTTCTTGGGGTAATAAAAGACCTGGAAGATCCTGACTATATTACAGAGTAGTGTTTTTTTCTCATCAGCTGGGACAGAAAGAATAACACTTAAGCTGTTATGGCAGGGGTTTGTGTATGATAGAGTGGCTGATGGTGAGCACGCCTGAAAAGACTCAAGGGAAATGAAGAAGAAAAAGAGCAAATGAAGGACCGTCTTCCTGCTGAACCAGTGCCTTGTTTCATGCACGCTTCCCCCAGAACGTGCTCCAGCTGCTCACTGACAGCTGGCTCTTCGGGCAGGTTAGTGCCCCCTGAAACCGCAGGCTGGAGCAGTCAGACAGAGAAGAGCAGCCCACCAAGGTGCCAAGTGGCAGAGGCCTTCCCTCACGAGCCGCTCAATAGCTTAAGTCCACAGCAGAGGATCAGTGCCTGCCCTGGATCATTTATAAGACTTGTCCAAGCTCAGGTCTTATCCCCGCTGTCTAGACAGACCAGGCAAGTGGAGGGTCAAGAATGAACAGGGGCAAGAAAAAGGACCCTTTGAGTATTTTGCCACAGAGCTGCCTCCTCTCTTCTCTCTAACAGGTATTACAAGTCAGGTTGTCTTCAGCATGAAGTGAATGTTTTGGGCCTAAATTTAAATGTGGCTAGATTAAAAATAGACAGATAAATAAACCTTCAGCTTAAGGCTCTTTTGGAGCTTGCTCACTTGAGTATATGCAGCCCAGAAGGCTACAGACTACAAACACTTTTATTGCCATCTGTGGGTTTATGATATCTGCTAACACTGCGCATTCACTGTCCTGGCAACTGGCATAGGACTGGCTTTCCCCTGCTGCTAGCACTTGAGAGAGGATCCTCTCAACAGTGCCTGTTCCTTGCAGTCTACATTAATCAGGTCAACAAGAATGGATTTTGCTTTACACTCCCAATGAAAGGCTGTCGCATGAGCACACCAGAAGTCCACAGATCCTTTGGACAAGCCAGACATACCAAAGAGCCGCATTTGGTCAGATTGCTGTTTTGAAGCCAGTCAGTGTAGCTACTCGGTATTTCATAACTCATCTGTTTGCTATGGGTTAGCAAATTCATTGGCCTGTCTCCATCTATGACAGCTGTGTTATTGCCTCTGTCACTGCAGGAAAAAGGGAAAGGTGCTTTAGGTCTTTCCCAGGTTATTACTATGGATTGATCCATCTAAAACACTGCAGCTGCTGGTTGGATCCCTGGTGGCTCCCTACCCAGCCACATGCTAGCAGGCACCAGTGCCACCAGTATGTCTGCTGCTCACAACCCTGGGCTCAGCTGTAGGCTGGTGGCCTGTCCCTGCTCTACTGAAGGCTCAGAAGATTTCAGTTACGTTTCCCCCGTAATTTTCAGCATGCATTTGTCTTCTCCATTGCTTCAAAGCAGCAGATAAGCATGAATGCATCTTGCAAAATGAGAATGTGCCTGAATCTCTCCTAACTCCTGATCAGGAAAAGCAGCTCTGAGTTTGTCATGAATCCTTGCTCTTACTGGTCACGAAATTTCAAAACCAGAACCTCAGGTAGTGTGAATGAGAAGAGCTGAATCAGTTTTGATTGTATGATACAGACTAAAATCACTTGAAAAGCTGGTAGGCAGCATTCAGAAAGTGTACAGGCACCTGACTGGTCCTCCAGACACAAATCAGCCCAGAACTTCTGGCCGTAACTCACGCTGCTGTGAGTCAGTCCTGTAGTTCCCACCTCGCACCCCTGAGCTCTGGGGAAGAGCAGATTCTGAAATCAGGCTCAAATCTTTTGTAAGATCAATGCTATTTACACCTTACCAAATGGCAACAACACATCCAAAGGGATATGCTGCAGCTTTCTTGGAGTAGCTCGGATCCGAGAGGTCAGCTTTTTTATGAGCAGGAAAGAGAAGCGATTGAGCCATGTGGGGAACAATAGCGTTTACACTTGCCGTTCGCAAAATGCATTACATGTCTCAGACATCTGTGGCTTCATAAATTATAACACAGTGTCAACAGTGCAGCTGTGAGGAGATTTTAGAAAACAGGAGTGAAGAAACTGCCATCACGTCGAGGAGATATGGAGGCAGAAATGCCAGAAGTGTATTCGGCCACTCTCCGCTGCAGTTTGTGCAGCTTTTCCTGCTCTGCGCTCCCATCCGCAGGCAGATTTGCAGCAGCGTCACTAGAGGAGGGTGAGCGAGCGGGGACGCTTTTATTCCCCTTTGCCATCAGCTGTTGTGCTTGGGACCCGCTCGCCTTCTGGTTCAGCGCCGCACAGCCGGTGGCTCTTCGGGGTGAGGGTGGCAGGCAGGGGGGCCAGGGTGTTGCATGTGGGATTAAGGACCTAAGATCTCAGTCATTTCCCTTTAATCTGTCTGTGCGCTGTATCACCGAGGTGCCCGCTTTGCCTGTGTTATATTCAGCATGCACCGTGACTCATCTGCAAGCGCAAATTACCTTGCTAAAGTATTCTTAGGAGAAATAATTAGCCACAAGCACCTCCTCTGCAGCCGCCTGTATATGCCTCAGGGGACTGGGGCGCTTGACATAAATCATTTAGTCCTGAGCCCTAGCACACACCTTTCCCAAAGGAGTCCATAATTGGCAAAGTAGTTGCCAACTGGGTTTAAAGTGATTTGAAATTGTTTTCCATACAGCCTTGCTGATAGCAAAAGGTTTCCCCTTTTCCTCGAGCATGAGTTACAGTAACATGATTGAATGTAACCAGTTATTCAGTTCAAGCTGTGATTCTGATACAGTATAGACAATATAAATTCCCCAGAGCTCTGTGAGGCCACCTCAATGGTCCATTTAAGTCCAATTCAATTAGGCTCACTATAGTTCTTAGGATTTCTTAGGTATGTTTGCAGCAGCCTTGGGGTTTGAATGTGAGAACAGTATTCATCTAGGAGTTTTAAATTAGGTCTCAGGTGTCATCACTCTAAATGAATTATTACAGTGGTGTGTTCATGCCATTACAGGTAAGGTTATGTTAGAGCCTCTACTCAGCCATTTTAATGCACTAAGGGCTGAAGCTTGATATGTAAGGTCTTTGCCTTACAGCGACTTTTTTAACCCCATGTTTTAAATAATTGGGCTGCCTGGCACCAAGCTGGATTTAAAATACATGTAAACAAGTTGTTTACTTTCAGCTTCTGAACAATTGTCAGCAATATGCTTTAAGAAATCCTGTTGTGGCTATAGCACTGCCGCTGTGCTCCTCTCGACTGTGAATAAGGAGGAAAGGGTCCCTGTCCTGCCTGGCTTGTGATCACTGCCCATGGCAAGCAGGTGGGCACCAAGCAAAGGAGTGATGGGAACTGTGAAGGAAAAAGTGTTAGTTTCTGTCAGTGTTTTGATTTTGAAGCCCTTCTGATTTTGTTGTATTTCCCTAGCTGTGGATGGTGGGGAGGGAAGCACAAAGATGTTGTTTCGTTTTGCTTTTCCCTGCTTTTTCTCTTGTTCTGTCTGAATTTGATCTCTCCAGTATTAAACGCTTCTCAAAGGGTTTTCAGGAATGAGTGTACTGAGAGGAGGGAAGTACTCCAGACCCCTCAATGGCACCTCCAGGTTTTATATCTACGGATGGACACCATTTGGTTCCTCCAGCAAGATGATACAGATGTCAGATATGCAGATGGGGCTTGCTTCAAAAAAGTAAGAAAGAAGAAGAAAGAAGACCTATAATTTTTGGCAGGTAAACCTGGAAGCTTATTTGTCACTTTGTTTGATTAAATCCTGGGACTGGACAAAGAAAACATGTTTTTACTGATCTAAATAGCAAAATTATTTTCCTTACTTTGCTCTGGTCCCATCTAGCGGCTCCGACAGAAAGTGAGACCTCTCTTGACCCATCACTATATTAACACAAGAAGTCACAGTCCTGCTAGGACTAAATAGACAAAGGGCAGGGGACCTTTCACAGGTGGGGAGCTGAGGAACAAAGCAATCAAGTGGCCTTGACATAGTTACACAGGCTGTTGGGTCTCCTGAGACCAAATCTCCTGAGAACAATGCAGTACTTTTTAGAAGAGTCTCCTACCTCTCATAGTCTTAATCTTTTCCTGTTGCTTTTATCACAGAAATTTCATTTCTCAATTGCTCTCCATTCAAATTTGCTATGTCCTGTCCCTATAGTCCTTGGAGAAACATGCCAATATTTTGCTTGTGTTATGTAGGTGAACAGGCAGAAGAAAAGACTCCAAACCTCTTTCCTCCAGTTTCTGTCATATTTTTGCTAGGGCAGACTTGTAGCCCTAAGATCCTTTTGAGATCAAATAAATGCCTCTAAGGAAGATAAAGATCAAAGGAGAAAAAAGCTTAAGAAGTCACTAGCCTAGGTATTTCCGTATATTAGAGTGGCCTATCATGATTCACGCAGTCTCCTGGGTTACAAAAAAAAAATCAGGAGCAAAGTATGTTTCTCCAGAGGCAGTGGCGTACAGGTGGGGGAGTGCACCCGTAGGGTGCATCTGCATAGACAAGAGGAGACACTATGCACTCACTTTTTTCCTGCTCCAAGCTATCTAGAAAAGAGTCAGACCTTACCCGGAAGCCATCAAGCAATGTTGGTACATTTCTAATGTAATTTCTAACTTCCCAGCTTCAGAGGGAAGCTGGTGGGCAGCAGCACGCTTGCGCAGCTGTACAGCGGCACCGGCAGGAAGGATGTGCTCAGAGAGCCACCGACACAGCACTGACTTCTGCCAGCCGCAGCCAGGGGCTCATACTGCCTGAGCATCTGTACACGGAAACACGGGGCTTGAGAAAATCACGGCTCTTCCAGACGCTTTCAGAGGACACACTGAGCTGGCTCTCACCATTCCTGGGCAGAGAGGTTGTCTCTAGACCTAAGCTGGGATGTCCTGACTGCCACGTTAACTTTTCCACCTGATTAACACTAAGCTGAGGGTACCCACACTGTGCACAAATTGTCGCTTAACCAGACCTGTGAGGTCACCTGCTGTATGCTGGATGTTTTCCAGTATCTTTTTCAAGTAATGGAATTTCCACACCTGGCGGTGACAAACTGCCAGGATTGTCAGCTCGATTTCCTGCAGCAATTCATTTTCTTCTAGTCAGCTTCACTTTTTTAATCCTGGGTTTGTCTCCTTGATCTTCTGTGGCATCTCCCTCACTCCTCTTAATATTACTACTACTAAATACAATCAAGGTCACTTCAAGGTATAACTGCTACTAATGCAAATCCATTTAGATCCAACTAATTTAAAGTTAGTCATATATTTAAGTATCTTGTTGGGTCAAGATTCCAATGAAAAGGAATCTATTGTCTTAAAAGAAAGAATAAACATCTCCTAAGGAACAATGTTACTTTAAGACAGTTTCCTAGAGGAATGAGCATTTTACCTTGTTCTTTAGAGTGTTTTTTCTTAAGGAACTGGAAAATCCTGTGCTTTCTTGAGGTCTTACTTAAATAATTCATTCTTAAGGATGCGTTTTATTATTGTTTAACTATCTCCTTTTACTAGAAACACTTTTGGAAGTTTTTGTACCGGCTGGATAATGAGGTTTTAGTAGATATGCCTTGAGAAGAGTATGAAAATTCACATGGTAGGCCAAATCCTGAAATCTCTAAAGAGTTAATCTAAAGTCAGACTGGGAACTAGGAGCAAAAAACTTCCCTTAAAGCAAAAGCATGAAAGCTCTGTGTAAGACACTCAGATCTAGAAACTGAATCTCATCCATGAGAAGCTGATGTTCAGCACAAGTAGTAAGATTGAGGAAGAGCAAAGAAAAGATATCTCTCTGCCATCTTTCTGCTTTGCCTGCCCTAAAACTTCCTGGGGCCTAACTTATTCCTAGAGAAAAATGGAGTGTCTACAAGTTTGTTTAAGCTTGCACAGGTTGCGGTCATCCTCTCAGGACAGCTCTGCTCATCCAGGTTCACTGGTGCTTGTTGACTGTCAGCTAAACTGGGAGAACTCAGGAGCCTTTCCAAGGCCTAATCATCCCCTGCATTCACAGCCAGGTCCCTTGTCAGGGCAAGGTCTGACACACTGCTTCTTGCATGTTTTGCTTTCCTCAGTAAGGTTGCTCAGGCACACTGGCCAGAGGGTTGTGGTGAGATCTCCTGGGCCCCCCTCTCTGGCAACCTGCAACTCAGTTTCCCTATGCACTTGCCAGTCTACTGAGATGTAGCCAGTGTGTCCTGGCTAGACTCCCTCTAGTCTCTTACATCTTTGCAAATGGCAGGAAAGCTCCAACTGAGCTCCAGCTGGAAATGTCAGAGGTATCCTAAAGCTGCTTCTTTTGGATCTTGCACATTGGCTGGCCTGGACTGTCTGAAAGGATGTTTAGCTTGGGCCAGAGATTTGTGTTCCCTCATTTCTTCTTTCTCGGTGTTTGCTGCATATTTGCATGCTGTTTGCTGAGTAACTGAGAAGCCTCTGAACCAGCCTCAGCCCAACGGTATCTACACAGAGGCACTCTGGCTTCCTGTCTTTCCTGTAACTCAACTAGTTTGGTCATAGTTTCGTTACAGCGTTGAAACAGAAAAGAAGCTACCACCAGCAATGCTACAGCACTAGCAGGGCACATCATCAAAGAATGTCCGGGGCTTGCAAACTATGACACCCATAGCAGCCATGTGGACCTTTTCATGTAACTGGACTGCTCAGACCTACTTGATGCAGCTGCATCGTACAGAGGGTGTGAAAATATATGTTCTCCTGTATCATAGCCATCGCATTGCCTTCCTCGGTTACTGCTCACCAGCCTATTTTCTGCGGAGCAACAGTGACATCCAGTGGCTGGTGAGACCGAGCTGAGCTGCGTGACTCGTGCCAGAGGCATTTCTCAGGAGCGTGCATCAGCTTTGCCGTCGTTGTGTAAAACTGATGTGCCCAGTACTAACAGGCTGGTGAGAGCAGCGTCACTGGAAGTGCAGGCCTCTCTTTTTAACAGTAAAACTGTGCATTCCTAAAGTGGAAGTTCAGTCCGGAGAGCTATGAAGAAATTTGAACTCATAAATTGCGCTAGTAATACAGAGTACAAATATTTCAGTGAGCAGGGAGACGGAAGGCAAAGTTCACCTTCATGCCACCTCCAAAAAAAAACCCGAACTGAGAGGAAGCAACCCCATAATAGTAACATTGGCATGATTTTTACAATTAAATAAGTGCAGCGTTATTTTTTCTTCTCTGCCTCATTTTGAATCTTAAGATTGCAACTTTAAATCTTCCCTCCACAACTAAGCATCTTTAAAAGGAGCAAATGCTGTGATTCTCCTGGTATCTGCCCATTACACAAACCTCGGCTCCAGAGTGGTGAGTACCGTCAAACAAGCAAAATCAAAGAGTCAGCGATGCTGAGACCTCTCCTACCTTGTTCACAACAATCCTGCCTTAGCATAAAATATGACAAGAGCTACCCTCACAAACAGACTGGAGGCAAAGTCTGCACTGGAAACCTCTATCTGTTGAACCACGTTGGTTTAAACAGTGACATTTTTATTCCTGTTTTTTATTCCTGCTGAATCCCTAGAGCAGGATTAGCTGTACGAGCAAAGGCTTGTGCAAAGGGCTGATAGGAGCTAAGTTAACAGGCAGTAGCCTTTCCTCACTAGCAGTGCCTGGGGCAGCCATAGCTCTCAGCCTGAGTGTCCTTTTCTGGTCACCCTCCTCCCTCCAAACTGTGGAGACATCCAGCTCTGCATTTGCCTCTGAGCTGTGCCTATGCTGGAGGGCTCCGCAGCCGTGCAAGCTAAGCTCCCTGCTACAAAGCCTTTAATCACTCTTGCCTTTAATGTTCCCTTACTAGAGAAACCTCTCCATATTTCCAAGGATATGAATTTACTTGCAATAAGCAATTGCAGTAAACAGTACTGATAATAAAAGTGCTTTGAGGCACTCCTCATGAATCTTTCTCATCAAGTGGAAAAATGCCATTGTAACAGAGGCAAAAGGGCTCCAGTCGCCATGTGTCCAAGTCACTGCTTGTATGCTATGGGTCACAACGAGCGGAGGTAACTACGGAAGAAGCTACATCCCATTGTCATCATCCTCGACTGCACCACAAATATCACAGCGCTAACCTTTTTTAAAAATGCATAGATGCAGGGAGAAGAGTCCATGACCAGTGAATGCTAAGACTTCATGGTTCCTGAAAGGAAAGAAAAGCATGCAATTAATTAAGGTAATTAGTAGCTTTATTTCTAGCTTTCATTCCAGGGGCACTCAGGACTATCTGTGATTTGGAAGAAAATCAATAACTGATTGAGAAGTAAACATTTGCTGTTGCAGGTCATTCAGTGTGACCTCGAGCCATGCAAAGGAAAACCTGCACTTGTGCGATCTCCATCCCTGGGGCTGACTGAAAACATTGGCTGGATGATAATGTGGCCATCTCCTCCTGCCGCATGGTAGGGCTGAGGGAAGACAGGCCCTTTGGGGCTCTTACTAGAGCAGGAAGCGGTAATCACATGCCAAATCCAAACATTTTCTGCCTTTCCCACTTGAGTGCCCCTCACAGTGCAGCCTGGATGTTCCCCTCCACCTTGCCTTTGTTACAGCCCTGCCTAAGCCTCCTAAGAATTGTGTTTATGTAGAAATCCTAGAGGTAGAGTCCCCACTAGCAGTGAACATCTGGGGAAAGCCATGGGACACTTGATAAGAGTTGGAACTATGCTGAATCAGGAAAGCCTCAGCAGGTGACCAAAGGCACAGGAGATTCCCATGGATGCAGTAAGTTCTAGAGACACTTCTGTGGATGCCCACTCAAGAAACAAATACCTCCCCCTTCCCAGGATACAGCCCACTGATCTTATGAAGAGAAAACTAAGATGACTTTTTACCACTACAGCTTTCATAGTTACCATTGCTGCCTTCCCTGCAGACAGACATACAGAAGCAGTCTCCTTCCTAGTGAAGGAGCTGTCCCTGCTGCATGTGTCAGTGACTGCTCTGTGCACAGAAGCAGAGGAGGAGGAAGGTCTCTGCTATTCCACCTGCCATTCAGCAGCAGCAAATGCTGGACTCACCTGGCCTGAAGAACAACCTTCTCACTCAGGTCACCTGTTTAACAGCATTGCTGCTTTCTTTCCTCGCCAAGCTTAAGAAGGAAAAAACATGGAAAAATCAGCTGCCACTCAGTGCACAGCAGCTCCAGCGAGGGGCCTGGGTCAGTGACAGCCATGGTAATGTGCCAGAGCTCCTGGAGACAGGGTACGGCTGTCAGCACACTAGGTGGGCGCCAAAATTACATTGGTGCCTCATTAACCCAGAGGGACAGCTCTGAACAGCAGAGGAGCCCGGGACAGTCGAGGAGGGAGAATCCAGTCTGCTCTTCCTGTGAAAGCACACACGGTAATTGACAGCTCCATGCTGTCAGACAGGCATGGAGGAGAAATCTTCAGACCTGTCATCCTGACACGAGAAAAGAACTGCATGGCTCTCTAAGAACCTCACTTCAGCATCGCCTCCCCTTTCATGTGCACACCAGTTACCAGCGGCAGCCGCGTCTCCTGTCAGTCGCTGACAAATGATCCCACCTGGCACCATGCAGATGCTGCGTCGCCAACAACAGGCCACTGGGAGAAAAGTGTTGACTGTTTTTAAAGGAATTAACAAGCTCTTCTTTGTAAAAGAAAAAAAATATTGGGTGGCAAGAACAAAAAGGCTGGTAATAAAAAAAAGACGGGGGGAAAACCTGCCATGAGGAAATATAATAAGGGAAATAAAGCAACAGGAAAGAAGATAGTGGCCCAGTGTGACAAATTGTAGTGCATGCTGGTTTTTGACCTCTGCTCCTGATTTGGTCCTGCACTGAGGCCACTTACTATCTCTAGGGATCAAAAGTGGGAATGTGATGGGATTCTACTGAAGCACCAATAAAATCCTTGTTTATTGCTCTTTACAGGCACAATCCTACTAACACCTGGTATGTTTAGCTCAACAATTTGTCATTCTCATGATGTTCCACTGGGGTTTGAGTAAGGAACTTGAAATACTGTGCTTATATATGTGATAACTTGTGATTTTTAAATATGTCCATATTCAACCTGGTCTGACTTCACTATTGAGTTACAGCAGTTCTGACCACTCTCCAATTCTCCGCAGTCAGCGAAAATCTGCTAAATTACAACCTGTTTTGCCTGTCTCTTTTAACTGCCTCAGGATCTTCAGTTATGGACATTGCTTTCTAAATGGAGGCCTGAATTTGCATAGATAGCTCCTACCAACTCCTCTAACTTCTGGGTAGCTGTCATATCCCTTCCTCCATAGAAATGGCCTGGTGGGTCAGAGCAAAGAGCTAGCTAGCACATCTTCTTTCCACTGAGGTTGAAAACAGCTGGCCAGAGAAGAGCACAGTAACACGGCAAGCATGTAGTGATGTTTACCTGGATACCTCTCCACCCTTTCTGTTCACCAATTTAGCTTTTAAAGGGGCTGAGGGCCTTTTCTCCCCTTTAAATGTCAGTAAGTATTATTGTCAGGTACCCACTGCATCTATGACCACAGGCACCGCTCTCTAATGTGCTTCATTTTTCACCTTTTTGTTTTGCAAAGGCAAAGCCTTTCTTGTTCACCTGGCGAACTGAGTCATCTGACATTACATTTGCACTTTCCCAGAGGCCAGCAGGCTTCAGCTACTAAACCATCATCATCTAGACTTCCCCTGTGGGCATAATATGCTAATTTATACCCACAATCAAGCATCTGTGATATCATTTGTGCTGCAGATACTGTGGAGGGAATTGATGGTTATTCAGATCTTGTGTTAACTGAGGAAAAAATGATTTATTCCCCCACTGAGTGGAGCAGTTACTAAAACCAGGGTGGATGAACTCTCCTTTAGCAATGTGCCTTGGCTGCATGCTAATAGTTTGGAGTCTAGATGACTCATTCATTGGAGAAACTTTGCTCTCTGAATTATTCACTTATTCAGCCTACTAAGCCAGATAATAAGAGATGGCAGAACCTTTCTTCATCTCTCAGAGGGTATATTAATATCTTTTAAACATTCATATTCTGCCCAAATATATATATTTCAAGACTTATTTTTGTCTGAGTTCTTTTTCTTTCATCAGCTCGATACTCTTGTTCTAATTTTGCTTGTAACATGGAGGTTTGGCTGGGAATAGAGCCATGCTTCCATATGAAGGAAGAAGATTGGTTTCCTTTTCTATGGAGACATTTGAGGAAGTTCAGCATTTATTCTCTATGATAGGAAAATCCTAAGACCATTTTCCCTCTTCCCTGCCCTATAGATTTTGTCTGTATCCACAGACTGTAATTTCCAAATTCATTTTAAAAGCAAAACGTTTCCATCCACCTATGTGACTGAGTCCTTCATCACCTTCTATCTTAACTACAGCAGCTTTTCTCTGAGATGAAACCCAAGATACACAGCCCTACTTTGTCTATTCAAACAGACTCAAGACAGCCTTTTGTGGCTGCCTACGTTTCCCTTATGTTGATCCTACATTTTGAGTTTGCCTCCTAACTTCCAGTCTTTTGTTGCACCTGTTCAAGCTTCTTGAAGCACAGACCCCTCTGCTCTGCTTCTCCCCTTCTCCCCAAGGGCCTTGCTTCCCTGCCTGCTGTGGCTCCCATTTTAGCCACACACAGCAAAATGCAGCCACTGCTCCCTCCTCACTCCTTTTTCCCACCACAGAGCAAACACACCGACAGCTCCTGATGTCCCCAAGCTGTTACCAACTCCACCAATAAAAATGAAGCCCCCAAAACACCATGTCAGGGACATTCAAGCCCCAAAGGAGAGAGAGAGGTACCAGAAGACTTCATACTAGCGAGGACTTCAGCTCTTACATACATATTACCATCTTTTGTGTTAATGAAGAACACTACAGAATCCAATGGCAGAAAGACAGGCAAGATGGGCCTGAGCCACCACCACAGACTCTTTCAAATCTCTCTTCAAGATCCATTTCTTCCACCATGTCTTCAGGTTGAGGAGGAGTTAGACAGCTGAGAGTTCCTCCTTCATGTACTGTTTTCCTGAAATTATCACAAGTATATCAAAGATGTCAACACTTTTTCCATCAGGCAGCAGTTCATTCTGTGATTATGAAGCACCTTACACAAGCGGTTCTTTGTCCTGTTTGTCCTTCATCCTCCAGTAACGCAGATCATAATAATATCTGGTTGTAAGGGTTGCCCCTTACTCCTCCCTTGGAGCAGCAGGTCTTATGTTCAGGACTGAGTTGCCCTGCACCATTTTAGCTTGTCTAGTGCAAAGGACTCTCATCCCAAGCTTATCTACACAACTAGTGAAACGTAATAATACGTTTTAATAACAAATGTTTAATAATAAACGTAAAACGTAATAAAGCTTGACTCATATTGCTTTTTTCTCCATTTACTCTTACCATAGGAACTGCTGACAAGATCACATATAATCATAATGTTAATGAGGTTAGGTGTAATTTTGAGTGTATATGATGACAGTTTCTGATCACAAAAAGGTAAAACAGACTTTTTTTTTTTTTTTTTTTTTCCTGCTGAGGCCTATTTGCTCTGAGTCATTATTTACCTCTGGCTCTTCATAACCCTGCTGTGCTAATACTGTTTCAACAGAGATTTTTAACATTTAATGAAGGCCCTATGTTAGCTTTTAACTAACTGATTGTTATATCCTGCATTGCTAAACTTAATTTTTCCCCTTCATTTTTTTCTCAGTCCAAGCATTACATTTCACTTCTACCAAATCATTCTCTGAACAGGCCAAATATAAATTTAGGCAAACTTTTTTATGATTTCTCCACTTCCAGATAATAAAGCAATAAAGCAATACAGGAAGTACATTTTCTGAAGTTAAGTTTTGAATGATACATTGAGAAATAAATAGCACAGATAGTAATGGATGAGAGAAAAAAATTACGTGGTGAGTGCTATTTTAAGAGTTAATGCTTTAAAGGAGAACAAGGACCACATGAGGACTATGCCCAGCCCATGGGCATGAGGAAGGGAAAGACTCAGAGAAAGCCCTTCTTGCACAGCTGGTGAAAACCATGGCAATACTTTCCGTGTCTGGTTGTTCCTCATATGGATACAGAAGCAAAGAAAATCCAATATATACATATATTAACGCTGGTAGAGCCCAAAAGAGACTATATCCCCCTGAGGTATTTGTGGGTGCTATGAGCCTATGCTACAGTACAATCTAGCTCAAAGTAACTCTCATCTCTCTACGGCAGGTGGATAAAGGAGAGACAGTGTTATATTTTCTGGCGTACAGTTTAACACATCTTCCATTCTGGGACTCTAATTATATCCAGGTGGTGTCCAGGTGCAGTTGTCTAGACTATCTCCATTGGGCACATTTGCTTATAGAACAGTATGGTTGGTGGTTTCTTTCTGTTTTAGAAAAACATGCTCTCCAGGCCATTCATTATGGGCTTTCATTCTTCCCAAATTTTCCCTATGTCCCTAAACTGAATAGCAGCTAATCAGAGTCATAAATAAAAGACACCAGCTCTGACAACTGAAAACCCCTTCTAAAATAGTTTATATAATTTGCTTGGCCTCACTGATCTTTCCAAAATGTACAGCAAGCAGATTTTTAAAACACATGGTATTATTCTTGCATTGAATACTTTTTTCCTTGTGCTCCTGAGAAACCTGAATTTCCCCATGATGCTTAAAAAAGAACCTGAACTTTATAAGATGATAACCAAGGAGAAGACAGAACTATGGCAGCAATAGACTATATGCACTGGAGGCCAGAAAGAAAGAAAGAAAGAAAGAAAGAAAGAAAGAAAGAAAGAAAAAGCCATTTTGGGGACAAAAGACAATAATCCACACTAAATTCCACCACTAGATTTAGCTAAGCCTACATTAGAGAGGTAAGTGCTGTCAGAATCAAAGAATCATGAAGTAGTTAACATTGGACAGCACCTCTAGAGATCATCTGGTCCAACTCTCCTGCTCAAGTAGAATTACTTAGAGCAGGTTGCCCAGTTCTGTGTTCAGTCAGATTTTGAATATCTCCAAAGATGAAGACTCCACAACCTCTATGGACAACCTATTCCAGTGTCCAATCAGTGTCACAGTAAAAAAAGTTTTTTCTTATCTTCAGACATAATTCCTACGTTTTGGTTTGTGCCTCTCACTCTGTCACAGGACACCACTGAGGAGTGTCTGGCTTCTTTGCCCATCATATATTTATAAACTTTGATAAAATCCCACTTGAGCCTTCTCTTCTCCAGACTGAACAGTCCCAGCTCTCTTAGCCTCTTCTCATATGAGAGTTATTCCAGTCACTTCATCAAATTTATGGCCCTCTCCTGGACTCGCTCCAGTAAATCCGTGACTTTCTTGTGCTGGGGAGCCTAGCACTGGACACAGAGCTCCAGATGTGGCCTCACCAGTGCTGAGTAGAGGGGAAGGACCCCTTCCCTCGACCTGCTGGCAACACTCTTCCTAACGCAGCCCAGGATGTTGTTGGCCTTCTTTGCCACGAGGGTGCATTGCTAATCCATGTTCACCTTGTCCACCAGCACTCCCAGGTCCTTCTCTGCAAAGCTGCTCTCCAATAAGTCAGCCTCCAGCTTGTACTGCTGAATGGCGTTATTCTTCCCCCGGTACAGGATTTTGCACTTCCCTCTGTTGAACTTCATGAGATTCCTCTCTGCCCATTTCTGCAGCCTGTCGAGGTCCCTGTGAAAGGTAGCACCTTTGGTGCAACAGCCACTCTTCCCACTTTTGTTTCATCTGCAAACTTGCTGAGAGTGCATTAAGTCCCATTATCCAAGTCATTAATGAAGACGTTAAGCAATATTGGCCCCAGTATCAATCCCTGGCAGAAACGTCACTATGGGAAACCATCACATCCCGGATACAGGTTAGCACTGAAATGTTTCTAGTGGTAGTGTATCTGACAATATCATTAGCTGGGATAGCAAAGAAGTGTCTTCATCTTCAGTGACCTTCGTTCAAGAAAGATGAGATGATCAGAGTTGAGACTTGGGTTTGGTTCATATTAAAGGCATTGTACAAGACAGCTAACCACAGAAAATAATTTTGTAGCATTTGATTACAAACTGATTCAGCTTAAATTAAATAATTAAATGGAAAACACAGCAATTTTTTTTTTATTTTTTTTTTTTTTTTTTTTTGCTAGTAAGATTATTGATTTCCCAGAAAAGTGTGGGTAAATCAGCTGAACTGAATCTTGAATGTAGATAAAATGTGCAACCTCCCTAAGACAAAGGTGACCACTGTGCTCAGATCAGAAGGAAAATAAAATGTCCTGCCTTATGTTAGGAAAGCTCTGTCACATGATTCTTCACGTCTGTTAGCAGGTCTCTTTGATAAGGTAATCAATTTGTGGACAACTCCACAGGACTGGGGAATAGCAAATGTATGACCTGCAATTAAGAAGGTGAAAACGTGGACCCACATTAGCAGGTCTATTAGAGGCACTTCAATAGCTTGCAAGGCTTTAAAATAGAATTCTATGGGGAGTCTAATTAATGATGCAGAGGTAAAAGCAATATGGGATAAAATGCAACATGGGTTTACTAAAGGTAGACCTTGCAAGACTAACTCAATTTCTTTCCTTGAAAAGGTAACTTTGAGCGTATCAGGGGAGGTATTGCCAATAAAAATAGGGAAGTGTTCATGTCTTTGTACGAGGCCCAGGTGATACCATATGGAAAACTGCATACGATCACGGTCACCCATGTTTAAGGCAGATGTGCTCCAGCTGGAAGAGGTGCAGAGAGGTCAGCAGAAAGATTAGGAAAATGGATACGAGAAGTCTGGCTGTTCAGCCTAACAAGGAGGAAGCTGGCTGGGGATATGGCTGCTCTGCAAGCACCCTAGAGGAAGAAGACCTGTGTAAAATAAAAGACACACTGGCACAACAAAGGCAGCCATGATCCTAGTCTCACTGGTGAAGCCGTGCAGCCACGTATAATAATCATATAATGCAGAACTACACCCCACAGCAGCCAAATGCTGACAGAGAGCCTAAAGATGCTTTTGCCATATATTTGCACTGAACCTATGCATACAGTGTGATCTGGAGGAAATTTAGGTTGGAAAGAAAGCTAACTGCAAAAACAAAGGGGCTCAGGCAGAGGTTTCCAAGAAGAGTGGGGGACAGAAAGCTAATCACATCTCAGGATGAGCTTGCACTGTTTAAGAAAGCATGACCCAACAGAGCTGTCTGTGAGAGTAGGGACCTCTCAGACATTCAGGAGCTATGTTTATTTCCGTATTTCCCCCTTGCTGCTTTCAAAGATCATTGCTATAGTTTCACACAAAACACATGCTCAAAACTAACTTTCAAACCAAATTATTCAAGCTAATTCATGTTAAGAAATAGAGTATAAAACTAGCATTACTATTAATTTTGTGAAATTGCAATGAAAAGCAAAGTTACTTAAAAACCTATATAAATGGGTCATTTCAATAATTCACATAATTTATATTCAAAGATTCCTGGATTTTAACATCATTGAATATTATCTTGAAAATAATTTATCATGTGAATAAGGCAATAAAATTAGGAATAGAAATAAAGCCCCACGGTAATACACAGGCATTGGTATAGTTACAGGCTGGCTATTACTAGCCATTACGGCTTCTCCCATATGAGTAGGACAAGTTACACAGAATCTGATTCTGTTTCCAGTTCAGCCAATTGGACTAGAATCAAGCATCCCTCCACTCTTTGATTTCACTTCCCCATTTGTAAAGTAAGGGTAAATCTTCCTATAAGCAAAATTTTCTGCTATTCAATTAAGTTAACCAACATTTAGAAAATTCTCTGGGTTCCTAGAACAGATAGTGCAAAATACGGTAACTGCGGAAATATTTTTGGCTTTTTCTTACCGTTCCGGAAAACAAATGAAATCTTTTTCCCAAAAAACTTCCCATCTAATATTTTGACTCTTCAACTGTGGTATTTGCAAAGTAGCCAGAGGTGGCTAGTAGCACTGTATCAGGCATAGCGTTTTAAATCAAAATTTTCTTAAGGCTATACTGGTTGTGAAAGAAATCATAATGGCTCATAGTGATCAGCAGGTCCACAAAGTTTGGAAGACACTGTCATAATAAATGACGGTCAAGGTGACTGGAAAAAACAGAGGAAATGTTGTTCTCATGTTATGACCACTACACCTTCAGTACCTGCCACCTGGAATGTCCAATTTAATGGTCTTTGGCTGTACTGTTATCGTGTAACCAGTCAGCAAAATAGGAACTGTTAGTGATGGCAGGAAGGCAGTAGAGTAGAAAGAAGGATTGATGGCAGTTCATGAATTGTGAGAGCCTGTTTCCCACTTTGAAGGGGGTAGAGTGCTACGTGGATATAAGTAACACACTGGGGAACCCATGCATAGAGATCCCATTTCACAACGTCAAGGCCACACCGCCATTTACAATTTTTCTAAATTAAGCCTTCTTTACAATTCTCTTAAGTAGGAACACAATCATGGATTGTAGCACAGGACTCTTAGCGCTTTCACTTATTATGCATTACCTCAGAGAATTAGAAGAACTAAAACAGAAGAAGAAATGACAAAAAATGTTCATATATTTAAAGTGGTCTCTGTTTCATCTACAGCTGTAATTAAAGGACATATTTTCCAACACAGCTTTGCAGTGATCCATGTCCATTAGCATATTAGCATTTGGTGTATCTTCCCTTACTTACATTTCCTTTTGGATGACTTCCCCCTTTAACTCCATTTCATGCAAGTTGCTTTTCAGTAGTTTGACCATGTCCGTGCACTTACGCTCAAACTGAAGATGTCAGGTCCTCATCCTTTAAACAGTGCTCACTTCCACTGTGTGCTCAGGTGGCTCCACCTCTGGTGGTTGCACAGTCTCAGCCCTGGTAGCTGCAGGGTTAGTTACAGCTGCAAGACATGCAGAGAAATAGCCTAGAGGACTAGTCAGCTGCTCCCCTGTTGTACAGCAAGTTAAACCTGTTCTGGCTTCAGTATTAACCCTGTTTTGAGCAGGAGGTTAAACCAGACGACTATCACAGGTCCTTTCTAACCAAAATTATTTTAAGGAGTGCTAACAGCCCCTTCACCCTCTTCCAGCTAAGCAGTCTCACTGAAGCTGGAAATGACAGGGAACTTCAGGGCTCTACTCAGTGCCTGGTTCAATCTACCTACAAAGATAACACAGTAAGACAAAGTCATAAAAAAAATACTAGCAGCATCCCTAAACTCATGAACATTTGGGGAGAAAATAATAATTAAACTTTGGATTTCAATAATTTTATTTTCATAGATTACTTCAAGATAGACACAAGGTAGGTCTCTGGGTGCACTTTGAAAAATGCCAGATTAGAGGCAAACTCTGCTGCATGAGGAAGCCTTAAAATCTCTAAGTTGTCTTAGCAATGGCCTGCAAAGCTGCAGCTAAGCTGCATTAAGGAGTTTAAGACAATTTATTATTTTCTACTCATCTAAATCCTTAAATCACCTTAAACTCTTATGCTCACACAAAACCTTAAAACAAAAGAATGGAAACTCACTGTGCCACCATATCAAACATTAATCTGATCAATATTTCTTAAAATTTAAGTCTGTGAATAAAAGTATAAACCACATATTATTAACCATTTGCCAAGATTTAAAAATGTCATGACAGAAGACACCTCCCAGCTCACTTCACGTAGGTCCTAAACAACCATGTGAAGGTTCAAATTTCAGAGATGCTTTACTCCATATATTACAGGCACCTCATAAGTTTAGGGACCCCACTTTGTCATTTATGAAGCTGTAGACCATTGTAAAAGGGGTTATTAAAATTGATGCCATAGCATTTATTTTTTTATGACAAAAGTATGCATTTCAAAATATCTGAAGCTTTCTGTATGAAATAAGTGCATTCAAATTTTGTAAAACTTTGTTTCGCTTCCATGGGGTTTTAGTCACAAATTGCAGGAAATACATCAGTCTCGTGAAACATGCATCATCCCGCAGCTAGCTGCCTTCTGCTTTCCTTTTAAAATCTTCCCTCCTTTTCCAGAGAAACTTTATTTTTTCTGTTCTATGTAACCACTACCCCTCTCTACTTCCCTTTTACTGGATCTTATCCTTTAAATAAAAGATAGCTTTGCTTGTTTTTTCTGCTTCTTCACAACCACAGAGATGGACGGGGAGTTTTGCTCTTTCCCTAATACAAAAGGTAGGAGATTTCCAGAACATGAGAGAAGAAAAAGGTAGCTTTGATCGATCAGCAGCTCCTGCTACTAGAGCCATCTTGAACACTACCAGGGGATTTCCTGGCTCAATACAAAAAAAAGCATTGCAGTGCCTTCATGCTGCACTAGAGCGGAGCAGTGGTGATGGAGCAGCCTACAGTCTACTTGGAAAGAGGGTTTCTGGGGTGGCCTGTGCTCCCTCCTCCAAGCAATTACCTCAGCTGCATCCACTCTTGACCAGCAAGTCAGCAGATTAGGCTGGAAACATCCTAAAACAGCATTTGTACCATTCATTTGCAGTACCAAAGGCAAATCATTACTTTTTGGCCCTAATGTGAGCCAGGAATTAAAAGCAAGCTTTAAGGCAAAAAGCAATTACTTTCTGTAAAGTCTTAAGTTCAGTGTGAGACAGAAAGAATCAGAGCATGTTGCCCAACTTTGAATTCATAAGCCTGAGGAGAGTAACAGATTAGGCAAACCTGCCCTCAGTTTGCAGTGTTTTATGTGAAGATGATTTCAATTTTGAGCCTTTGCAGGCCTGGGACATCCGGGTGCCCGAGGCACAGGATACCTAGATCTTGAGAGTTGCCTCCTGGGCTCGGTGTCATGTTGCCTACCTCAGGTCCCTGTCCTCTTCTCCATGGGGCAAGCCACAGCTTCCCAATTCCTCTCATAGCTGTGGAGAAGTTTTCACCTATTAGAAAAGCTAAATTGGACACTAAGTGCCCTGCCTGTCAGCAAAGCACGGATAAGGACAACAGCCAGGGGGGCAGTGCGCAATGCAACGCCTCTCTTTGCAGCCCGCTGCCTGACCGCAGGCTCTCCATCAGCTCCTCAGGTGGCTGGGCCAGGGCGACAGCTTTCCTTTCAATTAATAAATCTAAACCAGGAAGAGCCATGGAGGGGGGAAGAATTATTCAGGGTGGTCAAAGGAGACAAAGCAAAGGCTAATGGCCTGAAGCAAGAAAGAAAGACAATCCAAGATGAAAAGATCCTAACAGCAAGCTCAGCCAAAAAGCATCCAAGGGAGCTCTTACACTGGTGATTTTTGCTTTGGGAGGGTCAGGGGGGAGGAAGGAGAGGAGGTGATGGCCTCTGTGAACACTTTGTGACTTCAAGGGCAAGAAATAAACAGACTTGGTCGAGGAATACTAATGACTACAGACTGCAAGCTGCTCCACGGTGGGTGAGGTAGTCCCCACTCACGGGCCTGACTGTAAAGCTGTGATATTGTAAGTGGTGTGAAATTCCAACGTGCACTCTTTCCCCTCTGGATATTTCTCTACACAGTTGACCTGTCAAAAACTAGAGAAACATTTTTTTTTCTTTGGCAATCTAGTAAACTACACCAATGTTACTAACATCCTTTTTTCCTTTTTTTAAACCACAGAGTTAAAAACTAGCAAATTGTAAAAAGAAAGATTCTCTTTTAATGAAACCTGTTGGAGCTTCTCCAGCTCAGAACTGAATTTAGTGTAGCACTGAATCACATCTGTCGCTCTGCTGGTCTCTCTTCCACAAGAAATACATCCACGGAAGTTTGCTAGATCTCTCTGTGGCATTTGATTCAGTCAATCTTCAAACAACTCCATCTAGATCTAAGAAGGTATGTGGGAAGAGGCTCAAAGTCTTTACCCAGTCCAGAGGTTTCCTCATTTGTTTGTTATCTTAGTAAGAACTAACCACTCTCCCTTACATCTCTAGTGCCCATTTGGTTCAGCTTTGTCTTTTCTACCTTTCAAGATGTATATGGTCCAAGCAGAAGTCAGGCGATTCAGCACATTGACTGCAGATATGTCAGCAGTCTGTATATGTGGCTGTCTATATATCTTACCCATTCGAGCAATGGTAAGTAAAATGTGTTTCATTGTTCAATACTTCAAGTCAAGTAGCTAAAAAAAAAAAAAAAAAAAAAAGAGAGAGAGTAGGAACTGTCTGACCCAAATTGAGAGTAGCTGAACTAGCTAGAGGTAGAGTAGCTAGAGGTGACCACACTTCTCCTTTTGCAGTCAATGGAATTGTCTCCACCGTCCAAGGGCAACATGGACAAAACATGTAATCCATATGATGATGTTGGACTGAAATGTTGCTTGAACAACAAGAAAAGTTACGGGAAGAATTTGTCTTCTTTGTAACACCTTTCACCATCTAGGACACCTTTTCTCAAATGAATGTACAGGTTTTGTGTCATTCCCATCCCCACCCCCCTCAGTGTCACAGGGAGCCCCAAGCCTCATCAGTAAAACCACCGACTTCAGCCCGTGAGCCTGATCAAATAAGACATGAGTTTTTCCCTAATGAACTGGTCAGCAAGAAACTTCCATCTGTGCCACGGACAAAGGCACTCGATCCTACTCACAGCCTTAGCTCTGTCTGAAAATTCATTTCCCTCTCCAAGTTGGTTATGTTTTTATTCTATGATGTTTTAAAAAACAAAGTAGCTTCTCAGCTCAGTACTGCCTGTTTTTGCAGATCTGCTGTGGTGATTTGCACCCCACGCTGGCTCCCTGATGGAGCTGACGTCTCTCTTTTAATGTTCAGAAGCTGGAACAGGTTTAATCGTAACCTTCTGCTTTTCCTCCCTGCACAGTTGTACCCTCCCACAGTACCAAAAGACAACAAATCTAGCAGCTTCACAAGAAAAAATTGCACAGACTTAGGACCTAGGCTCTGGACACTGCCAGAAAGGAGACGTTTTCTCAGAAGGAAATTCAAATGTCTTTTTCCCTCAGTTTTTGTTTAAACTTTCCTTTTCTCATTCTCATATACTCACAGATTCAAGCTGGCAAAGAAAATAGAAACCTGCATGCTAGATGAGAGAATTATATATATATATATATATATAAAACATTCTTCATTAAGAAAAAATAGCAAGCATTTATGCACAGCTCCTTAAAGAACACTATCTCCAGTTCCCATGCCACTAGGTAGCTGGCTGTATAAGGAGGTGAGTCAGAGGCTAGTGCTGTTAGGATGTGCGTTAGGATGCACATAGCCCACTGGCCTAGCGCAACGGCAACAAAAGGGCAACTGTCCAGCAAACCATGGTAAGGGAGGTCGGGTGTATAATAATAAAAAGAATCACAAATGCATTGTAAAATTAACCCATTTGGACAATTCATTGAGAGAGAGAACAGGAAAGAAACACTGTATTTGTCAATATAAAACCAGGTAATGGGTTAATCAAAAACAGCAATAGCAGAATAGGTTGAAAAAATGATTAGAACTATTACTGAAATATAATACAAATAATGTAAACAGTTAAACTTCAGAGGCTATACCCATTCCTTAACTTCCATGGCATTATTCCAGAAATTAATTTGGCTCATGTCCTGTAATGTATGCATTTGCATTGACATATTGTCCATGTACATCTTTGAGATCTGACTCTACCTTCAGTTGTCAAAAGCAGTTGTCAAAAGCAGCAACAGCAGTTGAATGTAAATGTCTCTGCAGGGAACTCCACTAATTTTAACAGTTACAGACAGTGTCCCCAGACAAAGAACTTGAGCTGGAGTCAAAGTTGCAAAGACCCTTAGCATGGCAGGGAAAGCAAGAGAACTGAGAGCTGTTCATCCGTGCAAGTGCTCCAGCCTGAAAGCCCAGCTGAGCAGATCTCTTTGAAGATGTCTGGTTATGCATATCAGGCAATTTCATCCTCCGGTTATGCTGGCATAACTTTGGTTATGCTGGCAGCTAAAGATCTGTGCTGCAGAAAACGACTGAGAAACATTTCCAAAGCTGCAGTTCATCCTTGCATCAAGCAGGCATCAAAATAAACTGCTGACAAACGAGGAGATCTCACCTCTTCTTTTACACCAGTGACAAGCGCTTATGTGGTTGTGTGATAAACTAGATAAGGTACTCAACCTGAACTAACTAACCAAAAAGACAAATGGTTGCTTTTCATCTGGATCAGCTCCTGGGCTCAGATCCTGTGCCGCTGCACCCACCCTTGGCCCCTGATGCCGGCCAGGGCACGAACGTGGGGCCGGGAGCAGCAGCAGCAGCAGGAGCAGGCAGGGTGGGAGAGCTGGGCTGCCTTCGGAGCAGCACTCTGCAGACAGATCAGCTCAACGCAGCCCCAAGAACAAAGCCTTTCATATCAGAGGAAAGGACATGTTTTTTCCATAAGCTAGCACTGGGGCTCCGCTCTCAGCTCAGCAGGACTCCCCGTCCTTTCTCGTGGGTGAAAGGAAACTGTGTTTTAAATGCAGAGCGTAAGATGATTTCTATGCAGGGTGACTTCAGAAAAAGACCTGCACTGACTTATGATTATCTGTGTGACTAAACTCTTCCTTTATTATGCCAAGGTAATAAGTCCTTCCATTAATCTTTTCTGCTGTAGAGTAAATATTAGATGTAATATAACTGGCCTGGTAGCTTTTTTAGCAGAAAGCTGCTGGTGTCAAATCAGGCAGTACTGTACAAATGGCACCTTTTGAAAAGCCCATGGATTTCAAAATTTTTAGAGTACCATGTAGCACTAGTGACATCTGCAGGAACACATCAGTTGGAGCAACAATAGGAAAATGCCAAAAATGAGGCTTGTGTGGGACTCTCTCATAAGGAAAAACAGCAGATATATTCACAGCACCTGTCTTCATACGCCTAGCAGGGGAAGAGCAGGCCCTCTGAATCGCCTTCACACAGGGTTAAGTCAGGATCCTCTCCCAAACTGCACTCTAGAGGATCTTCTCATTTCATTAGCAATATAGGTGGACTTGGAAAGCCAGCCCACATTTACAAGGCACCTGTGTAACAGTGTGACTGTCTCTCTCTTTCCTAGAAATGAAAAATAAAATTAAAAAAAAACCCCTTCCAGGGGAGTTTGTGTTGCTTCCTCAGTCAGGCCTAGGTTCAGGGAGCCAAGAGACACCAGCATGAAGAATACAAACACAAATCACTATGGCTTGTCCTAGAGAAAAAGGGAGAAAGGGAGCAGCTCATTTAATTTTTTCCATGACTCGAGAGAGTAGGTCAGTAAGGTTGTTATTGGTTAAATTGAGTTATACTGAGCTTTTTCTGCAACTGATAGGTCTAATGAATCTTCTTCTTTGAAGATATAGTGATAAGAAAAGGTTGTATCACTCTTCAGATACAACCTTTGGGCAGAGTTGTTTGGCAAGGAGAGCGAGCAAGCGAGTAAGCACACACATGAGTGAAGATGAGAGCAATGCGCAAATATTTAAAGTCAAAAATGCTTGATTCAGCCTAAAGAATTATAATAGCCAGATCCTGGAAAAAAATGGCTACAGGGAAAAAGTCTTGGGAAGACGATAGCTAGATTTAGCACTGTGAGAGGGGGGGGTTCCTCTTTTCAAGAATGCTGCCCCTTCTACATAAGAAAATATAAAATTTTGCTTTCTCTCATTGTGTGAGTCTGTTCCATTTTTGTCATATGCTTTATGCTATTTACACTAGTAAGCCTATTTCTAACTCACATCATTAACAGTGAGTTTAATCCTTTAAACCCATTAAACTGTTAACCCCTTTAAAATAGTGTTTACAAACCAAAGGCACATAAGTAGAAAACAAGAAAAAAAAAAGAAGAGGGACTGAGTTTTTCCTGGTCTGGGTACCTTTGTTGTGTTTCTTTCCTTAAAGTTGCTTCATTTCTGGTCTTGGTTTTTTTGAAAACATTATTTCTTAAATAAAATCAGACATTTTACAGTATAGTTCAAGTAAAGTTCCCCAAACCCTCATAAAATATTGTGGCAGAACCTCCATACCATCAAAGCAAGTATGATCATTTTTTCTTGTTAGGAATATAGGTCATTAAGTTTTGGCATTTTGGTATTTTTGGCAAGTTTTAGGCAGCACTGTCATTTTGCAAATAGTGTGGATGACGTGTTCTGAGGGGACTATATGCAAGAATGCTGTGTTCTACCTTAGAATTACAGCAGGTCTTTTACAATAATGGCAGGTAGGCTGACAAATGGTAAAATTCTTATGAAGTAAGGTATTTATGATTGTGTCAGACTGTTAACATATTACCAGCAGCAGGTTTTACTTGGAAGAATATTCTATTTCTGTTTAGGCTTCTTAAAAAGAAAGATACATTTACAGCACAGGAAATGAGAAAGAAAGCAGTAATGTAGAGAACAGTAATCAGATCTATGACACATTTAGTGAAAAAGCCATACCAACATGCCTAGGGAGCTGCTGAGCAAGGCACACAGAAGTGTACACCACAGTGAGTCTACAGGCACCACAATGATATGGAGGAACACGACCATCTTGATGCAAAATGGGAACCAGGTACTGCAGGGGTAAAAGAAATGTGGTGAGACTGCAAGGAAAACAGTGCTGAAGGAAGTAACGGTCAGAGAAGATCACTATGCTGGTAAGGCAGTAGGACAGCTTTACGTGTCATGTCATAGTAAGGTGGTCAAAAAAAAAAAAGGTAGAAGAGGAATTGTTTTCAAGAAATGCAAGCAAACCTTGGGGGGCAGAGCCAGGAGCTTGCTAGGGATCAGACTGGATTTGCTGCATTTGTGTGATTTTTCTCTGAGACATGAGCGATATCACAGATATGTTCCTACAGAAGACTTCTGTTCCCCAGGCGCTCTCACCGTTCTTGGCACCTTGGGGTGTCTGTTCCCCAGGCTGCGCAGGTTGCTCTGCAAGGGAAGGCGAGCCAGGGGGCCACAACATGAGCTGGCAGTACCCACACCCACTGAGCACAGCCCTATGGCACCCCAGCAGAGCAGGGAGAGGGCGGTCACAGTTCCATCAAGGGTCCAGTGGCCATCAACAAAACATGAGGTGATGAGCTGGGTCCAAAGTTAACCTGAGAAGTCTGGTTAAATGTCAAAAAATGCAAAAGAGAGGGCTAAGCACAGCCTGCAAGCTCTGTTGTAGCTCTGGCCAGGTCTCCCCAGCTGAGGGGAACTCCAGGGTTGAAGGGTGAGGGTGAGCCTGGGGGTTCAGTGAGGCTGTTCATGAGGACTGAGACCTATTGGGCGCCCACAGCAACTTCACACAAATAGAAGTAGGACCCAGTTTCTCTTGGCTAAGATTTGCTCAACAGGGGGATCCTTCCTACCACCACGTCTCCTGCTAAAAGTCCAAAGACAACTTTTTATGGAAGATCAAGCTGTTGTTCAATAATAAAACTCAAAAGCCATATTTCCAGAATCCACCTAGTACAGTTTCCCCTTAAAGACCACGACACTGTCCTTTTTCCACTACAACTTTTGCAATTAGATGCACATCTGAATGCTGTTTATAGAAGTCTTTTCTTAAGATATTTTCACAGCAATTATCAAATAGATTATGTATTTCAAAGTAGCATTTTACTCTGATATTTTGAAATATTTTTCTTTATGTCTAAGAAAGAAAGAAAGGAAGTTACTCTCACTTACCAAATAATGCATATATGAGAAGTCCCACAAGGTTCAGTCAGTTCAAGGGAGAATTGAAATTTGCATTAAATGTAGTATTGTTTTTCCCTCTAACCAGCACGCCTACTGATGCCTTCCCTCGGCACACTCTGTGGTGTTCAGGACCTAAGCCCTGCTCCACACATTAGCCTGGCGGTGCAGGCCAAACTTTTCTTAGCAGAAGCTATGAAAGCTCCTGGGCTTTCCCCACACAGGGAATCTGAAGCAAAAGCATGCAATTTACTGTGCGGTCCTTTTTGTTAAAGTATGCTTCATATTGACTGAATAGTCTTCAGTGATATAAAACACCTCCTGGGAAATCAGGATCTCTCTCTTTTTCATCCGATTTTTGGCTGTGTTTGTCAATCCCTTTTCCTCTTGTTGTTCAACAAGATTTCTTCAACTACTGTTCCCCTAATTTCATCCAAGGGGAAATTTCCATTTGGAGTTTATCTAAATTAATTTCCCTCTTCCAGCAAGTATATTACTGTTCCACCCTCTTTCTTTTCAAGGACATAAGTGTTTCCCCATTTCCTCTAGCAGTATAAATTACAGAGATCCTGTGCCTTTTTCTGTTAGAAATAACCTCTACTTTAGAAGAATAGAGAGATTGATCTAGCCCCTTACCTAAACCACCCTATTTTTCTTGCCCACCAGCTCTTTTTTTACTTCTTTCTCCTACTAACAATATCTGACAAAAGATGAGGGGCAGGTAAGAGCAATTAGATCGCCAACTTACCTCCCAGTATGGTTGCAGAGGGTACCAGAAATAAGCAATGGGTATTACTGAGCTATCTGTCCATGCCCCTGAAACTAAGTTTACATCAAGAAGCAATGTCCAGCTAGAATAATTGCTTCGATGACTTACATGACAAGTAAGCCCAAATGCAGATGGAGGTAGGTTCTCCACTGCCCCTCAGGGAAGCTAGGCTTGTTCTTAGTATTTTCTGTCAACTAACTTAGACTCAGTTGTTGGGTTTTGCAAATGTCTTGCCCTTCCCAGGCTTTGCATGGGGCACTGCTGAAGACTGCACAAGGCATCAGGCTGCTGAAAAGTAAGTCCCTGCTAATATCAGCATTGAGTTGATGCAAAGGAAGAGAGCAAGGAGGAGGAAGAAAAAAAACTAACTTGACAAAAAGATACAACGATCTGTTTCCTTATCTACACATGGCAAAGGCTCCGTTTCATAGATATTCTTCTGATAAGTTAACCAAAATGAGATCTTTAGTCCTCCATCCCTAGTGCCGTCACAAGCAGGTCTTTCAGAGCATTAAGGAGCTATTTGCTCTTCAGGCTGACACAATGTAATTTATTTGTGCTGTTAAACATTACCAAAGTTATAAGTTCTGCTTTAAAAGAATGGCAAAAGTTCTGCAGGGTACAAAACTGGTACACACTGCATCTAAAGAAAATCACTAGGTGCAGCGGGCACCTGTGTTTTGTGTTCTGCCCTGTTTCAATAGATTTGTCAACTTGTGGCAGTATCTATAAATTCGAGTGATGGATCAAGGCCTTATAGTACTCAGTGCTGTTTAAACATCGACTAAAAAGATTACTTCTAATCTAAAGATAAAGTAAGAAGTGTGTTTTAAGAATGCTAGAGAGGAGGTAGGAAAGCTAATATGCCTTTTTAGACCTCTCAATTTTGAAGTCTGATGGGCTTCAAAAGTTTAGATTCTAGCCTATATTAGGCCAAAAAGAAACATGATAGGAAGAAAAAAATCAAAGGAAACATTAATAGGCATGAGGCTGTAGAAGGAAAGGCCTTCTCATCTCCATATCTAAGACTGACAACAGAACAAGCCTAGGCTAGGCAAATACAGAGTATAAAATTAGAATAAAAGCTAGATCTGGTCTGCTTGGAGACAATGTCAAATTAAGTACATCTGCTTGCTGTATTTGTAAAATGCAGGTTTATATTAGTGATTAGACAATAAAATAATGACTTTCCCTTGGCCATCATTCTTCCAATCCTGAACTTACATTCATGTTTCTACCTGCAAGAGTATGAACAATTTTCCTTCCTTGAAACATTAAACCTGAATCCTAGGCAAGACTATTCCCCAAAAGGTGATCATCCATCAGTGTTTCCTAGTATTTTAAACCTCACAAACTGTCAAAATTGAGATTATTATCTTCCCTTTAAGTTTATAAAAATAATACCACTTACGTATTTCTTTACTGAATTCTCTGTATTACATTATCTTCAGCTCATATGCTATACTCCATGATGAGTATCTTCAGTAAAGTTCTGTTTAAAAAACAGGTCTTCAAAGTAGTTCCTGACAACTCTTTCAGTTCTCAATTTATGTTAGAGACACAACACTTCTTACAACACTAGTGAATACATATTTAATTTGTGTAGGTAGTCACGTTTAGACTGTCATACTGTACAACAGGACAAATGACTGTGATTAAGTGGCACTTCAGCCCAGAAGGAGAATATTAAAAGGAGTATTAAGTAAAACATACTAACATGGGTTCGTATTAAATAAAACTGTGATATAAAAGGGAGACCCACTACCATTCACATTTCTTCAGTATTTATTCCTCCATTCATTTGCCAGCCTTATGCTTATTGCCAGTGCTAAGAAAATAAACTTCTTGTTTTTTAAAGAATTATACCCACATATTTTAGTAAGGAATCTAGTGCCTGATAATTCCAGAATCCTGTAACTAAATAACCTTGATATTTTGGAAGCTGAATATTGGAAGGAGTCTACCTCTCCTCTGTCTCAGCTAATTCACCACATGTACTATGAGAAGCCATTGAAGTCAGTAATTTTTCTGGTTCCTGCAGCAAACCAAATACACCATTATGTGTAAGACATTTACCCGTTTATCATAACCTCCAACAAAAGCTATGTGAAAGAAACAGAAGTACAAAGGAGGAGAAATAGGATATAATATTTGCATTTAAGCTGTTTCTCAATTATTTGAATTCCTTGGCCATGGGCACACTGAATTGAATGGAGCTTTGCTCACATGTGGAGTTGAGTTGGTCCTCATGCATTATATCATATTTGGAAATGAGAAAGGCCTGCAAGACCTGCATTTCTCACAGTGCAGGTTTCCATTCCACTGGGAGTCAGGAAAGGATCTGGAGGGGCTACAAAGTGTTGGCACTGCACTGCCCACTGCACACATGTCCTCCTGGGTGGGAAGAAGTAGAATTTCTCCTCTCTGGGTGCAACTGTACAAACTCAGGAAAAGCAAATGCCACTCTCCGACGAGCAGCACAGCTCCTTCACAAAGAGAAAAGATGTGTTCTTGCACGGGATGGTTTAAGCCAGGCCCCATTCCCCCTGATCAGGGCTCAGCTGATGCTCCTGTGGTGGCACAATCAGATGGGATCCAAGGAGGTTACATATTCCAAAGTCTGCAAATGCTCTGTTGAGTTATTCAATAACAGATACTTTCCCAACCATGGTCAGCATACTGCTCCCCATGGACCTGTCTTTGATTTCTATAAGAGCTTTGAAAACAAAATGTTCCTCATTTTTTATGATCTTTCAAAACTGTAGCTGTAGAAGGCTTATTTCTTAAAGAACAGCTGAAGGTGTGCATAAATGCCTTATACCTCTGAATTCTCCATCACCTCATCTGACCAAGTATGTAGGTTAATGCCTTTTTGCAGAGGACATCTTCATTAAGGCCTTTAAAAGTAGTCCCTGTATTGTCCCTGATGTCCAAGCATCATGAAAGAAGTAATCCTATCATATGGCTGACAACAGAAATCATAAATTAACTGAGTATTTTACAATAAGAAAAAATAATGCTTCTGAACACAGTGCTATTGTATATCTTTTATATATATAAGATACTAAGATACTGCCTTTTGAATACTATTGATCTTGCAGCAAATACCTATATTTATTGCATTGTTAACTAATACCATCTGTGAACACAAATAAGAGCTGTACTATTACTGAAAACAGTATCTTCAACAACCAGAATGAAGATAATGTGGATGGTGTGATAGGGTAAGTCAAGGCAAGCTTTGAAGATAGAGGCAATATCTTTTACCTGGCCAATTGAAATAGCTGGGGAAAGTACACGATCTCTGCACATGCAAGCTTCTCTGAAGGACATCATATTTGCCCAGAGGTTTGTCTAACCTTTCTAGCTAGATTGATCTACTGCAAGTTATTACCTCTACTTACAAACCTTGACCATTTACACCCCTCATTCAGTACAGCTGCAGTTGCTCTTCAGCTAAAACTCTCTAAGGGCTTTTCCTTCTAGAAAAGCACTTAACCTCAATGTTGCAAACTTTTTGGGACATAATATTTTCATGAAAGCCATTCGAAACTTAACATGACAGAGAGGGTAGAGAAATGGGTTCAAAGATGAATTGAGCCACAAAAGCCAAAAGGTAATTTCATACAAGGAGTTATGGACACATGTTCCTTTGCAGGCTCCACGAATAATCATCAGTAATGTATATGGGGCCCAGCAAATGGCAAAGACACACACAATTATGGCAAGCGACTTTGCAATTTTCTTGTCCCGTTGCAGTTTTGACCTGGTCTTTGCACGGAAAGAAGCAGAGAGATCAGTCTCTGGGGTTACAGAATTGCCTCTGGACAGATAGGAGCTTTCAGTTACCAAAGACTCTTTCTTTGGCCTCGTAGAGGAAGAAGTGCTGTCCTCTGCTTCTGAAGAAGACACTCCTTGACTCGGCAACAGGCAAGATCTCCAAGACAAGCTGCCGCTCTTTGGAGGTTCATCCTCCTGCACGCTGCCACGTCTCTGGCGCTTCTGGATGCTCCAGAAGATGTGTGCATTGAAATAGGTCACGGAGACGAGCGGCACAAAGAACTCCAAGGTGGAGGCGCACAGGAGGAAGTACCAGTTGTCGAAGAACTCGGCATAGCATTGCCACTCTGCAACCACGCTGCAGCCGGCCACGTGCTCCCAGAAGAGAATTGCTGGGCAGTAGAGGAGGAAGGCCAAGACCCAGATGGCTACCATCTTGACCACAGGGCTGGAGGCCACTCCCTGCTGGGCTCTGTAAGATACCTGTGAGAAACAAAGAAAAATGCCATAACTTTAGAGAAACATTTGGAACCCATGAAAGTACCAGCAAAGGAGCTGGTATACTATTTGGCAACTTAGAGCTACAGCTATGTTGAGCAGCTGAAGCTCACCCAGGAACGTCCCCAGGTATGTTTAATTTATTGATGTTGACATAACATAGGGGTGTCTCTCGACAGATTAGTGTAACAGTGCTAGGTCCTGGTCCAGGCAATGAAACACGATCATCCATCAGTGTCAGAGACATCTCTTAATTTGAAGTGTCTTGTTTCAGATATCTGTAGTCTGAATTGCCAGAGTAATTAGCATTCTATAGTTGCTCAGAGCATGACTCCTATTCACTTACAACTACACTGCCTTTTTACAGCATTTTACAAGGAAATAAGACTGTATATGTAAAAGTAGTCAACAGAAAATTTGCCACATATATTTGACAGAGACTTTGAAAAAATACATTTACTGCATACATCATGAGGAGGTAGGATAGACTACAGTTCTGCAGTGCAGCCTTTTGTTGACAAAGCCATGAAATCATCCTTTTCCTTTTTTCTTCCCCCGGCTCCTGGCCACACATTTTCCACTATATGATTTAGAACAGGCAGCTCATGTCCACAGCTCTCATGTCTTGCTCTATCCCTTTGACAGCGTGTTAAGAAGAATCTATAAGTCTGGGAGCTAAGTTAGATATCCAGTAGGAAAAAAATGTATGACTGTCATTAAGGACTATCATATAGATGTCCATAGGTCTTAATTGCATTTGCACAGGTGCTCTTAATTTGGCTGTTTGTAAATGTTGACTCTTTGGATTTCCAGTGTAATATTTCTTAAAGGTAAATGCTTAGATGTTTAATTTCCCACTCTTCTTTTTCCTTGAAATAAAATTAAATAACAGAAATTAATAAAATTTAATAAAAATAATGCAAGTGTAGTAATGTAAATAATTATAATTAATAAAAACAAAAGCTGAAATGTACCATAAGACATTATATTGAAATCCTTATAGATCACCAAAGAGCTGAACCTTTGGTTCTTCCACCTATTTCCCTACCACTACAGGTAACAGAATTACTGGTGAGAAAAACTGACCTCTATCCTTCATATGAACCAAGACATAAGGCACACACAAGGTGCTCTGCAGAAAGCAGAGACACAGCATGCATCTGAAGTTTTGGGTTCTGCCCCAGATACTGAGAGGAGTTTATTCTTGCACATCCCGAGTGTCCTTCACTTACTGCGTTATCATCAGTGCCTTCTTCTCCCATGCCTAATTTTAGGTCCAAACTAAAATCCATGGTTTACTTCAAACTTCCTCTTCCCTTAGCCCAGAGCCAGCCCTATTGCCAGACTCCTTCCTCCCTTACCCTTTCCACCCCTCATCCTGTTTTCTTTAGTAGCACAACAGTAGCCTGTAGTAAAAATGAGGAGAAAGGAGTTGTTCAACCTGGCCTGGGTCACACCCAGTGCAGAATATTCATCTCATTTACCTGCAAAAAACTAACAATTTCCACAGGCCAGCACATTTTTGAGAGCTCCTGTCTTGATTAAATTTGAGCCTATGCTCACTAATACAGCAAAGGGTATATCACTAATATCAAGATTTGATTTTGCCACTTCCCACATTCTTGAGACAAAATTCAGAGAGGGTGTAAACGGGGTACTTACAGCTTTAGTAACAGACAGGAAACGGTCATAGCTGATAAGAACAATGTTAAATACTGAAGCTGTGCACAGAAGGTAGTCCATAAGTAACCAGAACTTGCAGATGCCTCTTCCCAATTGCCATTCCCCTGTTAGGCTGTAAGGGATGTACAGAGGCATGCAGAATGCACCTATGGAAAGCAGCGACAAAGATACAACGCAGTTGTTACAATCAGGATTGCAAACGGTGCTCATGCATGCAGACAGTCAGTATTTTGGCATTTAGTTAAAAAGAAATACTAGTAAGATACCAATAATTTATGTTAGCATAAAATTTATATATTCCTGAATTCTCCTGAAATCTGATGATGACTTTCTGTATATTAGAGCTCAGAGAATTTGTGTATGCTGATTGTTAGGAATAAGCTTAGGGCATATCAGCAAAGAAGGATCTGCTGAAGAAGAAAACTGCAATCTAACCATCTTTATAGACTCTAAAGATATATAATCTGTGCCCAGCATATATGCATTGCGGTTATGCTTAGAGATGTAAACTTATTACTGTATATCGTACAATCTTTCATCTGCTTTAGTTTTCCCCCTAACACATCTACAAATATTGCTAATGTTGCTTATTAATGTGAGATTGGTTAGTATTTCTAAGTTAGCAAAAATACACTGGAGAGTTTGTGTGTTGTCTGGAAACCTATCAAAGATAGAGTAGTCACAGCAGACATATGGAACCCTCCTTAAGTGATGTGTTA
The DNA here is from genome assembly GCF_028389875.1 of Rhea pennata. NCBI lineage: Eukaryota > Metazoa > Chordata > Aves > Rheiformes > Rheidae > Rhea > Rhea pennata. Next base: position 115,210,430 of record NC_084664.1, on the reverse strand, counting down.
AATCATGCTGGTTCTCTAGCTGAGATAACTTCAATAATGCTTTTCTATTCTGCTGTGTTTAGCTTTCATCCAAAAGGCCAAGAATCAAAGAAGTTTAGGCAATGAGAGAAACAAATCACTATTTGCCCTAATATGGGAGAAAGGTTGGTTAACAGAGACTGAAATTCTTGCAGTTAAGGAGGTGTTAAACACAAAGAAAAGAACAAAATAAAACAGTAAGGATGAAAATTCCCCCAAATCTCTCTATCTGAAATCAGGTCATATTGTTGCAAAGTGCAGAAATGTAATTGCCTGCAAATGTAAAAAGTTTGTATATTGCTACCAGTAGTAGTAGCAATAGGAGTAGCAGTAGGAGAAATTTCTCCTTTCTCTAGTTAGCAGGAAATAGAAATTCTCTTGCCTTAGGTGAAGAAAAATTCTCCACTAATCATTGCTAATTTGCTGGCAGATATGTTATATTTGTATCACCTATTTATAATACGAGTAAAGTTGAAGTAGGAAGTTGCCTTTAGACAGAATACCAAACCATTGCCCTCCAGTGAACTATTTTCACGAGAAAGCCATGTTTGTGCTTTATTTTTATGCTAGTAATTCAACAACTTCATTCTTAAAATGTAGTTTTACCATCACTCATATTCTTTCAAAGGAATGGTGCAGTATCTGATGCTCCATGCCTGAAATAGCTGCTCCACCTAGAGACAAATACAGAATACAAGCAGCTTCAAGATCCATTGTAAACTTTTCAGATCATTATTTTTTAATATGTCAGCTGAAGATGACAGGATCTTAAAATTTACTGAACATATTCAGGCTGGTGTGATTCACTGACAGTAATCATCTTTGGGGCACTGAGCTGGTAACAGTGGCTGCTATCAACAGGCACAAACATGCAGCAATTTCAGCATCAATGGCTTGCCTTAATACACATTTGAAATACAAGCAGAGTCACTCCTGTACAAATTACTCATTTTTCAGAATTGCTGATAACAGCTACTACTCTCATCAACTTCAATGTGATTAACCAATGTTTGGCACCATGTCAAAAATAATCCCTAATTTTAGCTATAGATGTAACTACAGATGTAAGAACTAGGCTTCAAGTATTTGAAATTGCTCTCACTTTTAATAATAAGAGGTTGCAAAAGACATGAGTCACTCTCTGAGAATCATGAGTCTGAAAAGATTCCAGTTCCCTAAGACGTTAAAAAAATACTACAGCAGTTTCAGAAAATAAAGCATTTTCTGACTGCTCTAAGAGATAAAGGCACAGATTTAGGTGGTCTATAGGCTAACAAAGTACCTATACCAACTGTTTCCTCTTGGCTGACTTAAGACTCCATGAGGCACCAGCTACAAACAAGAACTGATTTAGAAGGTGGGATTTAAAATTTCTTGATTAAATTGTAAAATACAAGGAGAAACAGGCTTTTGCAGAAGACCTGAGCAATGGAGTGGAAGTTCTAGATAACTGCATGTAGGGAGCAGGAAAAACAAAGGTTTCAGCATAGGCATCATTTAGTTTCTGCCCCACAGGGTGAGCCCCAGAATTAGAGACTGTCTGTTAAAAATTGCATAAATGAAGCAAAGTCTTAGAGGCTAAACACATGTGCTCCGCTACTCAGCACTGAAAGAAAAACAGTACTTTTGAAGAGTAAGCATTGCTAGAAGTAGTGCAGATCAATGAGGGTGCTACTTCTCTCCTTGTGGTTCAATGAACACTGGTCTCTGTGACCGCCTGAAAGAGAAGCACTTGCATGCAGAAATACCAATTTGCTAGCCTCAAGTCAAGATAATGCAGGAAGATTTTTATAATACTTCTCAAGACGCAGTCTCTATCCCTGCTCCTAGGATGCAAGTTTAAAATTTTGCAATCCTATACTGAAGCTGCTACATTAAAAGAGCCAGGCAGACCTCACTGAAAAGCCTTGTAAAAATCAGTATTCAGCACTTTTGAACTTGCTTAGGAACCTAATTCTTGTTTTCTGTTTGCTGGGACATCTATCCCAGGACAATGCTTGCACCAAACTTTCTCTGCTGCAGTGGTTCCTGGCTTGAACCCTGCCAGCGTGCTATACAACACTGTCCCACCACCCACTTCCTGTCCTGGCATTGCCCACTGCTTTACGGCACATCCAGGGGCAACATCCCAGTACTTCTGCAATGACATTATGGGAGGAGGGGGCTAATAAGGAAAATAGATGGGAGCAGACTGCTGCTGGCATCAGGACAATCCATCTGCTCCATAGCTTGCCCTTGATTTGCATCAAGTGTAGAGAACTAATGGTAGAGCACTTTTGCTGTAGTACAATACTTTAATAAGCCATTAGTATTATGTAGAGAAGTAATTTATTTACTGTGATGTAACATAGGTAGCTATATAAGAACATACTTCCACTGTCAAACATGAAGCTATTCTGACAGTCTGCAATGAATAATTTAACAGGAAGAGCAGAATTAAACCAGAACTAGTAGCACACAACCTCTTTCCTTCAGTCAGTATCCACATACAGTGGTTGCTCCTTTTTTCTGAAGCAGTGACATTAAAAGTACTTATACAACAACAGATGTATTCCTCATTATAATGCATTTCTGAGAAATAATAGATTGCTAAAACACTTAATGAAGTTTCCACCATACCTTATCCCTCCCCTACATATACAGATAGGAAATACTACTCTTAGAAGAAACCACACAGCAAAATACATCCCTGCCGCTGCTTCTCCAAAAAATTGAAAAAGGACAAATACTCCATGCCTCCACGTTATAATGCTCCATGTTGCAACTTACCCACTGCAAAGTCAGAAATAGCAAGATTGAGAAAGAAGTAATTACTCCGATGCCGGAGGTTGCGGTCCACTATGAAAGCAAGGATCACCAAGGCGTTTCCAAGGATTGTGATCAGAGTGAGCAGCACCATCAGGACAGCCAGGAGCACCAGCACAGCCAGCGAGAACTCTGAGCTGGGTGGCTGTGAGGATGCTGTCTCGTTACACGTTCCAGTTGTATGCAGAGCTTCACTACTGCTGTTGTGCATGCTGCGTGTCCAGGTCAGTTCACTCTGGGAAGAAACTCACGTTTTTATCCAAAAGATTGAGACAATTACATTAACAGTATGGGCTGAATACAGAAACATCCAAAAAAAATCGCTGTATCAAATAATGGACTGCAAGATTCCCAGGCTATTACATCTGGACTTGCTAATTCTCCTTGATCTGAGGCACCTTTTTGCCTGAAATCAAAACCTATAAAAGACTCCTCATAAGCAGAACCAAGTGCACACTTTTGAAATAAATTATCTGTTTCTCTCCTGAAGGGTGATCCTTATCTATTGAGGTTGAAAAGTTAGTCTGAAAACAACTCTCTTCAAAGACAAACAGTTTGCATATTAGCATTACGTAAGCATTTTTACACACTGAATCTAAAAACAGAATTCATTTTCACTTCCCTAGTGGTCAACAGGGTTTGAATTATAAATTTCTCTTGTTGTAAAATATAGGCATTGTTGTGCCTGCTGTTATACCTCATACAGTATTATAAAGTTAAAAAATAGAGATGTGTATTTCTTAATGTTGCTGATTACAGAGCCTGTAAAATTCAAGCTTATACACAGAAGAAGTATCATTAATGCCTTCCGAACTCATACGAAGCAATGCCTAAGTGTAGCCCTGGACACAGAAGACCAAATACCTGTGCTTTGGAGGACTCTGTAGGCTTAGCCTGTTTAATCCTTCGCTTCTTGGGGTATTTTAAGTAATCTTCCCCACCACAAAAAATGCCAAACTCTTAGCCCTTTGCAGACGTGAGGAGGCACGTACGCCTCCTCATTTCATTTATTCTGGAAAGAGTGACACGAAAGTTGGCAGGCCATGACGCATGCCCACAGCTCACCAGCCAGCACAGACTACAACCACTTTTTCAGGCTGAGACTGTGATGCTGAGTGCTCGATAAGACATGGGGCAAGAAACAAGGAAAGAGAGGTGTACTTGGATGGGCTTAGGGTGGGGGGAAGGCATGGTGGTGCAGGACAAAGGAGTATACCTAAAGAGTAGCTAAAAGTGATGGCATTGAACAGCCTTTGCAGGCGAAAGAGTAAAGGTATAGTGCCCTGGGGACAGGTGAGAAAGACGACCTCTCACTGGCAGAGGTGTCAGAGCCAGTTGAGACTCAACCGAGTGCTCATACAAGAAGAAGAGGAGAGTGATAGCTATCAGAGGCGTCCCTTCAGGGGACAGGGGCACTCCTTTGCCAACAGGACATCTTTTAGGATGCTGGGGAAACAGACAAGAGGAACAAGAGCTCTGTGTGCCATCGCAAAGCCACAACATTGCTGCAATGATAGATACAGTGGGACAGCTCACATGACTGGCATGCTGCAATGGACAGATAGAACCATGTCAGTAAAGACAGACAGGGAAGATGAGGAGGGAGAGTTTCCCTCCATGTACAGGAGCAGGTTGAATGTATGGAGCTTTTTTATGGGATAGAGAACAATCTAGCGATTTTGTGCGCAGGGTCATAGGAGAGGACAGTGACATGGGTGACATCATGGTGGGGGTGTGTTACAGACCACCCATTCAGGCTGAGAAAGTGGATGAAGTCTTCTTTAAGCAAGTCAAGGAAGTCTCCAGATCACAGATCCTGTTACTTATGGAGACATTAATTTCCATGACATCTGCTGGAAGAGCAACATAGCAGGGTGCAAGCAGTCAAAAGAATTGCTGAACTGTGTCAGGGACAACTTTTTGATACAAGAGCTGCTTGGCCACTAAAGGGTGACACATAGCTGGATTTCCTATTCACTAGCAAGGAGGAAATTGCTAGGGATAAGCAATCAATGTCAGTTTTAGCTGTAGGGAAAACAAAGTAGTGGAGTACCAACTCCTAAAGGGGTGAGAAAGGGGACTAGCAGAGTATAGACCCTGGACTTGAAGTGAACATACTTCATGCACTCAGGAAACTGGTAGGTGGGATCCTATGGGAGGCAAATCTGAAGGGCAAAGAATCTCAGGAAACCTGTAAGCCTTTAAGGACAGCATCCTCCAAACACAGAAATTATCCATCTCAATTTTCAGGAAAACAAGACATATCAGGAGACTAGCTAAGGATGGAATTCATGGTAGAGCAACAATGCAGAAAGGCAGCATAGAGGAGCTGGAAGCAGAGACAGGCTACAAAGGAGGAATTTAGAAATGTTGTCTAGCCATACAGGCACGATGCTAGAAGGCTTGCAAAGGATGTCAAGGCCAACACAGAGAACTTCTACTATTATATTTGTATTAAAAGACCGAACAATGAAAACGCGGCCCTGATCTAGTGAGAGCAGATACAGATAAGGCTGAAGTATTCAACACCACCTTTGCCTCAGTCTTCACCATTAAAGTCTCACGGTTCTCTGTGCTTAGTGAAAGAGTTCAGAGAGACCTGCAGGGTGTGTGTGAGGATACCTATTAGACATCTGCAAGGACAGAAGGAAATGCAGGGCATGAAAGAGTGAAATGGGTGAATGAGAGTGAGTAAGCGAGTGGATGAATGTGGAGGATTTTGCCAAGGAATCGTTTTGGCAAACAAAGCATATTTGTATCAGTGCATGAAAGGTACACTCAAAAACAAATACTGAACAAACATATTAACTTGACCCTGAAAAATATCCTACAGAGTGGAGACTTCTGCTATACCACATTGGGCAAGACAGCTTTTATGCTGTGAGCATTAACTGTCCAAAAGTTTGACTTAACTTGGGTGCTGGAGAGCAAGAATTTCTATCATTAGGAAAAGCACGATGATCTTTTTAAATATACATGAGTAGTGTGACAAAATGATTTGAACACAACCTCAAAAATATTGATTTGTAATAACTTTACCACTCTCCTCTATGTGGTTTCAAATTTGCTGCATATTGTGCTCCCTGGCAAACTCCCATACTAAAGTTTGGATCCAATTTACCTAGTCAATAACTGTGAAGGCCATTTTTCCAAAGTAACAATCCATCCTTTATTCACAAAATGCAAGCAGTTCTCTTACATCAGAGTTTTTATGCTAAAAGCATAAGGATAGAAAAGCAGCCAGCTCAAATACTTTCCAGTTTAGACTTACCTACAGTTTCTCTGTTCAACAGATGTTTACTTAGTACACCAGCTAGTCTATAAATGTTCTAAATTTTTTAAAAAGACTTACAGAAAAATAAAATGAATAAAATCTATGCCAGTTCCTTAACTCACAACACTGAAAATAGGTGTGCAGAATCAATGGCCTCCTGAAGCTGTATAGAATCACAGAATCAGTAAGGTTGGAAGGGACCTCTGGAGATCATCTAGTCCAACCTCCCTGATCAAGCAGGGTCACCTAGAGCATTTGCATCCAGGTGGGCCTTGAAGATCTCCAGAGAAGGAGACTGCACAACCTCTCTGGGCAATCTGGTCCAGTGCTCCGTCACTCTCACAGTGAAGAAATTCCCCCTCACGGTCAGGCGGAACTTCCTGTGCTTCAGTTTTTGCCCATTGCCTCTTGTCCTGTCACATGGGACAACTGGAAAGAGTTTAGCCCCATCCTTTTGACACCCTCTCCTCTCAGTCTTCTCTTCTCTAGGCTAAAGAGGCCCAGCTCTCGCAGCCATTCCTCGTAGGGCAGATGCTCCAGCCCTCTGATCATCCTCGTAGCCCTATGCTGGACTCTCTCCAGTAGCTCCTTGTCTCCCTTGTACCGGGGAGCCCTGAACTGGACACAGTCCTCAAGATGAGGCCTCCCCAGGGCCGAGTAGAGGGGCAGGATTGCCTCCCTCGACCTGCTGGCAACAGTCTTCCTAATGCACCCCAGGAGACCACTGGCTTTCCTTGCCACAAGGGCACATTGCTGGCTCATGGTCAATCTGTCATCCACCAGCACTCCCAGCTCCTTCTCTGCAGAAGGTCAGACCCAAGCCTGTACTGGTGCCTAGGGTTATTTTTCCCTAGGTGCAGGACCCTGCGCTTGCCCTTGTTGAACCTCACGAGGTTCCTCTCTGCCCAGCTCTCCAGCCTGTCCAGGTCTCTCTGAATGGCAGCACAGCTCTCAGGTGTGTCAGCCACTCCTCCCAGCTTGGTATCATCAGCAAACTTGCTGAGGAGGCACTCTGTCCCCTCATCCAGGTCACTGATGAACAAGTTGAACAGGATGGGACCCAGTACTGAGCCCTGGGGGACGCCACCAGCCACAGGCCTCCAACTAGACTCTGCACCACTCATGACGACCCTCTGAGCTCTGCCTTTCAGCCAGTTCTCAATCCACCTCACTGTCCACTCGCCTAACACACACTTCCTGAGGTTATCTAGGAGGATGCCATGGGAGACCATGTCAAAAGCCTTGCTGAAGTCAAGGTACACAATGTCCACTGCTCTCCCCTCATCTACCCAGCCACTCATTCCATCATTGAAGGCTGTCAGATTGGTTAAGCAGGATTTCCCCTTGGTGAATCCATGCAGACTGCTCCTGATCAGCTTCTTTTCCTCCATATGCCTGGAGATGACATCCAGAATGAGCTGTTCCATCATCTTTCCAGGGATGGAGGTGAGGCTGACTGGCCTATAATTGCCTGGGACCTCCTTCTTGCCCTTCTTGAAGACTGGAGTGACATTGGCTTTCTTCCAGTGCTCAGGCACCTCTCCAGTTCTCCAGGACCTTTCAAAGATGATGGAGAGTGGCCTGACAATAGCATCCACCAGCTCCCTCAGTACCCGTGGGTGCATCCCATCCGGGCCCATGGATTTGTGGATGTCTAGCCTGCCCAGAAGGTCTCTAATCCTTTCCTCCTCAACCAAAGGAAAGTCTTTGCTTCTATGGACTTTCTCCCTCACGTCCAGGCTGCAGGATTCATGAGGGCTGCCCTTAGCAGTGAAGACTGAAGCAAAGAAGGCATTCAGTGATTCTGCCTTCTCTATAGCCTTTGTCACCATTCAGTAGTGGGCCCACATTTTCCCTAGTCCTCCTCTTGCTATTGATGTATTTGAAGAATCCCTTCTTGTTGTCCTTGACATCCCTTGCCAGACTTGATTCCAGCTGGGCCTTAGCCTCCCTTGTCGCATCTCTACACGCTCTGACAGCATTTTTATAATTCTCCCAAGTAGCCTGTCCCCTCTTCCACATTCCATGTACTTTCTTCTTCTGTCTGAGTTTTTCCAGGAGCTCCTTGCTCATCTACGCAGGTCTCCTGCTCCCTTTGCTGGACTTTTTCCTTGGGATGCACCGCTCTTGAGCTTGGAGGAAGTGATGCTTGAATACTAGCCAGCTCTCCTGCACCCTCCCTTCCTTCTAGGGCCTTAACCCATGAGATTCCTCGAAGTAGGTCTCTAAACTCCGCTTTCCTGAAGTCCAGGATTACAATCCTGTTTATTGCCTTCTTTCATGCAGGATCTTGAACTCCACGACCTCATGGTCACTGCAGCCAAGGCTGTCCCCAACCTTCACAATTCCTCTCAGCAATTAGGCTCACAATACATAACACTATCCATATGAGAAATGGAAGCATAACAAGAATGGTAAAAAATAATGGCAAAAGAAGTCTTCAGTTACAAGCCTCTAAATAGAATGGCATTTTACTTCCTCAAAGTCATTAACTTTTGTGCTATAATCAAGCTGTTTACATGCATTTGAATCATGCTTACAAAGAAATACTCTGCTTTTGCAACATTTCAACAGCCAATTTCAAATTATTTATTTCAAATAAGACTTTGCAAATTAATTATTACTCTTCATTATTCTGTGCATTAGATTGGTTTATATTTCTGTATTTTATACATCTATACATATAGACAAAGAGGGAAAGGAATTATATAAATGAAGAGGAAAAAAAATTTACTGGTGACTCTCACTTATCCATCCACAAAAGTCTTCTGGATGAGTTGCAACACCCAATACCAGGTAAGAAATTTTGGCATATGAAAAGGATACAACCAAGTTCCATTGCCCTCTGCAGTACATCTACCTTTCAGCATTGCATATCTGCCCTCATTTCAGACAAACCACTATGAATCCCATTCTCGAACAGTGAATATGGCTCTTGTCCAGTGATAGAGAAAATCCAACTTGATAGTGGTTCAGTGACAGAGAAAAGCTATATATGTCACAATAACATGATAAAGAAGGATAAACATTACTCTCTCAATTCAAATTCGTTCCAGACATTTTGATGGAACATCTTTGCACTGGTAGGCTGTATGCCAGGTAGAGTATTGTCTGTCCTCTCACAGCCAGACAAAAGCATAAATCCAGCACAAACTTTGTATTGCTTGCTCTGCTAATTCATCAGGCATCTGATCATGCTCCCAAGCCTGGCCTAACCTTTAGATAATCAGACAGGCACAGATCTGTTACTAAAGATCATGTAAGCATGACCAAAGAGGCAGTTGCTGTCAGAACAAAAACAGTACTGGTATAAAAAGTAACAACTACATACTCCTGTGACAATTTCCATAACTATTCTCAAACTTTCATAATGACTGAAAATCATTTATTCTCTGAAAACAGTCCAGAAGTACAGTAATGTGTCCTGCAACACCAACTATGGACTATATTATAAGGACAGATCAGACAAGCTAATCACTTACATATTCCTCACAATGAGCATCATATAAGGCGTAGGGCAGGGGGAGTCTTACACTCACACACAAACACATATCTCCCTCAGTGAACATCTATGCAGCTATCTAGAGAAGAGCTATTTCTTTGTCTCATTTTTATATATAAAAAAATAATAATAAAAAAGCACTTCAAACCTGCAATCACCACAAAAAGCACACCCAGCAAAATATTGTTACACTTTTCTTTGCACTAGATGGTGTTTTTCTTGGTGTGATACAAGTTGAGAAAAAAAAACAGGGCAAGTACATGTCTCTACTGCACTCTCAACCAATACCATCAGTGAAAAACAGTTTTTCCTGTATTTCTGCTGAAGATATAAAAAATTATCACTAAACAAGAGAGGAATCTTATCTGTAAGTCTTTTGTTTTAATTCCCTAAAAAGAAGGTGTGTTATGTGATTGCAATGTTGCAAACTTTTTGGGACATAATATTTTCATGAAAGCCATTCGAAACCTCATATGGCAGAGAGGGTAGAGAAATGGGTTCAAAGATGAATTGAGCCACAAAAGCCAAAAGGTAATTTCATACAAGGAGTTATGGACGCATGTTCCTTTGCAGGCTCCACGAATAATCATCAGTAATGTATATGGGGCCCAGCAAATGGCAAAGACACACACAATTATGGCAAGCGACTTTGCAATTTTCTTGTCCCGTTGCAGTTTTGACCTGGTCTTTGCACGGAAAGAAGCAGAGAGATCAGTCTCTGGGGTTACAGAATTGCCTCTGGACAGATAGGAGCTTTCAGTTACCAAAGACTCTTTCTTTGGCCTCGTAGAGGAAGAAGTGCTGTCCTCTGCTTCTGAAGAAGACACTCCTTGACTCGGCAACAGGCAAGATCTCCAAGACAAGCTGCCGCTCTTTGGAGGTTCATCCTCCTGCATGCTGCCACGTCTCTGGCGCTTCTGGATGCTCCAGAAGATGTGTGCATTGAAATAGGTCACGGAGACGAGCGGCACAAAGAACTCCAAGGTGGAGGCGCACAGGAGGAAGTACCAGTTGTCGAAGAACTCGGCATAGCATTGCCACTCTGCAACCACACTGCAGCCGGCCACGTGCTCCCAGAAGAGAATTGCCGGGCAGTAGAGGAGGAAGGCCAAGACCCAGATGGCTACCATCTTGACCACAGGGCTGGAGGCCACTCCCTGCTGGGCTCTGTAAGATACCTGTGAGAAGAAAAGGACATATCACTCATTCATATAACATTTTGGAACAAATATCTCATTAAAAAAATCAAAAAAATGAAGTGTACTTTTTGTTCTGTGTTTGTTCCCAGACACCAAGAACTTCTTCACTTCTGTACAGTCCTGAAAAAGTCTATTAATCTTGTTCATGAAATATGGTAGCTTCAGTAATTGATTGTATTGGGATTGGAAAGGAGCATAGAAATTACAACACCTAAACTACCACCTGAGATCTAGGGGGAAAGGGATATGTTTTGATTTCATCACTACTTCAGTAAGGAAATATTAAGGAATCAGTTTATGATTAAGAAATGCTCAAGCTCAGAGAAGAGTGAAGGCTATTGTGGTACTTACTTCTTGCAATGGCAAAAGTAGAAGCCTTCTGTATTAGACAGGTTACCAAGAAAGAATGCAACTAATAGATAATCTGATTTTTAATATCATTTCTTCCTGTCGTAACAGAAAATCTAATCCACACACGTGCTTTAACATTTCTTACTTTATTGAAACATTCTGTTTTTAACAGTTACTTTACCTTGCAAACAGCTCTTCATCTATTGCAAGTATTGAAGGATTTTTTTTATCTACCCAGATTGCATTAATTTATCTTACTCTCTAGCCATAAATAAATCTCTATCTTTAAAAAAATACTAAGAATTAAAATCATATCATCCAAAGTTAGAAAATTCAAGAATTAATATCACCCTTTTGATAGCCCATGTAAGAATACTACATACTTCTAGCTCCTGACCCCTGCATCTTTCAATGCACAGGATGATCAGTTAATGAGAAGCTGGTCAATATTTTGTTTCCTCAACACTGTTCAATGTTTGTAATCTCAGCCTTTATTGAGATCCAGAACTATTATCTTCCTCACTGGGTTTCCTATGCTATTCATTAGTGTAGCATCTGCAAATATTTATGAAAGCTTTCTTCACAGCAATGCCTTAGCATGATGGGCATCGTTGTCCCTATTTTACTAGTGAATAAGACAGCAATGCAGCAGTGTTACAGGCTTTATTTTAGATTCTGTATTTTAAACATCTGTAGCCTGAAGTGTTAGTGTTTTACATCTTATAGCACCATATCGTCTCAGAGTGCAGCTCCAGTTCACATCAACTGCAACTATGAATTTGCAGTAAGACCACAAGCTTCTCAATTTAGTAGACAGAAAAGAGGAAGCTCAATGCAGCTTCACTAAAAGTTTAGTCTGAAATGACTGGCCCCTGACAACCAGCTCTGCAGCAGGTGTAGGGAAAGATCACAAGTCCGTAAGGAACCACGGTATCTTTTGGATAACTGTCCTATGTTGCATACTCCCAGATTCACTCTATCCTAATTACCTAGAGGAGGAAAACAGAATGTGATCATGTCACTAAAAACTATCATCAATGCTTAAGAACATAAGGCTCAGCTGGGTTGCAGATACCTTCTTAATTTACATTTCTCACATCCTAAGCTCTGCAACAGTATTAATATTTCTCAATATTACCATTTCTCAAACACAAGTGTTTTTGTACCCGACTGTTCAGCTTTAAAACAACAGCAGCAGCAGCAGCAACAGAAAACCTTAAAACCATAACACTGGGGAAGAAAACAGAGATAAGGCATCTTATCAGCACTTTCTGAATGAGAACCTCCAGATCTACCGCATAGCTCGTCACTTGAGCTAACAGACTGATAACAGCAAAGGACAACATCTTTCATCTGGGCCCAACACTAGGTAAGAGTTTAGAAATGGTGAATGTTAATATTTACCAGTGGATTCCCCAGATATCTTCTGAAGCAGGAGAATGCTAAAAATTAAGAAACACCTCTTCCCTCACTGTACATTTCTATCTATTCTTGTTTTCACTTCCAAGGATTTGTTTCCACCCAATTGCTCATTTGGTAACACATCAGTCACCCGCCGTGGTACTGCATTTCCTCATATGTTCTCCAGACAATCCATCCCACATCTCTCTCTGTACCATCTTCTCCTTTTAGAAATTTATCCAAGGCCAAGGGACCTCCTTGACTTAACCTAGTTTTAATTACCACTCTTACAATAACCAAAGCCCAAATCCTCTACACTCCAGTTACCCCTTTCCTATCTTGACCTCCACCTCCTCTGTAGTGTAATTAGACAGCTTCCCATGTGTACAGGTGCAGGGAAACACTAAAAACTCAAGGAAGACATTCTCATTTCCCCACATTCCAATGCCACAACACCTAGAGCAGGCAGGAAAATGATAGAAAGCATCTTATTTCTAGTATACCTAGGTTAAGCATGAAAAAATCTTCAAATAACTTAGCTGCCCACCTCTACCAAGTCTCTACAAAGTCTTTGAAAACTTGCATATTTAGGTAAATTTTCACAGGCTAGCAAAAGGCATAGCCATGGCAACATCTCTGCTAAAAAATGTGCCTGTTATGATACACCAAAGCACCAAAGTTTCTCCAGAAAAAAAATGGTACAGTAATATATTAATGTTTTCAGAATAAAGAACCTTTCCCAGCTTTGTTCTCAAAAAGCTGAATTATTTCAGCCCAAACTTTTAATTACCCCAGTGAAGGGCCATGAGCTTTTAGTATTATTGTAAACACTCTAAGTTTTAGAGAAGTCTAAATATCTATTTATATATAAAAAAATAAAGAAATAATTAGAAATATTCTACTTACAGCTTTCGTAACTGACAGGAAACGGTCATAGCTGATAAGGACAACATTAAACACTGAAGCTGTACACACAAGATAGTCCATAACCAGCCAGAGCTTGCACAGGCTTCTTCCCAAGTACCACTTCCCTGTCAGGCTGTAAGGGATGTACAAAGGTATACAAAAAGCACCTATAGAAATAAACCAAATGAACATGTCATAGGCAGCCCTGCAGGCAGTGCTCATGAAAGCATAGGAACATCTTTGTCATGTCTGATAAAAAAAAGTTACACAGACTGGAATTTCCATGTGGAAGGCTTTATATTCTCATGCAGACAATGAACACTTTACTACATTCTAGGAACCAGTAAAATTCTTATCATTAATACTTTTTTGAAAGGCATATCATGTTTATTGCGATTACTTTTCAAATATGTATCATTTGATAAAAGAGTGACTTTGCTTTAGCTGTTGTAGTAAACACTATTCTGTATTAAGCTGCTGAAATTCACATGAAAAGATCTTTTTTCTTTTGGAGTAATATACTAACTAGTTTCTACAAAGCACAGTCTAATTGTCATGCTTCCATCCTCTCAGAAGCATGATATGGTATCTGAAAGTGCTCCAAAATTTACTGTTGCAGAAATACAAAGTGGAGTTCATATTAATCTTTCAAATTATATAACCAAAAAGCTAAAAAGAACTGCACATTAAATGCACTGTCTAACATTTCTTCTGATAATACGCCCTTGATCATTACACTTCTCAGTAGTGAACTGACAGGATATTATCTACGGGCATACAGCAAGCAGAGGAAACATATGCAAGCGATCAACACCCATGGCTATCTAAATTTAAACAGTTATAGCCAAATGTTGTGCAAGTGCCAATGCGACTTCATTTTAATGAATCTCTTGGTGATTGTATTAGATAATCATTTACAGTTCAAACTTGTAAGGCTGAAAAGCTAATAGTGTAGTTTGCTATACTGGAGAAGTACAGAGAGCCCTAAGAATGGACAGTATTAGTGCTATAGTAAAATGAAACTGCTGCCTCTACAGAGCATCTAATACTTGCTCCTTTGATCAGAAGTTATAGTATATATTTTATCATTCACAGGAAAAAAAATTAGGATTATTTCAATTTTATACATATTTCAAAATACTGTACATTCAGGTAACAGGTACAGAGAATTATCTTGAGAGTCTCCGTTTCTCTAAAAATGGTACAGTTCTTGCTATTTTCCCTCTCTACTAAAGAGATTTCTGTTCATATGCTATATAATAGGTCCAGAAGCACAGAAATAAAGCAAAATTGTTGAAGGTCAAAATCATATAGATTAAGTAAAATAAAACAAAAGGCAAAGAGCTCTGCAAGCATTAAAAAAAACCTCACATTTAACAATCAGATCAAGTAGAAATTAAAGATAGTCTATATACATCCTGAATCTAAATTATGCAGCCACACAGCTACAGATCAATGAGTTTGACTCTAATATGTGCAAAGATTTAAACTAAATTTAGAATAAGAAACTAGACATTGAGGTAAACAGAGTATCATGAAACACACTTTTACAGAAGTTAGGCAAGGTCAAGTTGTATATATTCCTTTGCAAGGAGAAATGACTTACTTTGTATTTCTCAGCCAGATGCCACTATTTATTCCACGCCGTGCTAGACTGTGAATATGATGACAGAACACCACTCTATCAGTTGGTTTTCTGCTCGTATTTCTCTGTCTATCATAAAGCTCTTCTCTACGATTGGGGAAGAATTGCTTGGGCTGACAAAGACTGGTCTCAGGACACAGAAAGGCAGAAGAGGGTTTGCGAATGGAAGAGGAAAGACTCAAATATGTCACAGTCACAGGCACAACAGATTCAAAACTGCATCTGCATGACTCTCCCAGCTTTGGGACAGATCTGAATTTTCTCTAAGCTGCAATTCAGCGTTTTGACTCAGCAGCACCTATTTAGGTGCTCAGAGTACTACCTTATCCATACACAGGCTTATGCTAAAATCATACCAGTAGCTGACTAGCTGAGAGGATGCCCTCACTGAGGCTTAGGAGGCAGACAAAGAGCAGATTGTTGCAGCAATCTCTGCAACACAGCAAGGCAAAGAAGTTGTCATGCATACAGGGGAAGGGATCAACACATTCTACAGAACAATCTGGATATCATGAAGAGTGGAATATTAAAAAACATGCACATAACATGATTTCTGATGCTGGCTATTGTGGCTATAAAACTTAAGAACAGAGTCTCTTCTATTCTTTCAGTGTCCTTTTTAGATGTATATAAGGTAAAAAGGTAGAATGAAAAGTTTCAGTTATATTAAAAAAACAAAACAGGTTGTGATGCAGTAAATCAGAATGTAGATTTTGTGAAATTATCCATGCTTGTTAAAAATGACCCAGCAAAATACACTCCTGCCTCTCTTAAAATTCATAAAGGACAAATACTCCATGTCTCCATAGTTGCAACTTACCCACTGCAAAGTCAGAAATAGCAAGATTGAGAAAGAAGTAATTACTCCGATGCCGGAGGTTGCGGTCCACTATGAAAGCAAGGATCACCAAGGCGTTTCCAAGGATTGTGATCAGAGTGAGCAGCACCATCAGGACAGCCAGGAGCACCAGCACAGCCAGCGAGAACTCTGAGCTGGGTGGCTGTGAGGATGCTGTCTCGTTACACGTTCCAGTTGTATGCAGAGCTTCACTACTGCTGTTGTGCATGCTGCGTGTCCAGGTCAGTTCACTCTGGGAAGAAACTCACGCCTCGTAGGTTTATCCAAAAGGTTAAGATTCATAAGGAACGTTGACAGGCTAGACCAGGAAGTCAATAAACATCCCAAAAATGTGATTTAAAAGAGGGAATTATACGGTTCTGATGCAAGATAAATCTTTTCTTCCTATGATTTTATAATTTTAATAAATAACAATGCATCTGAAACCATGTAAACCTGTGTAAGAGTTACCAGCAAAAAATATGTAGCGTTTTCAGGCTCGTATTTTAAAATGCAAGCTCTTCCTTATTCAACCTGATCCTTATCTGAAGAGGTCAGGAGGGCTGATTTAATATTTTCTCTCATTCTCCTCTCTCTCTCTCTCTCTGTCTCAGTCTCATCCATTTATCTAGTGACATTAGATTTCAGAAAGTCTGTGTCCCTCTGTTTTGTCTTACATGTTTTTGCAATAATCAACTTTTTTTTTTTTTTTTTTTTGGTTACTCTTTCTGCAGATCCTAGCACTGAAAACTAATGCACGGTAAACACATACGCAATTACTTGCCATGGTAGTAATGGTGCAATCCTCAGACATCGGTTGCAAAACTCCCACTGAAATCAGTTGTCAAACTCTTACCAACCTCAGTGACACAGCATCAGTTGCTACCTTCCTAGAATCAAGGAACGAAATACTGACTCCCTGAATGAGAGCTTTGCAATTAGCTTTATTAGGGTTAGGTCTTTCTCTCCACACTGATGGGAAAAATGGTGCATCTTCTGCAAGTGCTTAGATTTTGTATGAATAATGATACCATTTGCAGAGAGCTCTGAATATTCCAGAGTTGTAAAAAAAAATCAATTATTTTTATTGTAGATCCTAAAAACACATTGGTGTCCAATTTAAAATACTCAAATTTGAAACCTTTTAGCCTCTACGTCTTTGTTTCTGTTCCCCATCTCTGTGGGAACAAATTCATTAGCATTTACCAAGTGCTTTTACTAGATGTTCGCATGGCAACAGCATAGAAATGCAAAACTTTATTATCCATAAAAATATCTGCACAACATGCATGTCCATTTCTGCTTTAAGCTTTATTTCATTTCCAGGTAGTGCAAAAAATGTTGAAAACACACTTTGCCAAAAAGTACTAAGTAATTCTACTAACCTGTCCTAAGTTTTTGAGGCCTAAGCTACGTGGTTGAAAAAAAACACAGTGGTGAACAAAAATCAGGTCAAATTAAGGGTTCAGCTAAGTCCATATCCTGTGTGCATCAGTAGCCAAAAGACAACAGAAGAGAATAAGAATGCAGAAAGATACAGTAATATAAACTATATATGTAGTATATGTAAATATGTAGTGTAGTAACTGCTAGTATGCTCTCCTTCACTCCAGTGACTTGTGGCTCAAGGTACCAATATAGCATCAAAAATTACACTGACTTACTTTAATTTACTTCATCTTCTGAACAGTCACCTACTTATCCCAGTAGTACCCAATACTTCCGCTTTATATTAAGACATTCTGTAGCCTCTAAGGTGGAGGTAGCTGGGTTTTTTTAAGGTTTTTGGTTTTAAGGTTTTTTTCTAAAGGTTTTAGGAACCTAGCTAAGAGCTAACCAGCACATACCATGAAGATGATGGAAGATCTTGGGGTGTTCAGTGATGCAGAGAAAGTAAAAATTCATTTATCTTACTCTTCTTTTGTATAAGTAATACATTTCCCATAACAAAATAATAGTGCTAGTTTCACTGAAGTACCTTTTTCCAAAGAATGTCACAGTCTGAGAGAACTTTTATTTTTCCTGGCTAATTATAACCTACAAATTTGTAAGTATGACAATATTAGAGGTATCCTCTAATCACAGAGGACCTATCTTCTTCCTCAGAAAATGTGAAATAACAGTGAGAAACTGGTATATACACCTTACGCTGCATTCTCTGAATTGCCTTTTTGTGTCTCTTGAATGGACACTGTTTACAGACAGCTATTTCAGGACTTGTTTTTTCACTCTAAAACTTATCCAAATGATTGCTGGGGTTGAAATATGCAAGAATATTGCCTGATGCCTTCCATCGCATAGGCACAACCAGCCTTCCATCTGTTGTGATTTTCTCCGCAGTTACTAAAGTTTGTTGTTCCTCATGCACAAAAGAATGATGTGCTTGGACACATCACATTAGTCAGCCTACAGGCTAAAAGTCCTAGAGTCCCCTGGGAACAAGGAAATTCTGGGCTCTACTTTTAGTTCAAGCAGATTCCCCTTGTAAACTTTCAGCATCTTATTCGATGCCTTTGCTTCAGTTTCCTCACACTCAAAAGGAAGGTAATTCTTAGTGAGCTTCTCAAAATCTGAGAGAAATTATGCATTAATTAATTAACTACATCAGTAAAAGAAGGTGAGAGACATTATCCAAAATACTTTCAGACTGTTAATTAGGATTGCTCACTTGAGAAACAAGAAAGCCTGATTTTACAGCCTTTGAAACCAAGCAGAAGACAAGATTGATCCCATCTGAGCAATTGGGAAGCATGGGAATTGAGCTTCATGGGAAGCAACTGAACTTACTGAATGGCTTAAATTCAGGAGTGTTTTCTAGGATCACACAGGTACCTAATTTCCCTCCATCTCCTTCCCTCAACATTTTTTCTTAACAATAACTATCTAGTTTCTCAAAATCTTAGATACCTAATTCTTCCACACTATGCTTGGAAAGTCTGCATGCAGCAGGGCACCTAAAAACACAGATGCTATGTTCCTGTGCCTTGTGAACGTACTTCCAAGGTCATAGACCTATTTTAAGTCATGAAGTCATTTAACTGATTTGTTAAACATTCAAAATATAATCTATGCTAGTCAGCATTTTTTGGAAAACATCAGCAGTGCAAGTGAAGTTTAACAGCAGAGCTATTAAATAAGATTTTTGCAGAATTTTCTATGTGGCTGTAGCTATGATTAAATCAGTCTAGAAAACTATTGTCTAGCTAGGAAAACATCTCAAGTAGGTTCTGAATAAACGACTGATTTTCTACTGGAGTCAGGGCATATAAAGAGTTCGATGATAATTCTATAAAAATATGTGACATTTTTACACAAATAGACAAGCTAGACAATAAACTCATGAGAACAGATCAGTATACTGAAGGGATCCACAAGTAAACGTTATGACTTTCTCTTCCATTTTTAATTACCCAGGCTTTTAAGAAGGTATAGGAAACAGTAAAAGAATCACTATGAGTTATCTGCTTATTATTCAGGCCTTACAGAATCAAGGTATTACAAACACTCCAAAATAGCTATGCTGCAATTAGAGAGACATTTATCCTCATTTCAAAAAGCTGTAGACAGCCTGTTTTAAAAACATCGTTCAGAATGGAATAATTCTAGATCTATGATAGGAAATTTAGGTGAAACATTCTGTGTCACCATTACTTGAAGAGAATAGCTAAGAGCTCTTTGTAAGAGCTATAGAAGTTCTTTTCCATTTCTCAGCTGTCTTGAATTTAGTAAGACTCTTCCACAGAAGTTCATGTTTTACATTGAAACCACCTGGCAGTTCTTCAGAAGATATTTTGCTAACAAATCCCCTGATCAGAGACCAGATATAAACTCCTGCTGCTGCTCCAGTCACTTCAGTTTGACCAACGTGAAAAATAAATCATTCTGATACTACGTGGTCAGATTCTGGGCTCCTGTAATGGCTAACCTCGTTTCAGCTGCATTCTGGTCCATTCTCTGAAGAGCAAAGTGAACTGTAAAACAAACAGATAGGACAGAATAGAATGACAGAAAAGATGAAAGTGGCAATCCACCTGGATTAATGCTATAATCTTTCTCTATTTTTTCAACTAATGAAATTTATAATTATTTCATAAACAGGGGATATGCGTACAACCTACACTGTCTTAAACAAAGGAACTCACTGTTAAACTGCTGTTCTTGCTTGTTAAGAGTATAAATTGTATTAGGATACTAACTTTAAAATTAAAGAGCTGCAAATCATTTTAGTAATTTTTTCTTTGCTTGATCCTATGTGATAGTTCATATACACAAAATTTGATTAATGCAACTTGAAACCTCATCACATTGCATTATCAATTCCTGGGCTAAAGAGCCTTATGCTCAATTTCAATTTAGATTTTCAATATATTCTTTTAGATCCTTATTTTTTTAAAATAATTTGCAGTAAAATATTAAACCATTATAGTTTACATTGATATATTTATTAGATTGCTACATTGTTTAGTAGAGTTTAGAATAGCAGTATTTATGATATTTAACAGAAATATGGAGATTGTTCCATTCTCCAAGTTAAAGGTCAGACTTCCTTATAAACAAAGGCTGATTCCATCCTTGCTACCTGGTAGAGGAGTAAGCTGTGCCAAATCAAAAACAAATCTCCCATCAGCCCACTTTAGTTAACACAGAGTGAAAACATTCATTTCCACAGTCAGAGGTAGTTTGGCTGACTCTGCTTTAACCTAGTTTCACCACAGAAACCTGCAAAAACAGTGACAGAAATATAAGAGAAAGGGAGAAGTGTTCTTTCTCTTCTCTGTATAAAGGCATACCAAAAGGTAACAATTTCTAATATTCATAAACTTTACCCAAAAATCAAAAATGAGAAACTGTCAGCCCTATAAAAATTAAATGATCATTAGTTATCAAAATGACAGGGTTAGCATGATTACATCATCTATTTTATTCCCACAGCATTGTTTTAACAGATGGGTGCCAACCTAAAATTACTACAGTTGGAGTGAAAAGATGTTAATAATTTTAGTCTGCTCAAGAGTGAAACATTGGCTCCAGAATAATATTCTTCAAAAGCATATATTTCAGCAGTGTCAAATTTCATCAGAGACACCAGTCCATTCAAGATTCAAATATGTCAACCACTGTTGAGGCTATGTACGTTTTTGCTAGAGGAACCTGGAGTTTCCATAAACATTATGAATTCTATGATTTCATGCAACATTTTAGAGAGGTGTATATTTTTTCTTAGCAACAGCTCATGGCCTCAGAGCACAATGGACATATAAAGCAAGCTCACTGCTTGTAAGAAAGGCCTGTTTATTGGGTTTTTCTTTTGATTATGGGACATGTGTGTTCTTCCAGTAAGTAAGAACAACAAACCATTTCTTGGCCCAGTTTCTGAAGAATTGCTTCTTGGTTTCTTCATTAACAAGCCAAATGCATTATAGGCTACTATGAAAGTGGAAGGATTATAATACATATCATATTTGTTGCTGCTTTGCTCTAGATGCTCATATTCTCTATTTGTGCCCCCCCCCTTTTTTTTGGGGGGGGGGGGGGAGGGAGGGAGGGACACAACAACTAGTCCCAGCATGAAAATACTCCTGACACACCTCAAGTATTTCAACAGCTAGATCACTGCTAAATTTTTGATCCTGACACTTAACAATTACTGCTGCTCCTATATTCTCTCAGTTACAAAACGGAAACAATTGTATTCAGTGAAATGACGGGACTCAAAGTACCACAGGAATAACATGTTTTTTATGGCACAAGGTATACTGAGGCATTGCTCTCAAAGGACAAAAGTCAGTGTTGCAAAATTCTTCAGGAAAGCCACATGTAGAACATTTTCATTGAATAAAGGAAGTTTAAACTTAGAAAATGCTTATAAACCAAAAAAGGAAGAGAATGCAACATCTCTTAAAAAAAAAAAAAAAAAAAAAAAAAAAAAAAAAAAAGTGTCCACAGGAAGGAAAGCTAGTCAGCACTTTATATTCTCATTGAAGGAAAAACTGTGAAAATACAAACATAGCTCCACTTCTATGACCTGCTTCTAAAGGTTTTTAACCAGCCGTTCTAAGTTACTATGTTATAATTTTGCTCATCAAGTGGATGAGCTATATGAGTCTATTTCATTAAAGGCAGCGACCGGTTACCAAAAATCTGCTTCTTTCGTTTGGGGGTTTTCATTTTCATCATCATGCAAAACTAGAACATAAGATTTTTGAGAACAAGGATCAGTATTTTTGAAAAAAACAGAAAGACCTAGCTCAGTTTGAACATCCAAACACTAAGACCTTCAGAATCACTTGTCAGTTCTGAGCATTCAAACTTCAACGGTGCTCTGAGGGAAGAGAATACACATTACCATGACTGAAACGGAATCATTAGCAGCTGTAGCAGAATGTCTAGCAGTTCATCTGCTTTTCTTCTTAAATTAATTGTGACAATTTCAAACTCTACTGAAGGCATCAGAAACTTTGGAATACTTAAATCAATAAAATACTGCAAGTGCATGGCAAAATTTTTACTTTAAGAGTGTCCATCAGTAAGTTCTCATGAACTATGAGCAAGAAATAGTTGTACCACTCAAGAAATGCCAAGACTTTTACATAAGGTAATACACAGATCTTCTTCCCTGGGAAGAATGTCTTTTTGTAATTACAAGTACAGATGTTAGACTGACTACAAAAGAGCTTAACAGCGCAGACAAGCTGCATAAAATTGTTTCAGTAAATCACTGCATGATCTGTCTGCCACAGAATCTATGGTAAAAGCTTTTTTTTCTAAAAAAAAAAGAAACATATAGTAGTTTAGTAATTAATTTTAGTTACTAAAATACCTATACCATTAGTATACTACATGCACTTTAGTATACTATACTATATCGTTAGTATATCAGTACCCCTTTAAGTTACTGCAACTGTTAAGAAATATCTCTTGCTATGTGAAACTCTGTGATAATTAGTTTAATTAGATGAAATCTACCTTTGGAAAGGTTTCCTAAAGTAGCTGTACTGTAGAACAATAATGAAGTGTAAAACATATTGGCAAAAGTATGTACACTGGATTGATGATCAAACAAGCAAGTCTTAAAAATACACTTTTAAACTATGCAACCATAACTATACCTTTTGCCACTACACAAAACCATTAACCAGCATTACTTTACAAGCAAAATAGTTCAGGTATACCTGAACTAAGAAAGCATCTGACTCAAATGCTAATAATTAAAGATCAACAAGATTAGAAATTAATTAAGAAAGATCAGATCATTTAATCCATCCTCTGCAAGTGAAAGATACTGAGGTAATGTTAAAAAAATTAATCTCATCTAAGTATCAAGATAACAATTTACTGCCAGAAATGTCCTGTTAAATGTTTCTATAATACATTAGACAAAAGTCTGGCAGCTGTTAATAAAAGAGAAGAAAAATGCGAAGTGTTTGTGACTGTATTTTTAACATTTGTATTTTTTCCCATTCAACATCACTAACAAATGGATTGTAACGTCCATTACTAGTTGTAACAGTGTAATTTAAAAATCTCCACATTCTTTGTTGAAATCACTAGTTTCCTTAGTTAAAGGACATGTATTCTCAGCTGTTCAACAAGATCCCAGAGTCTGACACTCACGGTATGCTCCTCAAAGAAATTCTGAGGGAGCACCTTTACATTCCGGTAGTTAACCACACGTGTCCAGTCTTTATGTCACCAAGTAGGTTCTATCAGGCGTGACTGAGAACTGTGTAGGCAGGACCAGGTTCTCCAAGGCCATATAGCACTAGGTCATCTGTTTTCCTTTCAGGTATTGAAAACTTCAAAAAAAGGGTCATTTGCAGATTCTTAATGACTTCAGTCTCACCCTCAAGCCAAGAAATTAGGATCCCTGTTTTAGTAAGAGGTTGGTATTTATGTTCTAACCCAATAATAGAGAGGATAGATAATCCACATTTTAATTAATCATCCATAGTTGAGGGGAAAAAATGTTTCTGGATGTTATGATGTCATCATAGCAAGGAGATGAAATGTATACTGCAGAAAACTCTTTTGTCTAAGGTCTCCAGAATAGCTGAAGAAATGACAGAACAAGAAGAAAATGTATCTATAGGTTTACTGAATTTTCTTTTGAATACAAAATGTGTGTTGTGGATAAGGCAATAATGTCCCCATTTCATTTCTATAAAAATGCGCAAAGTAATTCTTTTTAGTTTTTAACAATAAATTAATGTTCCATTCTCTTCTTGTTGTCCTTCTTTATCCTTTTGCTCTTTCCCACTTGTTTAGATGATTCTTCCTGAAATAAAAACCAAGCAAATCCAAACTTAAAAGCAACATTCCTACACACTGCGAGTACTCTCTCAAGGTCATCTATAAAACTTACTTGAATACGAATAGTGTTCATAATT
Organism: Rhea pennata; assembly: GCF_028389875.1. NCBI lineage: Eukaryota > Metazoa > Chordata > Aves > Rheiformes > Rheidae > Rhea > Rhea pennata. Next base: position 115,186,104 of record NC_084664.1, on the reverse strand, counting down.
TACTGGTATTTGTGACAATTTTTAACAACTGTAGAATATTTAACCAGTAAGTTTCATTATTTTTCCTGCTTACCTTGCTATTTATAAACTTCTTCAGCAATGCCAAAATTAGAGGCTCAAAATATAAAGCTTTTGGGCAGGATACAACCTCTTTGAAATTTCTGTTTGATATACTTATGCCAACAAATGCATGTAATGCAGAAATAATCTAAGCCATTTCTACTCAAGGAGGAGCTTACTATATAGGAAAACTATTACACTATACTACAAAATTCCTTCTATGGAGGATGTAACTATATCAAAAGATAGGCTGTACACCAGTACAGCTCCATAAGCAAAATACACCTACACTGAGAAAAAACAGAACTTTACCAGTCTTACAGCATCAACATTGCATCATGCAGCCTACTCTGACTGTCAATTGTGAAAAACACATTTTTTCTTCACATGTGAAAACCAATTGCTGTGTAAGTTTTTGCACTTTCTGAGTTTGGGGGACCATAGTTATAATTTCTAATTTCTTTGTGGATTTCAGCATACTGTCAGGTTAGGATTACTCTAATTAAACACAGTATGTATTCATCCTGTGCACTTCTCAGTGTGACGAGGGAATGTGCCAGTACAATTCACAAAACTTGTGACTTAGTAATCTCTCACCTGCCTCTTCTGCATGGAATGGAAAGAGACCCTAACAGGATGTTTGAATTCTACCATTCTGAAGAAAGTTAGCTGAAGGCATCCTTTTTCATGGACACATTCATGGCACTAGAATAGTAATTACTGTAATTTCCATCTATTATTTTTCCAAGGGGTACTGGTAATAAAACATATTGGTTAACAAACAATAAAGAAATATTGAAAAATGACAAGTAATTTCCAATATTAATTTTTCTCTTGAGGGTAAATGCTTAAAAATCACATTATAATTTCCTCATATTGTATGAGCAAGATATATAAACAAAAGAAAACACTGATCAGGGGACAAGAAGGGGAATCGGTAAGTATATACAAATACCTCTAAAATGTAAAAAAGCAAATAACTGACAAGTGCAGGCAGAGGAATTAGGAAGCATGCTCAGCATTCAGCCACAATAACCTTAGATGCTTTTATGTAAACACATATACCCACTTCCACTTATAAAGCAGGTCCCTAACTTCATTCCCTTTATTTTCTGTATTCTCTCACCCAAGGACTCTGTGGAAGATGGGTAGCAGGTATCTGTATCTGCTCAAAACCACCTAATGCATCAGGAAATTACTGATGAGAATTGAAAGACAGCTCCCAATACCGCCTGGAGGCGGGTACAATACTGGCAAGGACACAGAGTCAGGTTCTCAGTTTGCCTCTGTGAAGGTATTTAAGAGAAGCACAGCTATGCTGTATTTTCATCATAAAGTGGACCCTGTACAAGGCATATAAGGGAACTCACAGTATAATATTAATTCTGTCATTTCTGAAAAACATCTCTGTTGCTAAATAGTATCTAAGAAGAAATAAGAATGTCAAAAAATATTGGACAAAGAAAATAGCTTTAAAGCAAACCCCAGTATCTTTCAAGTCAATACTGCTACATGTACTGCCTAACATGGTGTTCCTACTAGCAGTGACTTAATGAAAATTTATTTTCCCATCTGCATCTGAACATTACTTGAGGGAAAACTGGCACCTATTTTATGAGGCTGGTTTTCAAGAAATATACTGTAATACAGGGATCTCATGCACCATCTAAGACACCAAGTATTTTTTATGTAGAGCTTTCTTCAGTTTTGTCACTTTTTTTGTTTACAATTAACACTACTGTATTCTCAAACAAGTGAAAAAAATACACAAATTTTAAAAAGAACAATGATAATTTATGCAATATGAAAAAGGAAAACAATTCTTAGTCTTTGTAATGATCCTATGCTTACTCTGAGTGCATCAAAGCAACTAGAAGATGATACAGCTAGTATTACTTCTCTTCTGGCTTCATCTGAACAGTGCCAGTTTATGTAAGCTATCACGTAAATACTTTCATTTTAAAAGGCAGTAACTTACCACTGAATGTACGTAGTTGTATTCCACAAGGATAGTTCTTGCACAATTATTGATGTGTTTAAAACGATCTGGTCCTAATAGAATACCTCCATACCAGCGGGATACCACCACTAACACGTTGCGGACATTCAAAATCTGTTAAAGGGCGGGAAAAAAAAAGAAAAAGAAAAAAAGTGGGTTTTTGTTTTCTATTAAGCTAGTTTTGCTATTGATAGCTCTCTTAGACATAGAAAGAGTCTACTTTTTTGCGCTTTTAGGAAGAATTTACAGTCAGCTGTTTCACATGGAGAAGTTATCACAGGGCAACAAATGAAGACAAGTCAGTAATTCTGTGGTAAATGCCCCCCTTTGAGCCTTTACTCAAAGGTAAATTCAAAGCAGAATGAGTCAATACATCCCTCAGAAAGGGGTAAAGCTATCTCATGCATACTGTAGTTGCTCATCCATGCATCAAAGTCCTCAGATTCTATTTATAGTGACACTTACTGCGTTACGCTTATTATTTTTTGATGGGGCACATTATTATTTCCAGAGAGCCTCTGTTACTAAGCACATCATCTATCCACATTTTTGAAATGTTAGTGTACAGAATTAACAACAGCCAGTAAACAGGCAAATGAGGCACAGGTCATATGGATACTTGAAACGCCATAGCTAATACTGTTGCCATTTGCAGGATTTCAGCAACAGCATCTGGAGAATACAGAAAAACTTCTGAATCTTCTAGGTTTGAATTGTGATTCCTTGCCTGCTAGCAAACAGCACATACATACATACTTCATGCTGATGATCTTTAGGACTGAAAGAAACTAAATCTTTATATACTATTTTCAAAACTAAGTAATCAAGGAGAGAATTAAACAGAACATTAAATTACGATTTCTTTTACCGTTGCTTAAGGCAAGAAACATGGAAGATCTTCAACACCTTTATTTTTCACAATACCTCAGTGCGACTTGATAACACTTGAAAACTATCATTTATTCCACCTTAGAGTAATTCTCTCCTCAAGGAGATCTCCATCATTAGCAGCAAACAAACATTAGAAAGACAATGAATAGCAATTGTCTAAATACAGAAGAGAAAAACATGTCTTGCCAAAATATCAATTCTTTGCTTCCTTTGAAAAATCCCAGTTCCCAAGTTAGCCTGAATTCTCAAAGATCAAACTGCAAGTAATGATTAGTGTTGTTTTAGTTCACCACTTGTACAAAACAATCAGCTTTTGTAGATTTACCATGTCTGATCAAAGCACTGAGCTAGAAATTACCCAGTCAGAACCAGCTTTGGAAGCCACATGCCAAGATAATACAAATGGAAGTACAAAGGCCCAGGTATCACTGTTTAAGTCAAATTTATATTACCACATGCAAACATGTAGCAAAAATCCTGAGTTACCAATTTTTGCTCAAGTTAGTCTTGTATGAATAGTGACCATGATCCTGAATTTGCCCCTCAACTTGAGAAATCTAAAATCTCTGTGGAAATTCTTCACTTAAAAACAGCTTATTCTTAAATCCTGCATAGTAGTGCTAATGCTAGGCACAAATGTCTACAGATGGCTTGGAGCCAGACACAGCAAACACAGCTTTATTTGCATATAGCTGAGCAAATATATCATGTTCTGCAAGTTACATGGTGGTTTGGTGGAGCGGAAGAGGTGGAAAATCCCTTAAAAGGTAGTTATCAATAAGCACATAAACACTATTCATGACCTCCAGTAAGCAGAAAAAAAAAGCATCTGTGTCATCTGAGCAATAACATCAGAAGATTCTACTGCTGTTTGTGAAGATAGAAATATTCTTAGAATTTTAAAATAAAAAGGATAATGTAAAAACATAAAAAAAGACTGAGGCAGTTTCTGTGAGAGGCGTTTTCTACTCTACATTTACACATTAGCAATGAAGTCCATTTAGAGCAATTGTTCACGGTAAACAGGATGCTAAAGACAGCTGGGAAATTTTTTTTTAACTCTAACTTTAAATTTTAAAAGTTAATCTACAACACCATTTCTTGTAACCGGAAAATGCTATCTTGCCTGAAGTGTTAGGTTTCTCTGAAATAAGATAAAACTTCTATTGCAGAGAAGAACTATAACTACAGAAGAATAAGTGGTTTAAACCATTTAATTTTCAAGCCGCATCACTAGTCGTAAGTATTTATATAGGAAAAATGAAGAGAAATAAGCCCAAAAACTATTTTAATCTTTTCCTAGTTGCAGAAATCCCTGCAGAAGTACTCTCCCAAAACAAATACACTCTGGTAATTAGGACTACAGGTAGAAAGAAATGATCCACATGATTTACACACATTCATATTTGAATTCATGTCATTTTCTAAGCTGGATTTTTATGGACTGTTAAGAGCCTACATACTCTAAATTTGAGAACTTTCAAAAGTATACATTAGCAGACTAAAAAGTGTGCTCAATATAAGCTCAGAATAAATCAGGTACCTCTGAGAATAGTAATTGCAAAGTTGTTATTATTATAGTAAAGTTTTCACACTTACCACCCATGCTTGCATATATTACATAAAATAAGATTTGGCTTCCCAAGTCAAATTTGAGCTTGCTCAAACTTGACTAAATGAAAGTTCAAAAAGTTCTAAATGAAAATTGTCAAAGTGCTTCAGTCAGTTATAATTGGTTTCAGAAATAAACTTTGAAATCAAAAATTAAGCTTTAAAACAGTCTCCAAGACTAAGTGGTAGAAATGGTGTTGCTTAACACGCTGTACAGCACATTAAGTAAGAGAATACGCAAACTGGAAAAGGATGGAAAAAGAAAACCCATGTTCTGAAGGTGACAGCAGTGTGCCTTAAGTTACACAGCATAAAATACATCTAGCTGTTCCCGGCTGTTAAGATATTTTACTTGGGGTACTACTGATGGGCTTGCATCATGTTGGTGAATCACAATTTATCAATCTCAGTTCACATTTAGTAGTAACTTTGCTGAGGGAGTATTATTTCAATGCCTGAAAACAAAGAAACATGTGAACATGACAGCTAAGGACCTAGAACTGGAAACAGTACAAAGAAAAACTCCCTCATCTCCACTACCCTTCCCATTTGAAGTCCAACTCTGCAAGTTCAAATAGTATCATTTTTTTATTACGAATAATAAAAGGAAATTGAATGAAAGACTTGAGCTTAGGTCAGCTCTTTTGTCTTGTCCATCAGTTTGTTTCAAATTTCTATTTCTGTAAACTTAGACCACATAGTGAGCATAGGAATCATAATTTAGTTCCCTTTTGAACTGTTCAAGCTATTACCACAATCTACGAACAATATTCATTTTTATGATCAAAGATTTAATTTATTACATGTATGCAACAGTCTATACTTCTCTCTCATGTCTGAGAAAGCAATCATCTACTGCTTTACTTTTATAAATACATTTACACTTTATTTATAAATTTATTTACACTGTTGTGATTTTTAAAATCTAGGCAAGACTGCCAGAAGTCAAAGTTTAATTCCTATAACCTGCATAAGATGAAGAAGACGTCCTCCTGCTGCTGTCTCCCCATCATCTTCACAATCCTGTAAGAAGGTCTGCTTATCTTCACAGTATATTCTTTAAAAAGTGAAAACAGAATGGATTTCAAAAATGTCAATCAATTAACATTTTCACATGATTACTGAAGTCTCAGAAATCTTTCATAAACATATGCTTCCCTACTAAGAGCATTTACGTGAAAACAGGATGAAGCTTAGGGTAAACCACAAATATTTATCTGTACAGTATAAAATGTGTTAAGAAGCTTTTACAAATACTTTTGACTATCTCAGGTTAACTCTTAACTCATTATCAATGTAATGTCCCTATTCAGAAAAACTCAGGTTTTCAGCCTAAGCTTAAATCAAAACCAACTCTATCAGATACAAGTATGAATTATGGTGCAGGAATAGATTTGGAAGAACTCTAACAAAACTACTATCAATAATTAGCGAAGTCTAGATTTCAGGAGTAGTATGAAACTATTACTGAAATTCAGCTTCTGTTCTCCATGCCATCTACCGAGGCTTCCTCCAGAGCAAAGTTGTGACAGGCTATGGCACAGCTGAAGATTTATACAGGGAGCACTCCAAGAAACTTTGGAGCCTATTGTTTCATATAGAGGAATACAAACTAAGTCTAATTTTCCAAAAGTAATCCTCACAGAGGTCTACTGTTGTTACCCAGCTGATTTCATAACTTCTGCATTTACACAGAAGCTTATGATACCAGATGAAAAATACGAAGCAACAAGAATGTCTCTGCTACTTTTTGGAAGTATGTTTAGATAGCATGAGTGCAAGGAGTCAAATTAGCAGCAGCAGTGACAAAACAAACCCTCTCTTTATAGAAACCTTAACTTCAGCAGACTTGTTGAAGTAAACTTTCAGTTGCTCTAATTTTCATGTGTCACTATCATCACTCTAAGATATGAGTGAATGGATTGTTTTCCATATATGCTGTTTCAGATGACTGGTTCCTCTAGCAATGAAAGGGCTTCTTTCACTGTTGATTATGTTCTTCAGAAAATCTACATCAGTCTACCTGTACTGAGACCTATTCATTTCACACAAGCTATGTTTGCAAAAGTTGCCAGAGACAGACAATTGCAAAACTCTTTCTAGCTGTTTCTCATTTTCCCTGAAGTTTCAAGCATTTCTGCAGAAACTTTATATGCCAGATGTCTGCTTCAGACTTTCAATTTTAACTCTTATTTGAGCTAAAACTTTTCAGTCATTTCCAAAAATAAGGTCAGGAATAAAAAGTCATTTTGCCCAGATTAAAAAAAAAATAATAGCAGACATTCATTTTGGGTCGATGTAGCATTTCGATGCTCACACATCCTACAGAAAGTATAACAATGCCTGTTCAAATCCACTTACAATCTTTGTTTTTATTCCTAATTCCTTTACTACCTTAACATCATTTTTTACTCTATGTTTTACTGTCTTGATTTCAAATTCAAAATAAAGCCTAAAACCTTTAACATACAAATAAGAAGTCTACTCCTGTAGAGATCTATTAGCAAAGAAATTCTTTGATGGATTTTACTTTTCTCCTATTCTGCATCTACTTGTCAAAGAACCCTGAAAAATCACTATTCAGCTCTCACCTGTATGCATATATGTTGTGGGTAGCACTAGCAATTTTCTTATTCTCATACAATTTTTCAAGAATTCTCTTTACCTTTAAAGGAAAAAAAAAAAACAAAAATAAATTTGATTTTACAATGAGTTTTTTGTACACACCATTTCAATCAGACTGCTAAACAAAAGCCTGTTTTTTAATAACACAATGAAACAGTTTTAAACTTTGATATATTTAGCAATAAAATAAATTAAATATTCAACATACTAACTCAAGGAGCAGTTTCTCAGTACCCTAATGCTAGTTGCAAATTACTTTTCTGGAATACTGAAAACTGCTGTTCCTTGAATTAGTATATTGTGTGCTTAATCCATGTTATTGCTGAATATGTAAAGTGTCAAACTGTTTCATTAAACGGCAACAAGATTTAGAAAACATTTTCAAATCAATATTAAATATGAATTGCACCTAACTACATTTTTTTCAAATATAACATTAAGCTGGAATAATATGACACAATTTGACATATGTGTTCGTACTACATATTGTTTTTACCAATGTCACCAGAACAAGAGAAAACAATAGAAAGTTCACTATGTTTCACTTCGAGACTTTCCTTTTTTCAAATTTACTTTTTCAGAGTTTCCATTTTACAGAAAGAATCAGAAAAACACCTTCTCTTTAAAAGTCAGAAAGTGTCAGCATTTTCCAAACTGATGTTCCTACCACATCTCACTGCTTAAGAGCAGCAGTATGAAATTCAAAACATATTAGTTCATCTTCTGTTTCTAATTAAACAAGCTACCAATTGTTCAACCCTTATCAACTTGATCTAGCAAAGAGGAGAACTTTGATCAATACATGGCTTTAATAGATAATACATAATTGATATTACTTTGAACAAAGCATAACTGAAGTTGAGAAATCTTGGGAAAAAATGCCAGAACTGCCTTCCATTCAAAAGAAAAATGTCTCTCAGGAATAATCAATATACATAGTTAATATCCATCTTAGCTATGTTGTTCCATTTCCAATTCTTCTGGAAGAAATTCAAGTAATAATTTTAAAAATTACCTCAAATATAAGATATCCCAATGAAAAAACTCCTATTATTAACTGAGAACATTGCCTCAGGCACCTACTTTCTTCTCTCCCCCCCCCCCGAGAATATTGAAGAAAAACAACTTATATTACTTAATACATTTCAGTAGATGCATTTAGGGTACAAAGCCTATGAAATGATCACCACCTTTGACATTAGTCATTTGTCAGCTATCACGCTCCTAGAAATGTCTAAAGATTAATTATATGTCTGTATTAGCAATGAACCTCTGACACAGACATCTAACAGCTAAGTAATAGCCTACTCTTCTCCCTGTTGTAGCTCTTGAGCCTCCCTTTCCCTGTTTCTCTCCTCTATTATTATTTTTTTTCGGATTATCTGAACAATAAAGTCTCAAAATTAAGGGATGTAAATTCTCTACATGTTAGTCAGGTGCCTGCTCAAAAAAGACAAAATAGATCAGCTCTTTGTACTGCCTTACAAAAATGTCAAGTCCAAGAACAATGTACATTTTAAGTATTAGAACGAGCTAAAAGGAGACAAGGAAAAGCAACAGTACTAAACCTAGCTTGCTACATGAAATATATCTATCGCTTTCCTTTCTCATATGTTTTATGGTAGCATACTCTATTACATAAATAACTACTGTATTAGTCTATCATTCAAAACTACAGTAAAAGCGAAATTCCATTATAAAAAGCATTCAATAAAAGAATTTACCCAACAATCTATGTACTGTATTAAAAATCAGTGAAAATTGCTACAACATACAGATGATGTGGATAAAGTATTATGTACACATACTAATCTCTTCAGTTGATCAAGAAGCTAGCTTTCATTATAGGTGCAGTGTTTATCCCACCCTTCACTCCTCCTGGCTTTCTTTCAGAAAAATGAATTTATACCAAAGCAAACCTGTCCTGCAGTCTGCAGACCAATCAAGTCTCACTGTACAGCAACATTCAGTGAAACAAGATGGATTTGATCCTTGGGGAGTTGCTCTACTTTTATACTCACCATATACCAAGAAAACTTGACCTGAAATTCCTAGGTCTATTGAGTTATGTTGTCGTAAGGGTCATAAAAGAAGAAATTAAGAATGTCTTTGTATGCAAAAGGAAAATTACTAACTTGCTTTAAGTAAACACTCTTTCTTGACACTGACATGCCCTTTTGGAAACCCATGTCTGCTAATATGGACTTCCTCTAAATAGGAGTTGTCTTACTCATAAATCATCATCAATGAGTGACATTATTGTAGAACGAGAAAAGGAGGTTAGGCCAATGATTCTGATCTCATCTCTTTCTGAAGCAACAATGTTCATAAGAACTGAGCATAGCTAAGAAAGCTCTTGAGATTCAGTGCTACTTTAACAAAAACAATAACAGAGTGTTTTAAACCCTGAGTTATTCCACAATAAGCCTGAAAACATAATTATTTTCAGGGTTCACAAAGCTGAAGTTGTATTCAAACAAAAACATGACAAGGTATAGATGGCAAGACAGACATGAAAAGCACAGCAAGGCAAGTCAAATTTTCTGGAGTAATAAAAATGAAAGTAATCATGATTTTTTTTCAAATATGTAAGAAACAAAAGCCTACCAGAAATCTCTGTTGCGAACATACAAACTTAATATAAAAGAACCATTCAAAGATAGAGCTGAAGCACAAAAACTAAATGGCTGTGCAGTGTTTGAGAACTTAAATGGTCAGATAAGGATGATACAGTGGTGACTTATTGCAAAGCCAGATTTTAGAACATGCTGACAAAATGAATGGAACAAAATCAGCAGAATTAGATCATATTTTTATTTAAATGTTTAAGAGGAATTTGAGTATGAAGTTATCAAACTATGATAAGGAATCTAACTTATCAGTTGAAATTGCTTCTGCAGCAGAGCAGAGGAATGCGAGGTGACCTAATATAAACATTTCAAAAGCTCTCCAGGAAGGATTCAGGGAAGTAAAGACCAACAAGTATTATGTTTGGTTTATCTTCTGTTAGTTTGCCTAGTACAAAAAATAGAATTAATAGCCAGTCATATCAAGATACACCTTTTGTACAGGAAATTATGCCTCAAAAATCCGGCAACAATCTTTCACAATCATTGAGCATGTACATCTGGTCGATCTAGCCTACCTGGAATCTCAAAAAGCATTTTACAAGATCCCTTGCCAAAGATTCTTCAAACAAAAGGGAGAATTAGATAAATAAAAGAGGAAAATTCTCCTTTTCATATCATTAAAACTTGGTTAATGATAAGAAAAGATGAGTAAATCAGTAATTTCCACACTAAAGGGAGATCACCAATGGAGATCATATTAATAAATGCAAAGTGATGTAAAAGCAACTCCAAACTAGTTATTAGCACTCAGAAAGAGATCTTGGAGCTATACCAGACATTTCTATGAAAATAATAGATCAGCATTCTGTTACAAGCAAACAAACAAGCAAACTGAAAGGTATTACTAGGAAATGAACAGGGAAAACAGAAAACTTTACATCACTTAAGTCCTTGGTGTGATTGCATCTTGAACGTTGTGTATAGTTCTGGACTGCATCTCAAAAATACAGAAAATATAAGAAGAAGAGAAAAGAAAATAAATATGTGTACAGAATCACCTCCATGTAAGAAGCATCAAAATAGACCACGGCTCTTTGGCCTGGAAAACAGAAAAGTAAAGCCTATAAAATATGATAACTATAAAGTTCAACTGCATAGAAGAAGTAAGAGGTAATTATTATTTACTATTTGACATGCTACAGAAACTAAGGGGACAACAAATGAAATTATAATGGACTGACCACAGGAAACACAGGAAATTATATTTTCTTATCATGTTCTGGATTCCAAAAGTTAAGTCTAGTTCAAAAAAAACCAAGAGGACAACTTCCAGGAAGAAGAAAGAAGAATCAGGAGTATTAAACACAAGGATACCTTCTATGCCTTGTGTTAAATAGCTAAAAGCTGGGATGTATGATGGGAAACAAAATATAGCCAGCCTACCCGGGTAAACATCCGCTACTTGTCTGTATCAGAGACAGCTGCACTGATTGATGTGAATTAGTTAAATATTCCTACTTCTTGTAGACAAACATTACTGCATAACCATGCTTACCTCCTCACTTATTTCTAGATGAAGATTTGCTTATGCATTTTAACCAGGTTTATTTTTCTATAGAATCTCTTTCTGGAGCAAATATTTATGAAAACATTTTAATTCATTTTCCAAGCAGCATATGGCAGACTCAGTGGCTTCCAAATATCATATGACAAACTATCAACATTCAAAAGGCAGATACCAGTATTCTTATTCTCTCTCTTACATCTAAGGCACTTAACACAAAGAAACAGCAATACCGACCTACTTCAACAATAAATCTGGAAAACTACTGGGAAGCATTGCAGAGCAATTATTTAGCTGATAATACAAGCCAATAGCTGATGCGTATTCAGACAATACTAGCACACAAAGATACACAGAAAGAAAGAAATACGCAATACTAATTCCAAGTATTTCAGTAGTGCTTTATCAAAGTATAGACAGAAAAACTGTAAGAGTCTGTTCCTCAATCTGTACTAACTTGTCGAGGTGTCACCACAGGAGCCAGATGTGCCTGGAAGGTACTCCTTCGGTCTGTGATTGGGTTTCCATGATGTATCAACGGCAGTTCTTCATCTACAGATCACAAACAGGAAATGCTTCTTTTCTTTTTAGGGTCTTGAAACAATATATATGGCTACATAAGTAAAGAATGTTTTAACTTTAACTAGTCCCCTTTTTAAAGTTAAGTATACAAGCTCACATATAGAACCACCAAAAATATGTAGCTTTTCTGTGATAGTTATTCATATCTACTGTAATCTTTAATGTTATTAATTTGCTTTACTCAAAAGCTGAGTAGAAAAAAAGAAACTTAAGATCTCTCTCTTCTAAACTATTTCATCAGAATTAATAAGGAAATATTTTTACCTTCTTGGCTTTCAGATGTAATAAAATTCAGCATTTTAACTGAATCTTCCTGAACTGGCTGATGGTCCAAGAGAAAATCATCTTCATTATCTTCATCGACTTCTTCACTGATTTTCTTATTATCTGGTTCTGCTAACATGTATGTAGTAGAATTTATTAGACATTTTTTGGAAGATAATACAGCATTTCCAGTTGCTTTTCCTCAAATTACAAAATGTAGAATAAAATTAATTGCAGCAAAATCAGAAATGTTTAATCAAGCATTAGCTAAAATTTTGTCTAGAATTAGGAACAGGACAGTCATGGTATGGGATCCATGTGCAATCCATTACATAATATCTTCTGCTTTAATACTAATTAACATTATTTCTAAGATAAAAAAAATCAATGTTTACATTTTCCATTAAATGTTTACAATGCTGCTGTTAATCTAATCTGAATTTAGAGACCGAAACAGTCTCCACTCAGAGGCGTTCAGTCATTTGTTGGTCATTTCTGGAAAAACGTAAAGCTATAGTTCAATGTTACTTAATTAGGTTACAAAAATCATTAAATTCGAAACATCTCCCTAGACATTTTTAATCTGCTCTGAGAGTCCTGCAGTCATATTTTTCTTCATGCAAAGGATATATGAAAAATAACAGTCAATAGCAAAAGTTTAAATATCATACACTTCCACTACTCAGACAACTAGATATAGAGGGACATACAGACAAGTTAGTATATCACAATCTAGTTATCTATTTAGAGGGCATATGATGCTATGATAATGCAGGTTTGTAACACACTTCTTTTTTTAATAAAAAAGAAGAGGTGCAATACAGCATGCTAAAATGGTCTAGAAAAATTATTAGTTGGAAGCCTTAAGGTTCAAATACCCAAAAAATTTCCAACATTGTCACTAAAACTTTAACTTTTCAGTATCTACTCCTTCAGTCATGTCAATGAAAAATGACATTTTAAATTCTTTTGACATAGCACCAAAATGCACAGTTTATTGAAAGACTAAAACTAGACCATACTATGAAGAAGCATTGAAAATATATATATTTTTTCTCTTCAGTCGTTTACTCCTCAGAACCAAGCTAACATTTACCATAGAAAAAAGTCTCCTTCTGCCACAAATACATGAGATGTATGTATGTCTCTCATGCATTTAATAGATTAGCATCTGCAAATGCTAATGCTAAATGAAAAAGAAAAAAGCTCTTCAAAAGAATGACTGTGAACTTACACAAACTCTGTCACTGTAAGCAACAGTATGTACCCCTGCAACAGCAGAATAACTGCAACACTAATGATCATATGTTTTCATCTCAATATAGTATAATGCAATTGAGATGGAATATGATCATTTGTCTGCATATTCCACTGAATTTTGTCTTCTCTTCAGGCCATTCTCAGTCTTTCAAGAGTGTACTCAATATCAGAAGTGTGTACTGCTATGAATGATTTCTTCGTAGACTAGAGGACAATGCTTGATGTACCTGTATATTGAACTCTGCCATTAAGGAAGTAATTCAGTTCCTAAGAGGACTGATGACCTTGTCCTAGTTCACTGACATCCCTCTTTTTTTTTTTTTCCTATTGCTTTTTAAAAAGGGAAGATCATGGTGGTAAAACAATAAGCCGTAGAATTAGAGACTGCTGTTTTCTTTTATCTAGATCCAATACAAAACTGGACATAAACCAGTCACAGTGAAATCTTACTTTGCAAGTAAATCAGAATTAAATAGAAATAAATTAAAAAAATATATATTTTCTTAAGTACCTGAGCCTGATGACTGTGCCTTTTCTATCAGAACTTCTCGTATCTTCTCCACCCATAAATAAAGAATACTTTCACCAAGGTTCTGTCTGGAAGTCGTTTAAAATTCACAATGAATAAGAATCCTTTTTGCTGATTTCACTTGGAAAGTATCTATGTTAAACAACATGCAGATTTCAGACATGCAAAAACAGAACTTTACAGTCTAGTGTGATAAAGAGCTTTGACAGGCTTGTTTAAAGGTCTGTTTAGGTGAGGTTCACTGTATGAAACAGCTGACTTCTGCATCATTATATACAGTCTTTGACATTAAAAGTACCAACGATGGAGGGAAACAGGCAACTGATGGAAACTGGCCACACAAGGAAGTGAAAGCAGCTGAGAAAGCGTAAGTTGTGCAGTCTGCCCTACTGAGTAACTTTTTGAAAGAATGCTAAGTCAGAGCATCTAGCTGCAGAGCTTTCTTTAGGTCAGTTGTTCTCTATAACAGCCAGTATTATACAGCCAGTAGTGAGCTCCTTCAGCCATTTTGTAGCTGTAGGAGAGTCTTCGCCTTTATGTTTGCAGGGGCTCTTCCTTGGAAAGGTGCCCCTTCTTTTCCTGCTCATGCACTCATTACACATACATCTAGTGTTTGGTAGACTGCATAGTACGGCAGCAGCAGTAGACCAAATGGAGCACTGGATGGATGTGCTAGAGTCTGGGTAAGGAGCAGTCCTGTAGGATGGGGAGAAAAAGTTAGGACTTGGGTCTGGGAGTCCTTAGTTAGGCAGCATCACTGTAAATATATGCTTTTTGTGCTTATATTCAGAACTAAGTAATGTTGTCTTCATGCACAGCAAGACCCAAACAACCCAAAATGTATTTAAAAGTGTCCTGAGAAATAATCTTTGATACGAGTTGTGCATGTTTGTCTCAAAACCAAAACCGAAGATTTAGAGCCTTAGCTAACTCACACATTCTAATAATTTTATACTTACTGCCACCAACTGGGGCAACATATAAGTACATATCAATAACAAAAGTACATTTTTAAATATGTACTTTGCTAATTGTGCACAGCACTGTTGCTGAACAAAATCAAAAATTCAAACAGATATACATTTTTCAAGAATATTCAAGGAACAGTAAGGATGTTATAAACGTGTAGCTAGGTCAAATTTGGACTCTCAAAATCTGGACAGATTCCAGAACAAGTCAGTGCCCTACTTCATGCTGCTGCTTATCATATAGAAGCACCATTTCAATACACGAGGAGTTACATTTAATTACGACATTTTAACTACAGAATCAAGAATTAAACTTCATAGTAGTTCTCTAAAATATATTTACCATTTCTCAATCTCATAACAGGTCCATATTAAGAAATATGATACTAGGAAATGCTTTGGAATGAGAGAGAGAGAATGAATATGATTTCTCTCCTGTGAGCAAGTAATTAGCAATTTCTATAGTTATAACCCAATTTCAACTTTTACCTATTATTAGCAAGTTACACTTAGTCTTAAAGGTCATCTTTCTAGGCTGTTTTTTATCTTGTCACTTCGGTATTTAAGTCCCCAAAAAAGTTTTGTACCAAATAAATCTTTTGCTTTGGGACTATCTAAAAAAAAAATATTTGTTACATTTTTAAGTATTTTGGGTCTCCTCAAATTGACTTGTGATCTGTAATTATCTGGTTTTCCCACTTCATTATGAAGACTAGTGACTGACAATATAGTTCAAATTGTTTTAGATCGCAAAAGCAGGTAGTTTAGAGTGCTAGGGATTAGAAGCGAAGTAGATCACCTAAACAATTGCTAAAAGTGCACCTGCAAACCATGCAGTGTACCCATGTTTACCAGATAATTACCCAGATAATTACCCAGACCTTTTAATAGGTCAAAGACTTTCAAGGAATACTGTGCACATCAGTGACTACTGCAAGAGTGGAATATTTGGATTAAATTGAGTTAATGTTCCATTACACTGGAGATTATTGTTTGAAACATAGTTTAAAATGACATATATGGCCTAAAACAGAAACACATTCATTTTCTGCTGAACAAATAAAAATGACAAGAGACCAGGGAGGTTTTTCAAAATCAACTGATACAGACAAAACAGAGCTCCTACGGACTGACCTGAATAGCATAACTTAACAATCTACAAGATTGTTGCGAGTGCTTCAGAAGTAGACTGTTCCTCTCCGCAACTGTCATGTGACAATTTGCTCCAGATGCTCAGGACAAAGCATAGGAAAAGCTTGCAGTAGCTCTACCCTTGGTAGAGACTCCCACAACTCAGGTGCCCAGACTGAGAGTTAGGGTCAATCTCTGTTCTTTCTGCACTACTGAATATTTGTGGTTAATATGATCCCATATAACTTTTTACTGAACATGCTCTTCCATTTCTAACACTTCTCTTTTGTTTGCTTAAATTATCTATTACTTCATTAAGAAACTCAGTCAGCCAAGGTAACAGAGTAACTAGAAAAAAACCCTTATCCAGGCTGGAATATCATCTTCCTTTTTGTATGCCTTTAAAAAAACAATACTTTTCCTATGTTCAAGTTGTGCCCAAATTACTGCTTATGACACATTTCAGTTTCATTTACAAAGTTATCTTTGGAAACTAAAAGTATTAAATAAACTGTATATAATTACTATGCTAACTATGGCAACTTCACAGTACTTCAAAACCTTATAACCTGAGTATTTCTAAATGTTATGTTTATTCTCTTGTATTATGAGTTGCTGCTACGTTAACTGCATGCTATGATAATAAACGGTCTCTGATACTTTATTGTTGTTAATAGATCCTAAACATGGTTTAATTTACTTTAAAAACTCACTCATCTCTTAGCTGAAATACTGCTTTTTAATACAAAATTGTTTTGTCTCTTTTCTCTAAGATAACAATAAATATTTTCACATCTTACAGTTTAATATCCAAATACAGAACAGATGCATAAATTGTGCACTTCATAGCACCAAATTCTTTATGAAACTCATAAAATCTAAAAGATCACAGATTAGGAGGCAAAATGAAGACTTTTATCTACAAAGAGCACCAGGTTTAAACAATATAAAAGAAATAGACATAGGGTTTAACACACTTTTGTTCTCACAAATGTTATGTACAGTAAATATACAGCATATTTGATGGTTTGATTTATAAATGAAACTTAACGTTTGTATGGCTATTGTAACTACCATTTTGTAACTGCTAATATGGGTACTTAAAAATACGCATAGAGCCTGACATGAAACTGGAAATCCATTGTCTCTTTTTAATACATTCCACTGCCTATCACTTACATGTATATTTCTTCCAAGCTATTTGCTAGTTCCATATAATCCTGTCCTCGAAGCCAAGAGGCACTAGGATGAAAAAAGAATACAGTGAAAATGGTACCCGTACACTGATTTCGGCATCTCTACTGAGCTCAACAAATGTTCATTTTAAAATAAATGTGACAGAAAACATAAGAGTAAAGTTTTGTCAATCATTCCTGCTAAACATGATTTCAGTTTTTAAAATCTCGGTAAAACTATGAGCATCTAGTTTCCCTTCAAAACTCAGTCCTTGGGCTTACACTCACTTCAGATAAGAAAGCTGGACTCATTCTTCATCGTAGGCCATTGTCACTCCAGAATCACCTTATGCATCATTAGCTTACTTTTCTGGCTCCTTCAGCATTGTAGCACCTATCCAATTTACAATGACCCTTCAGTTCTGTACTGGTATCCTCCTGGTCTCATGTTAAAATACACTTAGTCTCAAGTTTACCAGCACTATTTTCTATTGTCTCAGCAATAAACTAAAACTCTGACAGACATGCTCTGTATCATGCCATGCAGGCTTGGTCCCTCTATCATCAGAATCAAGGGTCCGGCTAGAACATCTCCATTGCCTTTGGCTTACATATCAGGACTTCCTCCTTACAGGAACCAAGGCATGTGAGGAACAGGGAAAGAAAAGAGTAAAATAGCTTGTCTGCTTGGTTCCATCCCAAAAGAATCAGTGCTCAGACAAAAAATCTGCCTTATAAACTGACAGAAGGATCCAGGCAAGAGGGGTTCTCAAGTAAACAGTGGGACATGCAACAGTCACCATATTGCCACAGTCTTATTGTTGCCTTGCAACAAAGTAACAGTTTCATTAGCAGAGTTTTGCAGGAAGAGAATGAATTGTCATTGAGAGCCCCAGGAGGCTGGCTTGGGAAAAAGAGTAAATATTCTCACTTGAAACATCCATACCCTCAGGATATTTTAATTCAAGAAGCCATCTTAACTGAACTTCAAGCTACGCTTTAAACAGTTAATGGTGGTAATTCATAAAAGAGATACAAATGTTTAATAGAAAAAAAAACTGACAAGAAACTTCACTTACTTCAGTTGATAAATAGGTGGCTCGGCAGCTGGATATCCTGGAGGCAAAACTACCTGAAAGAAACTTGGTATAAATATTCCTCAAGCTATTCCTCTCAATTACCTGAGCTTTACTTACAGACTCTGATGTGCAGCATTAGGGCCACAATCACTGTTTCAAATGAACACAACAATTGGCTTTGTTGTTGCAGAATGAAAAAACCTTTATGTCTATACTCAGGATTCCAATAACTGTTATACATACAAATAATATATTTCACAGTGTAATCTTTGGGGATGAAATATCATGCAAACAAAGGCACAAAAGAAACTTCAAAATAGCTACATGCATGGCTGCCAGATTTATGTAAGGGCTCTGCACTTCTGTAATTAGACACTTCAGTGTTACCTCCTCTAAATAAAACTTGTTTTCAGTGCTCTAAACACATAGTAGTAAGTTAGTCAGTTAAATTGATCTGATTTCAGTTTGTCTCCATGCTTCACAGAAAGTAAGTCTAGAAGTGGCCACAGCTGGTTCACTGAGTTCTCCTACGCAAAGCCGATGTAAAAACATAATTTAAAAAGGAGACTTGGGGAAGACCACTGAAATTAGTGGGGAAACCACTGGAATTAGGCTATGTAATGTTCCTTAAATGTTACAAGCACACTGACGTGTTACAGGAACCATCACTGAAAAGTCTATCAAGTACTCTGATTCAGAATCTTGTTGATCCATACTGAATCCTATTTAAAAGGGTTTCATGCAAAAACAAGTTTTTATGTGGGGATCCAGTGGCATATTCTGTGCCAAACTTTTAACAATACTATACCTGTAAACAGAGGGTCCATTTAGGTTGCTCCAGACAATTGCTGATCTTAATGCAATAGATTTTTTCATCTTCATCAACAACACACCAATCTTCACCATATATGGATGATAGGGCTTCAATTTCATCAAGCTAGAAAAGGGGTACATTAAAGTAAATGACAATAGTTTTTGTGCCAAGCACAATTTTAAGACATGCCACTCTACAGTTCACTTACAAATGTGACAAGTTTCACTATAGCTGACTCCACTAGAAGGCCACAAATACAGGTGGCACCAATTCAGGCTCACCCTGTAAGCAGACTTCGCTCAGTTCTCCCATGCACACAAGTGCCTTCTGCATTTCTGTGGATTGTCTGTAACTCTTAGCAGTGACAAGGCCACTCAGGGAGCAGCTGCAACACGTGCCTGCTGCTCCCAATCAGTGTAACTACCGGGTGAGACATTTCTTGCTGCTTGCAATGCTATCTATTAAAAAATCTGAAATCAGCATATTCAGTACAACATTTCAGTCACCTCTCAGTGCTTGAGCAAACACAACGAAGCTGTCATTTGGAGGATATCAAGGCCTTCCGGCAAGAAGCCCCTCACATGACTTGTGGTTGACGAAAAGCTACTTAAATCCACTCATTTTGATTTAGTATTTCCACTGACAGGATAAGGGTTTACACCGAAAGACCCAGCACACCGCTGCCCAGCTCAGCGAGAACACTAAGGGCTCCTCCATCGCCGCTGTGAGAGCCACCTCACACCTCCAGCTTTGTCTGCTCTTTACCCCTTTTCCCCGCGGGCTGGCGCGGCCGTTAGCGGCCGTTAGCGCCCAGGCGAGTGGGGGTAGTTGGGGGAGGGGCAGGCAAGGGGCTGCCCGCGCCCTCGCGCCCCGCCACGTGCCGGCCCCGCCCCCCGCCATGACGCAGGGGGCGGGGCCGCACCGCCCCCGCGAGACCCTCGTCCCACATCCGCGCTGCTCCCCGCCCGCCTTCTCCTTCCCCACGGCCGCTCACTTGTTGCTGGGCCGTTTCCGGGTCACTCGCCGCCATCGGTACCTGAGGGAAGGCGGAGAGCAGCGGAAGGGCAGTGTCCAGCGGCCTCTGCGAGAGAGTAGCGCGCATGCGCTGGCGTCGGAGTTTGCGCAGTAGCGGCGGTGAAGCTGCCCGCCCTCCCCCCTGCCAGCACCCCCGCCGGGGGCCGGGGGGGGAGAGCTGGTCAGCGGCGCGTGCGCAGTGCGCGTCAGCGGGCGCCGTGTCGGCGTTGAGCTGGCGCCCGGGTTGCGCCCTGCGTGGCTTGGCCGCCCGTCTGCGTGTCTGCCCTTGCCGCTGGGAGCCCGCGTCGCGCCGCGCGGTCCTGTTGTGCCGGGGGGGAGGGGCTGCTGCTCCCGAGGACTGGCAAACTCGTGACAGGAGAGAGCCTGCCCACCCGCGGCCTGTGCCCCGCCAGCCGCGGCCCCCCGGGACCCATTGGAGTTACCATCCCAGCTTACATAAACTAACGGGCGCGTACAGCAAGCGCCCCGAATAACCAAGTCAAGGCGCAGCACTAATAAAACGGTCCCAAAAATCTGCCTTGGTCCTGTATTGCCACAGAATTAAGGTTCTACTTGTCAGACGGTGTTTTTCCCTTATTCGTGATGTCCTGTTTTTAAAATAAACTGTACAAGCAGTTACAATTCCATGACAATTTTATAGATGACAGCAGTTTCAGCCTTGTGTTGATGTCAATCAAAATGAATGAGTGGCACTCTTCTAATCGCATAATTTATTCTAAAAAACACTTACAGAAACAGCATTGGTACCACATGAAATTTCCATTATACTTAACAGAAATGCAATTAATTTCTCTAACATGGAGAAGTTTCCCATATCTGCTCAGTGAAAAAACAGGTTTAAGTGTCTCTCTATTTTTGCTTCTGTGCAAAGTACGTGTGCTACCTTTTTCTGCAATTTGTAGTTCCTATGCTTTCTCCCAATGTGTTTTTATACCGATTCAGTTGTGAAGAATTAAGGTTAAGCTACGTTTTCCTCTTTCTCAAAAATTGGGAGAATCTGCACATGCTTTGGAGAACAGAATTAGAACAGAGAACATTTATAACAAATGAGATGATACCATCTCCCCTCCCCAAAAAAGAAAGGAAAGGATGTAAATGAGTCAAGACAAATACAGCACTGTCTTATGAGCTGAATAAATTCAGGATGGAAAGGTACTGGTTAGGTAGACTTCCACAGAAATAATTTGGAAGTTTTAATGAATCCCACAGTAAGTACTCATCAATGATACCCTGCTTCTGCTTAAAGGAGAGCCATCATATGGCGATGTCCAAATGCACGTGATGTAATCTAAGACATGCGATATAATCCTGCTCTGTAAGGAACTACTAAAGCCACAACAGGAATTGTGTCCAATTTTAGCACTATCCCTCAAGAAAGATGTGCACTAAATGAACAAAGTCTGGATTAAAGTAATAAAATCAATCACAAAGCTAGAAAGCCTGTCATCTGAAAAGACTGATGAGAAAGATTTTAGTTTAAAGAGAAATCTGCAAGAGGTAAGCATCCTTCATATGCTACAGATTGCTGCAAAGAAGAGAATACATTCTTGTTGTCCACTCTGGAAAAGATACTAAGTACTAGAGATTAAATTTGGATGTTAGGAAGGTTCAGATCAGATGCTAGGAAAGTATTTGCCAGTAATTAACTTTGTCATCCTGAGATGACACAGATAATGTGTGTTAATGTAACATTAACTCAATACTAAGTATTGAAGTAAAACATTACCTTAGATTGCAGCAAGGAAGATTCAGATAATTAGAAGGAAAAGCGAAACACTGAGCAGTTTAATAAGTCATCATCACTGAAAAGCTCTAAGAAAGGTGAGATCTGGGTACAGTTAATCCTGGAAATGCAATAGATGAATACGAAAGCAAATCCCTATGATGTTTATGTATGTACATTCTTAGGCTTATGGTTCATTACCGCTGTTAAATGAGAGCCTAACCCGAGGGCAATCAGTTCACAGAGATGTCTGGAGGCAAAATTTTGTTGCACACTTGGACCTAGATTCAAGAAAATATTTAGGTTCCACACCCCTATTTCATGTTGTAAATTTTAATTAAAATCAATTGGAATTTGGAAGTATATTAGAACCTGTCTATAATACGCCTATCAGAACTTAATTGACACTACTACTGATGATATCTGAGCCAAAAATTTTAAATCCCAAGTTCAGATGGCAGGGGTGGAAGTTTGAAAAAATGTACTTTTTCTTAGTGAGTTAATTCAGTCTGTATTAGTTTAAACTTAAAAAAAATAGAACTCTGTTCTGATGTTGTTTGAGAAATAATATATGCAAATATATATAAATACATAGTTGTTCCATATTTGATAACTGGAAAGGTTATTTTTCCAAGGTTAGCAAGGCTTCTGACACTACCTTTGTCATCAGCATCATGATGCCAGAATTGATTTAATTGTTCTTTGGCCACTAGTAAAAAGAATGTACCCAGTCACGAAACATGACAAAATTGAAGACTGATACATATTTAACTGAATCTCATGGAGACTTTGTCAGAAGTTGCCTGCTCCACTTTTAATTCAAAAGAACACCCCATATTGAAAAAAAAACAACAAAAACAGAGAAAGGAGTTTTTTAACAGTTTCCTTCTCACCCCAACATAACAGAAAGATTTAACTTATAAAGACATAGAAAAGATGGGTAGTTGGTGCTGCATCTCTTTGTCCCAATATTAATTTTTCTTACATATTTTAAGAGGTTATAATTATGACACTATGAGACAGTTTTTAACTTTATGATAACAAACACTTCTTTACAGAGTGCTTGCACTCTGTAAATTGCTCGTTTTGACTTAGTTGAGCAAATGAGTTTACATGAATATTCACTGTATGTGTTATTAAATGATTTAAAGTTATTATTGACAATATTTATGACTGTTGTCTATAATCCCTATAAAAGCATTGATATGAAGGAGTTTAACAACTTGCCATTGGATCAGGGAGAGACTGTACTGGATAAAAAGACAAAAAAGAATAAAAACTGCATGGATTGGAGACATCTCTGACAGATTTATGAGGACCCTACTATTTCCCTTCATTGTTGATTATAATTTTATAACTCTTGCTGAACTGAAATGGAGACAAATGTAATTAGTGAATCTCCAACATGTTTATATATACTAAATTAATAACAGAGTAGATGATATGATGCACAAGGGTATTTAACAGCTGATTAATTTCTTGCCTGTCTAAAATAAACGTTCAGTAAAAGCTGGATATGAAATAACTTTCAAACCTGGGCACCAACACAGCAGAGTTTAGTGAAGTGTTTGGGGTCTTCTTTTACTATGCAACTGACCCTCACTGTTCTTAATAGCTAACAGCGTCCCAAACTGATACTCTTCACAGCAGTGCATGAGCTTTGACATTTAAATAATGGCTAAGTCTAACCTTCAGTCTATTAGTTCTCTTTCTGTGAACCATAGATAGCGAAAGAAAACATTCACAGCTCAAATCAACACAAGTAAGCAAAAGAAAACTCTAAAGGTCAGAGTGGCTTAAATTGCTAGAGGGAATGCAGCTTCTTTGCTCTGCTTTGTGTAGTATGCTTGGTCATTATTGATGCTTTTTTAGAACTAAAATCTAAAGCTAGAGAACCAAATGCTTAAATCAGATAAAAACAATATTCATGAAATAAAGGAAGAAATATTTACACAGAAAGCTTAAACAAAAATTTGTTATTTATGTTATTTAAATGGAAGACATGTACAAGCTGTCAAGAATTTGGAAAGAAAAAATTACCAAAACTACAGAAACACTTTTAGATTTAATATAATAATGCTTACATTTTATTACTAAATCTGCCCAAAGCGGGGGAGGTAAATAGCCACATCCTTATGTTAGTACAAAGCAAAAGGAACTAGCTGACCATAGATCATTCTCCCTCTGTATGTAACTTTATGTCATGTGAATTTTATTGGTCTAGCCTTGCAAATTCCTTTTATCTTTGCTAGTCAGTTTTTAAACATCATGATCCAAAGCTTATAAACCTTATATTTGTATAATAAGCTGGTATTTAATTGATATAAGGAAAACTGTATTATATAGACATTTATAACACACAGTAAATGCAAATTAGGTGCAAGATGCCATAGTTGGTATGAATGACAAATTCTGATTTGTGATGAAGAATCACATGTAAAGCATAATCACAAAATCTTAATCTCAGTGTTGTTGATGGGAGTTTGACTGTTAACTTCTATGGAGCCACAATATGTACACATAGAAGCACAGTACAGGGATAATACACAAATATGTAAAATATACAGAATTACAGTCAAGTTACAGTTAAATTACTTAATTAAAGTAAAATTACAGATCTTTAGTTAAATATCAAAGATACTACTTGTTTTTGTATCGAACAACACAAGTAGTATGGTACATTTGCAACTTCTTTAAAAAAATTAGAAGATTAAAGACAATTTTAACATTTGCAAACTATACCTCAAATTACCATGTGCAGATGTGTTGTTTAATTCTGCATCAGTATCAAAACATGCTTAAGGTTCTGAAAAGTAAAAAATCAAGAATATTTGACTGTTCAGGTAAGTCTTTAAATAAAGGTAAGGGAGGACAAATTAAGGACAAGACAAACAAAGGACAAATTAAAAGTGAACAGATCCATCTGTTAGAGAATTTGATGCCTTACTACTCAAGATGAGAGTCAAGAAATAAACAGTATACAGTAGTGCATACAATTACTTAATTTTCTGTTAAGTCTTCCCTTCAAGGTATACTTTTAAGCTTGGTATAGTTTAACCATGCTAATAGTTCAAAATTACCATGTCAAATTCTATACTACCAATTTATGCCCTCAGTTCCGTGTTCTGTTTTTATATAAGATTTTTTTTTTTCCATTGAGTCTACTTACTTGTCACTACTAGAGCTGTAGCTTTATCTTAACAGTTCAGTGAAAGCATTTTGCTATAGAAACAGTAAACTGCTCACCAACAGGACACAGAATTTTGGATACTATTCAGCTTGCTACCAAACAACATCTGATAAATGTCAATCGCTACCATACAATAAGGAACATATATGCATTTAAGCACAAAGTAGGTCAGCTGATTTCAGTTGCACAATGCTATATTTTGCTAGATGAGGGGTAAATTACTGTAAGTTACCTACAAAGTTGCTAGATATAAAATCCCTATATGCAGCCAGTTTATCATCTTGGAACTAAAAACAAACCAAACTGATTCAATCACATTGACAAAAAAGTGCACTACACAAAGACCGAATCTTTGGCTGACATATGGCTGGTAAAACACAGGAGAAGCATTATGTCACATACGGGTGGCTTTGTGACACCTGGAATTATAAAATTGCTTCCTTACTCAGCTATGACCCAGTTGTGTGCTGGCTTGAATATAGCCTATAGCAATGTACAGTTGTCTGCTGTAGAGCTAGTGAAATTTAAAAGCTTTTCTACAGTGTAATAACTGCCAGCAGGTTAGAGGAGCATCCTGCCTAAAGAGGATCCGTGAGTTCTCTCATTTTTGTTCTGCCATGCCTGCATTCAGATAAGTAGAGCAGGATACAATGCTCCATTGAAATAATCTCTATCATATGCTTCTTTTCTGGAGGAAGATGCCTCCAGAAGCTGCTTGAGCTTGCTTCAGTGCTGCTTTGAGCAGTAAAGCGCATTCCTATCTCAACAGTGAATCAGGTTCACACCATCTACAAATTAACCACTTCACGGGGTTAATTTCTATGGGCTATTTCCTTCCAGAAATGAAATAAATATCACCAAGAAACTTGCACCTGTAACAAATTCCTATTGCAAGCAGTTCAGAACTACACAGAAATTTTACTTTCATCATTCTCTGGAAGTTGCTCTTGGTGGCTCAAGGCAAAGAACCACAGGAATCGTATCTGAGACCATCAGCATATTTGTTAATTCTGCTATGCCTGTCTTCTGCCAACCTGGTAAGTACAATAGGTATAGAAAGAGGACTGGGTCCTGTTTCTGCTGTGCTGCTCTCCAAGTAGTCAAGCAGGAACTTTCTCAAGAACTGCGTCAGAGCACAAATTTTAAATTTCTGTCCAACGACTGATGGTCAATTAATGAACATTCAGTCAATTCAGTCATTAACCATTTTACTGTAAGAAAACTACAACTTATCATATCTTATATGTTACTTCACTAATCTTCTCCATCTGTATGCTTCCTTGCTGAGCGGGATATTGCTAATGTGGCTAGTATGTTCTAGTCTGAAGTGGAAGAAACAAAGAGTCAGAGCGCTATGTGCTGATAGGAGGTGCTGTATCATAAATAAAATTGTAAAGTTTTGTTGGGGAATAGCAAAATAAATCGTCAGTAATTATTGTCTCTTTCCAAGCCCGAAGTGCCTTCCAAAAGTTCATCCTTACTCCAGCCTTGGATAAACGACTAGAAGCCTAGGCCAATTGTGCAGAGGCAGAAAGTGGGGTTATCTGTGTGTGTGTGTGTGTGCACGCTGCTTCTCGTCTTCTCTCAGCTGCCAGCAGTACCTTGCAAAGTAAGAAATGATCCACATCTGACATCTTGGCTTGTATAATTGCTAATGATGACTTCAGCCGCAATAGTGTGGTTATTTTATTCAAATCAGGGCAATGAAGAGTGGTATTATTTCAGATTTTTCACCCGGGTACTTCTAGTCATAGGATTGCCTGCAGCAATTAATTCAGCTAGTTGATTATGCACCACACAAAGTGGAAGTTCCCTCCTTGAAGAAGATTCTCCTTGGTCTGGTCTCAGGAAAGCCTATGTCCTCATGGCTTTGAATTCTGCAGTCAGGTTGCCCATCCTAGAACAGGAGAGGATGTAAAATACACTCTGCTGCAAAAATCATTGACAAAAACAGTCCAGTGAGTTCTATACCAGGTTGTTTGCCAATGTGTTCAGCCCTAATATGGCAAGTGCTTCATGCTTTCTGCACCACTAATTCCAGCAGGCTGCCTGAAAAAGGAAAGATATAAAAAAAGAGAAATGATATGCTCAAAACAAAAAGAAGGTATGATATTTGTAGAACTGTTTTCTTGTTTCCACACTTCAGAGTCCCAAACTCCATGGACGCACAAGGAGCCAAAACACTGGTAGATAACAGACATCCCCTGTGTCTGAATCTGGAAGCAAGAGCAGCTGCACTGTAACTGGCTGCAAGGCAAAGCCCTGTGCTATAAAGTCTGCACCACATTGCAAAGATGGAGTAGGGGGGTTGCTGATGCTTTTACTGTATAAAATATAATGAGTATTAGGAAATATATAAATATTTGTATCTAGAATTTCTGTATGTAAAATATGATGAAAAATAGGAAAAGAGGGGGTGCCTTCATTTTATTTTGAGGCTGCTTAGAGCAGTTACGGCATTGTGAAAAAAGACTTAAAACCAGAAGCAAAAGCAAGCAAGAAAAAGCTTTATTGACTGACAGGAGCGGGTAGGTGTGTAAGAAAAGATAGGCACATGGGCATGACACAGCTGAGAGGGCTCCGTAAGTAAGGAGAACAGGCTTGAAGAGCTGCTACGGAGGAAAGAAAGTCAATGTGATGCTGAACTCCAGCCTCTCAGATACTGGATGCTTATGCTTATTGCTGAAGCATCCCTAGAAGCAGGTCTCTTAGCTAAGATCGGTTAACAGAAGACAATGAAAAGCAGCAGAAATCGTAACAAATGTGTTTTATCTGCAGGTGCGGAACTATTTTTCTTCTTTTAATATATCCCTCTTCAAATGGTTGTATGTTAAAAATATGCGTAGTTATATGTAACACGCAATACTAAAGACTGCCTTGTTATTTATGTCCTAGGAATTTCACAGTAATCTCTCAGGTTGAAACTTGCCCAGTCTTGGAACGAAAGTCTCATCATAAACTTCTGAGATAGGTTCTCATGGCTGCTGTGGCGACGACGCAGGTTTGGGGATCACGCAACTCCCATGCGGCTGAACTCCTGGGATTTCCTGTGGGATTTCAAAGGCTTGGGAAAGGCCAAAGCCGCCTCGGGCGGTAGCAGCAGGGAAGCGAGGTGCCTTCAGCAGGAGCAGGCGGTGCGGATGAAACCGGGGCAGGGAGAGGAGGCCGAGGGGCCTCGCTCTGCGCCCCCAGCCGCGCCGCACCTCGCGAAACGGCCCGGTTCGCCTGAGGGATGTGTATGTATAAAAACATATTAAAAATAAATTAAAAATATAAGTATAAAAATGCCCGCTTCCTCCAGACGGACGCAAGACTGAAGGCGCTTCCACACACACTTTTTCCCTCCGCACTTTGCTGCTTTCTCCTTCCGGCAGGAGGCCACGCCGGGGGTAGGGGGGGGTTGCTGAGGAGACCCGGCCCGGCCCGGCCCGGCCCGGCGCCGTCAGGCCGCGAACCGCCGCGGGGGGCAGGGGGAGGGGAGCGGCCCCGCCTGCCCCGGCGCTGCCGCCGCCGCCGGCGGTCACGTGCGGGGCCGGCGCGTAGAGCGCGGCGCGGCGCGGCGCGGTGAGGCTCGGCTCGGCTCGGCTCGGCGCGGCGCGGCGCGGCAGGCTCTGGGCACGGGGGGCCGGGGTCGGGGCCGCCGCGGGGAGCGGCCTGGCCTGGCCTGGCCTGCGCGGCGGCGGCGGCCCGCGGTGGGGCCCGGCTGCAGCGCGCCCGCGCGTGACCCGCCCTCCCTGTGCCGCCCGCGAGATGGGCGCGCGTGGGGCGCCGGCGGCGGCGGCGGGGGGCTCCGCGCCCGTCCCCGGCCCCCGCGGCCCCCCGGCGCAGGCGGCGGCGGCCGGGGACGCACCGGCGCGGCGCGGCCGGGCCCGGCGGCTGCGGCTGGTGGCCCGGGCCGGCCCGCGTGCAGGCCGGCGGGTCCCGCGGGGTCCCGCGCTAGCCGCGGTGAGCGCCTGCAGCACGGCCGGGAGTGGCAGGAATTGACCTGACAGAGCTCAGCTGCGGGCAGAAAATAGCCAGGAGGTGCCCCGGAGCGGCGATGAGTTTAAATACCCGTGCCATGGCAGTAGCTGTTGGTGAGGGAGCCTATTGTTGCCTCTGCATTAGCTGTTACTGAGCGGGGGTAGCTCTGTTTTAGGTAAGTGGTTGTTTGACGCGAAGTACCGAAGGAACCACATCGTAGAAGCGTGCTCAAGTTCTGGTTTTTAGAACGTTTTACCTGTAAATTAAAGTAACTCTTCTTAGGGAGCATCACTAGATGCTTTGATGCTGCAGCTCTTCCTCCGTGGAACTGGTGCAGTGTGTCGTGCGGGTTTGTAGACTGGTTCTGTCTGTCTGTGCGGTTTGGGGCTTCTCATCCTCTCCTTTACAAGCCTCCCTTCATAACACGTACTTGCTGGGACAAGCAAGAAGTCTTCCTAAGCAAATGTCATCCTCTCTTAGGAATCTAGTTTTCATTGCTAGAGAGGGATCTTCTGAAAGAGCAGCCAATGCTGTACAACTCGTTGTGAATGGAAAGCTTCCTGTGCCACCAGTAGCTGCTGACTCAGAGCCTTCATGTTAAATTGGGCAGTGCCTGTACTGTTTCTGCTGCCTGCAATCTTTGTTAAGCTGCAGCTGAGCGAAAGCCAATGATGTGCTGGTTAACATGGTTTGTTGCTGTTTTGGACTGTATACATCTGGCAGGAGGCCTCAGCGTGGGAGAAGAAATCAAAGTAAAAGTGAGCGGTTCATATCAACAATACTGCTCAGTAGGGATGGCACTTTAGATCTTCATAGACCTCTTGGTGAGAAAAGCAGTTTTTTTTTCTTGGAGTCTCCTAGCAGTTAGATAAACATAGCTGGTATATCAGCAGTTGTTAGCTGGCCTTCTGTGGTTGAGTATTCTGCAAGATTCCTTAGTCAGGTGTGCAAATAGTGTGCTAACTTGGGCTGTCTAGTTTGTGCTGAAAACAACCCCGGATGTTTTAGCAGAGTGAGGAAAATCTCTTCAGTGGAAGGTTCATAGAGGAAGATAGAAGTGGAGTATCTTCAGTGCTATTCTTTATATCTTCTTACAGGGTAAGATTCACTTAGCAGTCAAATACTGCTCACGTAGACCTAATAGGTTTAACGGAAGTGCCTCACAGTTGCATCTCAGCTATGATTGAGATACTAAATGTTTTTTTTGTTTTACTTTCTCATGGCATACCAGTGACTGTAGAGACTAGCGCACAAGCCTTCCAGCAGTACAAGGCATAACGATAAGCCATGAAAAGCAGTTTAGCTAGGGGGGCAGGTTTAGTTCAGTTGGTTAGAGCACGGTGCTGCTAATGCCGAGATCATGAGTCCCTGTACAGGGCCACGCTGAGGGTTGGACTAGATGATCTCCAGAGGTCCCTTCCAACCTTACCATTCTATGATTCTATCTAATTAATGGACTACTGTAATGATGGCAGCATCACTGATTGAGCAGATGTCAGTTCACGTAAGTGGCTAATAGCTTAACTTACAAGCAGTGCAATTCATCGGGATTAACTTGTTAGTAGTATCTTATGGCTAATAAATCCAGACTAAACCATTGAGTGTGTCTCTCAGTGCTGGTGAGCTGTCATGCGACCTCAAAACCATTGGGTGAGGATTTTGGAGCTCTTTGGATGTCAGGTCGTGTGACCAAATAGTATATTCCTATCTCAGGTGGTGTGCAGATGTACCAAATAAAATTACTAGCCTGTGGAGTTTGAGTTCCTATGTATTTATCTCTTTGAGTAATCTAAACTTGCCACTCAATCTGCTGGCTCTGCTGGCTGTTGCTCAACTCCACTAAAGAGCAAATCATATTGCTTAAATCAGTCTTTCCAAGATTATGCTAACTTTTGTTATGAGCCCCTCGCTGCTGGCTTCAGTTAGGTACTAGTGCTAACTTGAGCTTCTGCTAACTAAAGCTTCAGGATCTGTATCACTTGTTGTCTAATGAATAACCACAGACACATTCACTTTCTAGCCTCAACTGTAGGAACATTTCCATGTGAATGACCCTTCTAACTATGACTAATAGCCAGCCAGTCATTCTTCTGCATCACTGCATACTTCAGACTTACAAAGTGTATTGAAATTGAAGGCTGGACCTAAACAGCAAAGTCTCTGGGAACTTAACACTGAAGCAAATGGACCTTTATTAGCCGTATTACTACATGTTTCACTTGTGTGATAATATTTGCTGTAAGAGTTCTTTTTTAAAAAAAAAAAAAAAAAAAAAAAAAAAGAGAGAAAAATCAGTGGTTTTGATCTAATGACTGTTAAGGAAAGAACCATACAAGTAGTTTTACCTAGTCATTCAGCTTTTTGTGTATTCTAAGCTGTTTAACATTCTGCTCATGCACATTGCTAGCCCTGCTGCATACATAAGAGTTGTGCATTTGGATCAGCTTTTTGATTCCCTTCCCAAGCAGTCTTTTCTTTCTTCTCATCAATATCAAATGGGAAAGGTTCTTAATGCATTGAATGTGCACTGCTCTAAGTACCTCCTGTCTTTTGTCAACATCCCACATAGATGGGGTAATGATATGAGTATGATTTTTCATGTGATACATTGAGAGATTGCTAAAGAAATGTCATGTGTGGGGGAGAAATGAAGGATGAGCTTTGCTTTTTTTTCAATGAGTAAGTCGGCAAAATGAGCTCTAACTATGCTATTAGCTTCAGAGCATATGATTCTCAATGCTGTGTTCTGTGGTCCACCAAACAGTATTGCTAAGCTTCAGAGGAAGTGTTGCAGACTGATAATGCATCAGTATATTTCATTTTGTTCTTTCTCTAGACTCTGGTAAAACAGCTTTGCTCGACAAATGGTACATGCCCTAATAACAACAAGCTGTACCTGTTGCCTTAGACAAATGCATAGGTTCCTGTTCAGAAGAGAAGGCTCTAGTAAACCTTCAGGGCTTGAAGCTTTATAGAAGTACTAGTGCTATTTCTTCTAGAAAAACTGTAGACAAAAGCAGACACAAACAGGAGTACTGTTTAACCCTTGTTGAAAAAAGAGGTTGTATCTCATGTCTGTGGCAGGTTGCAGGTGACTGATCCAGTCTGCTCTTCTGAAACAGACTGGAAAGGGATTGTTTGGTCTTATCTGGCAAGTTCTTCAGTTTGAAGACTGTTTCCCCTTCTCTTCTCTTCTGCCCTTCCAAATCCTTTGCCATTTGAATGGCAGGTGGAAACTCCCATTTCAGTGTACGCAGCGCTTTGGGAGTCTGTCCTCTGCTCTAGGTTTCTAGTCTCTTAGATATTACATTATCTGTCACTATGATGTGCTTTTCCTTGCTTACCCAGTGCTTCATCTTGTGTAGATTTCCCAGAAACAACTGCAGTGGTCACAAGAAACAAAATCGTGTCTTCTCTCGTTGACTGGCTTCTCGCCTTGCAGCAGTATCTGTTGCCTGTGGAGCTGTGAATGTCTGTGATATAACCGAGCTGCCCATCCAGTGCAGCAGAGCGTAAACATGTGGGTCCACTAGAAACCTCTGCTAGCGTAGGAAAGCTAACTTACATGAACCTTACATGAAAAAGGTGAAAGCCTTAAGAGGAAGAAGTAAATGCTTGTTGGTTATGCTTGTGGCAAAGATATTTCTCACTTGTGTCATACGGTTTCAATACCCAAATCACACTTGGAACCTGGAAAACCAAGAAGCAAGAAAATATGTGAATTATGTTCTTTAACTTCTATATTTAGATGAGAAATTTTAATGTTTCCTACAGTGGCATGACTAGGTGCTGGACAGTGAAGAACAGCTTGAACTGATATTAAAGGTCTTCTGCTTAGGAAATAACTACCTCTCTCATGCTGGGGTTGTACAAATAAGGGTGAAAACCGGTATTATATTAAGCCATAACTTAGAGCAGCATAAGACAATTGTAAAATTCAGTCTCTTGTGTCTTTATTAGAGATGAGTACAGAAGCAGAGCAGCAGCTTCTCCATGATGCTAGAAATGGAAACTCTGAAGAAGTTAAACAGCTATTGGATAGCATGGACAAAGGAGAAATAATCTTTAACATCAACTGTAAAGGTTAGTACCTCTTCTCATCTGCCTCACTGAAGCTGCAATTAGTGAAACTGTTACTGGTAGGACAACTTTGCTTTCTTTGAAGTGCTCAGTAGACTAATAGAAACCACTTATGCTGCTGCTTTTACCCTGTGACTTTTAAGGCCATACTGTGTGGGGAAAGGATCGTAAAAATAGAGTATAGGTAAATATAATGTACAGCGCTCAGAGTAGTTCATTGAAGCTAGATATGTCAACAAGGTGAAGAAGTAGTATCTCTTTCTGCCAACACCCAAGCTGTTATGTTTATAATATTAAGCAAAACAGTCCAGGATGTAAGGGGATGTTTCAGGGATGTAAAGAGCCTCAACCAAGGCTGCAGAGGAGATCAGGTACCTTATGTACGCTCTGCTAGATCAGATTTTTAAGCCATGGTTCATTATCAATTCATTATCAGCAGCTACATCTCTTAATTTGTCCCAATCCTCCTTGTAGCAGTATGTTCTTTTTTTCTTTTAGATGTATACTAGATCACTTGGGAAGAGAAAATAGAAATTGCTGGTGCGGGTCTTTGGCCAACTTTGCAATTCTGCATAGGCATATCAACAAATAGTTGAACATAAGCAACTTGCTTGCTGAGCGTTAGAACTTCAAACTGGGGCTGGATTAGCAAGCTTGTTAGCAGTAGCAGACTACCCTATTTTTTAGTTTTTAAATAGCTTTGTATTTCTCTTTTTATTTACCAAGTGTTTCTACTTGCTTCAAGAAAGTGGATCTGTATCCTGCTTTTTCTACACAGACTGATGTTTCTTTGTTCAGCATTCAGCAGTTAATTAGAACAGAGAAGATAGTGCTATAAAGTGTATATGTGGGCTGGGAGGGGGGAATCATCCTTCCTCTCTCAGTCATGACAAAGGCTGTTAGCCAAACAAGTTCTATCCCTTTCCCAACTTCAGTTCTTAATCAAGAGTTTACTCATGCTTTTGTTTGACTATTCAGCCTTGTCTGTGTTTTCACAATAGTTAAAGTGCTCACCTCACAACACAAGCTGTATGTAAAACCAAACTCTTCACACTTCATCTTCAGGAAGCTAGTTCATAATTTAGAAGTGAACTAGATGGAGCTAGAATCTTCCACCCTCACAAGTATGTCCTTTGGAAACATTCATGACATCATCTGTAGTGCCAGTTGGAAGAAAAATGCTAAGATTCATACAGCAGTGCACGTAAGTAGATCACTGGAATGTGCTATGCTTAGAGTTTACAGAGCTTCTCAGATGTGTTCTTCTTAAACATAATCTAAAGGTAAGAAGGCCTAATAAAATGGCATAATCTGCAATCAAGTGGTAAATAATGCAAATTGGTCTCAAGTTAGCATTCCTGATCAAAGTTGAATGCTAGTATTGTGAAAGTCAGCAGATAGGTAGAAGACACTCAGCTAATGAAGGGAAAGATAGACAGTGCTTAGCTGTTAACTCTTCCAGTTTAGCAATATGTGGCTGCCAGCCAGTTAATAAATGCATGGTAATGGAAGATCTGGGAAACTAGAGGGAATGTGTTGATGGTAGTTTAGATGAAACAAAGTAATTATGAATATGGAATCCCTACTGGATGAATTCTCTGGTCTTTAATTCTTCTAAATGGGTTAATCTGTCAGAAGACAAATAAGTGTGACTGGAGTATTTTCTGGAGGAACTGTTCTGGTAGTGTTAAACTTCAGAGTTTAATCTTTATTCTTACAAAGCTATTCTTCAGAGGCTACTGACCATTTTGATTATTTTGCTTTCTTTCCCCACTGGAAATTATCTAAGACAAACTCAGACCAGCCAGCATCTACAGTATAACTAGCACTGCCGTTAAGTCTCCTAACTACCAAAACCAGTATCTTGCTGCAAATCCTGATCTGTTGCATAATACCAGATAGTAATTGCATAACCACAGGATAATTTATTAAAATGAAGGCTGTAGACTGTAACATTTTGCAATCTTCAATCTTTCTTCGCTTCCCTCTTCCTTTCAGCCTCTTGTCTTTCTATGATTAATTTCTAGATAATGATAGATGTCCCTAGAAAGACAGGATGTGGGGTATCTTCAGTGCTGCAGCCGCTCCTTCAGAACTTGCATCTGACCTGGCAGTGATGGAATAAAGTACTTTTGGAGTAGGTAGAAGGCCATACTCGAGGTAGTGTAAACTTCCCCCCAAAAGCACCATAGGAGTCTTGAGTCTGAAAGATTTATGTGCTTGAGCATCAAAACTTACCTTCAGCGTCTTGTAAAGTGTCTTCTCTTTGCATGGGTGAACCCTTGCTGAGACTGCACATTAGATACGTAACCATGAGCAATGATCCCAACATCTTGATTTCAGCAAAAGTGAAGGAAGAGCAAACAAATCCAGGCTTGTCATGCTTGTTGTGTTGCAGTTGGGAAGATAAGGAAGACGTGCTTGATGAAAGTCAAGCCAAGTGAAGTAAACTTCAATTTCCAGTTTTCTCAGACCACTGGTTGCAGAAGAGGTAGCTACATCAAAATAATACCAAACCTGAGTTTCATCCAAAAGAGTTGAGCAATTGAAGGCCCTGTCTGCATTGGCTCGTTCTCCTTAAATAAAGAACTTTGAATATCTAGACCTTGCAATGTGAGAAAACTGTAAAATAAGATGAGTGATCAATAGCAAGTGTATTATGCCAAAATATGTATTTGAATGATTGCATAGCAGCCTGACAGACCACAACCCAAAGATGACCATCTAGTTATAGTTCATTTTCTTAATTGAGTGATTTGAGATTTACAGCCAAGTGGCATCAAAGCAAAGAATTGAGGGAGAAGGGGGATTGTTGGGTTTTTATTGTGTTCGTCTGTTTTCCTATTTTTTTCTTGTCTATCTTCTCATTCTCCCCAGTGCACTGATGTCCTGGTAGAAAACATACAATGCAGTAAAGGGCAGATACTTGTGGTCACTTGAAGAGAAGTAACGTATACCTCAAGAGCTTGAAGTAACTGCTCAGCTGATATCAGAAGCACAGACATTCAGTGTAGGTGCAGAGCAAAGGCCTCTGGCACTTTATTGAATAAAAACATCTCAACAAATTTCTCATTTTTTTAATAATGGAATTTCTTGGCAGCAGCACTGTCTTGTCATCTCTGTAACTAATGCCTGTCTTGGGCTAATTGTGTGAGCTCAGCACAGTTTTGACCCTTGTTGTGTTCTTTGAAAGAACTTTTCATTTGTCCTTTTGTGGCTGGGAAGGCTCAGATCAGGACCAGTGTTCAAGCCTTCTTAAAAACAGCTCACATACTTTGGAACTTTCAGAGGGATAGTGTCAGTTTAGTATAGACCTTGGCATATATATATATATAACTCCCTGTCGTGTTACTTGGCAAGGTAGCATGGCTGTTAAGCCACAGCAGTATGTGTGATTCCTAAAAATGACTTATTCATACACCTAGTAACCTAAAGCAGTGTCTTCAATCGGTCAGAGTTCACTGGGAAGTGTATATCGTCAATTTTTTTTAAAAAAAGTGAATTTTGTGATGGCTGTTTTTGGTATTGAGTGATATGATGCTCAATGGAAACTTAAAAGCTGAGCTTACATCATTTAGATCTTAGTGTTACTTACTGGTCAGAGTGCAAGGAGTTCTGCTCTGCTAGACTGATACAGATGATCTCTGTAGGTATGCTATTCAGTATAGTCCCAGAATTGGTGGTCCACGTGGACCATGTATTTTCTGTGGTACTTAGATCCGTCAGTCACTTAGGGCAGGAACTCAGTAGGCCAGACTAAGATGAGAGCAAGGTATTGAATCTGAGATTGGAACAAGAGAAGAAGTTGGAGAGAGAACCAAATAACAAAACAAATAGCCAGTAGTAGGCAGAAATGTTAGGTGGAAACAATTACAAGGAATTGGGAAGTATTTCAGTTGTGAACCCTATTCTAATGTTAGTTTTAAAATGAAAGTTAAAAAGAGAATGATGAACTTGTAGTTCTCTTTTTTTTGCTTGTGCTAGTGGCTGATGTTGCGCGTTTTCCTAAATTCAGTGCTTAAGGAGAAAACTTGATGGTGACTGTAGCTTAATACAGTTGAATGCTTCTTGTCCCCTTTGGTTCCATAGCTTTTGGGTAGCACTCAGAATGTGGTGGTCTTGTTGCATAGTAAGCACAAAGCTTGAATCAGCTTTGCTCGATACAATGGAGTGTTGCAACACAGGGAAGATAACATGAACTGCTAGCTTAGTAGTAGTCTCCAACGCTTTCATATCCTGCTTTTAAAAGAAGTGATTGTAGGACAATTCTTGAATTTCAGTCCTTTAGGAAATGCTCTAAAAGCTCATTAACGTGTAACTGCTATTATCCTTTAGATTGTTGCTTCTGTGTCTGCTTTCTGCCCACGCTTGTCTCGTTGCAGAGTTTTTAAAATTATGAAACTTTCTTAATAAGGCTTTGTGTTTAAAAAAATGAATCCAAGCTACAAAAAGCTGCAAACTTTGGTCCGTACCAACTGTTTTATTCTGAATCTCTGTTCTGAAGATACTTTGTCTTAGTTCTCATTTTATGTGCAAGAAATAAAACCAGGTAAGCCAAACGTTTTTGATCCACCTAAGAGAAATATGTGTACTTGCACTCTGTGTGCGCTTTGCACACTGAATGAAAGTAACTGAAACTTGTTGCTAGTGTCAAGGCACAAGATACTACATGAAGACAAAGGTTTTAATTGCCATCAAACAGCATGGCTTTCTTCTTCCACAAAGATTTCATAGATTTGAATCTGTAATTTACTCAGACCATGGCCTGATCTAGTGATTCAGTTTAAATGAATTGTAATGATGCCTCCTGGCTTCTGTGCTCCAAAAAACGAAAGCCAAAAATACACCAAATGCTTTCTTATGTTACTATGAAGAATAGTCATCCATACCACTCCTCAAAACAACTTGTGTTGTGTTACCAAAACTTAATTTTCCTGTTTCTGTTTTGTATCTTCTAGGCAGAAGTAAATCTAATTTGGGTTGGACACCTCTTCACCTTGCATGCTACTTCGGACATGCTGTTGTGGTAGACGATTTGCTGAAGGTATCTCTCTACTTCTCTCTCTGCATAAGGCAGAAGATTCTTATGCTAGAAGCACTTAGTATTTACTCATTTTTTGTGATGGAAGAAAGGCTTGTTAGTAGAGAGACAGAGCCACTCTTACAGTTTATCTGTGTGTAACACAGATAACTAAGCTGACTGTTAAAACCAGGGAGTGGAACAGTTGCAATATTAAGAAGGTCATTCCTGGTTACAAGGACTCAAGATAACGACACTGGAAGTTGCTGGGATGTTGCAGTAGTATACTGTAGTTACTTTGAACAGTGTTTACAGCTACCAGTAGTGAACTAACTTTCTCATGAAACATGTGTGTTTGCTTATGTAACCATCTGAATGTTGGAATGAAAAACATTATACAGTATATAGCTATGCACTTATGAAAGCTTCAATCCTTGTCATGCTCAATGAATATCTGCATATAATAAGCCAGTAACAGGTAGTAGTAATGCATTTACTTCAAGAATCTGATCTGGTTTACTGTAGTACTTATACGTATAAAATTCAGGCAGTTTCACGGATTGTGTTGTAGGAAAGGCTGAAGTGTTTCAGATGCAAAAAATTGGGCTGATTGTATGGTGCAGTTGTACAAAGAAGTATGTGCAGAATTCTCGCAAAGTAACTTATATATATATTTTTTTTTTCCCAGGCACAAACTAACATAGTTTGACTTACTGTTTCTTTCTGACTTCTTAGAGATGTTGAACTCGTAGCTTCTGTGGTCAGAGCTGACCCATTTGTCTCTTCATAGCAACCTCTGGAGTACATTTTCGGTTATGTCTGACTAAGGTCTTTTCTTACCCCCCATCCTCAGGGTAACTTCAACCAACCTTTACTGTGTAATTTGGACACCATGTTCTTGTCTGAAAGCTTTTGCTTTAGACAGCAAGAACACTTTAAACATGCTCAGATGCAAAGGTAGCTAATGAAATTTGAAATCTGTTTGGAATAAAGACTACCAACTGTAATTGTGACTCTAAAGCAGGAAATAAAGCTGAGATTTCTTTGGAAAATTCTTCTCTAGCCTTTGCACCTGCTCAGTAGATGATGATGCTCTCAATCCAAGAGGGCTACTTAATGCAAAAGGTGAAGTTTTGTCACTTAATGCATTTATCAGCCCTTCCAGAGTTGAAAGACATTACACAACCCTAAGTGCTCTTTATTCATTGCTTGTAGGGCTTTTGAAAGGGTATTAGCTAAAGAATTAAGATGAATAAAAAAGGAGGCCACACATCTCTGGAAGCTGGCATATAAAACTCTATGCATACTAGGGCCTAGATTTCATATTCAAAGAGGAAGTCCAGTATGATCAGAAAAAGGGCTCTGCAATTATAAGAACTAGAGTTGGAGCCTGTCAGCTAACTTTAGGCCAGGAGAGAGATCTGGTTAAACTACGTGATCAAGGCATGTATGTGATAAAGTTAAGTACATCTCGACCTCTTTCTGACCTTTGAGAGACTAGGTAAAACAGTGTAGAAGAGACACTTAAAGGTAAGCTTTTTTGTTCTGCTGGAACAGTGCCTACACAGTGTGCCAAACACTCTTCCTTTCAAAGGGAATGGGAAGGGGAAGGTGGGAAACAAGAGAACAGGAGAGTTGAGACAAAGATGCTAGAAAAGAACGGGTTAATTTTCAGGTAGTACAATCTTAATACTGACACTGAAGTTTTTATTTTGGTGAAAGAGTAACAATATATATTTAGAGAGAACAAAGCTTGTTGAATCTGAGGTTCTGCTACCCTATGTTGTTTATTTGTAGTAATAATACATGTTTGCATGTTATCCAGTACTGTTACAGTTCTTTTAGTAGTTAAAAAAAAGAAAATCTGTTAAACTTGTCTTCTATATACTTTCTTCTCAGAAATGAAAGACAGCCCTGGAAAAAATAAGGGAGGCATTTCCATTTGGAAACTATTTATTCTGGCTTTGAAT
The DNA here is from genome assembly GCF_028389875.1 of Rhea pennata. NCBI lineage: Eukaryota > Metazoa > Chordata > Aves > Rheiformes > Rheidae > Rhea > Rhea pennata. Next base: position 115,146,001 of record NC_084664.1, on the reverse strand, counting down.
CTTGCATATGTACTTGGTTGCCGTTGTGGCCGTGTTACGGCTCTAGTCTGATACGCCATAAGGCCTTTCATCACAGTGGCCTGCTCTCCCCCAGTTAGAGCGAATAGCTATGCAGGCGTTATTGAAGGGACATTCAGATTTCTTTTGCTGTTTAGGCTGGTGCAGATGTGAACGTGCTGAATGACATGGGGGACACTCCACTCCATCGCGCAGCTTTCACAGGGCGGAAGGTAATGTGTGTTGGGTTTTTTTTGAGGCTCTCTCATAGGGTTACTAGCAAAACTCTAGCATGAGATCTCTATAAAAAGTTGTTCATACAGTATCTCCCAGAAAGTGAATTACTATCTGTTTTGGTACAGTGTGTTCAAAAGAACCAGGGACATTAGACTTTTTTCACAGCTGGTGCGACTCTGTCCAAAACAAAAACATGATACACATATCTCCCTTTTGAGGACAGGAGAAGACTGGTCTATCCTCTTCCTTGCTGTACTTTGTCGTATCTCTTTGGCTTTTTGTTGATAAGAATGTTGCTAGCAGTGGAAGAAAGAAATTGTGATAGTTGTCTTCAACAGAAGTACTGTGCACTACTTGTGCAACTGCCTAACTGATGCTGCTTCTGTTCTGGCAGGAGATCTGCTCTGTGCCAGCGGCAAAGCACTTAGGCATGGCACTATCTCCAGCTGCAGGTGCTAATTATTCTGTGGAAACCAGTGTAAAGATCTGTCATCTACTGCTAAAATACAATAATCTACACTTGTGCTTGCGTCTGTTTGACACGGTACAAATATAGTTGAAATATTTCCTCCTTACTAAATGCATATCTACATAGAGAGCAGCCAGCATTGTTTTAGTGGTTTCTGGAGGGGAAGTGAGGAGGGGGGGAAGAAAACAGGCCACACTGGTCTGTTTGGTGTCTGGAAATGCTATTTTTTCTAGAAAGCTGGAACCAAAGTGCTTTTTATAGATCTTTAAGGTGAGATTGGTTTTCTTGTTCCCCACTTCCAACTGTTGTTTCCAAACTAATACCACCTCTGTGGATAACCACATGGCCCTTCTGAAAGGGTGACTTCTTTAATCGCAAGGTTCCCTTTATCAAAAGTGCTCAACATGCCTTTTTTTTAATCTATCAAATTCAGTATTTGTGTGAGGCGCAAAGATAGGCTTTTAAATCAGTCTGGGTTGCTCCAGCTGTAACTTGTTTCCTGTTGGTTCCCTCAGCTTGACTAACATGAAAGAGAAGGTTGCAGTCAGTCCCGCAACTGAGTCCCTCAGGCTCTCTAAAACATCCCTTCCTGTTCTCATAACTCAGCTGTGGTGAGAAGCTGTTCCTCAGCTAATGTTAGCTAAAAGCCCAATTCTGGCTTTGAGATAGATGAAAAATGCTTGTCAACTTGTTTTCCAGGAGGTGGTGATGTTACTCTTGCAACATAATGCTGATACTTCTATTGTTAATGGGAGTGGACAGACTGCAAAAGAAGTTACTTATGATAAAGAGATAAGGAATATGTTGGAAGGTAACTTTCATAGCTCATAGAATGTTTCTAAACATTTGTACTTTCTGAAGCTGTTCTTTCCTTACAAGCTACTGAAGCTCACTTGTATTCGCTCTTTAAATTTAGTCATTTTTTTAAAAAAAGGCCATATTTTTTTTCCTGCAATATTGGTTGTTTTTCCACCATATAACTGGAATTTACTTGGAGAAATAAGTATTATAAATACCTACAGCATTATTCAAGTAAATATTTCAATTCTATTGGGATGTTATGTGCTACAATTCTGAATGGTAAATGGCAGTCAAAGCCTTAGCTCACTAGAATGAGGAAAAACTAGTCAAAAATAATGGCTTTACGACAATAAGATTGTTAAAGAACAAAATCCTGAACACTTTATAAGGGTGAGTCAGTGTTGGATCAAGTTTAGGACTTACTATTGCAGCCTTAGAGATTATTTAAAAAGGAAATCCTCTACCTCACTTCCTCTGCCATCTTGGAGGTGGTAAAAGTGAGGCAGATGGTGCCCCAATTACTTACTTAGGGCTGACTGGTCTTAAGGTTGGAGAGTTCAAGAGCTCTGTTGCTTCCTGTTGTTATTAATAATGTGCTGCCCCTAAATACTGCTGAAGTGTCATGTCTAGTACACAGACTGTATGCAAAAGTTGAACTTTCTTCCTGTTCTACATGCAAGTACACAGATAATTCCTTTCTAGACACTAATCTGCTTAATTGTTAGAGAAAAATCAGAATTTCTGTGGGATAGTAGAAAGAATAGAAGAGAAAGTGAGAAGAGTGCATGGAAGATCTGATGGGGTAGGAAAGAAAGCATACATTTTACCTGATTTCCCTTTTTCTTAGGGGGTAGAGTTGAGGGTGGTAGTATAAAATACATACCCCAAACTTTTAGAATATTACTTGTTTTTGAACATTATCTCTGATACAGACTTTTCTGGAAAAAATACTCTGCTTAGATGCTATCAGTACATGTCCCAGATAATGATACTGGAAACCTTTCTTTCTCTAGGCTTATTTTGGTACAGTTTCTTAAATGCACTGCTTCAGACGTAAGTGCTACTTTTACTAATATGACTGTTAAAATCCTTCTCTAAAAGCAGTGGAAAGGACACAAGAAAGGAAACTGGAAGAAGAGCTCTTAGGAGCAGCAAGAGAGGGAGAAACTGGGAAACTGACTGCCTTGGTAAGAATTCAAGTATTTGTGCTACCTTTATGTCCAGTACTTAAAGCCATAAAACTAGTATCACAACATGTTCTTAGGGCTTGCGTTTCAGAGTGCTATGAATTCATAATGAGCTGCACAGCACTACTGTTTGTAAGATGCAGAAACCTCAAGTGTTTACTAATATCCTTGTTATCTAGTAAAAGCAATGTGTTTTTTTGCCTCTTTCAGGTTAGCTTAGAAAACTAAACTCTTCAGCTAATTGCAAGTTCCAGTGTAATTATTAGATATATTGACATAAGTTTATGTTTTTGGAGATGCATTAAATGTCATAAATCTTTAAGCTTTCACCACGGTGTGGACTATTTTCAATCTTGAAAATAGACTTTTGTCACTGTCATCCATTGCAGCTGAAATAACTGTAGTTTATAACAATCATCATAATTCCTCACTGAACAAGACTTAAACTGTATGTGCACATACACTCTCTCATATTAATTCAAACTGAATGATACTATGGTCTGGTAAGGCTATAAGAGAAGCAAGATCTGAATGCTTAAACTGAAGATTTGAGAACCCGGAAGAGTTTCTTTGGAAGTAAGAGGGCAGTGTAGGATTTCTTTTCCACAGGGTTAGCACCTTTAATACTACCTTTTTTTTTTACTCACCAAGATAGTCTGAAATCTGTTATTTATTTCTAATGAAAAATTCTCAACTATGAGATTTGTATGTTTAGAATTCTGACATTCCTTTCTTCTTTGCTTCAAAGCCAGAGTTCAAAATTTCTGTTATCTGCTCCTCCATGAAGTTTGTCCCTGAAGAGTCCTTGTCTATCTAAATTGAACCATCATGGAAATGGTTCTTAAATCTGTAGTCATCTTTGTTATTCTTATCTTTAGTATTATCCTCTCTTGAAAGAAAGAGAGAGAGAACCAGTACTGTACATAGTAATTAAGATGTGGAAGAATTATGCAGTAATACATTGACATAATTGTATTAATTGTAACTAATACACTGGATTAACTGGTCTGTTTCTGATTCTGGTAATTCTTACCCCATTGCATGTGGCATTGCACACCTGTTGACTAAGCCTTAAACTGATCTGAAAAAGGTGACTCCTAATATTTATAAATTTGTCATTAAAAAAACTTGGTGCTTTCTCCCATGTGACATGAACCATATATGCACATCTCTACCCGTGAGCTGTTTTCATTTGTAGTTGATTTTTTTTTTCATGTTAGTATAATTGAGCTGTGTATATGTGAGCACAGCTATATGTTGACCTCTTAAACTTCTTTAAAAGTACTTAAACTTTTTGGTGACGTGGAGGCTGGATATAAACCAGTTAATAATTCACTAAATTTATACAAGTTCTTCTTGAGAATCTTTAGATGAATACTTGGACCTGTGATGGTTTAAAATCTTAAACTCCTGCTGATTTTAAGCAAGTCTGAAGAAATTTTTCTACTTCAAAATAGTTCCATGGTTTCTGACTTTCCCATCCTTCAGTTAATGCTCCTTGTGAACTGCACCTTATCTTGAGAGTTCCTTATACTTACCCGCTGATGTTCAGGACTTTCTGCTCCTGCTGTAAGTTTTTTAATTACAAGCTACTGTGCTCATGAAACATCCTTAGCTGCTTTAGTCTACTTCACTGTGAGACCTAATACACCAGAATTTGTTCTTTACTGCCATGCATCTGGAGAAGAGTTTCACTTACTTGAAAGATACCTCTTTATTGTTAACTCTCTTTTATTTTGATATTTTTACCAATAAAAAGATTGTACTGTTTTTAACACATTTTTTAGAAAGAGATGATTTGATGAGATAGTTTTTCTAAACTTTCTTATTGAACTTAAGGCTTTCCCCTCACCCTTTCCTTGCATGCACTTTCACCTTCTAGCTGCTCCTTCTGGTGTATTTTCTTAGTGTCAGATACTAGTGGTGGCTCTTGTTCTTCCCTCTTGTCAAGGTTCTCGTTAGATCACAATATGTTTAGCTACCAAAAGCTAGACGTTCAGTAGCTGAATCTTAACCTGAGTTCTTTAGCCTCAAGACAAAGCTAATAACTGTGTTCATTCCGTGAGTTCTCAAAAACTTACTGTACGCTTACCGAAATGGCTGGAGAGCTTTCTAGCTCATTGAAACTAACTATACCAGGTATAATCTGCTGAAAGCACAGGGATGTGACTTAAAAGATGTTGAGGGAAAGGAGTTGGGAAGGGCAGAGATAAGGCAGTTTTAAAACAGCTGATCTGAAAGAACTAAAACCTAAGAACACTCAGGAACTCAAGTGTTTAAGATCTAAATATTAATGAGGTTATGCTTCTACAAATTCTCTCTGTGATTTATGTTCTCTTCCAGCTGAACTGTAAGTAACAGCTGTAGCAGTTTATTCTGTATGGCGCACAAATTTTGAAGCGCATTTAAGGTGGTTAGTGTTGATGCTGACTTAAAGATGCAATGGGAATCCTGTTATTTTCAAGTAGCTTCTCTTAATATAGCGTATGGCTCATACAGAAGACTTCAATTGAGTTTCTCTAGAATTTTTGCCATGCACCTGTGAATTTAGTCTCTTCAGATTACTGAAAAACAGCTTAGTCTATTAAGACAGTCCTGTTTGATTTGGAGGCTTAATTTTAATGGCTGATACTGCGTGTACATATCAAGTAGCCGCATATTTGAGCATAAGTGTAGTGGTAGGTTAGGGGGTTTGGTAGCAACCATATTTAAAAAGAATGTTCTTGACAAGAAAAAGGGCAATTTTCTCCAACGTTTTTTCCTCAGTTTCATAGCTGCTCTAATCTTGAAAGTTTCCATAATAGTTAGACATCTAGCAATATAGATGTCTGAACTGTAGTGCTGGGGGATGTTCTCCAGCACTGTATAACTTAACAATATAAATATTTCTGTGTGCAGTAAATGTAGGAAGGATATAGGAAGTCCCCTACTGTAGCTGAACATCTTGCTCAATTGTAGTTCGTACACTTCTCATAACGTTCACTACCTGCCCTCTTCATTGCCAGATCTACACTGAAGTGCTTTTTGGGTTTAGGAGCAGTTAACAACCAAAAGGATGAACATGGCACCTGGGGAGTAAACAAAAAAAATTTTTTTTCAGTTAAACAAGCCAAAACCTCCTGATATCAACTGTACAGATCAGTTGGGAAATACACCATTGCATTGTGCAGCTTACCGTGCCCATAAGCACTGTGCCTTAAAACTTCTGAAAAATGGAGCAGATCCCAAAATACGAAACAAAAATGGTGAGTATCAAATTAAAGTCTTCAAAGTGCTAAGAAAAGGCTGAAATTTAAAGCCTCTCTAAGCTGTGTAATTTACCATTTAACATTTAGGGAAAATCTTACAATGCTTTACAAATCTTGTATTGCTAATAAAGGAAGCCTGACTAAATTGCGAGATAATTAAGAAAATGAAAAGCTTGTGTGATAAGTATTTTGCTGCAACTCTACTCAACTTACCATTCCTAGAAAATTCACCTGCCCTTTTTCTTAACCATGATAACTGCTTGGTTTTTGTTTTCTTGATACTAAACGTTGTATATTGGAAATAGATAACAAAAAAACTGTGGTAAAATTGAAGACCTGGCACAGACAAGTAACTCTTGAGAAGGATCATAATGAAAGCAAATCCAGGAAAACTTTACATAGATGTTATGAAGACTGTGTACTTATTATTAAGACATCTGTATCTTGATACTTGATTTTTTTTTTTACATAGCTGAAGTGCTAAAAGTTATCTTAAGTAACTAAGAACAAAGGGCCCTTACGCGTCCAGTAGAACTGAAGGGCACTTCAGTGCACTGAAGAACCTTTTCTTGTCTTCCACCTGAGAAGTTTGTTTCTCATCTCCTGTAAATTCAGATGCTTGTGGGACCCAGCTTTAGTGGGTATGCACAGTGTCAGAAAGATTATTTTAAAAGTTAAGTACCTCTAGGTTTATTTGCATCAAATTCTCATGCCTTGTCTTGGTTACTAAACAGATCAAACACCCCTTGATCTAGCCCAAGGTGCAGAAATGAAACAGATACTAGGAGGTAAAACTGGAAAGGTAGGCACTTTTGTATCCATTTACAATGCTGCTTTCCATGCCTGCCTAGTTGGAGCTATCTCTATAAAAGCTTTAATGTCTATGCAGGTTATCAACAAACCCCTGAGACGATATGAAGGTCTCCTATGGAAGGTATGTTTTACTTCCTTTTCTGAAAAAAAGCTTACAGTATTTCTCAGTAAGTTATTTTACATACTTAACTTACAGTTGATAGATGAGGGAGCTTTTCAATTACACATTTGCTAGATGACTTAACTTTTATTCTAACATATTGGATAAATTACAGATGGGCTGGCCAAAGTAGAGAAGTAACTAGATTCAGGATGCTCTGATCTTAGAAACCTCAGTCCCTAAAATGCATCCGACTTATTGAGAGTGGTAAGGTTGGGGAGGTGGGTAATTTTTGTGCTATGGTTTCACTGTGGTAAAGTTTTGTGCCGTATCTGTATGGTGATCAGAATGCTCTTTCATCTGCTGCATAGATGTCTTAAATCTTTAATAACTTATTGGACTAACATTTTGCTACAGGTTACTTTCTGTCAGATTTTTAAAAATTTACAGGGAAGATGCAAGTCAAATACTTGGTTTTTCTCTGATCTTCAAGCAAATTTCCTTTTTTTTTCCTTATAATAAAGAGAAAAATTTCTTGAACTTGCACACGAACACCTAATTTTGGTGTTCCTCTATGGAATCTTTGAAGACTTTATGAAGATTTCTTCAGTGTAAATTTTCCTATATATGCACACACAGTTGTAAAATAAGAAACTGTTTTCTAAATGAGACCTATGTGTTAGTGATTGGGAAAGGTAAAAGTTTGTAGTTAGCTTTCTTAACATGTTTTTTTGTTTCTCATTTTGTTGTATAAAGTGGAATTGTGCTGTGATCAGCAACCCCTCTAATATTAAAAAATGTAGTATTTCAATACTTTAGTTCCTACTGAATGGCAAGATCAAAACCTTGTTTTTAGGTAATTTTTAAGTTCCAGAAAAGAACATACTGTAATTATAAAGTATTCTCAGATTGTTGTGATTGTTGTGATAATATGTAGCACCTGAGGTGTCCTAAAGACAGCCAGTTTTATGTAATAGTCTTCAACCTATCAAACTTACTGTGAAAAGCAACTGTTCAGCTGTTAACCTTCTCTTTCAGAGTTCACGGTTTTTTGGTTGGAAACTGTACTGGGTAGTACTAGAACACGGAGTCCTTTCCTGGTATCGGAGACAGTAAGTTCTGTGTTTAGATTTCTGATAAATGAGTTAAGTAATTCCCTTCTTTAAGAGATTCTTAATATCTCTCTCTCTCTCTTTTTTTTTTTTTTTGTTTTGTTTTTCCGAAGAGCTGATGCAGTAAGTAATGATCATCGTCAGGGATGCAAGCATCTAACACAGGCTGTCTGCACGGTAGGAAACAAGATGAGACCTATAACTACAGTTTTTGTATGTGATGTTCTGTATGTAGACAATGAAATCTTTGGCTAGGTTGGTAAGCATGCTTTCATTTAAAAAAAATGCTTGTGCTGTTGTGAGAAACATTTTGTCATTCTTATCATGCAAAGTAATTCAATATGTAAAGTGACTGTTTAGCTCTTTCATCTCTTGAAGATGTAAATAAACATAAAGCTTCCATAAAGCGTGCCTTTACAGTTGTGCAAAATGTCTGTTTGAACTGTGTGATACAGAGTAACAAAGCTCTAGTTCCTCCTGTAATTTTCATTGGCTACTTGTGAGTAAATATGTAACTTAAGTTTATCTCAGTTAGAGAACTGAAATTTTGAAAGTGACTGTTGAAAAACCTTTTTACAATGAAATTTAGTCGTACTTGTGTGATCCTCTTTTGGAAGGGATGGATGGAAGACAGAGCAAAACCAAGCCAGAATTGATAGTCCACTTCTGGCAAAAGAATAATCATCTCAGACCTCCTTATCACATAAGTGTGTAGGAGGGAAAGAAGGGTGTATATTGCAGAGGAAGATGGAAGTGTTCAAGGAGAATGAATTTAGGATCACTTCAGTGCTTTCTTCTTTAGCTAACTTGTCATACCTCTGTGTATTGGCACCACAAATTCTCTATTAAACTATAGTGTATATATACACTATTGCTATACAAAAGTGATTCTTACCTTCCTATAATTCCTTTATCTTGGTTGTCTTGCACTATTGTTGAAATTTTTTCTGAATCCACTGTTGCCATGCAAATATTTCTTGACTGAGTTAACCTTAGTATTTTTATCCATGAGGTAGAAAAAATGCAAGGCAAAACGTTTTGCAAAACTGTTCTAATGAAGCTTCTTGTAAATTATACTTGCTTTGCATCAAAACTGAAACAAGAACTTAGAGTTGACAGTAATTATCTACTTTGCTAACTTTAACAGAAGTTTGGTCCTTTTTTTTCGGATTCATTAAACTCATTTTTTGCTACTTCTCCTTGTCATTCCAGGTAAAATCTACAGACAGTTGCTTCTTTTCCGTCAGATGTTTTGATGACACTGTTCATCGTTTCAAGATCCCTAAAAATAACACTCCTCCTCAAACTAGAGAGGTATTAGTGACTTTCTATTAAAGACTTAAAGATGTAATTACTTCTATAAGACAAAGTAATTTGCTAGGATAACTATGGCTGCTTACGTAGTGGATTCAGTATCTTGAACACCAGGATGGTGTGACATAACCGCTTGTATTGAATCCTTTAGCATGGCCATGGACTGTGTGGCATCTCATTGCAACTTCCCTCTGATGCATTTTCTTTTATAATTTGTCATCACAAATAAAAAAGCTCTTAATGATATGTTCTACTTCTAGCTAAGCTTTAAAATGAGCTAATAAATGATACTCAAAAATAGTGGATCTGAAACAAGAGAATTACCTTTTCTTTTAAGGGCTCTTTTGTAGTGTAGCTATTACTGTGTACCTCTGTAGATGTAGGAACTGGAGATGATGTAGAGATGGAGGCAACAGGAGGAGAAGAATCTACCTCCTCAGTTATGGTAGTGCTTAGTTTTGCACGCAGTTTGTCATACATAAGGCAGACTTTGTCACAAAGACCTTGCTTCTGAGCAGAAAGCAGAAAAAAAAAACCACTGTAGGGAATTTATTGCATTTTTTTGCTAAGAGTGAAATTGATTAACTATGTAGCTTAGGATAGGCTTAGAGAGGTATGTGGTATCTGTGTTTAAAGTCTGATTGAGCAAGTCCTAAGCAGCACTCTGACTGCAGTGCAACTCACCTTGAATATGATATATCACAATTTTTAGCAATCTTTCTCCTAATTTTAAGATGTCTCATGTTACTACCGAGTATCTTATTCATGTCAATAGAATACTTTAATACATTTTCTTTCATGTCTACTGTTGCCTTTTGCGTGTGACTGGAAATACGTTTTAACACTGTCTCTTTTCTGTTCAGGGTTGGCTGGAAGCAATAGAAGACCACTCTGCCTATAGCACTCACTACTGCACACAGGAGCAGCTCAGTAGTGATGATGAAGAAGATGATACAGTATCTGTTACAGACCTTCAAGAAACTCTGAAAGTATGTACTAAATACTTGCTTCATGCATCTAGGCAATTGCAGATTAATGCTAGTATGTGTTGGAATACTCAAATATGCTTTTGGCCAAAAGTAATGATTCTTTCTTCCTGTAGATAGATAAATGCTGCTTGTATTTGCAGTGCTTGCTGTATGTATAAAAGATAGGTTATCATAGCTACTGGAGTTGCTTTTTCACTTCTGTCAGCACTACTGCAAGATAGAAAACTGTTGGAGACTCTTGGCCAGCAGAGGGAGCCTCCTGTACTTAATTTTGTTATTCTCTAGCCTTGGTGTGACCAAGGTCACCAAATGTGACCTTCACCTTTATGTACCTCTGTAGAACAGGCAGTGAAACAGCTTAGGCATCAGTCTTTAACACCTCAAGTCACATCAAGTCCTCTGTACAGTAATTCTTCTATACAGACTTCCCGTGGGGAATGAGTCTCTTGACTTATTCTAGTAACCAACCTGTGGTTCTTGCTCTTTACCATACTTAACCTTGAAGGGAAAGGTTTGAGAAGTATATATAAGCAAAATTTCTGACATTACAACACAAAAATCACCAAGTCACTTGTACCATACCTTGTGGTATAAAAGAAAGAAATTGAAATAGCTCATGGAAGAAGGGAGATACCTGGTAATTCCCATCAGTTCCCATCAGCCCACTAAAGAAGGGGCTACCAAGTGTGGGCCTTAGGAGAACTCAGTAATTACTTGCTTCAGCATTTTCTGCCAGTCTTCATCTGCAGCTTGATTCTGGATTATTCAGCAGATTGTGTCAGTGCAGTCCTGCTGTTCGTCATGTGATTTGTCTTCAATGCAGTGGGGCCCTGTGGTAATACTCCACAGAAGCCTGCTCTGGGCTCCCAAATTGATTGGCACTGGGCTTGATAGGTTTCTTTTCAAGAAAAAACTTGAGTTATAAAACTTAATTGCGTGAATTGACATAATAAACTTTGGAAATAACATTTAATGACTGTTTTCTCAGTCCATTGTCTTTGAAATAAAAGTATTTTCTATAGAAACATATTTGTGATGCTTTGTGGAGTAGATCAGGTGCACAGTTCACATGCCAGCTTCTCTCTTCTGTTCACTATAGTCTCAGTCCCCATTTTGCCTGGGATTGAAAGGGGCTAGAAGGGATGGAGGTGTAAATAACCTGAACTGAAAATTAGAAGAAGCAATGTAGGAGAATTTCAAAACTTTTTTTTTTCTTTCTTTTTTTTTTATGGCTTCTTGACAGTCTGCTGCTGTGTGGAGAAACTGTAAATGGGATAATCCAAAATACTAATGTGTACCTCAGTACTGCAAATGACTTAACTTTGAAAACAACTTCAGTTTTGTGGAAGAGATGTTCTAGTGGTGTGTGTGATTTTGTTTGTTATATTTTAATAATCTTATGAGTTCTGCTAGGTGATTCACCATTATCTTTCATGCCTTAGAGTTATATAACTTCAGACTGTTTGAAGGCAGATTGGATTATTGTAAATGTTAAATAGAGATATATATATATATATATATATATATATATATATGTATGTGTGTGTGTGTATATATATATCAGACTTTCCTCAAACTTGGAAGAGCCTTTAGGCGGGCCTGGGAGTTTGACTAAAAATCTAGGATTTTTTTTTTTTTTTTTAACTTCTGACAGAATTGTTTTACTGAATCCCCTCCTGTTGCTTGGTAGCCCTTAGTGTTATAGCCTCTTCTATTGTTAGAGGCTACAGTTCCACTAATCTTCATACATTTGCATCTGAGCTTCGTATGAAAGTGCCAAAATGTGTCACTCCCTAGTAAAACTGCATGGGTGATGTTTCAGCATACAGATCTTCCTGCTCCTCTTCTCTTTCCCCTCAACTTCAAGGCCAATAAAAGTGTGACTGTTAGTGTTATCAATTTGCTGTCAGTTCAAATTAAGCTTTTACAAAATGCCTTCTCTACATGTTCCCCTCCACCATGGCTACAAACAAGCACCACAAATCTCTTATTTCCACTTACACTTTGAGTTAAGAATACTAGAGTAGCCATAGCATCTCAGACTAAAAGTCCTCCAAGATGATAGCTAATCACCAACAGAGCACAGCAGGAGATGTCTAAAAGAGGAGAACAAACAGGGGAAACACAGAATGACTTTCTGCCTTCTTCTAGTACAACATATTGGGACTTCTTGAACCTGAGGGATAAACTAGGTGTTCTCTTTAACACCACTGGATCTGTGGTCAATATTTTGCCTTTTTTTATGTCAATTTGTATTTTTGTCTTGTGCTTCTTGCTGCAAGAATTTGCACTGTATCATAGTGTATAGCTTAGAGAAAAGCTTTTCTTGTTTGCAGTGTGCTGCCTGATGAGGACTTGGTGCCTTCTAGTTCTTCTGTTGTGCTGTAGTGAGCAGAAATCAGTTATGTGCTGAGTGGTGAACTTCATTATGAACTCCTGTCTTGCAATTGGCTATTCTTTCAAGTTCCATGATATGGACAGATATGGATTTATACTGTGTCAATGTCATTCTTTTCCTCTTCTAACGCTTTTGTCTTCTTAACTGCTGATGAAAATAGACCTAATAGTTCTGTGGTGGTATCCACACATCAACGGGCCTTTTAGAAGAAGTGATAGGCTCTGGAGTCTTATCACTCATATACACTACTCTGCAGGCATTGAAACTTTTGTTTGTTGCTGTCATTCCCTGCAAAAGGAAAGACTACAGTGTTGCAAAAGAATTCTGTATGTTCAAGTCATGTCATACAATGAACAAGCCAGTCATAATGCACCTGAAAAGGGGGATATATGTTCAATAAGATGTACTTCCTCGGCTCTACATCCAGCTAATGAAACAGGTCCAGAGCCTGGCTTTTGAAGTTCGCTCAATAACAAAGTGCACAGTCACTTCTGCGCTTCATGGTTTTTGGCAATATCCTGCCCAACAATGGATCAGGAAAGACAAACTAATATAAGTGCTTCCAAACATAATTCTCTATATAGAAAAATGTCCTGCTCGCCTTTTTGAGGTGGCTGACTATAACATAGTGAATAAACTATTTATTGTGTCAATAGCTGGCATTAATGTTTACTCATAAATTAAAATACTCCTGCATTAATTTTGTTTTTACTGGAGAAGCAGCATCTTATAAGGTCAATGGTGGGTGAATAACACTGCCCTTGGTCTGCTAAGCTTACTTTATTAAATATTTAAAAACTCGTGTTGTGAAATCCCTAGTGCTTGAAGGCTCTGTACTGGTCTCTAAAAGTACAGTTGTTGCAAGCGATAGCTTTTCTTGGATTTTCAAACTTTAACTAAAAAAGAGAGAGAAAAATGGAAAAGTAAAATGTTCAACATAGCTTTTGGGTTTGGTTTGCAATGCTAATTTAAACAAAAGCTGGTCAGTTATATAATACACATAATTCTTCTGTTTGCTTTGCATGTCTTTGAAGGTGCTTGAAGTAACTCTTTCAGTTTTAATGTAGCAGTCTCTTTCATTGGGATTCTTTGTTAATGTTTAATGCTCTCCAGATTTAAAAACTTGAGTATACTTAAGAGAAATTCGTGTGTGTGTAGATATGTGTGTATATCTATCTATCCATATATAAGAATAAATATACTTAACTATTTCTGAAGTGCCTTTTTCTCTCTTCCAGAAAGCACAAGCTTGCCAACAAAGACTCAACAAAGAGATTTCGGACTTCCTTGCAATGGTTAAATCTTTAGATGCAACAAAAGGTAAAGCTGTTTAGTTTTATAAAATGCTATCTGTTACCAGGCAACTCACTCTCCTTTTTAAGGAGCACATGCCTTAACTTCACTGAAATTAAATTTTTAGGAAGTTGCAGATATAGGTCTGTTTTCCTTACTGAAACAGATTCAAATTAAATAATTATAAGAACTAAGATTTCAGATTCAGAGAAACAACTAGTGAGTACTTTGACCGAAAAATTTAATGGGGCTGTAAATGTAATGAAATTTCTCTTAAATGTAGCTCCGGAGTAGATAGTATCATAGGAATATGAGGTAGGGCTTTAGTTTCATCCAGGTCTTTGAAAATATGTAATTGGTGGCTTTTTGCGGAGTATAAATGTGCAAGGTACAGAGAGCTAGCAGCTGCCTCACTGTGGCTTCCCACTCATAACTTGTGTTACAGTGAGTAGAAACATAATGAAAGCTCACACATGATAAGCAGGGTGTGAAATGGAACTATAAAACTATCTAACTGGAGGTAAGGTGTGATGGGTTATATTCCACTGTCATCTGCCCTGAGTTTTTTTTTTTTTTTTTTTTTTGCCAGATTTCAGGCTTCATTTTAAATAACTCTTAAATTGACCTGTCTGGGTTTTTTGCAGCATAACAGCCTAAAAATAGCATAAACATCAAGCTGCTAGAGATTAGAAGTCTTGCCTCACTTAATGTCCTAAACCTGCCTACATATTAAACACATAAAGGAGAATAAGGTAGTTCTGTATGCATGTTTAACTGTTGCTCCTTTGTAACCTGAGTCCTAGTTACTTACCATGGCTAAACTTTATGAAGCTCAAACTGGGGTACAAGTTGCTTATCTGTACAAATCTCTAGCTTGTAACAGACTAGAAGTTTTGGGAGGAAAAAGGTTTGACCTCCCCTGCTTCTACCCCTGTACCCTCCCAGATGGAGTCTAAAATACTTATTTTCTGCATATGCTAGTAGGGTCAGTTACAGTGTGATATTAACTAACTTGCACTAATTGAGTAAACTGAACTTTTTGACTTCATGAGGAGAAGTAAGGTTTCCTAACACATGTGAATCTTGTATTGGGAAATGTTTGTAATTAATAATACATTAAAACTGAATTCTTGACAAAGAACAGCTTGAAATTTAGTATTGAGGTGGATAAAGCCCCTTTAGTAGGTACAGGGACAGTTTATCTGACTCCATAGTGCTAACCTAAAGAACCAATGAGGACACCTACACTCTTTTTTTGCCTTTTCTAAAAAAAATCTGGAATCCAAATAACCAAAATCTATAGCAAAGCAAAACCAGATACCGTCTTTTGCAAAGAAACTGCCAGGAACTTACTGCTATTGGATGAGACTGCCTTCCTTCCAATGAATGTTTGTAATTTGATGTGTCAGCAGACTGTTTCCAGCTTCATGTTTAGTCCCTGAGGGTCTCAACAGAAAACTCTGCTGTAGCTCCCCCAGTTCTCTAGTCAGTACATTGGGTTGGTGTAGCCTCTCTAAAGTATTCAAGTCCTCTAGTTTCCTTCAGAGGAATGCAAGTTTCAGAAATAAAAGGTTTTCCATGTGGAGCTTCTAAAAACTTTAGATTAATCAGAATGGCCATGTTGGGGCTAGAAGATATTTAGAATTTTTTTTCCTGACTGTCTTCCAAAATGCTATTCAAAATCCAGGAATCCTTGAAATTTATGCATGATATTTAATAAAAATGGCTCCAGCATTCAGTGTGCTGCTCTCCTTCTAGAGGTGCTAGCTATTTTGATAGCTGCTGTAAATAGGGACTTAGTAGCGAGCTTTGATATCAAAGGCAACAAGTAGTATTTGGACACACACTATATTTTGAGGTTTGCGCAAGCACTATGATAGCAAAGTAAATGCATGACTATTTTAAAACTATCGTTGCTGGAGCTCTTAATTTCAATTGCTGCAACATCAGCCTGAAGCACATAGCACTAGACTGTATCTATATTACTAAGAAGTGTCAAGCTGAAGGCTGGGGCTTCTAGAAACTTACTTTTATTGCAGCTAGTATGCTACTTGAGAATGGCTTGTGTGACAGGCTTGCCACAGGCAGTCTCTTCCACATCTTTAATATGTGGAAGCTCACGGCTCATCACTCTGTTTTATGACTGGATGTGTGACGCAACAACCTGAACTCTACTTACTTTTATACTTGTGCAAATGTAAGTACGATTATTGGAATTTCCAGCTCTAACTTCTAAGGAATTGCTGCACATCACAGAAACTTCAAAGTTCAGCTTAGCCCCATCAGCTGCTAGCTATTTAACATTTATGATAGTGTGTTTCTTGTTCTAGACACAGAGCCTCGTTCATAAACAGTCATACAGGTCAGGATGTGAGGTGACATTGCTATGGAAGCTGTATTGCTTATCCTGGAGATGACTCCGTGAAAATGAGGACTCCTTCCCCTTTTAATAACTAGTGTCCTTTTTGCTCCCAGACTATTTTTTTTCTAAGCTAATTTTCTAACTCCACTGTGGTAAGCATTTTCTCTGCTGTAGAATACAATAGCAGAAGGCAAAAAAAAATGCGCTTCCCCCACTAGTTCATATTAAACTAGTGTAGTATGCTTGTATTTGGATTTTGGCTCCTGGTAACTCTGAGGCTTTTAAATCTAGAAGAAGATTAAAAGGAGAGACTGCTGCTAGTCAGTCTTTCAATGTGTTGCTGCCATAGCTTACCTCCTCTGCTTTCCAAGCCATGTTGAAAGAGAGACTTGATCTATTCATGTGCCTTTTATGCCAATACTTGGGAAAGGATGCAAGAGAAAGAACTTAACTTTCCCTCAGTGCTACAGTTGCTTGTTCTCACACAGAACTTTGTGCTTCAGCCCTCATGTAGAATATGAATGTTATGTTTGCCTTATTTAGAGGGAAAGTATCCTGTGGTTTACAGTGTGCTTCCTAAAGCTACGAATGTCTTGACGCTTTCAGGAATGTCTTCTCCCCTCCTGCAAAAAGTTGATGTGGTCTCTGAAGTATCCCAGGAAACTTGTGAGGCGCTGGCTGACTGCCTCAACCTATTCACAAAGCAGGAAGGGGTATGTATTTTGTTGTGTGGGATTCTAAAAGGTCTGAATAACTTCAGATATTTTACTAGCTCCCTGCTTAACTGCCATAAACAAATAGATCCTATACAGCTATGTATTGTTAGCAAGCTGTCCTTTTACATGCTCAGTGTCTAGCAAAAACTTGTGCCTCAAAAGAGGGAGTAGCTAAAAAGATCTGTTACAAAAGGATATCTTAGTATTGAACATTCAGAATAAACCCAGATCTTGCTTATAAATGACTGTTTAAAATGCTCAAACTGAATGCTTGAGTTCAATAAAATGGTTGCTTTACTAATTTGAAGGTTACTGTATTGGGGAAAATTATTCTCCTTTTTGGACTGACTGTGAGGTGCTGAACAGTATTGCTTCTGAATTTGGTTTTCAGACCATGTGGTTAGTGGGTGGATGAATGATATCTGTTGGATTTCCGGCTTTTCTGGTGATAAAAATCTTGTGTGCTGTTGAATATAGTACAAATGCTTCAGTTTGGGAACGTATTGTATGCTCATTAGTTTCAGAGTAGGAAATTTTCTTTTTTTCCCTTCTTCCTCTAGAAATATACATTAGTACCACGGAATAAATGCATCTTCCTGGACTGTGATAATAGTAACTCTTCAGTTTGTCTCTTGTCATCAACAAGCTAAATTTCAAAATGAGGTTGTGTTGGTGCCTGCTAGGTCTCCTCCAGTTACTAACAATGAGCCCTGTTGTCTAGGCTTGCTTTAGTTTTTTCCTTCCTTTCCAAAGCTTTTTCTCTCCAGTCACAAGTCTTCTAGACTTGCTTGAGTCAAGCTCCAGCAGAGTGGAACAAGCATTGCTTTTCTTACACTGGGTTTTTTTTCTAAGGAAATCTAATATGAAGGTTGCCAGTTCCATTTGTGGATGAGGGGGAAATTGTTACAACAGTGGGTGTAGTGTTAGTTAGTATTCCTTAATTGTGTTGGCATCTTGCTTCAAGCAAGACTAAAATATCTTTCTAGAGCGGAGCGTGGCAAAACGTATGGTGAAATTGTAATTTCACCTTACTTGAACTTGGACAGTATCAGCAGGTGTTAGAGCCCTTATTTCAATCTGGAAGCACATAGATTTGGCCGCCGAGGGACAGGCTGAGGTATAAAATTGAATTTCTGCCATAGCTAGTAAAAACAGTCCCTCGTGACAGAGAGGAAAAATGTGATTATAGTGTTGTGTGTTTTGGTATTTATAAACTTAAATGTTGCCATTTCAGAGTATAATGGAGGCTTTTCATAAATTCATAAGGGAAGGGAATTGCCCCTGGGGTGTCTCCTTAAGACCTGAATCTCTGAAAAAAGGTTACATTCCCTGAGCATTACTGTTCTTAAACCCAAAGCATTTGTTTTGTTGCCTTTTATAAGACAGAGTACTGCTCTTTACTACCTGGTGTGATTTCTAGGCTGTAGTTCTGCTGGCTTTGCCAAAGCAATATACTGGGTTCTGCTTTAGTGAATGATGCAATCCCAAGGAAATGCTTTAATATTCCTTCTAAATATGCTGAATAGTAAAACATGACTCTGCTGAAGCAATCAAAGTTCAGTGTAAAAACACTAATCTAAATAACTCTAAAAAGAAATCTTTTGCATTTATTTTTCCTCAGATCAATGAAATTAAAGCTTACATGTTTTAAGTGTTTGGCAGGCCAGAGCATGGTGAGAACATGGGAGGTAGCTGTTCCCAACCTAGCTTCAGGAAGGATAACTGCAGCTGCCTAAAACCTTCTTGCATGCCTGTCCTGCTGTTTCCAGGCCTTTTTCTTCGCCTGTTGGGCTGCTTCACTGCTGTTGCAGGTTCTGAGCCCTGCTGCTCGTCTTGGGGCCTCCTGATGGGATTCCCTCCTCGATCCTCCGTGCAGAGATGAGCTGCTCGCTCTGCTGTATCCTTCGGCCGCGTTGTGCACGTCCTGGGAAACCTGGTTCTCCCCCTAAAACGAGGGCGTGCTCGGCCTCAACGCCGTTTTATCTCGCCTCTTCAAGCACAGCCGTTTTTTCCTCCTTTAGCTTACAGTGTCGGCTTACCAGGGGCGGCCGCTTGCCCACCCCGAGACCGGGGCGGCCGCGCCTCGCCTCGCGCCGCGCCGCGCCACGCCACGCGCGGCCGAACCCGCCCCCGGCCCGGGCGGTGCTCGCGCACCTCCGGCGTGGCGGGAGGAGGGGGGGGGGCTGCGCGCGGCGCCCCGCGCGGCCGCTTGTGACGCCACAGAGGGGGCGGCGGGCGCCCCGCGGCGCGGCGCGGCGCGGCAGGCGCTAGGACCCGGCGGGCGCTCCGCGGCCATGTACCGCGGCGCTTCCGCGGCCGCCGTGGCGCGGGCTGCGGCGGGGCCGCCCCTCGCCGCCGCCCCGCTCCGCCCGCGGCCGGTGAGCGGCGAGCGGGCGCCGCGCTCCGCGGCGGCGGGGCGGGGCGGGGGCGCGGCGAGAGCCGCGCTGCGAGCCGCCGCCGCCGGCTGCTCCGTTTTGGGAGGGCGTTTTTGGGGCGCTTTCCCCGCCGTTTCCCCCCCCCCCCCCATCCTTCCGCGCGGTGCCCGGGCGGCGGGGCGGGGCGCAAGGCTGCGCGGCCGCGGCGCCGGGCTGCGCGGCCGCGGGCGGCGAGGTCCGGCAGCGGCTGCCCTCGGAAAAGCGGCTCGGCGGTATGTAGCGTGCGCGGCGTGCGGCTCGCTCCGGGCTCCTGGGGCTTCGCTTTGTCTATTTATTTATCTAGTGATCCCGCCGCTCTTGACATCGGGGTGAGCTGTTGCGTGCCCGGCGCGGGAGCGGCTCGCGGGCCCGACTGCCCGTGCGCAAAGCCGCGAGGGGGAACGGAGGCGACTCGGCCGCTCGAAAGCGAGCGTTTGCTGAGGCGTCCGTGTCGGGGCTAGCGTGACTCGAAGCGTTTTTCTGCAGTGACTTTGGCACAAGGTTAGTAAGTACGGTTTTGAGAGCAGGGCTTCCTCTGCGCTGTTTCCAGCAGATGTTGGAACCTGCTTTCTACAAGCAGCTTGATTCTGGTGTTTTTAGATTTTCTGATGTTTTTGTATTATGGCAGCAGAATTTTAACGTAAGCGTCTGACTTAATCTGTCTTTGCACACTCTTGTTTTTGCCAAGACTTCCTGGGTAAGTTTAAGATCTATTCTTAATATTTGAGCACTGAAGCTCTATGAACCTGAAAGGAAAGATGGCTTTTAAAGAAATCTGGTTTTGTTTTGTTTTTCTTTCTTTTTGGGGTTGCTCCTTCGTTAACCAATGCTGGATAAGCATGCTGATGAGTAACTTGACTCTCCTGAGTTTCACTTTTACCATCAAAGGTTATATTTAACAGTAAATGCCACATCTTACTGCATGACTTGCGAACAAATAAAGGTTGTAAGCTGACTTCATTTGCAGTCTGCTGTTGGCTGAAACATTCCTCCCTTGTTTGTAGGTGTTGTCATTCTTTGTACTTTTTTTTTTCACCTCAAAAGAGGATTTGTTTGCAAGCTGGAAACGTTCAGCCAATGAGATAAGGGAAAAGGACGGTTCAGTTCATGATTTCTTCATCTCTTGATTTAAATGGGTTGTATCTACACCTAGGTAGAACTTGTGAAAACAAATTAAGCTTGTCGTTTGCAGGCACTCTAAGGTCAAAACACTGTAGGTCGTAGTCCTCGAATTGGTTATCTTCAGTATGGTGTAACATGCTGTCTTTTGTATGTATAAGTGACATAGCGTGAAACAGTGTAAATAAGAAATGTGCTTGCAGTTCAACTAGCAAATGCAGAAGTTCAGTGTAGTGCTTCAGTTTATTTCACATTTTGTGAATATCTTGGGGATGCCATTGAATGTTGGAGAGTTAGGTGTGTTTGTGCACGTTTGTGAATGAACGTATGTGTAGTCTTTAGGATGCAGATAGTTGTCTTTAATACTTGTCTACTATGTGGCCTGGGAGATATGTATAAGCATGGTTGTTGTTGCTTAGAGCTACTACCTTACTAGATTGTGAATGAAGAAAATGCCTGTGAAGCGGGTCCAGGTGACTTCTTAATGAGATTTTTGTATCAATTGCCTTGGGTAGGGATGAGGGGAATAGTAATGACACTCTCTGCAATTGAGGGAGAACTATTGACATGGGCACCCTGAGCAAGTCTGTCCAGAAAAGCCCTGCAGTCAGCAGTCCCTTTCCTGCCTGCCACCTGGCAAAGCACGCTGGGCTACATTAACCTTGGCCAGGTCTTAAGAACCCCTGGAGCGTGGGAGGGGTCAACTGAAATTAGGAAAACTAAGAAAGTAACCACTTTTACCTGGAGAAAGGATGGTGTCTTTCCTTGCTGTTGTGTTGGACCTAGAACCACAGAGGTCCTTAGCCCCTCTGAGCAGAAAAATGCAGGCACTAGTTCTGTGACCTTTTCTCCTTGCATTCCTATACAGGTGAAAGTTTTTTTTTCCTTTTTTTTTTCTTCTTTTCAATCACTGGAGCGCAGCAAAGTGATACAGTGCGATAGATACGTTGTTCATTCTGCTTTATGGCCATTGCTGAAAGTAATGGAAACTAAGGCAATAATCTCAGTGTGTCGGGGCCAGTAGGCAGTATTGCAAACAACTGAAACGCTATGTCTATTCAGCTTGTAAACTTGGAAGGAGGAGAGCAATTTTCTGACAATTTGTAATTGCACTGAGCACACAGTAAGAGTTATCTAGTATTGAGGGATTCAGATTAAGGTGTGTCTATTTCAAGAAAATATCAGCCATACCAATCTCTAACTTGCTTGGCCCTATTTTTTTTCCTCCCTGCCAAGTTTGAGTATTCTTTTGCTAGAAATATGATATCTAGTGTAGATCAAATCCTGTTCCAAAGTAATAAGTTAATTCAAGGTTCTCTATGTTAAAACAAGTGTCCAGATAAAGAATTATTATATTTTTCCCTCATACAGGAGAGCATAGGATATAATGCACTGTGGAATGACATGTATGCGTGGAATACAATAGAACAAAGCTATTGAAAAAGAAGTGTTTTGGAACATTATTTCATTATTTCTGTCCTTACTTGAATACCAAATGTTCTAGTCATGCCTTGATGATTCTTACTGTACTAATTTTGGGGCAATTTACATACATCTGTCATTCTTCTGCAAGTTCTAAAGGTGAGAGGGACAAATCAGAGCAACTTGATAGTGAAATCTGTCCCAGTGGCCTGGTGTTCTTCCTTTGGAAGCATTTTCTTTCTTACTCCCTCCTGCTGTCTTGCAGGTGGAAAGCAAACTATAGGTCTGGGAAGACAGTGGCCTTGTCAGTGTTATGTAAAGGAAGCAGTTCAATGAGTCCAAAGTATTCCGGGGATAGAGGAGTTGGAGTATAACTGTTTTCAGAGACTTTCCTAGAGCAGCCAAGGCCAAGTTAGATCACCAGTGAGCAGAGAACCTAAACAGCAGTCCAGACAGAAGCTTGCTAAAATAACAAATACTAGTTCTCCATTCAGGGAAGGTAAGTAACTGTTACTGCTTCCCTTTTCTGAAAGGGTGCTTTATATATTGACAAAACACTTAAATTTCAAAACAAGCGATAAGGTCCATGTTGGAGTGATGTACAAAAAAGGCTTTGGGCTGCAGAGAGCGCTGACCACAGCAGGACACCTGGGTGTTACTGCAGGACAAAAGATGAATGGTGCAGCAGAGGGCCTGTTCCGGTATCAGTCTCAACATTTATTTCCTTAAGAATGTGTGCTTCAAAAGTTAACCTTTTTCTTTGTAGTGAATGATGTGTTTGAATATAATTTACTGCCAAGGTAGCTTATTAACTTGTAGTGCCAGTGGAACTCTTGCTGACTTCCAGCTCTACAAGCCTGTGCAAAAGCTCATCACACAACTTGTCTGAAGGTATTCACCATTTGATGTGGTGAACCATTTGGCCAACTCAAAGCCTCCTGCTAACCTGTTCTTGCAATTTTTAGGGTGGATTGATACATGTTCAAAGCTTGTAGGTTTTACAAGCACACTCATTTGGTGGTTATTAAACCACCAAATTGTGTAAACTAAATTGCAGTTGGTTCATAGGCCTCTGGAGAAACATGTGAAAAGCATGTTACTTTTTAATGAAACCTCTTCTGTCTATGTCTCTACAGCACCAGCTGTGAGGCTTGCTTCTATGGTCTTGTTTAAAAACTGCTTGGGGATTTTTTTTTTAATACAAAAACGTGGATAACAGTTTAGTTAGGGTTGTGGGAAGGAAAGATCAAATAACAGTCAAGTTTAGTGGAATAATATTTGATATAGTAAGCTTTTTAAATAGAAGTTATTCAAGTCTGTTATATGAATCCTTTTGGAAAATGGTGCTGCTCTTTTTGTGTGTGAGGAAGCTGATAGCTGGGACCAAAAGAAATACATAAAATGGAAATTCTGTGCATGTGTTCTGCTTATTTTTCTTACTGCTCTGAGGATATTGTTTGTTTTCCTCTTTCCTATACTTGAAAAACAAACTGGAATGAGGAGGGTACATGTCTTTATCCTAGTTTCATCATGATTTCATAATGGCATATAAAGCTGATCAGCTTGTTTTTAATTTGCTGGCCTAATGTGTGTCTGACATGTTTTGAAAGAATAGATGAGAAACAGTTCTGAAACTTCTTAGCTCTCAGACAGCCAGTGTGTATTCTTAGCTAAAGACTGATACTATTTCAGAAAAAAATGAAGCAACAGAAAATAGAATTTAACTTGGAATCTCTGTTTATAGCCCCCTACCTGTTGCTATTGTGATATTTTGTGCACAAGCTTGTGAGGTACATGATTGCATGTAGGGCTGAGTGTTCTGGGTTTTTTCTTCTGTTTTTGTCTTTCTACTGCGTAAATCATCAGAATGCTGTTTAAGTGCTAGACTGAGCAACTGTAGTCAAATATATTTGCTAATTTTCTGGCAATTTATTCTCCCCCTGACCTTTTCTTCTTGAAACTTCTATTTTTTGTAGTACCATTTTTCTTGTAAGGCTGATAACTCTTATTCTAGAAAACTAATTTTTAAAAACCTGTATTTCCACAATTGAAAAATTAATTTCACTTGACCTGTCCACTGCTGGATATTAACACTTGTGTTTCTGATTGTGATACGATATTTGTACATTTTGCGTGAAATTCTTTGGAAAGTGTAATCCCTAAGCAGTATGAGTAATGTAATGTGTCATTGAACTGCTATCAAATCCTATTAAGTTTGCCAGTGTTGTGGGATTCTTTGGTTTTTTTACCTGCTCCTCCTAAAATGTCACTGATTCAGATTGAGTTCTCTCATCCTGTGGGTCTTGCCCTGCTGTAGTAGGCTGTCCATGTGCAACTTTGCTGCTTTTCCTTGAATAAAGGAGGTTGGCTGAATCTAACTTTACTTCTCCTGTTCTTTGCTGTGTTTATAGATGGTGTATTTTAGTTGCTTGTGGTTCCCTGGAGTATATGGATCTTTGACTGTGAGCAGTGAAATGGATGATTTCCTATCTAGGGTGTAATAGCTGTGTGTACCTCTCTATTTTTGTTGTTGTTATACTTAAATTTTTCTTGGCCACAATCACGATTTTTCAATCAAAACTACCTTTTCACTTGTTTATTCAATGATTCCTCTGAACTGATGGCATTTTTTATAACAGAGGTAAACCTTTGTGGAATTTGACCTCTTGTCTGACTTGTCATCTTGTGAACTGAGCATGTGCTCACTGACCTTCCTCTCTCCCAGACTGCCAATGACATTGAAAGCTTTTCTGTTTTTAATATTAATATTCAGACTTGTGTTATTGCTGCTTGCTGTCCTGTGCAGTGAAGAAATGCATGCGTATAATGCTGACTGCTGAGTCATTGGGGTTATCATTAGAATTGGTAAATGGACTGTGCAAAAATGTTTATGTGCTGAAAATAAATCACTGCTACTGTAGTTTTCCTTGAAAGTACACACCAGGTCAGATCACCAGTGAATGTTGGTAACTTGTTTCTCCAAAGAAGACTTACACTGTTCTTAACATTATCCCCTTTTAAATGCTTCAGTAATAGACCTGAAAAAGAAGCATGTTCAGTGTTACAAGCAGATGAGCAATGCAGGCATGTGCCTGGGGATTGCTGATAAGCAGACACAAAACAAGTGATGCTCCATTTATGATAAAAAGCTTGAGAGTTGAAGGTTGCTGCAAGGAGTGGTAAGATGCAGGGCCTCTTACGAGCAAAGCATATCTATTTGTTCTGAATATGCTGAACAGTCCAGTGCCAAGAGGACCTGTAGCTTCTGATGTAACGATAGCCTTCATTTAGATGGCTCTTGCCTTTATAGGATGCTTTTGAGAGTGACAGCTGTGATGGCATGTTTACCTTGCTCTCATAGTTAAGCCAATTGGAAGGTAAATGTGGAGTCAGTCACTGGTATTAGACAGGAGTGTTTTCCCTCCTCTCATACTTGCCACTACTACAGTTTAATATTAAAACTGAGATATCAATGCAATAACTCTTGGATCCATGGATAGACTTTATCAGAATGGCTTTAAAGTATGCCTATTTGAAGGAAGTCCATGGCCTACATGATAACATAGGGGTACCCCTGAGATTGCAAATGGAAACATTGTAGCTACAGAAGCAGACTAAACTTTCTTATCTGTATCTGAGAGATCTGTGCTGCAACAGTTACACTGCTTTTTCAACATCAGCTGGTTTAGGTATGTTGTTTTTCCCTGAATGGAAAGATGACTTCACATTAAACACATTAAATATTCACAGTTAATAGTGTCACTATTGCATTTTTTTTTTTGAGTCAAGAGCTATGATGGGGGCAGGGGGAAGGGAGAACAAAGTTATTCTCGCCTTATCCAGGAAGATTTGGTTTAACTTGACCTGAGCATCAGCCTGTAGACCTTGTGCAGCTCTGTCATAGCAGAAGAGCATTGGCAGGTACTTGAAGAAATTTGAAACTAATAGACATGAAAAAAGGTCAATCGTATATGTCGTTTTTTTTTTCTTTTTTTTTTGATGGAGAATAAGCATAATTTGTCAAGATAATTCTAGGTAACATGATAGTTCATGTGTATCTGTGGTTTTTACTGTATTGAAAATGCCAACAAGACTATTAATTGTGGAAATATTCTATGCTGTGCATGTGGACTCTCTACAGATCTGGTGAAATAAGCTGCTGCAGGTTGAACAAATCAAATTCAGGTGAAAATGCTGACTGAACCTTTAAGATGGTCTGAAACCATTGGCAGTTATGTCTGTGGATAGTTAACACCTAGTTTTGTATAACTTGCATCTTCTCAACATCTGAAACCATGTTTCAAGCTAAAGGCTAAAAGCTACTCCTGTGTGTGTGCTATTCCCAGATATTTACTGCTTCACTGCCGAGAATTTGTGCATAAATACCAGCTGGTAATTGGACTATAAGAATGTCATTTTGGTGCTATTGACTTTCTTCAAGCATCAGCGCAGTACTTAAGAGGCAGTCTACTATAACCTGTTTGAGACAGCTTAAGGGGTCTGTGTGTCAGAAATCAGTCGATAACATAATCTGTGTTTTTAACTCTGACTTTACTCACAAACTACAATTTATAGACTCTTGAAAGCAGCCTGTAACTCTAAACTATCAGATTCCATGTTAGTTTGGGATGAGAAAACACATGGTTTTCCTTAGATTTACGCTTGCCTCAAATCTCTTGCCTTTCAGTTTTATTTTAGCAACTTGTGGCTTTTACTGGAGCTCGTAAAAGAGATTACTAGAACTTTAAGCCAGGGCCCCTTCTTCCTTTTCTTCATTGTAGATGCTGCTATGTTGCAGATCAGGGAATAATAGATAAAAGCTTTATCAGTAAATAGCTTTACTGCCATGTTAAGTCTAGATGAACTGGTTGTCCATGGAAGATTGTACTTAGGTAAAACAAGCCTGCTTCTCTCTGAGAAGCTCAGTTCTTCTCTGGCTACTGGTCAGGCAAGAATGAGCAGAGTAGCAATGGATAACACACTCAATTCTTGCAACAAAAAAGTAATAAAAACTCCAAGTAGAGGTAAAAGTGCTTGAGATCATTCATAAGGAGGGAAAGCTTGTTTCACAAAATGACAATATTTGTGTTTGGATTATCCAGCTGTTTTGGATAGCAAGGATAATGTTTTTAGTGTTGCTTTGTAATGTAATAGTAGGTATCATATTTCAAGAAAATTTTAATGTTTTTACACTCTTGCAATTACTTCTAGCGAAAATGAGAACTTGGAGGCTGTAATTCAGCCATTGGTCTCAATATGTGAATGTCTTTTGCTGTTTTGAATTAAGGCTGCAAACATTCGATTTGGACTTCCATAGCTCAGGGCATCTATCTGCCTTAAATCCAGGATGTCGAGTATAGCATACTTGTGTTTCAGGATATGCCTTATCGGCCTGTCTAAGACTTACCTTTTGCCTACCGCTGTTGTCTGCTTAAGGATAAGGTCAAAAAAGCATCTGAAAGGAGAAAAAAAATCTGCTTAGGCAGAGATAAACTTCTTAATGCCACAAGTCATTCTGAATCAATGGTAGAACTGGGATTTTTGTGCTTATGTATCTCTATGAAGTCTGACCTTTTAATACTGGAAAACTGATATGCGTATTCTAGGATGTAGCAACTGAGGATGCCTCACACTTGTGTTGGAAGACTCACTGTTGACTCCTGTCCTATCCAGGAGTTCAACCTTTTTAGTAGTTTGTTTAGCGTCTAGATTTGTTTAAGCACTTCTATTCTGAAATAAAAACTAGCAAATAAAACATCTGACTACCTGTTTTTATAAATGCAAAATAACTGTATGGCATGCATGCTTTATGGAATTATTTTTAATAAACTCTTACCTATTCTTTATGAATAACTAACAAGATTACAAATCTGGCGCTTGTGGAAAACTAGCCTCACAAGTGTTAATTCTTTTGATAGGAATCTAGTCTCACTCTCCCGAATCTAAAACACATCCAGTTGTGCAGCAGCACTACTGAGGCAGTAAGAGCCAACAAAAATGTGGCAAAAACGTGACAGTTGCCTCAAAAGCACACAGACACACGCACTGGGTTTGATTCGACTGGGAAGCCAAGTGTTGGGGAGGGAATGCAAAGTAATTGATCAAAGTCATCAGTTGTATCTTCTGCAAAATATTTAAGGGAAGTAAGGAGATCAAAACTGCCTTAAGATGCATTTTCAAAACAATCTCTTAAGAATAAAAAGGAAGTGTTTCCTGTGTGTGTTCTTAAGAACCCTTACATCTTAAATGTAGGCTTTCTGTTTGTGAGACTAGCAAACTTCAAAGATGTCCAAAGCCTGTCAAAGGAAAAAGACTCACAAAAATTCCTGCCACATCTCAAAACATGTAGTAATGTTCTACTTTAATCACATTGGCATCAATATTAATGTATAAAGTCATGCTTATGTTGAAAGAGATCCTTACCCATGTAAGGTTGTGTCTGAGGAAATGGATGCTTAATCTCATTAGGGTAGGGGAGCAGAGTATCTTTTTGGTAGTCAAGTGGCTCTGCAGCTTATACCTTAACTTCCCAAAGTTGTACATCACCACAGATGTTTTTCAGCCCAAGCTTATTTTGGCATAAGCTACAAGCAAACTTAAAACAGCAACCATGTTTAATTTCAGCTTGGCTGAAAATGGAAACAATACTAAATAGAAAAGGACAAAACAGGAAGTTTTTTTTTTTTGTTTGTTTGAACTCCTCGTGTTTGACTAATCATTATTTTAAGACTGGAGCAAAAGTAGGGACAGAACGTGCTTTGGAAGCTGGCAACTCCTGCTGCTCTCAGACCTAAGTAGATTTCTTATGAGAGTTATCAGTTTACAACTGAGTCATCTAAAGAAAACGCAAGTGCAAAAAATACAGCCTTTGAGAGGAAGAATTAAAATTACCAGAAAGTCTTATTTTAGAAACAAACCAAAAACCTCTGCTAAATCTTGACTAGCACAAGAGTCATTTTGGAGAGAGTTGTTTCTCCAATCAAAGCTTAAACCCAAGCTTTTAAGTCCAAAACTATCCCTTTAATCTGCAGTCAGAAATGAAGTCTTTGCAGCATGTTCATGTGCTGTAGAAGAGTTCTTGGCTCAGAGCTACGGTGTTCTTTCAGAGTTAGACCTGCAGTACTTCATCAGCCTCTGAATACATAAACTCTGATGCAGCCAAATGGAACTGTGGAAGCAAGGCAACAAACTTCACATGCAAGAGGAAGTGGCATGATCTCTTACCAGGGAAGAGTGGAAGGGATAAAGGTCTCTGTCCCTTCCATGTGGATCGTTCAGAAACAGTTCATCCAGGAAGTCTTAAAGAGTGAATTTTGATAATACCCTTGTACCTTATAAGACGGGATCTGACTGCTTTTAGAAGCTCTAGCTCTTACCTTGAATAAAAAATCTGTATTTTGATTCCTGTACACATTGCCATGATCTGGTTGAGGCTGATCCTGCTGAAGTCTGAGTTTCTTCTGTGTGGAAGATAGCTGGGATGCTGCCCCTAGCAGGACTTCCGCTGTGTCTTTTTAAACTTTCTGATTGTGTTTTGTCTTTTTATTCACAAGCAGAATTTTATTATTTGCATAAATCAAGTAGAGGGAGACATAACTCTGTACTCAAGAGAATGAAATGTAGGCTTTCCAACTTAGCCCTGATAAATTCCTTCTCTTGAACTTCTGAGGTGAACTTTGGTAGCTGACTGACAATGAATTCTTCTGTTCATCTTGGGAATGGCTGAAGTAGTCTTGTGACCATGAAGTTGGTGTATCTTCTATGGGCTTTGAGTTGGGAGGTAACTGAAGGTGACCCGGACTGCCAATTGGTTTGTATGTGATTGGTTTGTGTTGGGGGGTTTGTTTGTGTGTTTGGGGATCTTTCAGCCATTGCTTAAAGAAAAAAAGAACAAAAAACAACGAAAAAGACTTCAGTGGTGATGTTTCCTCTATATGAGTATTAAAGAACAAAATGGCTTGTTGGCCCCCTCAGTTTCTCCTTTGAATTTGAAGTACCCTTGGTAATGTGTGGTAGTCTAATGCTGTAGTTACAGACTACAAATTGGTCAGTTGACCAGACTTTTATGATAAAGATTAATGTTTTGTTGTGATTCAATAAATAACACTTTATTATCATCAGTGAGCTCAGTTTACCCCGATTAATTGTTCACATTTTATTTTGCATTTCAGTATTTGCATTAGCAGTAGTTTAAGTCACTGGTGAGTGGTATCTAACTATTCTTTCTATAGAGCTTTAAAACTGGGTAAATGGTCGACCTGCAGCACTGAGAGATGCTTGCTGTGTGCTGGTAGACCTGAGCAGGAAACAATCCTAAAACAACGCATGACTTCTTTGGGGGGAAGAGACAGGGGACAGGTCTCAGTCTTCTCTACCCTAGGGTGAGCCCACACTTTGGTCATGCTTCAAGAAGGAAAAAGCTTGCAAGAGCTATTTTACTCTGGCAAATAAGGAGTTATGACATGAGGTCTTACATGTGTTAAGGTGGCTAGTGTTTGTTGAGTTCTTTGTGGCTGATGGGAGTGGGGAATCATCAGGGAGATTTTGTGTGTGCAACCACTTAGAAAGGCGTGTGTGTAAACAAAACCAGGTAAGAACTCAGAAAGCTTTGTGTAAAATACACATGTGCTTTAGGGCTTTAGCTGTCGAGTGATATGTTTGTGAAACTGTCTGCCTCTGCTAGTACAAAGCAAAAAAAAAAAAAAAAAAAAACAGAGAGAGAGAGAGAGAGAGAGTTCCCAATGCAGGCTGTCACACTTGCAGTTTTCTGATGTGCCATAAGACTATGTATTAAGTACTCATTTCTTTGATAGGTTGAGTACTATATTCGAGCATACTTGCAGAAAAACATACTAATACTAAAATTACCCCTGTTCTTGCTCGTTTTGGAGTTGTGCGTGGGGGTTTTGTTGAGTTGTTGTTGAGTTTTGTTTCTGTGTGTGTGTTTTTTTTTCTTTTTTAAGAAAAGCTCTAGGAGTAAAGACAGAAATTAAGCCTCTCTTATGGAGAACTTGCTTTACTGAATCTCGAAACATGTTTAATAGTATGAGAACTCAAAAGTACAGAATTAAAACTTCCTTCTGATGTGTGTAGCAACTGGTTTCAGGTTTCACTTCAGTAGCTGCTTAAGCAGCAACTTAGTCCTACTCTAGGTAGTGGAAAATGTAAAAGTACTTTGTTGTAGAAGCAGAGCCTATAGTGTTAGTGCTGTAATAGCATGCTTCTGAGTCAGCTAACAAGTCACGTAAAACTGTTTCTTTTTTAAATAGCTATGCCTTGAGGAGGTTATTCCAAGTCTTTCAATTTCTTCCATGGTAAAATGAAAATACAGGTTCTGTTCAAGACACTAAAACAGACTCTGCTCTTCTCAAAACTTTATAGTTCTCTTTCCACATTAAATGTAGAAGAATAACAGATTTACTCCCCACTAGTTTAAACTGGTCATCACAAAGAACTGGCTTATGCAGGGAGAAGCTAGCACTAGGGAAAGAATAAACTGTATTGTGCTAACAGCAACATTGCAATTACGTGAGCTTGTCTGTTAGAATGGTGTATGTATCGCAGACTGTGCACACGGAGGTTGTGATTTGCACTGTGAGCCTTAGATTTTTCTTGTGGGGACTTCTTTTTTTGATAGAAAGATCACAGAGCAAGGGAACGAATCCTCCTTTTCAATTCTCATCGTTTCCTGTGGGTAGCTTGCCGTAATGTAGCATGTTACAATGCACAACTTTGTCCAATAAGTTGTCTTTCAGGCCAGTGTGTCCCGCTAGAGTAGCTGAGTCTGGAAACTAACAGTTTGATATGAAGAGAAGCATGTGAAACAAATGGTGAGTTTGATTGGAACTTTTTTTTTCTCTCCAGAAAACGGAATTTAATTTCTCAATGTCAGAAGATAGCCACATAAAACTGGCAGTTTCAATGGAGCAGCATTTTTCTAATTGCCTGGTTAAATGTTAATTTTCAGCTAGGTATTAGACTAGCCCTTATCTTGCTACTGAACATTTGCATTCTCTGTCTGTGCTTGGTGGCGAATGTCCCATACGCAGTGACGTTTCAGGGAGTATGGAATTTCTGCGCCAGTCGGACAGAGACGTTCATTTTGAAAACCAAAACCCTGCTTCTGAGCCGTGAGAGGTCTCGGTAAGACAGTGTGGTAGGCTGCCTTTCTGCAGTCAGCTTAGTGCAGAGCAAAGTGGTTTGCCGAGTACTGAAACTCTGGTGGAGTCTGGCTTCAGATCCTCTGGTGGCTGCTATGTGAAAGAGGTGGTTCTTCCTTCCTACACAACTTGAAAGCCTGCATATTTGGACATTCTTATTCATGACACTGAAGTTGTATGTGCTTGAAAGTAAAATTAACTGAATCACATGATGGTCTTGTGAGATGTTTTTCTCTCTTAATTCAGAAGAACCAAGAACTTAAGGTATGCTGTGTTTTAATTCACTATTCTAATGTTAAAAGAACCTGCACATTGAGGTATCTGTATTTGTTCCTTGTTTGTTATGTGTTGGTTTTAGATGGTTTACTTGAAGCTGCAATAGCATGTTACTGAGATGTTCATTTATTAGCTGAGCATCAGTGGCGTGATTATTTCCTACCCTACAAAAGTGCCACTGTTGTTGAGCCTTAATTTAAATTAAAAGCATTGAGCACTGCACAAAGCAAGTATTTTGTGTGTTGCACTGAGATGTCTTCAGGAGGCACAGAAAAGAGCCTTGGATACAGGCTGTGTAGATACACTTCAAGGCTTATGGCTTAAAAAAAAAAAAAAAAAAGGAGGAGGTGAGGGGAAGGTCTTCTGGTCCACTTTACTAATCTCCTACCTACAACAAGAAAACTGAGGCTGCAGAGAGGAATGGAACTTGTGTTTGTGACATTCAGAGAAGCTATTTGATGTTTTGGAATAGACATATGAACTTTGAATATATTTTTTTTTCTTGCTAGTATTATGCAGTGAAGGAGTTACCTTTTAAATCATGCTCTTGTGAGCATAGGAGCGTGGAAAGACAGTTGAAGTGTCTGCGTGTAGCCTATTGCTTTCCTTTAAAGGAAGAAAAGAGGAGAGGAGGAACAGAGCTGTAGCCTGAATGCTGAAATAAATGGATTCTACTCTTTGAATTAACATTTTGGTGTTTAAAAGCCTGAAGGGCTCTAACATTTACAGAAAACTGTTGTAGGTAGACTGTGCTGAGTTAAACTATGAGTAAAGTCAGTTACCTCAACTTCAGTACCAAAACTCTGGTTGGAGAAGTATTAAAAAAAAATGCTGCACTGATCTAGATACTGAAGTCTTGGTGGTTGTGTGTCAGTGTATCTGTTATAATTGTGTCTGTAGCTGTAAGGTTAATGACTGAATGATTGCTTATTTCTGTGAGACAAAGCTAGCTAGTTCCCACCAGATTTACAGCAGTGCAAGTCTGATGTTTCCCTACCATAGCATTACGTTTAGAGGTGAAAACAAGGCTGACCTCAACTGTCACCGTCTCAACAGTGCAAACGCATCAAGTTAACCCTCTTGACGTAGTGCAATTGCTCTTGTACAAGGAGCTCCCGACAAGGGTCGGGCGCAGAGCCCACGCGGACGAACCCCGTGAGACCCCAGCTGGCTTCGCACGGGGCTCGCTGAGGCAGTCTGCGCTGCCGCCTCTGCCAGCTCTGCCGAGAGCTCGCAGAGCCGACGGTGGCACTGGCACTGCGGGCATCAGCTGCAGGGATAAAAAAAGAGATGACACTTATTCCAAAGCTAGAGGATGAGGAACTAAACCCGGTAAGATGTGAATTACCATCTGGCCTTTCTGCAGCTCAGGCACAACTGCGAAAAGTGTGGAAGCCACTGCTATAGCGCAAGGTGTGCCTTACGCGGACTATCAATACAACATCTCCTCTGTATTTCTCTGAATATGCCTAGGCTGGATTTCCGGAGCTGTGCGTACAGTGACATCTGCAGCATTTTGGTGTGGTGTTTCATACCTTATTTTTAATTAAGTATTTGTACCACTGTGTGTAAAACACAGTGAGGCATTCAGGTAATGAAACTTCACAAAACTAGGTGATATTTCACTGAAATGTTTTGGTCTGTCTGCCTCATTCTAGTAGATCAAAATGTGTATGCATCTGAAAGCTCATTTTTTGCGGGGTTCTTTTTGTCTGCAGTCATGTTTCTGGTTTATACGTTGGTCCTAAAGATTTTTGTGTGAAAATGTATTTTTAAAACTAGTCTGGAGGTTCTTTTTACACTCTTACAGTTGTTTCTGTGTTGAGACAATGAAGAAAGACAAGATGGGGAAGAAGAAGCTTTGATGAGAAAGGGGATGAAGCTGAGTGTAAACTCCAGAAATACTGATAGAGTAGCAAGGGGCATGGAATGATTCATCTCAGAACTTAAGTATTGGCCATGTCTTGTGAATCAGAATAAAGAGCAATCTACTTTTTATGTTTTGGTAAAACCTGTATATTGGTTAGTCAGTGATGTTCAAGAAAACTTCTACTTTGCTAATACTTCCGATATGTCTGGATAGAAATCTCTCTCATTATGATTGGAAGAATGGTGACTACATCCCGTAGTTTGGAGGGTTGGGGTGGGGGATCTGCCTCTGCAGTCAAATTACTGCAGGAAAATTTTGAGAGATGTATTAATAAGAAGACAAAACTAATGATACCACTTACTTAAAGCTGTTTTACAGAAAAGTTAGTGTATTTAGTATGTTTATTTCAAGCAAGATTATTTCTCCAGTGATGCCTATATTTAAGTAAATTACATGAAGATGGTACTAGTTTTATTTGTGCAAGTATCAGGCTTTTTTACATGTAAAATCAGATAATGGTGGTATAATCATCTTTTTTTTGTTCTCATGTCAACACCACTGAATTGTTTTGATTGTTAAGGATGCAGTTGTTGTTGTTAGAGAGAGTATTTCCAGACCACTGCCTTTTGAGAGGTGCCCATGTGAACTCTAATCCTGCAATGAGTTTTGGGCTGCAGGACTTCTGGGCACTTCTGCGTTTGCTGAATGTATAGGCCATTCTGCAGGTTGATGAGTGCTGTTGGCAGAGATTTTGTACGGGACTTTCATCTCCTGCCCCCAAGTATTGAATTAAGGCTGCATTAAAACAAGATCATTCAGATACAAATGAACGTTTTTAAGCTGAAAGCAGCAAACTTCAGTCTGAGTGTGTTTTCTTTTATTCCTAGCTTTTGTTTCCTTATGTAAGAGATGAAAAGCTTTTTTCCTGCCTACTGGTAGTGTAAGTGCTTCACTAATAAGTGTTTGGCAGCTAGGAAATCTGCAAGTACATAGAAAAATGAACCTTACTGTTAGCCTGGCTGTTTATTTTGGAATGGGAAAACAAATGGGAAATTTGTTTTCATTCCACCTTCTGCAATTATAAATAACTCCACATAATTTCTACAGACTTTTTTTTGATCTCAAATTTGTATTTATGTTACCTGTTTATTTGCACTGCCATGCTTGGTGGATGCAGGAAAAAAAAAATCTTGATTTTGTTAGATATACTTCAATTTTCCTTTCTGTTTGCTGTTAGATAGTATTGAAGCTTAAAGTTTTAATATTTAACATCACTCCTAATTACTTACCAAAACAGAACAGAGGATAAAGGCATCTAATTCTTCTGGTTTTAGTCTAAAATTGCAAATACCATATTAATAACTCATTTTGTTTTGCTGCTTAATAATAATGAAAAGTACCACTTCAGTTTGAGTCCTTCTCCTTCCTCTCTCAAGTGTGTGAAATACAAATGTTAATTCTATAAATAGGCAATTCTTTAAATGATGTGTTGCACAGAAAGATCTCTGCTGGAACTCCTCAATACTTGTTCTTTTGCGAAGGGGCACATCTGACTTCTATGAAGCATTGTAGTAATTGGCTTTGTTGGAACATTCAAAGTGAACTTTAAACAAAAGTGGCAATAACTTGTCTAGATTTTGTTCATTTTGTTCAAGAACTGTTTAAGAACTGTTAGACAGTAGCTGACTTAGTGATTTTATTGCTTTCAGTTAGCAACCCAATTTTATTCTCTTTAATTATCATTTAATTGGATTGCTACTCTATACTCAGCCTGGTAGCAAAATCAGCTGATTTAGTATTAGGCACAAATAAGAGGGTGAAAATTTCTTCCACCGGTCTTTCTCCAGAGGATATGCTACTGCCAGAATAGAAACTTCTCTAGAAGTGGCAAATTTGCTTTGACATTTCCTTTCTAGCCTCTAAATTCCCACTCCCTCAGTTGTGCCCAATTCTGAATCTACTATTTCAGTGGTTGTTATAACTGAGAGAGCTGAAGCCTCCATAGGGAAATAGAAGCTATTATTAGATCTAGAACTATTACATTAGAACTTTTTTTGAGAGACAGTTGCCTTATAAATGTGGTTGCTTATGTTAACAGTACTTGAAGTAAAGGTATGATGTAGAAGGTGACCAGAAAATGACATAAGAACAATTTGTAACTTAGATTCAGAAAAGCAACGTTGGTATGTGTATAACTTGCTTAGGAAAGTAAGTTGTCCATGTAGCTGTTCCAAGAGATTAATTGATATGTCCTTGCTGGTTCTTCGTGGAGGGGGAATTAAAGTTGTAAACTGACCTTTGAGAATACACTAGAGGACAAGGCAATAGTTGGGGATGCTGAACAGGAACAAGAAGGGCGAGAGGAAAGGGGAGGAAGAGAGTAAGTCATTTGGTGACTGGAAGTTAATGGCAGGTGACAGCCTTGCTGTGTTGGGAGAATAGGTCTTCAGGAGTCAGTCAAAAAAAGGAGTCAGTCATTCAGGAGTCAGTCAAAAATTCTCTCCATTCTCCTAGGAGACAGAGGAGGCAGGAAAGCACAGGCAAAAAAGGAGGAGGAAATAGGAAGGACATGTTGCTCTCCTGTTGCTAATCTTGAACTCA
The DNA here is from genome assembly GCF_028389875.1 of Rhea pennata. Lineage (NCBI taxonomy): Eukaryota > Metazoa > Chordata > Aves > Rheiformes > Rheidae > Rhea > Rhea pennata. The sequence continues at coordinate 115,109,103 of NC_084664.1, read as the reverse complement.
AGATGCAGTTAACATCATCCTCTCTTGTGCTGATTGCATGTGTGGGCTTAAAAAAGCTTCTACCATTTGGGTGGCTGGTTTACTGTTCAGTTTCTGGCTCCTCTGTAAACTGTTTTGGGAATGGGGAGGGAAAGCTGTTTATATCAAAGATAAATCAGTCAGTAGAGGAATCTCTTCCTTAACCTCCTTCTCTAATCCTCAGGGATGCATGTTTTCAGCTCATAGTTCAGTTGTAGTTATTTGTAGCTGGCATTCACATTTGCTCTGTAATTCGATTCAGCTGATGCTTCTTGGCCCAAATTAGAGCTGACTAATAGAGGTAGCCTTGTATGAGTAGAAACTGATCACTATAAGGTCATCCAAGTAAAGAGTTGTAAGTATTTTTGCTCAGATTTAGGGTGCAGTTATCTGACTGGCTTGTATTCACTCGTGGAATTTTGATTTATTCTATTAAATTTTATTTGGCGGATTTCTCAGTTACTGAAAAAATGTTGAGATACAACCATTGTGGTCACAGAAATTGTAATATTCTCATTAATCCACATGACTTCAACTTCAGCCATTTGCCTTTGAACCAGTTTACTTATTCATTACAGTCTATTTTCTGAATAGCTTTGAGCTACACATGCCTGAAAGAGATGAGATTTTATTCATACATGTATCTACTTATAGGTGAGGAATTTGAAACTGGAGCATGAGCAGGAGAAAAACAAGATCTTGTCAGAAGCATTAGAGACGCTAGCCACTGAACACCATGAACTAGAGCAGTCTCTAGTGAAGGGATCTCCACCTTTAAGCATCATCAGTGAAGAGCAGTTCTATGATGCTGTTTCAGGTAAGTAATGATGTCCAGAATACGAGGAAATAGCAAGCATGTGTTTGATCAAGTTGGGGGGCTGAGGCAATGGTCTTGCTCTAAGTGAAATCTCTTTCCAACATGGAGCTAACTGTAGGAAAATACTGTGCTGTGTGAGTGGGCCTCTAAAATTATGCCTGAGTGTAAACTTTCCTCAATTCACCTGTAGAACTGTGTTGTTTTACCTTAGCAGGACAGGAAGTTACAGGCATGAAAGGTGCAGTTGCCTGGATGTCTATGCCCTTTTTTTAAATAGCAAAATTTACAAGTCCTATTTCAAGAGATGTAAATATAGCTAGAAGTCTTCTGAATTACTTTATCCATGGAGGTATATGGGGTTTTTTTTTGTTTTGTTTTGTTCTTAAGATCAGTTCATAACAAACTGATTATGAGGGATAAAAGGCTTGTTTTATTTCACCTCTGTCTATCTTAAGTGTCACAAATGGAAGAAAAGAATCACAATTTCTTATGCATCCTCAAAGTACCTTTTTATGGTCTGCTCTTCAGTTCAGTGCCTTTCATATTTTCATGTGCAAAACATGCAAATAGAGATTTTTGGAAAGCACTGAACTGCGTAGGATGATTACAACATGCATTGACATAGATAGGATGTACATAGTGCAGCTCAGTAACAGCTCTAATTGGGTGATCTGGCAATGCACAGCTGACTAAAACTACAAAAACTGCTAGAACTAACAGGATCTAGAAAAGCTCGAGTATAAACTTAGTTTAACTGAAGCAGATAATTAGATTGTGATGGCATAATAATGAGCAGGTATGAATGGGGTTATTTGTTCTGAAAACTTAACTGTCTGATGCTTTTGACTGATGAGAAAACCAGTGTTTCCCATCTTTAAGTGTACTGCAGTGCATAACTTAACTAAGCATTGGATAAAAACAGGCAAAGTAGAGTCTATGTCGAGATGCTCAAGTGTATAGCAGAGGAACACAGTAAATCAACAATAGAGTTTGTTTCTTGACACAGTAACAAATGTAGGAAATCTTCAACCAGGAGAAGAGATTAAGGAATACTAGAAACAGGTTCTTCAACCAGAACCAAAGGAACAGCTCTACTTAAAGGCCTTCAGCTCTTTCACTTGCTGCAGCAAAGCAGAAAACAGTTGTTTATATGGTGCTACTGGAATGTAGTCTCTCCAGCCAGGCTTACTCCATTTGTATATACAAGAGAATACTCTCTTAGCTCTAAAGAACTATTAGTCTATATATCTCCTAACTGACCCAGTATCTAAAACTTCATCTTGAATGAAAGTGTCTAAAACTACCTTTCTGGTTGGGAGAGGAGGTATTTTTGCTGCTTGAAGCTGCATATAAATCGTAACAAGCAGATTTGTGTAACTGCAAAACTTATTCAGTATATATATATCTCAGTTCTCCATTTGAGAAAAGTTACTTGAAATAATTCATCTTGTTTACAATTTAAATTTTTTTTTTAGGGCGGACTCACTTTCTTAACTCTGTCAGCTTCATCAGACTTGTATTAAATGCAGTAGTTTTGCAGTGATTTTGGGTCCTCTCCGTCTCTGAAGGCACATGTCTAGGGGAAGGGCATTCAGTTGCTGGCTAGAGAAAGGGAAATGTGGCTTGGCTTTCTGACCCCTGGTTGCATGTTATGACTTTCAGTGTAAACATGAAAAGAACTAGTTTTTTGTCATGTTCATTTTTAGCTAATCACTAGGATCTTGATAATATAATTCTAACCCTCTTGTTTTTCTGGCATGTTGACAGTCTTTGGATTCTTGACTAGAAGGACGGTATGACAAGAATGTAGTGAGAGCAGAGAGATCAGGAGATGCGACACTAAGTTTGGGGATGCGGGGCTCCCATCTTGGGCTAAGGAGACAGGATGCGACCATAAATATCTTCATAACTGAAAGCAGTGACTAGACCCAATTGTCAGAAGCCAAAAGCTTATAATTCCAGACCAGGACTTTCAGTGCCTTAAAAGATCTGGCTAAAAAAATTCAGTGATACTAATTAATAGATAGATTCATGAATCATTTTATTAGTCTATATGGGGAATTGAGTGAACACTTATCAATATATGAGTGCTTTCTGATTGTTAGGATAACTTTTAATCCTTGCAATGGGAGGTTAGTAGACACTGAGCTTGACAGCAAGAATTACAGGAAATGGGAGTAACTTTATATTACAAAAGGATACTATCCAGTTTTAAAAACAGCAAATATGAGTGTCTTACTAATCTGAACTCTTGACAGTAACAGGTTAGTAAACAGTGTTTCTGGGTGTGCTGATCCTCTCATCCTAGGAGTGATAGAAACATGTAGTAAAACTCAACAGTATGTGGAGCTGTGGAGCTCTTGTTGGAGGATGACATGCCAACAGATGTGAGGAAGAAAGAAGTACTATACAAGCTGCAAAATTTGTTGAGACTGACATCTTTTAGAGAGATAGATGACTTATTACCAGCTTTGATTAAGCATACAGACCTCAGGAAACAGGCTGAATACAAATCCAGAGTCTATCCACAATGCTGAAGACAGCTAAGCAGATCAAGAACTTAGAGGTGAAGATACTTGACTTTGACTTGCAGGTAGAAGGTCTTACTGAAACAAAGTTTCTTTTGTGTTGGAGGGCACTGGTGGTCTTGCATGGATGTGATCTTACTGTAAATGCAATTATTTAGCTACGGGCATATTTAGGTTATAGTAAACCTAATCTGTTGTACCACAGATTCAACTGTTATGTATTAGTAATGGATCTGATGTTTCTAACTAATGCTCTTAAATGGTACCAGAAGCAGTGTGCCAGTTCTGTTGCTTTTGTTCACTTTCTAGTTTGTCTGCAATTATCTGCTCACTTAAAAAAAAGTGCAAAGTAGTGTGAGAACTTACTGTTCTTTCCTTCCATATTTGGGGTTTATCAAATAGCATTTTTGAATTTATGACCTGGATGAGGGGACAGAGTGCCTCCTCAGCAAGTTTGCTGATGATACCAAGCTGGGAGGAGTGGCTGACACACCTGAGGGCTGTGCTGCCATTCAGAGAGACCTGGACAGGCTGGAGAGCTGGGCAGAGAGGAACCTCGTGAGGTTCAACAAGGGCAAGTGCAGAGTCCTGCACCTAGGGAAAAATAACCCTAGGCACCAGTACAACCTGGGGGCTGACCTTCTGGAGAACAGTTCTGCAGAGAATTGTTAGAGAAATACTGTGAGAAAAACCTTGCAAATAGTTAACAAGACTCAAAGACAAGGGGGAGAGAAAAACAGTACTGCAAAGGATAACCAGCTCCGGCTAAATAACCTTGATGAAACCACAGCGCTTTGAAGATTGCGAGGGGTAGGTAAGACAAAAACAGCAGAATAACCCAGAAGTGACCGTAGGTTCATTAAGGCTTATTAACATATTAAACTTCACACCCCTAAATGAATAATGAGATGGAAATGACATGATAATGATGTTACCACCTCTTCTTCGCTTCCTATGCTAATTAACAAGAATGTGAAAGCGCAAGCACAGAGCGATTACCTGAGGTAATGAAATTGTAACCAATAGAAAGAGTTGTATAAAATACTCCCTGAAAAGTGTGTATAAATCAAGAATGAGAGGGGGAGAAGGTGTGCTAGCTTTGTGGATTTGCCACCTAGCACCCATCTCTGCGCAGAAATGAAATAAACAAATATCTCGACCCTGTGTGTCTATTGGTTGCTTGCACACCGGGTAACAGAACCCAGATTTGGGGACAACAGAAGGACCTGGGAGTGCTGGTGGACAGCTAGCTGACCATGAGCCAGCAATGTGCCCTTGTGGCCAAGAAGGCCAATGGTATCCTGGGGTGCACGGGGAGAGTGTTGCCAGCAGGTCAGGGGAGGTGATCCTCCACCTCTACTCAGCCCTGATGAGGCCACATCTCGAGGACTGTGTCCAGTTCTGGGCTCCCCAGTACAAGAGAGACATGGAGCTACTGGAGAGAGTCCAGCATAGGGCTACGAAGATGATCAGAGGGCTGGAGCATCTGCCCTATGAGGAATGGCTGCGAGAGCTGAGCCTCCTCAGCCTGGGGAAGAGAAGCCTGAGGGGGGATCTTATCAATGTGTACAAGTACCTGAAGGGAGGGTGTCAAGGGGACGGGGACAAACTCTTTTCAGGTGTCCCATGTGACAGGACAAGAGGCAATGGGCAGAAATTGAAGCACAGACAGTTCTGCCTGACCGTGAGGGGGAATTTCTTCCCTGTGAGAGTGACAGAGCACTGGACCAGGTTGCCCAGAGAGGCTGTGGAGTCTCCTTCTCTGGAGATCTTCAAGGGCTGCCTGGATGCAACCCTGCCTAACATGCTTTAGGTGACCCTGCTTGAGCAGGGAGGTTGGACTAGATGATCTTCAGAGGTCCCTTCCAACCTTACAGACAATGTCTGTAAGAATTTCTCTGACTGAGGACTTCTTGCCTTGAGTACAGTTTAAAGAGTGAATTCAAGTAGGTCAGAAGGAGAGCGGGAGGAAAACACCTGGTCAGAGTTGAATCCCAGTCCGGTCAGTGGTTCAACACTGTCTTTCTCAAGTGTATTGATTACTTAGACACGTTGGCCAAACTTTTGTTCCTGGAAACCAAGACTTGTTGGTTGTTACAATAGGAGATGACTTTGCTTTGAGAACAAGTGGTTAAGTGACCAGTGCTTCTGCCATTTCCTTTTGCTCTTCCACTTCTGCAAAATGTAGTTGGCATTTTTACTGTTACACTGATACTTGTGGTTTCATGAGCTGGAGGGCTTCCTAGTCAGCTTTCTCTTGTCTCAAGGATCACTTAAAAATTCTGGCTTATGAACAGCAGCTCGTCTTCCTTCCCTTCTCTCTTTTCTCCCACACCTTCTTCAGTTCACTAGGAAAATCTCATTTTCTCCTAGTTATCTGTTTGACAGCTGCTCTGTAACAACTTGTGAATATAGATCTTTTTATACAGTGACGGAGGAGTATGTAAATCTTAATTCAGAAGGAGTTATTTGCAAGTACATTAAGAAAAGTTCAGTCAGAGTTGCCTGTTGATCCAAGCTCACAAGACAGTTCTAGGCCTATTCTTGTTGACACCTGAACAAGAACTCTGAGGCCTTGTTAGGCTCAGTGGGTCAGAGGAGATACCTGCCTGTAAAGGTTTAGGGACCGGAGATTCAGAGACCTTTGGCAGACTGGGCTGTTACAGGCGTACTTTCTCAATGAGAGCTGTTTCTCAGGGAAATGTGAGAGGTATCTCTAGAGAGCAATACTTAGGTGACTGATGTCTGGTTTTTATTCTTCGTCTGTTCTTCTTTGTATAGTATGTTCTTGTTATATTAAGTAACCCACATGTTCTCTGGAAAAGACTGTCTGGTCACCATCTCCAGCTCCGAAAAGAAGGTTTGCAGGCGATGAGCTCGGTCACTTCGGCGTAGTTGTCTTTCAGTGCTGTGACCTGAGGCCAGGAGTAGGAGAACTGAGTGTGCCTGTCACGTGTGCAGTGTTTAAAATCCCTCCCTATGCTGAGAAGCACGTTAGAGAGCGGTCAGAGATTCTGACAAAACTTAACCTATTCTTTCCTTTCTAGATGTGGGGCAGCAACTCAAGTTGAGGAAGTCATTGTGGGAAACCTTGTAGTGACTCTTAGCAGAAAACAGGACGGTGCGTGACTGTACTGAAAGTGAAAGGAGCCCTACTACCGTTGCTCCGCTGTGTTTCGGAGTTTGTTTCACAGTTCTCCTGTCCTCGTAATCGTTGGCAGAGTCGAGCAGCTCTTTCAATAGAGAGATGCAGTTCTTACTTTGAAGGGGTTTATAGCTTGTCATGTGTTGGCTGCACAATGGGATCGGGAAGCTGAGGCCCAAGCTGTGTTATGTTGCTAGAGCATCTCTTCCTTTGTGGTATTTGGATGTGTTAATAGTGTTTTTCTCTCTATCTGGGCTTAGGCTCTCTGGAGAAATCGGTACTTGCGGAGAGATTGGTTACATAAAATAAAAAAATCTTTCCGCTTTTACCCTACTTGTTATATACAGTACCTGCCAAACTAATGCTTGGTATGTTATATCATAACTTGGCATGTAAATAGACTGACAAATTTGGGGAAATGTGTGAGAAGATTCTCTGGAGTGCCAGTCCGCTCTTTTAACTTACCCTCAGCACCAGCTGGCAGTTCTTCTCATTCCCTAGCAACTGACTTAATTTCAGCACTGTCTTTACATAGATGGGGATAGGTGTTTTTAATGAAAGCCATGATCTGCTTTATGTTCCTAAGTGTCTCTCTCCAGAGGGAATGCAGACCTCATGGCACAGCCCATCTGTTAATCAGGATTTTTTCCTGTTCTTGATGCTAATGTGGTCTGGATCTAGCAGAAAGTCCTCTTGTCAGTGTCCCCTTCACCAAAGTATACTTAACGTGTTTTGGAGAAGCTACTAGCATCCCTTTTTAAGAGAAAAGAAGAAAGCACCTGGCAATAGGCAATTGTGACTTGAGATATTCTTATTATAGATACTCTGTGCGGACTACTCTCTCAACAGATTTTGATTGCTGATTTTAGAATTGGAATCAGAACTGGAAACAGAAGCCATAGAATTTGGCTTCTGGTAGAAGTTGGCTTTGCTTTTTCCTGAAGCAGGAACGCTTTGATTTAGCTGCTTACCATTCATTGCTGTATCTGGCCTTTGCTAAAGGGTTTCCCAAATGAGATGAAAACTGGTGAATCTTTTACTTGTCTTGTGCTGTTCGTTTGCTTCCTAATGCTTGCAGTTGATAAATCCTTTGACAGGCTTGTCAGATTTGAAAGAAGGAAACATGAAAAAAAACTAAAACCTTTTGCCAGGAAGCTTTTACCATCTAATATGGGGCAAGACTGTCTCTTCTCCAGAGCAGGTTAAGTGTTATCCAACCCATACACTATTTGGAAATGAGGTTGGCTTTATTTTGTGTTTAGCTTTAGACACAATGTGGATTGTACTATTAGCCTACCTTCTAGAGTACAAAGTTTACCTTACTGGCTGGTGATCTTATCGTTTAGACTTTGCTGGGACTTACATGGCTAGTGTAATCTATTGAGTACAATATCCTCTTGTTCACTGATATACATGCAGTAAGTTGGGAAGGAAGATTGCTGAAAAGTACCAGGTGTTTCAGGAATTCAGACCAAACCGAAATCTTACATAGAAGGAAGAATCAGAACTTGAATGTTAAGCTAAATGTTATTTAGCTGGGTAAGATACTGGCAACCGTTTGACTCTGGCACTAGTCTTAAGCAAGTTGTGGTAGCTTCGGTTTAATCAAAACATCAGGTTTTGATACTGTGTGATATTTAATCTACTGTATTATTGTCTAGCTTGCAATCTCTTTAGTCTATATCTCAATACAGAGCTGTGGCACTCTGTGGCAGTACGAGTTACTTACCAAATGGATGCTGTCACCAGGACACAGTAGCCTACTTAGGTTTCAGTTTTGTACGGAGGGAGAAGGTCTGTTAGTGACTGAAGTGTAGCATTGGCAGTAGATTCATTAACATGCACCAGCTCTTTTGCAGATTCAGAATCTGAAAAATCATTAAGTGGGTTTGAGACAACAACAGCGTACTCATTAGAGGACAGCATGGATTCAAAAGATACAATAACTTCAGGCAAGTCTGAAGAAAAAGTTTGTGGCGGTGGGGAATCACTGTCTAACGGCATCAAAAAACACAGGTAAGATGTTGCCAATTCTTAAGGTGTATAGTAAGTTGTAATTTTGTGTGAAAGACCACAACTTTTAAAAGGTAACTAAAAGCTTCTAAATAAATTTTGTTAGATATGATTGAAAAGTAGTTAATTGTCATATGGTTTTATAAAGAATATTTTTCTAAGGCTAACGTGTTCCTTTGCGTCTTGCTTTTTGATAATTAAATGTGAATAAGTAAAAATACAGTATAATGTTATGTAAAAACAAACAGTTGTTTTTGAATAGATCTTACTGAAATCTATGTGTATTTTAATTCCTTCATATATCTTTAATGATCTGTGCCTCCTATTGCCTCTTTAATTTCTAGTCATTTGATCCCTCTATCGGTATCAAGAATGAATGAAAAATATTTCTAGCGTGGCATCAGAAACTCAAATGTGAACAAAGGGAGTCTTATTCTAAAAGTCTCATCTATGTTTTATGGGCTTATTTTGTGTTGTCAAATGATCCATTTTTGTTTTGTTTCCATGTCTATAAAGAAGGACAATAGGTCTGGAGCTAATGAGATGTAATAGACACCACTGCTCTCAAGTTTCAGTGGAAGGGCAATATGACGTGTGCTACAGATTGGGCCAGACTTGAGCGTGTTTCTAAAAGACTAATTTGAAGATGATTTAGATGTGCAAAATGATGATGGGGATAACAGATATCTGTAAAAATAGGGAAATAAATTTTAATTTTACAGAAGCAAGCAAGAAATGCTTCAGTTAGTTGGTATCTTAAATGGTTAAACTGCAGTCACTATCAAAGTGTGTGGTAATGTCTGAGACTTGATGTCTCAAAGTTCAACTTCCGAATGTAGGTCCCTCCCATACTAGGCAAAGGCTAAGGCATATGAGGTCTTGGGTGGAGGAGCAGGGGGTGGTTTTAAAAGGCAGCGTAAAGCAGCTGACTAAGCATTCTGCTTTGCACACTTGTGCTTTTAACAAGGTGGTATTTATGGCCTTGGCTAAGTGCCTTTCCGGGTTAGAACAGGAAGTTTAAAGGAAGGAAAGCACTAGATGAAGGTGCATTCATTGCCTGGGAAACAAGGAGGAGAAGGGAAGCAATTCTTGAACCACAATGATAAAGATAATGCATGTTGTGACATACATTTTCTGAAAAGTTTAACACATTTGATTTTCTTTTTCATAAAAAGTAACCTGTCTAGTTTTCATAACCATGCACTAACTATGTTGTTAGAAGTGTGAAAAGCAGATGACCAGAGGAGCATTTAAGATCCACTGTTTTTGTAAGGGGGAATGAAAAATAGTAAGTGACTCTCAGTAAGTTGTCTCTCTTTAAGTTGCATGTGATTTTATAATAAAGAAGGAAATCACAGCAAAACTATTCCATAAAGTGACTGGCTAGTAATTTAAAGAAAGTTGGAAACAACTGTCTTACATATATAGGAACATATGGTTGTATTTCAGATGACTGAATGTCTAGAGCACTTTTTAGGTTAAGCTGTAATGCTGAGCTTTTACTGAGTGCCTTGGTTACACATTGGGATTTGTGTGCAAATATATTGACGCAAACTGTTTTTCTCCAGAGCTCAGCCAATTTAAATTCTACCTTTACAAGAACATTCTCAGGGGATGGGAGTTGCACAATGTTTCTAGCTCTGTCTCTGAGACTCTTGGTGGCAGTGGTATTCGTGTCCTGATGTGGGATTTGTTTGCTACATCTGATTACAGTGACTGCAACTGCGGGTCTGCAGCTGACTACAGAACTGCGGTACCTAACGGGAGCTGCTGGTGGCTCTAATTTGGGCCTGTTTTGGGGTAATTAGGGGGCATTTAGTCAAATATGCATCATCTGTGACACCCCCTTTGTCCTTTTCAGAGTAGAAACCTTGTACTCTGGGGTTTGTTATAATTTCTTGTCTATTTATTTAACTTCCTTTTGTTAGCTACATGGAAGCAAGTCACTTAACGCAGATCAGAGTACTGTCTGTTGCTTAAGATCTTGATAGCTTCATATACTTCCTCAGATGAATAGAGGATTTGCAACTGCATATGAGTTGCACATGTAAGTTCCTGATAGTGTTTACCAGCCAGTGTAAATAAGACTCTTTTTCCTGCCTTTCTCCAGAAAGTCCGAGCTGTCATTTGTCTCTCCTTTTTAAGTGGTTCGGTACAGATAGGTGAGTGTAGGGGCTTTGATTTTTGGTTGGAGCAGTAGGAATCAATCTGTTGGTTCCAAGGAAAGAAAAGTGGTGGGACGTAAGGTATGCACCTAGGTGAAGCTAGTGCCAGTGAAGAATATTAAATACGTTGGCAAGGTGCTGTTGGTGGTGGTTAAAACTTGGCTTTCATCAGACTAGTCACCTTTTAAACTTTCTAGGTGAGTCTCGATAGCTATGACATGAAAATACTAAGGAATAATTATCAGTTGTACTCCTCTGTCTAGTACTGGTTTATTAACCTCATTTGCCTCCTACTGATTGATCATAGGATGCTTGAAAGAATGTGGGTAACTTGATTTCCTGTAGTTTTAGGCTGATGTGAGAATGGACACCACAATATTGAAAATTGGATGGGGGGGATTCAAGAGATAAGAGAATGGTCCATAAAATAACTAGTCTAGAAGCATTCAAATTGTGGAAGTTTTCGTGTGGATTTTTTTGTTTGTTTGTTTGTAGTTGGTTGTGTATTTTTTTTTTTTTTTTTGAGAAAGAGAGGAGGGCTTTGAGTCTGAGCCAAACCTTACCAAAAAAACTGAAAAAGCACAAGAATGTTCTGTAATACTTGCCAACATTTAACATCCACTTTGTCACTGCTGCTTCCCTCTTTTATTGCTGGGTTTCTTTGTAGTCAGCTTTCCTTTCTCAGGGGCCTTTCAAAATGCAAATGTGCTTGTTTGAGATTTGGGGGGGTGGGAGGTTATTTGGTCAGGTACCCAAAAAGAGCAAGCTAAACATGCTGCTTCTACACTGTATATGATCCCTACATCTTCCCCACAAGATCACTGCAGTGGTTACCCTATTGTAGATATGCATTACAGATAGTGTATTTGCTTTTGAGTGAATGGTCTTAAACTTATCAGTTCTGCTGCAAAGAAATTCCAGCAGATGTTCTTGTCACTTAAAGCTAAAATTATCTTCCTGAGTTGCTTCTAAAATTGACATCTGGAAGGAAATTTTTACATTCACAAACCTTTCCATAATCACAGGGACTGTGTCAAGGTTAGTAGGCTTCAAGTCTTGGCTGTCTGTCATTTTCTGTGTGTCCTTACTTGTCCCCAGGATCCTTTTTGCTGGCTTTGAATTGTTTTGTTTCTTCAGTACGAGTGTGTAATATAGAGGAAAGAACTGACTTGCATTTCAGGTTTGGCTTATGCAGTCATGTGCAGGCCCTGTAGATGAATGGCTTACACAGAATGCCAGCTTTCATGTCATTAAAAGCATTGAATAGAGAGACAGGTTAACTTTAATGAAAATGTAAATTTTCATATTTAGGAAAAGTGATCCCTCTGTATGCATGGGAAAACTAGAGATATGTGAGAGCCTTTTCCATACAAAAGGGCTCATTTGAAAACAAATACCTGTTCTGCAAACTACCTTTGTTAAAGAGTACACAGGAAAAATAAGTAAACACTACGAAGAGAAAGGATGAGACTGAACACTTGGTGGACAGTGTCCTCTCCTGGACATTAGTGTCAGAGCATCCACAGAATGCTTAATATTATGCAGTCAGATCTGATTCACTCTGTATTTTTGTAGTACTGCAAATTTGAGTAGGGAACAAGTGATATCACATTGATCGATTAAAATAACTCCTCCTCCCACCCAGCCCCAGCATGGGAGCTGAGTAAGATGAGTCAGTATTTGGCTGCTAGCAAATAAGACAAACATAGTTTGGTACATTGAGAAATACAGATATATGACTAGGTTTCTGATTTGATGGGGCTCATTTTAGAGAGCTTTTATTTATTTGTTTGTTCATTCTGAAAACTGAAGGATGAGCCCTGATAAAGATATTTCTATTACAGAAAAATATGTGAGGGGCCAAAAATAAAGCTACTGAAACTTACTACTTAGCCTGCAGAGATTCTCATCCTTGCAACATCTGTCTGTTTATCAGAAAAGTGGGATGGAGGAGACAACACCACTCTTCAGACTGTAGCTCTCTGATTATTGCTTTAGCTGTGGGGGGGGACAGGACCTCCTTGGTTAGTTTTTCAGGCAGAATTAACTAAAATTTGAAACTCAATAAAAAGTTTGTGCAGTTTGAGTGAGCTATAGGTAATTCTTACTTCAATTTTCCTCATTGATATTGGCTTTATGGTACAAACAGTGACTTTAGTGTTGTTATGGGCAAAGAGCTCTAAGCCACATTTAATGCTTTTCTATAGGTAAATTGGATTAATTTATCTAGTCAGTAGGAGTAAGAAAACTCAACAAAATATATGCGTAACTTCTGTAATGCTGAGAAGCGCAGATACAGCCTAAATGTTGGTCTTAAAAGTGTATTTAAAACTTGCTTCGGTATACGTAGCCCTCCATACAATGGGCTGTGATGTTTTCTGTTCCCTAGCAATGCTGATTTTTCTGTTTTTCCTGAGAGTTGATTTTAATTATAGACAACAAATGTCATTGCCCTTGAGTCAGTATACAGGTGACTTATCAAATACCCCCAACTCTTTAACTCTCAAACCTGTTCAAATGCAGTGAACCCACCTACAGCATCTTTCATGAAGAATACTCAAAAGCACTCAATTGTTCTCAGGAAAACACAATTAAATGTTTTAATGATGCCATCATGCAAACGCTGTCCTTATATCTGATGTAGAAATTCTCTTTGCTCTCAAGCAAAATGAACAGGTAGTTCTGGTACTGTTCTTGGAGAAATTCAGCTTTCTTTGCAGGTAAAATAGTTAAGTGCTTCAAAGTAGTACTGTGATGTTCACCCTTGCATTTTAATTTTATTTTTTTATTATAATTTTTAAAAAATAACTAAAAATTAAGTTTAAATAAGATTGATATTTGTAATGAAAGCTTCCCAGTGCTGCTTTTGCTTGGTAACTGGCTTTACAGTTTGGATGATTAGGAAGAGTGTTACTTTCGGAAAAGAGTATTTGAGTTTTTCTCAACCATGCTTAGTAATGGAAAACTTTTCTCTTTCCTTCCCTCCTCTATTATCCCTTCCTTTTCACAGAACAAGCTTGCCATCTCCAATGTTTTCTAGAAATGACTTCAGTATTTGGAGTATCTTAAGAAAATGTATTGGAATGGTAGGTAATCAGAAAGCTACAATAATAGACTTGAAATATTTTGTTTCATTTGAGGCCCAGATGAAAGTGTGAGTGAGTGTGTGTGTGTGTGTGTGTTAATCTCCTTCTTAAGCTTTTGTATGCTTTTATAACTCAGGAAGGTTAAGAGTTGGTCAGAGCAGTATTGGTTGAGAAAAGGCATTTTCTCTTGAATTCAGACCTTCAATCACTTTGTGGTATCAAAAACTTGTATTTTGACTCTGAGAACAGGAACTTTCAGCTTTTTCTGCCTTTCCCCCTTCCTCCCAGTATTTTAGCAGTACTACTGCCAGACGGTGGGCAGATCAGAGAGGTTAGTTGGTTGGCACTTAATCTGCTTACAGCCAAGGGTGAATTGAAACAAATTCCTCTCTCCATTGGGTCCTGCAATAGGCTGAAGGTATTTACTGCCATTAAACCTCCGTCCCCCCGTAACACTAGCATACAGAAGGGAATGTGCGTTTGGTTATCATTCTGGTCTGCAGAAACGGTTGCACAGAGGTAGCAGTCCCGGGAGGGGACAGGGGGAGGATTGTACTTAAATATCTGTCAAAGCTGTTAGTGTCAGGTGCTGCTGTTATGGTCCTGGCTACTCTGCACATTGCCAATGGTCATACTACGCTTTTAATGCGCTAATGCAGGCAGTTTAAACCACTGCAATGTTAAGCATTCAAAATGCATGCTTTTTAAAAGTAGGGAAGAAAATAAACAGCAACAAAACAGAACTCCTCTTAAACTTGTATTCCTTTTTTTTTTTTTTTAATACTTTCAGAGTTTAAAATTCTTGCTTTTTACTCCTGTGCTGCCACCTTCCTCCATCCTTTCGCTTCCTTCTTCCACTGCCTGCTTGTCTCTGAAGAAGATGTTGAAGTAATTAGGTGGCCTATATCTATTTTAAGAGTAATAAATATCTCAGTTTTTAAAAGGGCCCTTAATACTTCATTCCAGTGTTTCATCTCACCTTCTTAATACATTTACCAGTAGGAAATTTGTTTGATGTTTGGTTTTCTTTTTGTTTTAAAAGAAGTGGCCTTAATGTCAATATAGATAGGCTTATCAAGCTCATAAGGGATGTAGAGGGGGGTTTCCATGCAGCATTAGCAGGGCCAGGTCAAGCACATTGCATTAGCACTAAGAACCTGATTTATTTTTGTAATAAGCCAATTACATTTGGGTTACTGTAGGTCAGTGTATCTAATCATTTGGTTTTTAACACAAATTTCATTTATGCATCAGGAGTTGTCCAAGATCACAATGCCAGTTATATTCAATGAGCCACTGAGCTTTCTGCAGCGACTTACAGAATATATGGAGCATACATACCTCATCCACAAAGCCAGCTCACTTTCTAATACGACTGAGCGAATGCAGGTACTTTTGCATGTGGTAATTTATATTAGTCCTTTCTGAATGTTCTTAGATTTTCTTCTTCATAGATAAACTCTCATTATAGGAGGAACTCCTGTAATTTGCTGCATGTCTGATTCTGTTGTTAATTTGTTAACTGGTTTTGCCTATCCAGGGAAGTATTGTGCTTTTTCTAAGGCTTGCTTTTTTAGCATTTTGATGAAATCTATTTATGCCTCTCCCTTGGCTTAAAAAAAAAAAAAAAAAAAAAAAAAAAAAGGAGAGAAGAAACCACCTACGCTTGCTAAGCCACTAGAGAAGAAACATTCTGTAATACCATGGCTGTTGTTGATATCTGACAAATACTAAAATTCAGTAGAGTTAACTGTGTACTTGTGTTTGTTTAAATAGTGTGTCGCTGCATTTGCTGTGTCTGCTGTAGCCTCACAGTGGGAACGTACGGGGAAGCCATTCAACCCACTGCTTGGAGAGACGTATGAATTAATCAGGTAATGAATAAAAGGTGTACTGAAGAGTAGAGGGTGGTATTCTACATAACCAGTGTTTTGTTAGGCTTGTTAGATGGCATACAGACTGCTCTTTGGCTTGAAAATACCCAGCATTAGCAAGCACCACCTGCAGCTGCTAGGAAATGTGTTGCTGGTGTTTCAGCCATGCACCCCTCAGTGAAGGGAAGCCACTTAGCTTTTCAACCCGGAACAGGCTTTAAATTGCATTTTAAAAGCAAACTTTATTTTCAAAAATGATTTTTTTTTCCTAAAACTTGAATGAAAGGCTGCATGTTACATATAAAGGAGGTGGTAGAGTTGTAATACTCATTATGTGGGTGTCCAGAGTACAAGTAGTTGATTTTAGTGTATTAGTCTACAGCTGCCTTTAGAGGAAATTCTCTTAAACAAGTGAGGTTTTTGCCTGTGATTATGCAAACATTTGACTTAAAAAAATCATTATCAAAAATAAACATATTGGCTAATAAGATTTGGTTGCTCTTTTTACCTTTTCACATGTCCTCAGTTTCTTAGAATGAAGATGTTATATATATTAGTTGATCGTCCTTTGTGTTACTCTGGCATTTTAAGTAACTCTTGCGCTGAGTGCAGTGACTATGCATGAGTCAACTGTGTATTTTACACTAGTGGTGAAGAACTACATCTTCAGCTTCACTTGATACTAGATATATGCTTTCAGTATTTTTTATTTTGTATCTTCCAAACAGTGTTTTTTTTATTTTATTTTATTTTGCAGAGATGATCTTGGATTTAGACTTCTCTCAGAACAAGTTAGCCATCATCCTCCAATCAGTGCTTTCTATGCTGAGGGTTTAAATAATGATTTTGTGTTTCATGGATCAATTTATCCTAAACTCAAATTCTGGGGCAAGAGTGTGGAAGCAGAACCAAAAGGCACAATGACTTTGGAGCTTCTTGAGTAAGTTGAAAAGTGATAATTGTGGACACATCTGTAATGATTAGGGCGCGTTACATTCTCATGACTTAAGAGTGTCTAACAGCCACATCCTAATGTTTGATAGCCAATCGCTTTGCAGGGAAGAGGAGATGAGAAAACGAGAACTACAATCATTCAGCCTGATACACTGCATAACAATAAATTTTCTGCTAACTAATTTGTACAAACTGACATTGTAGCAGTAGTTGGTGCATGTGGCTGTATATTCTGCAGATGCCTGGACATCCAGTCTTACCATGACTAGTACACTTGAGTCCTGTTGACTTTCCTCGTGTGATTCAGTGCCAGCAGAGACTGACAACACTGAGGCTGGTGTTTTAAAGAATTAATAAAATCAGTAGCAGTATCCCTTGTTCACCTGGCATGGTTAGTAAACTCCTTGAGTTTTCCCGGCGTATTACCATGTCCCTTCCAAGACTTGGTGCCCTTTGTAGAAGACAGCTTATTGCAGCAGTGCCATTCAGTACAAAGACTGTGTACTTTATTCTTTTTCTCTCTCCTTCTAGACACAATGAAGCCTACACATGGACAAATCCTACTTGCTGTGTGCATAACATTATTGTGGGCAAACTTTGGATTGAGCAGTATGGAAATGTAGAAATAACTAACCACAAGTAAGTTAAGAATATGAGTGTATTCACTTGCCGGGAATTTAAAAAGAAAAGCATTTGGAAATAATTGTTGTTCTACCTTTAGAACCGGTGAGAAATGTGTTTTAAGCTTCAAGCCCTGTGGCCTCTTTGGGAAGGAGTTGCACAAAGTTGAAGGCTACATTCAGGACAAAAGGTAAGATTCAGTCTTAATAGAAACAAGCTACTGTGCTCACTTTCTGGTGCGAACTGTAGAAGTGAATGCTGTTAACAGTGCCTCAAAAGCATGAACTGAAAATGGGAAGGTTGTAACTTGCATAAAACCAATAAGTTAGGTTTGCAAGTTGTTCTCAAAAGTTACTCTTTCAAATAATATGTTTGAAATGCTGAAATAAATCTGCTTAAGCTCTTTCATAGACTTAGTCTTTTTTGACAGCAAAAAGAAGCTCTGTGCGCTGTATGGGAAGTGGACTGAGTGCTTATACAGTGTTGACCCAGCTACATTTGAGGCTTACAAAAAGAATGACAAGAAAAATGCAGAAGAGAAGAAAAGCAGTAAACAGGTATTACTCACGTAAAGAGATGGTATCTCAAAAGCGTGATAGGACAACTAAATATTTTAACAGCACTTTAAGTGCATTACAACTTACTTTTCACTTATTCTCTCTGACCTAGTAAGATTCAAAAATAGATTGAATGAGTACCAGTATTAAGGGATAAAATGCTGACTCTTTCTAGAGTTTGTATTCGAAGTTACCAGAAATTGGCACAATCTATCCACTGGCTGGTGGTTCCGTACCCATCTCCTGCAGAGTTGTTACCTCTTCATCCCAAGTCACCTGGAGGAAATGACCTGTGTATTAATTGGACCCTGGTTCTGATTATGTTTGATAATATTTATATTCCAGTAGAAGGATTTGGACTCCTATAATGTTTCATATCTTGATGAAAGATCCTATTTTCCAAGTTTTAGAAGAAATTTTGTATTTCTGTTTATTCCATTGTCACAACTGCTGAAATGCTACCTTTCCACAATTGTATTTTTTTTCCTAATGGAAAAAATAACATTCTTAATTCTACTACATTTCTGATAGCAGTATGCTTTCTGTTTAAGACAAATAGTGGTGGTAACAGTAGCCTGATGAAGAGCAACCATTCCTAGTAGCTTAAAATAGTTACTGTCCTCCTTTGCTGAGTGAAGCTAGATTTTTTTGTTTAAGTATTGGTAGCTTTTAACATAAAAAAGGAAAACAAACCTCTAAAAGCAGTTGTTCCTGTGCAGATTCAGATTGTTGCTGTATCTGAGATTGCTCCAGCACTTGCTATCATGAGAGTGCTAAAGCACTGGAGATTTCTGCTTCTCTTTGAGGTCTGCCCCTGTGAGCTCTAGGGAGAAGGAACAAAGAAAAAACACAGCCTGTGTCTTTGTTGTACTTGAGCTATCACTTGGCTTTCTCTGACAAAGCTCAAGGCTACTCTTGCTTTTTAATTCAGAATAAAGCACTCTTATTTCTAAAGCTCAAGTTGCATGTTGCCCTGATTCTAGTAAAGCACTTTTTCTACTCATTTAACAGAACTATTTCTGTATAGAAGGCTTAAAGCTCTCCCTTTAGGGGGCCTTCTTGGATGTGAATCCTTTTGTAGATCCGTTTGTCTTTTCCCCCAAATCTCATTGACTTCTGTAGGGATTAAATTTTTGGAAATACCATCTTACAGGATGCTAGACAAACCTTCATATACGCAAAGGTAGATATTTTACCAACATCATGATAGAGTTGCAGTAGGCCTGGGGCTCTGCAGAGGTGATTCAGCTCTGGTGGGACTAGAGCCATTTTTTGATTTAAGATAAAGCATTTTGTGCTGAATTTCCAGTGCAAATATACAGAAGAGCATAATGTAAGATAGCCGTCAGGAGTTGCTCTCACTTATGCAGAGTTACAGACTCAGACACCAGAGGTCTTGCTTTAGCAAAGTGTGTTACTACTCTCCTTAGAATTGGAGAGACTTTGAGTAGTGATGAGCATAAACTATGCAGCATGTGGCAGGAGCACATTAAAATCCTGGTTTTCATTCTTTGCAGTTTTGCAACATCTCAGATTGTATCAAACAAGACAAAAAACTACAGTGTGTATTGTGTCTTTTTATAAAACTTCATCTTGAGTTTGACACTCTGGTATTGAAGTTCCTTTGTTCTGATATAAGAATATCTTTCTGATCTGTGTTTTACCTCAAATCCTAATTTCTTACAGTGAGGAGTATCCCTTAAAGATTAGAACGCCAGATTACCAGGGCAGCTCAGATGTAGTCGTCTAAAAGCCTTGTTTAGCTTCTTAGTAGCTAAGAGACTGAACCTGCTCTGTGTGTTGTTCTGGTTCCTTTGCAACTGGTTTGCTGCTAAAACAATCACACCCACGTACTCCGCAGAGAGACGGAGTTATTCATTCTTCGTAACTTTCTAGGAGCCATAACACATGAATCATCTCAGAATACAATTAAGTTCAGTTCTGGGTACTGGACTACTTTGTACAAAAATATCAGCCTGTATTATCTGATGTAACCATCAGAGATCAAAGCTTATTAGCAGCAAGATTAAAGTTGCTGGCACGTAGCCAAAGTATTTAAAGTGATTGGGTTCATTAGTTGCCTTTAAATTCAGCTCTGCTCTCCAGTGGTCTCTGAAATGTGCTGCTTTTTTAGCTGTGATCATGATACTAGATTTTCTTGGGAGAAGTCTTACTCATTGTCTAGCTGGCCTCAGATCGGTATTATAACATACTCTCCTATGGCTGAATAAATACCAGCAGCTCTGGACCTCAGCTGATCCAGAGGAGTTTTTTAAAAGCTTAATGGTTTAGAACCATTGGTTTAGTCGCATCTATGCTGTGGCCACCAGTTATTCTCAACTGCGCTGGTAACCTGGGCTGAAGGAGTTGCTCCCTTTCTGGGAAAGCCATTCAACAGTATTGTGGTTGCCTCAAGCAATGTATGGCAGCCCTTATAGGATATCCTTTCCAGAAGAAGTGGCAACTCTAGATTTAACCTTTACCATTTTGGTAACGTAATGGTCAGTGGAAATGAAGATTCCTCTGACCAAAGAGCAGTAGCATTGTCCTTTCCATCTTGTACAAGGTGATGACAGCACTTACTTTATGTGCTGTTTTTTCCTTGATGTGGAGGGATAAAGTATATGACTTCTCCTCTTCAGCTTAAATCAAGCAGTAATGAAGTTAAGTAGGAGGCATAGGAATGCATATGTTTGAGTGCCTACTGATGGCAAAATTGTCATTTCTTAACTCTTGAACATCCAGATGTTATCTACAAAGGCACTAATGTAAGAAACTGGCAGACTTCCCTTGGGAGGGAATTGGAGACTATGTGTTCTATTTTAATCTTTCTGATGAGCACCTAGAAAAGTTCCTGTGTTATTGGAATTACTTACTTTGGTCATGGAAGTAACTTTACTGAAGTCTCAGTGTTGGAGTGAATGGGTTCAAATGGTTTATGACTCCAAATAACTCCTTCCATTTTGTGTGTGCTGCTTTTAGGTGGGTAATACTGAGGAACCTGATGAGATGCCATTGCCAGATTCTGAGAGTGTTTATGTTATTCCTGGAAGTATTTTGCTATGGAGGATAACTCCAAGACCTCCAAATTCAGCTCAGGTCAGCTATTGCTTTGCTTCCTGAAAATGTATGCTGTTCTGTCAGTTTGCCTGTTCAACACAAAGCAAATCCATTTGCTTTCGTTTTCATGGACAAGTCTGGATTTACCTATTTATTGTAACAAACTCTTCCACTGCTATTGTAACCAGGTGAGGTGGGGTTGGAGGAAAGGCATGACTCTTTCTAATTAGCTGAATTTCTCTACAAAATTGAATGTTCCATGTAGGTAGTGGTACAGGGAATTTCCCTGCCTCTTCTCCTCCCCATCTTCCCCCTACTGAAGCACTTACTGTGTGATAAATCCCTACTGAACGGCTTATTAGACGACAGACGCTTCCTAGGAGATGTGTGCTCTTACAGGGCTTGCAAAATGTGCATAGCCTGAGTTGGTCTGTAAAGGGCCATGGAGCTGGAGAGCCAGTGAGCAGAGTGCAAACTAGAAAGACCTAGAATTGAAACAAGAAGCAGTGCCTTCATCAGGTTCATCAAGGGGGAAGTGCCTCAGTAGAGATGGCAAGGAAAGTGCTAGTAGGACTGGAAAAAGAAGATAGAGAGAAACATTGCACTGAGTAATTGGATGCTGTCCTGATTAAACAGAAACACCAAGGATCACCTACACTGTGCCTGACGCTGCAGTTTTGCTTGCATCTTTGGTATTCCTATCCTGAGTGATTAAAAATAATAATTATAAAAGCACCTGGATATTTATTTTTAGAATACTGCTTTATTGTATATTAAACCCAGCAGCTAAAGACTTTTTTATAAAGTCACCCTTTACCCTTGTCTCTTTCAGATGTACAATTTTACTAGCTTTGCTATGGCTTTGAATGAGTTGGATAAAGAAATGGAGAGTGTCATTCCCAAAACTGACTGCCGACTACGACCAGATATCAGAGCCATGGAAAATGGCGAAATAGGTAACTTAATTATTGCAAAGGCATTTTATTTTCCCAAGTTGAGGGACTGGAAAAATGGAAATAAAAAAAAATCCATTCTCAAGTTGGCTGAATGTTAAAGTAGCAACCCATGAAAATATGTTCCTTCATATTACAAGATAGTAGCTTAAACTCAGCCTTGACAGGTTATGGTATGCTTCCAGTGAAAGTTCTGTTACGCACCTACTTAGGTTCTCCATATAACCAAGAATCTTAAAAACTTCAGGTTGATGTGCTTTTTACTTGCTTTTAGCCCCTTTGCTGTGCTCCATAGTCAAGCCCTGTAATTGGAAGCTTGTCTAAGGAGACAGGTTCTGACCATCAAAAATATTTGTGAACTTCTCATTTTTCTGTTTCCACCAGCCAAAGCAAAAGTAGTTTGATGTGCCAGTTCTGAGTATCACAGTCAAAACTAAGCCGAACTGCAGTGACAAAAGATGCTTAGTGCAGAATTATACTTCAGTAGTAGCTGAGTGTTTCTGTTGTCTTAGAATAGTGAATTAGAAAAGCATTGTGGGACTTTAAATGAGCAGAAGTTGTATGCTATTTAGAAACCCTGTAGACATTGTTACAGTAGGTTCCACAGAGTGAAAGTCTTCTGATACGTGCTTGGGGTGGAATGCTTTGATATAGCAGCTGACTTGAGTGGACAGTTGTGCCCTGCCTCTGGCCATTTTTGTGCTCCTCTGTTTCTTTTTGGCATTTTGCTTATAAAGCAGGGTGGCCTGGTTTGTAGACTAAAAGCATGGGGGCTCTTAGTTTCTCTGGTTTGCTGAGCGATCTCTGTAAGTCGTGAAACCTCTGATTCTGTTTTACCTATTTCAATGATTCTGACTGCTTCTGATAAATAGTCTGAGATTTAGATATAAAACATGAAGACACAGGCATAGTATCATGTCGTTGTGCTTGTGAAGGTGGCGGGTTTTTTTTTCCTTTGGAAGCTGATAACCACTTCCCTGAGGCTTAAAAAAAAAAGCAGATCAATGAATTCCCCCAACTAGCGTCTTCTGTATATAGGATTGTTTTTTGGCAAGTGGGATGGACGTACTAGGTTCATAGCATTCTCAGTGACTTGCATGTCTAAACTTAGAGTGAAGTATCTATGTCTTTAGCAACAGACTATATTCCTTAACTGTAATAGCAGCATAAAGACTGTCTAGCAGATACATTGGTACATATGTGGTATGTCAGTAGCTGGTAGATAACTGGGAACAGCTGATAGTCTGCCAAAAATGATTCTCCCAACTACTTCTTCCCAAGCTGTTCAGGATTCAAGTTTGAAAAGATGCTGCCCTTAATCTAACTTATATCTTGGTCTGACTTTTTTTCTTACAGAACATCTGAAGAATGAGATTGTCTATAACATGCAGAACAGTCACTTCTATTTGGCAGAAAGGACAATGTCCCATGCTATCTTAGTAGCTTAATAAAAAACAAAACAACAACAACAAAAAAAACCTGCAGAGATGTTGCAAAGAGGCAGTTCTTTATGATTTGGAAATGAATATTCCAAATCCCTATAGATCAGAAACTAGTCACTAGTAAGATCTTACCCCAAGACTTAAGTTGGTGGCCTGACTCTTGAATTGAATCCAGCATTATGTCATAACCAGTTTGTGTTGAAATAAATCCTAGATGTGTCACATCCCCTACCTCACATGTGCTGTGAAGAAAACATGTTTTCAGGGTCCTCAGGCCGTGGCTAAACAAATTTAGAACAAGATTTCCGTGGCTATCATTGTGCTGAAGCTGGACTGGCTTTTAGACTAAAATAGAAGAGCTTTTGTGTTACGTAGGAGGCTCTTTAAATGGACAATTTTTACTGCTTCCCTTGTTTATTTTCTGGGTCAGTTGAAGTAGATGTCCCTGTCCTATATTACACTTAAGGCCTTATTTTCTTGTTTGTTTGTTTGCTTGTTTGTTTGTTTGTTTTTTCTCTCTTTAAGACCTAGCTAGTGAAGAAAAGAAGAGGCTAGAAGAAAAACAGAGGACTGCTCGCAAAAATCGTTCCAAGTCAGAGGAAGATTGGAAAACGAGGTTAGTGTGTCTGCCTGTGATAAAGATTTTAAACATTCAGGTTAACTGTCAGTCCACCCAAATACGCACTGTCCTATCAGCATGAAAAGCTGAAAACATCAGCAGGTTTGGTAGTGCTGCTTTTGTATTTGCAGACGTGGTCAGCGCAAGGTGTAGTGCTTCTGAAGAGAAATATCAGGCTCAGTCTGTCGGTTCCTTCCCTCTTGCTGTTTGCACCCATGTTCGAACACGAGTTGTGTTGTCTCTGCTGAGCACCTCTCAGTTCCATCAAGAAAAAGATATTGCCACTGATAACTGCTTGCAAGGACTCTTGTTGCTGATGATTAATTTATAATTGACCTAAATTTGTATGCCTGGCCAAAGGAGGAGAGGAAATGGATAGGAAATGGAGAGGAAATTGATAGCTTGTTGCCCATGACTTCCCAGGTTGGTATGTGTGTATGCTAGTAATACTGTACTCCCACTGCACACACTTATTTTCAAAGTTGGTGAAATGGCTTTATTGCCAAGATAGCCAAGCAATTTCCCTCTTTCCATAAGAGGAGAAACTAACTACAAAAATAAGAAAAGCTAAGGGAAAAATCAGCTTACAAGAGTTTTACCAGGACTTTTATTTATTTTGTTGAAAAGATGAGGGAAGAAAGTTGGGGGTACTTACATACAACAGGCTAAATAGAATCTTTGTAAAATGTTACAAAATGAATCTAGTTTGGCCAGACACAGTTGTTCAAACACATAGCAATAAATTGGTAGCCTGTTCACATAAACTTTCTCTTCCGTATTAACTTGTTATTAGTACACCCAAACACTGTGGATTAAATGTGTTTATAATGTCTATTTGTAACTATAAATCACTTTTTTCTTTCTTTCAAATGAAGTCACCCATCAGCCCAGAGCCCCAGGTTTGGATGTGTCTGACTTTGTGTCTTTTCCTGTGCTTGCTCTCCTGAAGTGTTTGGGTTTGTTTGCCCTGAGACTGGTGCAAAATAACACTTTGATAATTTTGAGTAAAAATGTTAAGTACTGAACAGCCTTGCCCCTCCCTTTTCCTTTTCTGAATTCTGAGGCTTCTGTGCTTTGTTCCGAGCTCTTACCGAGCATTTTCAAAGCAAGGGATAGTCACACTGTGTTCTTCCATGTGTCAGAAGTACTTAAAAGTACAGCTCAAAGCACCTGTGTGCTGTATTAGAGGGAAATGGGGGAACTTCCAGAGGGTGATTTGGAGCAACGACTACAGGGGCTATAAATAGTGCAAACGCCACTCATAAGGTTCTTTGGTTATTATTAATAGTGCAGTTACTACATAAGTAGTCTGTTTGTGAACTCTAGACCTGCCTACCGCATACAGGTATCCTTTAAGAACTCTGTGTTTTCCAGTGTCTTTCTAAAGCTGTGGCAGAAACTTCCAAGTGTCTGATCTCCTTGACAGGAATGCTGAGTGTGATAGGAGTGCTTCAGTGTGACTGAAGGATGAAGTAGAGAATTAAAGAACGGTTACTTTCCACTTAAAGAAATGTGCTTGAAAAAAAATCCGTACTTTGAAGGGAAACTCTTCAACTGCGTTCTTCACCTGTTGTATGACATAATCTCTGTAAACTGTTAGATTTCCTGGCCACAGAAAAGCATGCACCTTACTCTCTCTAGTAGAGTTCCTCCCTCACAAGATGCAGTTCTCAAAAGTGCCTAGTAATTTTTGTTTATTTTTGAAGTCTAGGATTTTAGGCACTTTAGAAGTGGGATCTTGGTGTTTCTGAAGTGGTTTGTGTTGTGCATTTGATGAGTTACTGTAGAGACTGACCAGTGGTCTTAACTCTCGAGTGAGAGCCTAGTTCAGTTCTGAAACACAGCAGCAATCTGTCGTTTGTGATCAACACCAGTCGTCTTTCTGCCCCTTGCTTACTTGGGTGCTTATTCGATTGCTTTGGGTCTCCCCATGTCTCTCACTTCTTTTTTCTATTACCTTTCCTGTAGAAGTTGCAGCTTCGTTGGAGAAGAGGAATAGTCTCCTCGTGTTAGTGTGCTGAAGACATACTAATGCATTATGAGGGGTAAAACTGCTTTATCTGAGAGATGAGCCATCTGTGCTCATACCCTTACCTCTCAGCAAGATGGCTTGGCTCTTGCTCTAGAGTAAACTACTATTACTGTGAACTAGGAGGCGTACTAGAAGACATGCGCCGAGCAGTTGCCTACGACTGTGTGACACACTGTAATTTGCACCCTGTGTGGCAGTGTTGTGGTAGTAGCGTACCACCTACAACACAAGGGATGCTCTTCTGCTGGTTTCAACTCATTTAATCCGGCCAGGTGAACTGTTGAGGTTTTTGACCGTTCAGTTTATCATAGTGAAGATAGTACAAAGCATTACTTGAGATCTCAAATCTTTTGAACCAAACCAGACTTGCTAATTAGCAACCCCACTTCAGTGCAGTTATAATACTGGTAGTCTTTACAATTTTGCTTTTTAAAGATACCAGGTCATATTTGGTCCTAATATGCTGTAGTTCTGTTCTGAAACCTTATCCTGGAGGGGGAAGAGTTGAGTTAAAATAGGCAGTCTTGCATAAGGATGACTTACATGAGCGGGCTGACTGCAGTGAGGCATACAGAGCAAGAACTGGCTGCTGTGGCCAGTGGAGAGCTGAAAGGAAGCTGTGGAGCATGTTAACCACAGAAGCAACATACAGCAAACTGACTTGTCCCATGAGCAAAGCTTGGCAAAATCCAGCAGAAAGTCAAAAAGCAGCGGAGGGTCAGTGCTGTGCAAAATGCTCCCATTGCGAGGCAGAAGTATCGAGGCCCAAACAGAGTAAGCGCTATATATACTGCATGCATACTGAATGTGTACACATAGTGCGTCCAGGCCAGGGAGGAGAGGGAAGGAAGGAAAGACGGTGATAAACTTCAGTATTTCTACCAACAACCAGCTCAGCAGAAGTTTGCAAGTAACTTAATGCAGGTGGAAGCAGCCTTCTGGGCATTAAATAGCCCAACGGTGAGACAATGTAATACACCATAGTTAGGTTGTAATGAGGCAGAACCTTTCCTGTGGCCTGTGGGTGACATTGCACCTACGCTAAGCTAACTGATACCCTTGTTCTGGGTTAGTGCTGTGCAAAGCAAGGGTTTACAACACAAGGGGAAATCTAGATCCTGGGGAAATAATGTTCTTCTCTTTTCAGAACTGCGGTGTTTGTGGTGTTCTCGTGTCTTACAAAAAAACATTGCTTATGCATGCCATGATGATTGTTCACAACTGCTTTGAAGTAGAACTGTAGCCATCCTTTCTATGTGGTGGTCTTTGCTTCAAGTGACAATATAGTGGTGTCAGTAACTTCTCCTAGGAGACATTTAAGAGGTATGGAGGACGACAAAAATCTAACCACTGAAGAGGGCTACAAATTTAAAACCAAGAGAGTTAGTTTGACCAGTAACCAATGAAGACAGAGCAAAGCAGTTCTGAACTCCTATAAAATGTGTGGTAGTCAATTCACTAAATACTGTTTTTTGGTTTTGGTTTTTTTTTTCTTAACAGATGGTTCCATCAAGGCCCCAATCCCTACACTGGTACACAGGACTGGCTTTATTCTGGCAACTACTGGGACAGAAACTACTTTAACTTGCCTGATATTTATTAAAATGCAATAAGGAGCCTGTGGCTGATGAACATAAGTCTTAATCTGTTTTAATGTTTTCCCTTGTTTTACTTATCTCCTGAACAAATGACAAGTTATCAGAAACAGAATATTAAGCATCTCCGCAGTAAATCTGGTGGTACATGAACTGCAGTCCCTTAGGGAGCAGAGTATTTCTGGCTGATGGTGGGTCCTGTGTGGACAAAATTAGTAACTCGCCATGGTTTAGTGCTGCCCTGTTTGCTGAATACACCTATATTAGGTTGTGGTGTATGAGGAATAAAACACCTTCAGCTGTTCTGTGAATACTTTCTTTCATAGATAACACTGGCACAAGTAAAACTGGTTTTATTTATTGTGATATGGGAATGTTTGAAAGCACACACAGTAATTGGAATATTCTGTGCTTAAAGCAAAAAGGCGCGTCACTCCTGTAAAGATGTAATTTTTCATAAAGTGACTTTTCTTTTACTAAGTAACTAACTACCTGGAATCCTGAGCTGTGGTCAGAGAGATTCCAGAAGTGGTCCCATCTCTGGACCATTCATGCAGTTGTTTAAGCTGGTAACATTACTCAGAGGTATTTATTCAATGTTTTGTGCAGTGTGCTCTGAGTTTTGCTCTCCTGTTTTGTTACCAGCCTTACGGTTTTAAGGAATTAAGAGCCATTTAAATATCTACAAGTTTGATTTGAACTGCACACTAGTAACAGATTTTTAAAGAATCTGTTTAATGCACTAGTAGTTCTGGTGCCTCGCACTGCTGCAAGAAGGCGAGAATGAATCAGTCCAGGACCCAGGGGGACATAGTGGCAGGGGGTGGGGAGGGGATAGGACCTGTGTATGCACTGTACAGACTCCTTGGGAGGAAGTCTTGTGCATTTCAAAGGTAGTAAGGCACCTCAGTGAGGCCTCCGGTGCACAGCTGCTTTACCCCTTTTCATTGGGGTGCTTTCAATCTTGGAGTGTAAGTTTATATTGAACTGTGTACAGAGCTTCTAGAGGGCTAGCTGCTCTTTGTACAATATTTTAACTGCTGTCTGGAGGTTAGTGTTAATTGAATAATAATTTAATTGCTACTAAATAAAGGCTTCAAAACTTCTCGCATTGAGTGTAAACTGTTTGTTTGGTGGTGCTGGCCCTTTCTGAGCAGATCCAAAAGCAGCTGCAATGAAGTTGTACGGCTCTAGCCTGTCTCAAGGACTCCTTCCCCTGAACAGGAACTGTTTATAGGGGAGGTGATGCTGGGAATGGTGCTTTTTCTGAGTGCTCAGTGACACTGTGGCTTGAGCCTTGAGGGTGGATTCATGAAGCTACTAAGAAGGTAATGAGCTGCTTTGTATTTTTTGTCTGTACTGTGCTAGAATTACCTGAGTCCTAGTTGCAGAGATAAGGGAAGCATTTTCTTCACCAGTCTCCTCAATAGGAAGGCCCAGCTCTTAGAGGGTGGAAGGCAGAAATCCAATACATGCACTGGTATTTGCCTCCTCCCCTACCCTCAAGCCTCTGGCTGTCACTCCTTAAGTCTTGTTTAATATTTGGTCTGTAATGTTTGTGCACTTACTTTTTCCTGTGTAAACTTCAGACTGCTAAAACAGTCTAGCCGGGTTGGGTCAATGCTTCAACAGGTCACACAGCATTGAACATTCAGTGCTAGGGAAAAGAAAGCATTTAATCTCTCCGCTAGGTTCCCTCCCCCAAGAGAGAGGCTTCTGCACAACATGAGCGGTTTTTATTTTCATTTTGAGGGACTTATGTTCTCATGAGAACATGGGATTCTTTGCAGACCTATTCACAGCTCAAGGGCCTGGCATATGTAAGTGATCATAGTACAATTCGGAAACCTCGAAAGCAAAATGAAGAGCATTACTTTAACCTGTTCCTTGAAACACAGCCTCAGCTGTCCTCCTTGTTCCTGAAACTTGGGCTACAGAATAACCCAGCAGTACAGGCTACATCTGATTACACAGCCATTCACGGCCAGATTAGTTTCTATGGAATTTCAAAATCATTTGTTGGGCTATGTACACACTATAGTAGCATAGTCTTGTCATACTGCACTCCCAGGAAACTGAAAGTTAACCTTCAGTATGCTAGGAAGACACAGAAGGCATGAGATTCTGTTCTGATTGCTGGCATTTAATTTTGAGCACGTGCTTTAAGTTATTTGATTTATTAAGATGTAAATTCCACTCCTGATGAAGTCCAAACAGCCTCTCTTCTCAACCTGTTTAAGAAACAGCATGCATTCAGTAGATGATAGTATACATTAATAATTACATTTTGGAACATGTTACTTAAGTAAGTGAGCTCTTAATGGAGAGTATTTTGCCACACAAGTGTTTGTTATACTGCTCTTGCAGCCTGAACTTTTAAAAACTGTTGTGCAAGGAGGTTAAAGATACATTAGCAAAAGAGAGATTGAAACTTTTTGTTACTTCGACTGAAGCTAGAGCAAAGTAGTACTAATAAGTGCAAGGTGTAACCAGCAGGAGGAGGAGTGGGCTCTTCAAGTATAACAAATACTCTAGCCACTGGCCTTAAATCTCGTTTGACAGAAGCAGGGTCAAGCTAAGATTCAGGTAGCACAGAACTGCATACAATCCAACAGTAGTATCTCCATATGCAAGACCCAAACTTACCTTCTCATGAACCTGCTCTGTGGATTGGGCCAGATGTAACTGTAATCTGTCCTGCAATACCATAACTTCCTGCAAAGGCATGCATGGCCGTTTGCTTATCACCAGCTGGTGAGCCTTTCTTTGCAGACATTACATCATCCAGGGGGATGGCAACTGAGAGCAAAACTGGGGTTGGTGGCCTAGCAGTCTCCTGTGCAGCAGTAGGATTGGGATTTGGCATAGGTACTTGCTGATCAGCTGGCCTGGCAACCGGTACTGGGATTGTAGCAAATCTCCTAGCACCAGTGTCTTGCTGTGCAAGGACAGCCTGGCCAGGAATAGCTTTCCAGTCCTGTGTGTTCTGAACAGCAGAGCCCACTAAAATGAAAGGTGGAACATTTCCCCTCTTGCTTTCTTCTGGCATCACATATGTCGGAGAGAATAGTTGTGGTGGTTGACCTTGTAGTGGTATTGGTTGGAGGAACTGTTGTTGATCCTTCCCCCCAGAGAGATAGAGGGTTGCCTGGGGATAAGGAATGCCAGTTCCAGCAGGAGGAAGGGATGGTGGTGATTTTTGACCTTGGCTCAAGTCAGTTAGACAATAGAGGGTCCACACATTAGAATATGGTGGTGGCTGTCCTGCTTCGCTTGCTGCCATGGCTACAAAGATAAAAAAATGTAAGAGTGCTGGTGTCAGGAGCAGTGCATTGCAGTCATATTGCAAATCCTTATATCTAAAACACACCTATACTTGTTAGAGCAAACATGTTAGAGAAGAGAGCTGGAGCTGTACACACAGATTGGCTGAAGAACACCTGGAGCCTAGAAAAGTGAAACTCCTTAATGCTCAGGGGCATTTCTGGCCAAGTCTTCTGGAACTGCCCCATTTGATTGGCATTTCTGAAACTGATTTTTTTTTTCCAAACTCCTCCAAAATAATATTTTAAAAAAAAAAAAAAGCCAATGTCATTTCACAAATTTGCCTAATGCAGCTCTCTCCTATAAAATGCTTTGCTGGGACTCACACTTCTATGGGCTCAGAAAGATTCTGCAGTACTAAGGAGACTCATGGGGGAGGCTCTACCTGGAGGGTTTTTCCAGCTGGGCAAGGGATAAGCCAGACACATGTCACCAAAGAGAAGAAATTCAGGGTAAGTAAGTGCTTGTTTAGTGCAGATCTCACCATAAGAGATCAGCACAGATCTCTGCCAGTTTGCAGAAAAGGTCTGCCACTAGCTGATGACCAAGACTTAGCCACTCAACCCAGCTGCAGAAACCCACCAACCCTAACAAGACAGCACAGGCAGGCAACCACCACCATTTTTTTAAATGCAAAACCCCCTATGTTAGTGCTGGAATATGAAATATTTCAAGGGGAGGAGATGAAAAACCAGGGCTCCCATCAGTCACCTATCCTTGTCCCAGGACACATATGTTACATCTTAGATCTCTGATACCTGCTTCAGAGCATGTGGCTTGTTTTGATTAAGATCCTTTGGGTTCAAGGAGCACCTTCCAATCACTCTTATCTGCACAACCCATGGGAGTGCATGAGTCCTGCTCAGAACCAGCCACATCCCTTGGAACAGATTGCAGAGAGATCTAACACATGTGCAGTGGGGCCAGGTAGATGGTGTGGGTATAGATGTTTCTTACAAGTCATCTCCACCCTTTGTTGCACTGACATAGGTGCTTTTCCATTTAAAAACTGACACTGACAAAACTATAGGGCTCTATCAGGAAGTTGTCAGAAAGACCCAGACTTTCTTACCTGATATGGCATTACCTTGTTCAGCAGATGCCATTTGTGCTGTGGTTTCCATTTTCTCAGGGTCACACACTACGTCATCGGCAGATGGACCTAAGATTTTAGCACATGAGAACTGGCCTGCATTTAATAGCTGCTCAATCTTTAACAGATAAGCTACTTGGTCTAGAGAGAGAACGAGTATTTTCTGTGGAAACTGCTCTATGTAAGGTGGAACCTCTGCATCCATA
The DNA here is from genome assembly GCF_028389875.1 of Rhea pennata. Lineage (NCBI taxonomy): Eukaryota > Metazoa > Chordata > Aves > Rheiformes > Rheidae > Rhea > Rhea pennata. Next base: position 115,077,001 of record NC_084664.1, on the reverse strand, counting down.
ACCAGCTGATCAGCATGACGCACTGATACAACCTCAGTGGTTAAGATAACCTCAGTTTTGTTGTGGGGAGGCATGGCCTGCAATGGATCTTTAGGAGGAGGTGCTGGTGGTGGTGAAGGAGGTGATGGTGATGGTTCTTCCTGCAAGGGGACTGAGGAAACTTGATTTACATCATTTGTTGAGACTTCAGCCTGGCTGTCTGAGGGACCTAGTTCTCCTGCCTCGGAAGGCTGCCTTTGCATTCCCAGTTGTGCCCTAACAGACTCTGAAGACCCCTCAGCTGCTGGGATAGCAGGATCATCTTCAGCAGCACCTTCTACTGGTGCAAATATGTTCTCTGAGCTCAGAGAGAGTTCAGGAAGAGTCTGCACACTTGTTGCCACATCCTTCACAGCATGAACAGAATCAGTGTTACCTAGCATCTGGGTAGCAAGCTGGGCAGGGTCAGCGGGGACGTATGCAAGTTCTGGTCCCTTGGGGGACGAAGCTTCATCAGGTCCGGTGGGGGTTTTGTTTTCTACAACGTCATTGTGAGTTGATGGGTATTGAGTCATTTTGGAGGTATATTCAGTATCAGGGCTTTCAAGGAGTTGGTCCTCCTCTGTGTCAGTACACTTTTCCTTTTGTTTGGGCTCCCCAGGAACTGAAGTGTCTTGTGCATCCAATTTCTGTGGCAGTCTCTCATTCCAGTCTTCTGTAAGGTAAAAGGCGACAATGGCAATATTTTAGCAAATGTTTCATTTTAAATAAAATTTCAAGAGCAATTCTGGTGTCAACGCTACAGCACTTTTATAAAGCTTTCCCAGGTTGCAGAAATGGCATTATTTACAATTTGCTTGCCTAGGGAGAGATTAAAAAAATTCAGAAAGCAGTGATAGCACGTCAAAAACTAGGAAGCCTGAACTGTATTTCTGATCATGAAGTGATTAATTATCAAGGAATGGAGAAGAGAGAGTATTCAAAATGATCAAATAAATAAGCAAAATAGTGTACCATCATACATACATGACTACTAAAATCCTCAGCCTTGGAAAAATAAAGAAGATGTCTGTTTTCTCCCAAGAATAAATATATAAAATATATAATATATATATAATAATATATATAATATATATAAAATAAATATCAAGCGCTGGCCAACAGGTAACAAAGCAGCACAGTGGAAGATGTAGCATAAAATGGAAGAGCAGGTAAATCTTTGATGATAAATGATTGCAGCTTAGCACTGAGCTGTTTTGTGAAGTCATGACTAGATGAGATCAGGGAATTTCACAGAATGGTAACAGCAGGAACTCAAAGGATTTTTCTGATTTCCATCCCAAGCCAACACAGACCAACTTACAATCCAGCATCAAAATCAGGCAGTGCCAAAGGGGGAAAATAAATAAACAAACAGATAAATGCTCCCTTGCAGCTACAGCAATTGTAGCTAGCAACCTGCTGGCTCATAGGCAGCCTCAAAACCACACAAGAAACATGGAGGGACACTCCAGAGGAAACCATGCTCAAGCATGGCATTCCGCTCTGCTCATTCCTGCTGTGCCTTGAGGCTTATGTGACCAGGGAAGGAGAAAGGCTAAGTGACCGACCTATATGGGAAAAGGGTGAGACAGACTGGCTTGTACTGGAGCTTGGTGCAGGGGTCAGTGTACCACCACATAAGCCAAACCACTAACAGGCACTTGGAGAGAGAGTAATTTCAGCCATGTGACAGTAACGCAACAATTGCCGACGCACCAAAATTCAGCCTCTGGTGATATTTTAAGTCCTGCTGCAATATCTACCAGATGTTTTTACAAGAAGAAAGCTACTTCAAGTGCTGAAAGCAGTGATCATTGGCTCCTTTAGAGGAGATCCTCGTATGGGAACCCTACAAGATTACAGCAGTACCTGGCTGTAGCTGGGGCTTCTCTTCATTGCAGTAATTACCTTAGCGTGCAACTCTTGGTCTATAGAACATGTCTCTCTCAAATGCTGGCTAGTTCCAAGTTTACTGGGAAGCCAGTTCAAGTGGCCTTTCTGAATAAGGGGTAGGTTTCAAGCTGCTGACAGTCATGACCACCAGATGACAGAGATCCAACTCAGTGGGGCAGACAGAAATGGGCTGTGCGTGCTTCTTGAGTGAGGACAGACATTGCACCCAGCACTGCTCCTGCACAATCTTCTTGTGCATTTACTGCATACCACCATAAATTCAAGCCTTTACAGCCAAGCTCAGGGAGCCACTGAAAGTGCCCAGCACATCCCAAAGGGAGCATCATGCAGAATTAGGTCTGTGTTCTTATAAAATAAGATCTACTCTTTGCAAATAGGTATTGTATGAATGTAAAGTCACTGTCTGCTGAGGGTGGCATGAATCCTTCTTCGAGGCATTAAAACTAGAATGTCCCAAAGTGTATATGCTTGCTCTCTATATTCAAGGGGAAGGTAAGCAGCCCAGGAGACTGTCTCTTCCCACATTAAATGGAAGGGCTTTCTGAAGACACCCGTCTCTTCTTATAGCACACAGCCCATGTGCTTCTTCCACAGGACTAGATAGAGCTGGGGTTCAGCCCATAGTAAGTAAATGCTATTTGCATCCATTCAAGTTGGAATTTTATCTCAAAATATCTTAAGAAAACAAACTGTCTTACCACTAATAAATTGAAATTCTCCAACCAGCTCTGTTAAATCCAGATTGGGATTCCCTGAAAGCAGAAGCACAAGTTAACCTGGAGCTGGACAGCACTTGGGCATAGCTCAGCCCTTCAAATAGAACAGTGGGAGGCACAAACCTTCTCTGAAGGCAACAAGCTCTTGGAAGTATAGCGCTGCAAAGCCAGTGATGTTGTTTGGGTTGGTCTGGAAGACAGCTCTGCTCACACCCTCCAGCAGGGTCTTGAGACCATAGGGAACCACAAACCTGGCCCTTGAAGAATGCATCTTCGTCCACTGAAGTCAGATTATGGTTTCTGAACTGTAAAAAAAAAAAAAAAAAAAAAAAAAAAAAACCCAAAAAACTAAGCTTAGCATCCAACCTGTCCCAGCGTGAAGTGTTTAAGTACAAGACTGTGACCATTAAGCCAACAGTAATCCTCTCCCAGGGCTTTCCATACATTCCTTTAACTTAAACGAGCATTAAACTTTACTAGCAGCCAAATCTTTTATTCCTCCCTTCTGCAATTTTAAGCAGCACAAGGCATGGTAAGAACCCTCAACCGACTAGGAAACCGTGACTTAAATTCAAATCTCCGCAAGAACTTAGAATTAACCCAAACAGCGCCCCGGTACTCGCTGGCTCTCAGCCTCCGCTCCTCGCCCTTGCCGCAGCCTCCCGCCGGGGAGCCGCCCCCGAGGGGCTCTTATAGCCGAGGGAAAGGGGCGCTGCCGCTTTGTGACGCCACAGTGCCCACGCGTCACAGAGGGCGCGGCGCGGCGGCCAATGGGAGCGGGCGCGGGCGGGGCCGGGGGCGCGCCGAAGTTGCGCGCGCCGTACGCGCGTCTCCCGCGGCCGCCCTCTGCCAGCGACCGGCGCGCAGGGTCTGGGGAAAGACAAACACTTCACCGCTGCAGGCCCGGGCGCCGCTTTCCGTATTCGCAGCGGACATGAGAATAGCAGGCATTTTTCCTGGCACCAGGAAAAATAAAATAAAAATAAAAAAAGCGCCCGAGGGGTGGATGCTCTGGGTAAATTTTTTGGCGGCAGGTCAGAGCTAAGAGCTGGGGGCTGTAACCTCTGCAGCCACTGCAGCTAAACCCAAGAGGAATCATATTCCTTAACGCGTCTCCATGCCTATTGCAAGGGCAGAATTTGAAACTTAGAGATAAAACTTAACAGCCTCGTTGATGGCTTTCTCCTTCCGTTATGTATTACCAGTGGATGCATACAAAACTATTTAACATTCCAGTAAAACGAGCAGAAAAAAGTAACTATAAAATGCCAGTTTCCAAGGCTGATGGGTTTCTGGTTAGTTTACTGCGACCTGGGTTTCTGAAGATTGTGAAGCCATGGGAGCATGCAATTACAGCAGATTCCTGTGGGAAAAGATCTGTTGCACAGAACACATCCACAGGAGAGAGTATTATTCATGAAAGCTGGAAAACTGCTAACTACCTTCCTGCTGTTGCATTCCTGCAGGTCTGTCTTTGTACCAAACCTGACAGGAATTCCTGTAGTGCTGAAGATCTAAGATGCAAGTCTTGTGACTATTAAAACATTCAGGTCATCTACAACTACTTCTTTTAAAAGATGAGTAACATTATCTTCCAAACAAGTTATTCAAAGTTAAATAGAAATATCACTGGACTGGCAAAGTTAGTTCACCAGAGAGTATGTAAATGGTAAACTCACCAAGACATGTTTCTTCTCAGAAAGAATCCCGCAAGATTAATTTCTTGTTAAGAAAACCTCTCAAAACAGCTCTTCAGTATTGGACAGTATCAGTACAGACTGCACTATAAAAAGAACAAAGTTAAATAAGAATGTGCTACGACTTACAAAATTAGGAAGAATAACTTCTGTAAAGAGGGATGAGATGTACTTTGAGAATATACATCAGGACCAGAAAACACATCACAGGATAGCAATCTCAAGTCTGGATTTCTTTCTGGAGAGCATACTGAAGCAACAGGACTTAATAAATGCATTAAACATACCTGTATGCAAAGACAGTCATGTGGCTGCCTTGAAGCCATCCGGGAATACAGACAGATAAGACGACACCTTGTGAACTTGCCTCTTTGGAAAGCTTTCAAAATTCTAGGTCTGCAAAGTTCTATGCACCAAAAGCTTCAAAAACTTAAACACGTCATAAAACACAAGAAAATCTATTAAGAGTCAACTGAAAATAAGCACAAACCTCCTGAAGAATTTAAAAAGAATTCAGCCCCTAACATAGAAGCCTGTCTATCCGAAACTTAAGTGCAGCATATAGTAAAGAGGAAAAAGATTGCCTAAATTTACTCACTGCCCAAGAACTTGAATGCCATTTTTGGAAGCCACCTAGAGGAAACCTATCGTAACACTATGTGAATTGTATCAGGTGGTCTACTAAAAATATACCACTGCTTTGTCCCCAAGCTGAAGAGTCTGTCAGCCTAACAGCAGTTTGCCTCTTATGCCCCATCTGCAGAAATGTAAAATCAGTGTTGTCTGGAATCTGTTGAAATCCCTTAACAGATTTTCAGGAACCAGCCATGCAATTCTGCCCCCAAAAGGATCAGTTTACTATTGTACATCTGCTTAGTATAATGAAATCAAATGGATTCAATGCAACAAACTCTTCATTAAAGAGAATTTGTAAGAACTAAATGAATCACACTGGTTAGCTCTAGCCAACTGGGTAAGAGAACGGGTTGAAGCATCACCTATTTCTAACTCCCAGAAACTTTTAATTGAATCCTAAGTAGGAGTTTCTTCAAAGTCTCCAAGTCCAAGAAAGCTCTCTGGCTTTTCCTACAAAGGCTGCAAAACAGTTTTTACTTAAGGTGCCCTTCTGCATATCTCTGTCTTCCCCCTAGTTCCTACCTTTGCTATAAGTAATGCCTGTGGGGAGAAGTATATATTCCAAAAGTACAACTATCAAGAGTGCAATTATCTTTTTTTCAATACAATAAACATATTACTCTTAAGGAAACACTAGTATGTGTTTGTTATTTAAATGCTTTAAACAACCAGTCTGGCAATCTCTCTTTCTCTCTTCAATATTCAACTCAAAGAAGCTTTTCTTTTAATCTCTTCATCTGGAAGCTTTTCTGGACATACAGCTAAGCAGAGCCTGCCAAATGACTGGAAAACACCAAGGTCATTTCAGTTCTGCAGAGCTACATAGATCACTTGATTAAATGGTACACTGGTACATGATCTTGAAAGTCAAGTCACAAGATAAACAGCATTTTGGAAAAAGCAACAACTGAAAAAAAATAGGCGTAATAAGCCAACTGAACATGAACTCACAGTTTGATAAAGTGAGTAAAATAGATCATGTAAGTCTTGAGTAAATAAGCAGAGAGTATGAAGGCAATATGCAATTGTAATGCCACCTACACTACTAAGCTATACTGGGGCATAGGTTGGGGGGGATTTAAAAGATGGTGAAAAATAGAAACCATTCATTATTTAACTTTGCCTCATGCTGAATTCCTTTTACATAAACAATATAAACAAGACAAAGAACATTAAGCAACGACCTGAATGTTCTTTATAACGCCTACACAGAGATATGACAAGAAATAGAGCGTTTAATATAGCAGAAAAAAATACACAAGAAGATGCAGTGTCCGAAAACCAAAGTTAGATAGCTCCAGGTTTAGAACAGTAGAGGGACTGGATCCTTTCAGCTGCAGTTCTTCAACACAGAATGGCTTTCTTCGCCCCTTCTGCTGGTACGCGGTCACCTCTGTGAGCACTTTGTTGCTGGCATTTCATATGTTTCCAAACTACAGAGGTGGAAGGGATGCTAAACAGTGAGAGATTTAAGTATAATTCAGTCAAGAGAGACAATCTTGAGTATACAAGTGTCTGAGAAAAATCACTTTTTGTCAGCTACTAATAATAGCACCATTGCGCAAGTTACAAAGTTCCGAGAGAATACAAATTTGCAATATAATGACAAAATTTGACCTTTTTCCAGTGCATCTTGTACACTGGCTAATTTCATACAGGAATTTGCTTTGGTACAGATTAAGAGCATCACGTACAGATATGGATAATTCAGTGCAACAATAGCAAATTCTTATACTTTCTGAAACTCTGTAAAGACTAGTTAAGTTTAGTGTATCTTAATTGTTCTTTAGTCACAACGAACCAGAATCAGGACTTGCTTACTGGTAGAGAGAAATCCCAGTTTATTTTGAAAGGCTGACTTACAGAAAAGAACATTAAGAGATGTTGATACAGAAAAGTAGTTTTCAAGCATTTTGTAGCTCACTCAAAACATTAGAAAGCAACAGCATGGTATAAGCCCCTACTCAAATTCCAATTAGCAGGATAACAATTCCTCATCTGCCTATTTTAGAACTCCAAATTTATGTAAAATGTTCTGTCGCACAATTACTTCAGGCTGAAGAAGAATTAGAGGCAATATATCTGTACCTAACTCCTTACTATTCAAGTTCAGAGGAGTTCCCCTAAGTTCTGGACAACATCCAGAGCACCTGCTGATCTATGCACAGGCATGCTGGTCCAACGTCACTGGCTGCCCATGGCCTTAGAGACAGCTAAATGTGAATTTACTTCTTAACATTAGCTTTAATAAATCTTTTTTGTGATCATATAATTTTTTCATGCAAGTGATTGCTACCACTGTTACCAAGAATACCTTGTAATTGTGAGCTGAAAGAGAATTTAAGTGTCTTTAACAGACTACCATCATTTTACTCCATTGACAGGTTCTACTAATACCCTTGCAACACCATATATAGCTTTACCAATGTAACACTTTGCCCAATTCAAATTTCAAATAGTTATAGAGCAATTTTTAAACAAGGATATGATCAATTGTTGAAAAAAAAGGATCAGATTGTTGTAAATTGAAAATTAATTCAAGATAAGATTTGGGGAATTTTATTTAAGAATGAAGCATAAGTAGAATATGAAACAAGCATCCAAAGTCAGCAATAGGAGAAACTAAAGTGCTTGCTTTATCAGAAACATTTTTAAAGGTCTAAGAATACAGAGTACATGTTTTTGTTTTAAACAAGAAACAAGGAAATTTGATGTCTTAGAACAGATGCTGAATCTTGTTCATTCTACAGTTGATCTCAACATGACACATGTAACTCACTTTCTAAACCAGGAGACTATTACGCTGGAAGAACAAAGGCTGAGGTAATTGCTGGCTAGAAAACTTTGTTACTGAGTCACATGACACCCCAAAAGTTTTCCCTAACCTTGGTATCATCTTGTTCAGGAGGCCACTAATTAAAGGCAAATTAGAGGAACAAGGGAACAAAACTCACGTCCACGTTTCTTTTAATTTTACTCAGAAATATAAAAGTGCAAGTTCTGTAAATTAACAACATTTACAGTACATCACAATAAATATGCCACATTGTGACATCTAAAAATTCTAGTTTTTTATCTGAAATGAGTCATATTGAGATAAAAACTTCATCAACATCAACAAAAATACCTGACCCAGTAAAGATAGTCTTAATATATTAATTAGCAAGATGCATATTCCATTATTGCTATTAGACTATGCCTCCGAGTTCCAAAGTATTAAAAAAACCAAAAACAACAACAACAAAAAAATCTGTTTACGCAAAATACAGTTGAAATTTTTCTCATCACAGGCACAATCTAACATAAAAAAAATAACTTTAACATTTATGAGTTAGGAGACTCTCCTATGAGGGGAAAAGATACAGAAACAGATAGTTCATTTCAGCAATGATTCTCTAAGCCCACAGAAAAGCCGCAACTTGCAGAGAGTTAAACTGTTGCATGAATACATAGTGTCTTTCCGTATCACTCCAGGCCTGGTGATAACAGGCCATTGAGTAAGTTTACTGCAGCTTGCTAACTACCTCCAAGTACACAGACCCTAGACATCCCAACACAAACTGCATGCAAGTGCTTTGTGTCCTGAACAGCCTAGTTTCACATTACATTTAAGCAGTGTATTTAAAAAATTGTCAGTAACTGTTCCTAGCTATTTACCCAGACTGGACTATGTCTCTGATTGCAAAATATTAAAATCAGATAGGACAAAATAAGATTTCATGTCCATTTCTTGGATCAGAATTCCAAGTAGTCACTATATATACAGTATATTGTTTCCTATTCAATACTTCATTTGGATGGGCCACTTCAAATAAGATTGAACACTAATTTGTGACTCAGCATTACTGGTAAAGTTGAATGAGAAACCAGTTTACTATCTGTAAGTTTCTTTTCTTTCTTTTCTTTTCTTTTTTTTTTTTTTTTTTTTTTTTTTTTTTTTTTTTTAAAAAAGTCACTCCCCTCCTTCACAGACTGCAAAAGAAGTGTTTAACTGCTCTAGGAATGCCTTTCATAGCAGGAATTGTGTATTTCTAGAGGGAAATAGAAGTGTGTCAACCTTTTTATTTGGCCTACCACATAGGTTTCCTCCTCCATATCAGTCTTGCTTTAGATACAACCTCAAAAGCAAATCAATGAAGGTTAGGTGTGGGCAAGGTCTAGAACTTTGGCAACATATTCTGCAAAAAGGTAAGAAAAGAAAAATAGTTTAAGCTAAGGAACTGTTTAAGGCAACTTGACCAAACTAAAAGATAAGGCTTTCTGATAACTATTTCCAAGGAAATCCAGTTTTCTTAGCTTTGCAAAGTAACATCATTCAACTAACTTTCTGGCCAGATTTCCAATCATAAGTTTCCTTAAAAAATATTTACTTTCCTAGAGTATATTAACCGAATATACAAGGTAGGGAGACTCCTGTTACAGACAAAAGTAAACAAAAACCACATGAGCACATATATAGCCAAGAATTAAATGTTATATGGTCATCATAAAGATTTAAGCTGTCCGAGGTATTTCATTATCTTAACACCACAGGTTTGGAATACCATTTCAAGATTAAAGATACCATACTATTGGTATGACTATTGAAACAGGCTTTTGGTTTGTTTGGTTTGTTTAAATACCTTTAAAGGTCACTGCCTTGAAGATTCAGCAGCCTGAATTGAAAGTAAGTTAAATTATATTATCTGGCCTATGTAATTTAATGCACTCTTCAAAACATTAAGAGTAGAAATAATAACTGCCCACACAGTAATTGTGTGTCAAACAAAATAAGTATTTGGCTGGAATGTACCAGAAGCAGAGATCTTAAATATTGACATAATTTGTATCACAAATTTGAGTTGGGTGGGGAGGGGAAGGTGAAAAAAGGAAGAAATGTAAGGTTTGAAATTCACACATCATTATGAAGTCACTGAAATAACCTTCTAAAATTTAGTAAGATTTGCTTTTTGTAGCTGAACAGTTTTCCTTCTCTTGTGCCCACCGTATTGGCCAATTCTCAAAGAAAAAGTGTTCTGCCCATTTCCAATGTTAACATTTACACCAATTATTTATATTGTACTACTCTAATCAAAACAGAAGATTGTTCCCCTTAGAGAGCATATTTTAGATCTATTTTAAAAGAAAAAAAACAATACCTGCCAATATTGGAGTAAATCACATGTGTGCTTACTTAGGCTCACCTGCAGAGTTACAAGTAATTGTGTTCAGCTTTCTTTAAATAAAATAACAACTGAAGAGTTAAAAACACAAGGTCACTTAACCCTCATCCTGGTTGATTTATTTTTAATTAAAATTGTGGTATTTTACTAAGCCATAACAACTCTGAACATACTAGCAAAGTGTCTCTGGCACAAACGGTTTTCAGAAGAAAAGCTGGTCTTCCCAACAGCTTAATCCTCTGCTTTATCTTAAAGTGCAGAAACTGTGGGAAAGGATAACAAGACTTCCTGTCCATCACTGTGGAACAACTTCCCTTAGAGAAGCTAAGGCTGCATGTATGCGGACGTGCAATCTGTTCTCAAAATCATAGCCAGTAAATTCTTCCTGAAATACAAAAAAAAAAAAAAAAAAAAAAAATACAACTATTAACCTCCTTCATCTTAGGATGTGGGGATAATTTTACTAGTGAGGTCATGAATTTACAAAATAGACAAAAGTGAACTGCAGAATGCATACTGCTATTAATGTCCCTGCATTACCCAAAGCAATAGAATTTTTAGAAAATTTTTTTGCTCTCTTCGCTAACTAGGTATTTCTCTATTTCCAACATGCTGTTCCAATCCCATTTAGTTTAACAGTATTTGGAAAGTTATGCAAGTCCAAAAGCTCTAGAAAATTCCAACCCGCCCAAGGCAAGGACCAGTGGTAACATATATGAAGTGGAGAATTGTAGTTTGCAGCCAAGTTTTAGCTGAAAGACTTGGAAAGGTTATAACACCTCAGCAGAGGTTATTAGTTTGGGTTCTGTACTATACCTCTTACACAATACATGCACACCGCTGAGTTGCACCTCAATACATGATAAGTTACATTATGTATGACAGACACCAATACTACTAAAACCCAAGTTAAACAACTCTGAAACGCCTTTCTCTCCAAAAAGTGAAGTTGGAAGTGTCTTAGCTTTTACCTTAGCTTGGAGAAGTAAGCTTTTGCCTCTTGGCACAGTCTACAAAGAGAGACAAACACTGCATTAAAAACACATCGCAAATGTTACAGAAAATAAAGTTAATTATATGGCCTGGTCAGTCTGAAGTAGCACCTCTGTTTTGAAAACGAACTACTGAGTACACCAAAATCGCTCAAATTAGAAGGCTAGAAATACTAATGAAATGAGGTACCTAAGATGCGCAGCACTACGTATTTCTAAGACTTCTACAGAAAAGGAAAAATTACAGCTTGACAGGGAAGTTGCTAGTGACAACGGTGAGCCTCAACAATGTACAGAAATACAAATGAGGTTACAGGTAAATGACTCGATCAAAAGCGTTTTGCTTCTTAACTGGAGTTTAAAGACATCTACAAAACTTGCAAAACAAGAGCAATTTTTTAAGCATTAGAAGTTGTTTCAGAACTCTCAAATTCAAACTCTTAAGCTATATATATTTGCAGATTCATATTTATTTCTGAAAAGGTCACATTTTATTTCTTACTAAATAGAAACTTTTTATTTTAAATCTTACAAATAGTTTCTTCAACTACCTAATAAAAATATAGAAAAAAATGAAGTTTTCTTATTCAGCTATATCTGAGTATGAACTTATGTATCTATATTAGTTACATCACATTCACAGTGTATAAAACATATACAAAGAAGTCTATCAAGTAAACTTATTCTTGACATAACCATATTAAAATCTTAAAAAACTTAATGAGAACAAAGTTTAAAATAACAAAGATATCAGCAGATATATTAGATCAAACATGTAATCATGAGTCACTTTAAAATGTTGTAATTTAATAAAAGTGTTCTTTTTTAAGCTAACATGCATATTTGCTTTTTATCTTTTGCTCGGTGTCTTTAATGTGCCCAGTCACTTTGGTAAGTATGATTTACAAAATCCTATATCCTTCCCTTTTTAACCACTGTACTGCTCTCAAATACGACTTGCACGATATCTCCGCTAGTAAACTGGATCAAACCAAAAAAAGATTTAAAAACCCACACACAATGCCACACCATCCACATACTTCTAGACCTAGCTCTTGTTTTTCTCATCCCACCCCACTTTATTCAAGTCAGGCAGCTTGAACTGTCTAACTCAGTGTCCAAGTACCATGAGAGGGAGTGTTTCCTACTTTAAATTCACATACTAAGTGCTACCACAGTTTCTGAGTAGCAGCTACAAGCAAAGGCTCGTTCAGCCCTTGAATACATAACATGAAGCGGGTTACTGCGTGGCAAGGGAGAAAGAAGAACTGTTCCCAAATTATGAGAATCTTCAGATTTCACTACCAACCTCCACTCTTGTATATAGCAGCAGTCTCAACTACTCTAAACAGAACGGTTTGAGACACTTCACATAATCAAACATGAACAAAAAAAGCAGCTGAAGCATCACAGGCCTCAGACCTTCCTACCAGGTTTCAAGGCCTTGCTGTAAGTTACACAGCATCAAGGCTTTGAAAAAAGAACTGCTATCTTTAAAAGCATTTTCTCTAGCTTTGTCCTGTGTCATGACAGCCATTTCTATTGAAATAGTTTCCTTTCTTTTCCTTCCTTGAGGTTCAGCTCAGATGATCAGATCTGACAAGATTAAAACAACAGAAAAAATAATCTTGAGAACAGGATACACTGTCAGCCCAACTACATTATCAACTACATACAGTGGTGTGGGGGTTTGGGTGGAAAAAAAAAATGTAACAGCAGAACCCTGTAACTGCTTCCCCAAACTCATAATCGAATTCAGGAAGCACTACGTAAAACAGCATGAACTCCAAGCAGTAGCCTTACATATTTGAGAAGGGAAACAGTAAAAAGAATGACAAAAAGCTGCCATAGTTTAAGCTAGTTTGAGTTCCCCAAAAGGCAGAGTACTAGCAAAGACCACAACAACCAAATATATGCATCAACTAAGCCATTTGGACAGCTGGAAAGTCAGATGGTTATTTTCTCTCATCATCCTGAGCAACAAAAACTCTATATATCACAGAAAAAGCCAAAATACAAAGCACATGCAACTTTGGGGGAATTTGGATGACTGAATCGCTTCCCTTAAATATCCTCTGCAAAGAAACATGACAATGGCATGCTTGCACTCAGTACAGCTAGGATCCCAAGATCCTCTGAGGCTGGAGATTAGGAAGATATTAGTCCCAGGAGTGGGTAAAAATATTCCCAAAGGAAGATTTTTGACAAACACCATATCGTTCTAACTTTAAGTCCGATCCTGAAAACACAGAGCTATTTTAGGAAAATATCAACTTCTACACAGAGAAGTTAATGACATGTAATCTTTGAACATGAACAGTATCCAGCAGGAAACTCAAGCGTGCAAAGAAAGGATCCTAGACATTCACCACATTAAATACTATTCACAGATAACAACTCCCTACCTATCCAAGGCATTCTTACCATGCCTCTCCTGCCCCTTAATGGCAGGAAGGCATCAGGCAAATGAAGGGCAGGAGGGGGAAGAGGAGGGTCTGGGTCTTGGAGGGATACGGGAGGTACTTCCATAACTCAGCATTTATACTTACTGTTCCTACAAGGAACATTAGAAAAATTGGACATCATCAAATGATTAGAGTTGCATTACATGATGAAAGAAAAGTGAAATATTTATGGCTCTTTGGGAGGAAAAAATACTGAATAATAATCAAAACAATATGGTGCTACACTCATTAGAATTCTTGTTCCAATGCTTGTTGTCCTTAAACAACTGAACAATATAAAGCAGAGAAAGTCTGGAAATGTTATGTTTAACTTACTGCTAAAGAAAGATATCACTAATGGTCAGGAATGTAATAACTGAACATGCCCAGAAGAGTGTCTGCAGGCTATAGTTTCTTACGTAAAAGGAACAAAAAAGACAACAACAAAGTAAGACATTTCAGTGTTACTAAGCAATACATTAAACTCCTCAATGTCCTCAAAGAAGCTCTTGACACTGAAGAGTAAGATGCTGCAACCTTAAATGCATTTGGTTTACTGAAAGCAAAGGAGTTTATTTAGAGCAGCTGTAAAACACATTTTTAAAGTTTAACAAACATTATCGCCTATAAACACTCTTTTATTGTTTGTACAGTGACATAGAGGCTCCTCATTCCAACTTTAAGAGCTTAAAATTCTAGTTTATACTAATTACCTCTGGATTGTCTAACAGAAGACAGCCAAGTTCATAGCAAGCATATGGCTGAATGTATAAGTTGTGTTGACGGCACAGTTCATCTTTAGCAGCTCGCTGAAAAAACTGTACGAAAAAAAGAAAAGATTACAGTAACACATTAAAACAGACTGTTTGATCACTTAAAAATGCAGAAGTACCTTTTAACATCAAGCACTACAAATTAGCCCAAAGCTAAAACGTGAACACATTAAGTTTGCAATGACAGAGAATCTTTAAGCAATGACCCAGAGGTTCTCACAGACAATACTGCATCAAGGCAAAATTAGATTGTTTGAATTTTTACCAAGCAACAAACTGATTATTTCAAGAAGGGTTTTTTTTAATTTTAGATTGATGTTAGTTCCTTGTTGTAGCTAACATTTTTTTTCAGAAATGAAGTAACCTGGATTTTTAAAATACATGAGAGAATCAGATAAAAAGATTTAATATCAGCATTAGCTCCCTTGTTGTCTACATGAATTCCATAAAAAAAAAAAAAAAAAGGAGTTGTGCCTACAGATCAAAGCCTGGAGTAGTGCCAAAATTATTCTTTGATATATGCTAATAATCAAACCTCTCAGTGTCTTAATAGTTCTGGAGTAGGAACAATCAATCTATGCTTTTGAAAGGCAAATCTCCAAATTATTTTTAAAAAGATCAGTTTTCTTTGTTGGACAACAAAATCCAAGAATTTCTCCATTTTCCTTCCCAGCTTGCCCTTAACTCTTACTACTGCAAGCCACTGTAACTGCTCAGTTTGTTCAACGTTAGCCATTTATTTTTACAACACAGAAGATCTAACGAAGCTATGCTAACTTGTAAGATTTGAAGAGCACGTGACATTATTTTGGAATTTGCACAACAGAATGATCAACAGCACTCTTAGTCAACAGTGTTTACAGAATAGCTCATAAAATACGATTCATAGTGAAAATTATCATTTAACAACTTACCTGAACAGCATCTTGAAAATTTCCCAAGCATTTGTGTATGGCACCAAGAAGCAAATTCTTCAAACCAACAGCAGATGAATCATCAACATCCTGACAAGCTTAATAAAAAGATTCCAAAAAAACAATATGGACTGAAATTCCTCCTTAGAGAACAAGTATGGTCTATGATGACCTTTAGTCTGATGACTAAAATTTAATTGGAAAGAAGAGATCCTATGAAAGTGACATCATACACAACAAAATAATTTGGTTTCTTTAAATACAATCCATTTTGTTGGAATCCCATCAAGTAATCTGCCACTCATGAGAAGAACTCCTAAGCACAAATGAATGGGCCCCCTGAAGCCAAAGGCAGTTGGTGTGTTCTTCTCTCACAAGAAGAGAAGACATTTCTCTACCAGTCTTTGAAAAACCCAGCAGAAGGTAAAGGTAAGAAATAATCACTCCTCTTCGGCATTATAGATGACTAGGCTGTCCCAGATATAAGAGGCAAAGCACACAGTCCAAATTATAAGGTGTCCAATACAAAAAAACAAAAAACCACACAGGCAATTTAGACATAAAGGTGATTTGTTCTGAACTGAAGCCAAATGACAGACACAAAAATCTGCACCGGAGCTAAAACCCCAGACTAGGCTGTTTTGGCATCACACTTCCCAATGCTGACAGGAATACAGGGCTTATTCGCCAGACCTTAGATGGTTCAGAGTCTAGGACAGACTGTGCCTCAGCTGAGCGGTGCTCCGTGTTTGGAAAGAGCTCAAACACGATGCATGTAATCAGCTCCCGCTGAATCAGGCTCCGGCTTGGTCATGCTTTATAGCTCCAGCTCAGAACAGCTCTGTTGGATCAAAGCTGGCTCCACGAGGAGCCATTTCCACTTGTCTGCACCATCATTTCCAGAGACTCCAGCCTGCATTGTTTTTCATCCCCTCAAAAGGGGCTGAACTGCTGCTCCTGGGAGAAGTACAGCTACTTCAACTTTGCACTCTGCCTCATCTAATAAATCCTGCCAGATTCAAATAGGCTTTACATTCACAACAGAGTTAATACACAACACAAATAAACCACCTGTTAACAACTGAAAGTTAGCTGCGTTAGGTATTTGGATGTTACATAATGCTGTCACCTCTTTCACTTTTATTACAAATCTCAAGTTACTTGGCGTTTTACTTACAAGGACACAGCACTTGGAGACAAATTAATTTCTGCAAATCAGAGCTTTATTTTTCAGTTTTCTAGCCCTGAGGAAAAGGAAAAGCTTCCAAAAAGAAAAAAAAAAAAAAAAAAAAAAAAAACCCACCCTCAGCAAGCACATCCCAATTGTTCAAGAAAAGGGGAAGTAAATTAAAAAGAAAAATCTGCTGTGATTTCATCATTCTTGAAATACATCTTAGGAGTTGCAATAATATTCTCATTATGCAGATAATCCTCCACTCAGTATCACTGATGTAGACACTTCTGTCTGAATGTAATGCCTTACAGAAGGCTACCCCTAAAGCCAATTGTTCTGAAGTCAAGAGACAGACATACAAAAAACATCCTGAAATCTATTTTTAATCAAAGTGAATCTGATTTTAAAGTCTTCACCACTATCTTACAGGACTAGAAAAACAGGGATTTGAATGTAATCCACTGCCATCACACAAGTTAAATGAACAAATTATCTTTAATTAAAAAACAAAAACCTACAGCTAGTCTTGATGTCAGACTTCAAGACTAGGCAGTTTTCTAGCTTAGTAGCACGTACTATCCCCAGAATTCCACAATAACTTGAGTAATGAAGTATTTCAGTGGCAGATATATTTTGGGAGTTATTTTCTGAAGGAGCAGGGAAGAACTTGAAGCTGTTTGCAGTCTGCAAACAAGACCAATCCCTGAAAATTGGGGCAGTAAAAACTTCATGATAAACACACTGCAACCATAAACTTCATTTGACAGATCTCATCCAAAAGGTCTGGGGATTGAGAAGGAGGCAGGTTCCAGCCATTCCTTTCAGCGCTAAGTCTCAGCAACCAAGATCAAAAAAACCCCTACCATAGCATAAATGGCCCTGGAAACTACATTTCTTTTAAAAGAGGAATGATATACCTAAGATTATTATTGGTTTTATTGTTATTTTCTAGCTAAGTTTAAATAAAGGTTTCTTTAGTGACTCTGAATAATGGCTACCACATTAGTGTTTTATTTTTAATGTGGCCATATGCAACAATCCATTAAACAAAAAAAAAAAAAAAATCCACGTCTTCTCTCAAAAATGATAAAATAAAGCTTTACGACAATACTTACTGGCATAGCTTTTCCTATTGCTATTCAACCTGTTTTATGCATGCATACAGATGCAATACAGATGTAAGTTTTCATGCTACTACAATCAAATGGTCTGCACAACAGAAGAAAAAAAAATATAAACCTCACCAAAAAACAAGCAAAAAAACCACAACAGCGAGAAAATCAATGAACCATATCATACCTTGGCTCATATGTTGCAGGTTGGAGAGGGAACAGTTTGGAAGGGCTTTCCATAAGTACAATACCTCAATGGATGCCAGGACACAGAGCTCTTTGGTTGGCATTTGTTTTCTAAATCTATCTGCCTGTAGGCAGGTAAGTAGGGAAGAAGAGAAGGAGGAGGAAGGGGGAAGATCTGTCATCTGTTCTTTCACAAGAAACACAATATTCACAAATAGTATATCACAAATAGTAATTCCAAAAATGTTTAAAAAACAAAGTCTGTGGTAATTTAACTTAACGATTTCAGTACTAAAAATTAAAATCTTTCAGTTAATTCAAATGTTTACATATTGATCAAAATTAAAGCTTCTCAGTGTGCAGCCTGGATTTGTTTCATTCTATTTCACAATCTCAAATGCATATAAGCTGAATACTACAATATATGCAAGATCAACAGTAGCTATTTCTTAGAAAATTCCAGCTTTCAAAAATATTAGGGCTTTGAAAAGCAAGACAAGATAAAAACAAGTAAGAAATGTAAAGCTAGAAGGAAAATTACTGAAACAACTACAGTATCATGTATTTTTATCTATAAGAACTACTTGGGTTAAGTTGAAAAGTGAACAGCTATTCATATATTCTTTGCTGTCTCCTTAAAATACATGGCAATACTGTTTTTCCACTTGAATCGTTCCCTCTAATTCTACAAAAGCAATATAACAGAACACAGTTTGTTCAAAAATAAATGCTGGCGGAAAATGCAATTATTGTATTGAAACAATTCAGCTTATGCTAAATCAAACCTTTTTCACTGAAAATTGCTCAATCTGATTGTTTTTTCTTTTGAAAAGCTTCTGAACTTCCTTGAAGACATTCTGAGCACCACTGACATCACCAGTGGCTCCTTGACACACTATAACAACACAGAAAAGGTTAATAGTACTGAGACAAAAACATGAAAAATGAAGGCTAGCTTTCATACTACAGGAGAAAAACGTTCACTTCTGGAAAAGAGCCAGACTGGGATTTGGCAAAGATGCAAATCCCAGCTCACTCAGGTGTTTCTGGGAGCATTAGCAAGTCACTCAATATTTTATTTCATGTCCATTAAAGAAACTAATATTGCCCAATCTTGAGGGATTTATTAATTAAATGTTTACAATACATTAAATTATCGTGGCAGTAGATCATGTAACAACCATAGCAATGGAGACCCAAAGGGGAAGTGTACCCATGCATGTGCATGGGTTATATAAATAAATAAAATCATGCAAGTAACTTCTGACCCACAGCTGCATAAGGAAGCAGTGTGGGAAGCACCATGGGAAGACTATGTACACTGGTAACTTCCCCAAAATAAAAATAGACGGAAACAGTGTCAAAGCATGATACATATAACTATATTTATCACTTATCCAACTCATTGACATTACTAACCTGCTGTTAAATAAGCATAATAGCATTGGGACCACCTGGATTCATTTTTAAGCCTTTCAAAAGATTCAAATGCATCTTTGAAATTCATCTCTATCATGCTGCACCAGCCTAAAAATGAGATCAATTTAATTTATGAGAGAAAGCATAGTAATTCAAATCTGGTGTAAACACTACTGAAACATAAAATTTGTTATAAGAGCTGGAGCTAGTTTAATAATTATATCAACAGCTTGAAAAGTTAAAAAATAAAAATAAAACCAATCACATACATTGAAAGTCTGGCTTAAGTAGTTTATACAGACACTGAAGACTTTTACAAAATATTTTGCAGAACACTGAAATTTACAACAAAGCTCCTATGTTTTCCCTTATTCTCCTACCTGCGACAAGATTCCTTCACCAGAGACATTTAAAGGTTGTAACAACATACTCTCCTCACTCTAAATGCTTGTAAGCAAATCAAGAACATGTAATAGAAAGAATATGACATATCTGTTCATTTTTGTTATTAACGTAAGGAAATGAACATGAAACAGTATGAAGCTTCTTAGACTTACTTATTTTTAGCACAGAAATGGTGATTCCACAGACAGACCAAACTAATTCATCACTCATTTTAAATAATCTTGTATAGAGGAATAGTTTGTTCTCAATTCCACAATCTACTCTATACTTTTGCATCAACTTGTATTTGTGGAAAATTATTTAAAGGTTATGAAATTATCAAATGCTACCTGCTCCCAAACAAAAAGACAAGATTATTGAAGTAATTCAACCAATTAAACAACCACTAGTATTCTAAAACTTCTTTTATAACCTAGTTAAAATAAGCTAGCTTCTTTATTAGTTATTAACCAAAACTTAAAAGTGAAATATTTACAGCATAAAGTTATCCAATTTACCTATTTCATATAAGCAGACATGTTGAATCTCCCTTTGGTCTGTTGCAAGTTCCAAAGCAGTATGAAATGAGGTCAAGGCACTATTGATTTGACACTAACAAAGGCAAAAGAAGACAAAAAATAAAAAAGGTCAGATTTCTTAAATCAAATTCAAATTATCCACAGATTTTAAGATACTGATTTCTATTAATATGTTTTAAAAATTATTATATAGGGAAAAAAATAATTCAAGTGTCATACAGATGATAGCCTCTAGTTTAAGTAGATGGAAGATGTACAACATCCCATTGAGAGAAAAGTCTCAGAATTGAGCTCAGATTCTAGATTGTTTTAAGTGAACTGAAAATATAGGTAACAGTGTGAAGGGGAAGGGATAATATTTATTTACATATCAGCTCCACATTGCAACTCCTTTGGCCAGTTTCGATTTCGATCTAATCACTTTTGAAGAGAAATATGGGCAAATCATGACAAAGTCTTCACTGGCAACAATAAACACATCTTAGAGTTCCTTCAATTAATGCATTTTTCCACATTAATGATATGATAAGATGCCTAAAACAACAAAGAACTGGATTATAAGAAATAAGGGAAGTAAGAATCGTTAATACCAAACAACTCAGATTTATTTTTAAATGAATCCTTATGAGAATGCAAAGCATCTGCTTGCAAGGTACTAAGAATCAGTTCCACAGTGTGCAGAAGTAAAAAGCAAACCATAAAATACGCAACTTACACGGTAAAAGTCAAGTAAGAAGAAAATTACAAAACACTACAAAGGAGCAAAGTGGCGGGAGGCAGGGAAAGAAACTGAGGAGTTTTATAATGAAAAAAAAATTCTAATCAATTCAACTCTCAAAAGAGAGAGAGAGAGAGAGAGAGAGAGAGAGAGAGAGAGAGAGAGAGAGAGAGTGTGTGTGTGTGTGTGTGTGTGTGTGTGTGTGTGTGTATTCCATCTATTTGCTATTATGTCCAAAAGTCACTGGTTGCGTGTGGTAGACTTTTGAGCAATCTCATTTATACTCGTATTAGTCATTCCATCATTTAAAAGTCAGAATAGTCTTAATACCAGTTAATGATTTTGGTTTTCTACATAATAAAATTAACCATTAAAGGTATTCTTATTTATTTTGAAGTATTTCACCTCTTTACACATCTCTCAGTAATAATTTAAACAAAAATTTGTACAGAATTGATAAATATTGCAACACATGTAAAGAGGTAGAAAGGGATATAAGATAGAAACATCCTGATAAAATCATCAGTTATCAATGGCTAGAAATAGGCCGACCAGTTCTGTAACAAGCATAATGATTATTTTTCTGGCCAAATATTACCCCCTATGCTTGGCTAATTGAACAGACAGCAACTAATCTTCATTTCTAGTTTTTATAGACAACATAGGATCTTATGAGACCTCTCTGAAACCATCTGCAGCTTGAGGCCTTTATGATGATGCAAATAAACATTTATATAAATTTATATCAATATGGCCTACAGTTCCATTAACAGTGTTTGTATATTCATTCTCACAAATATTTAGTTCATATATGCAAACAAATAAAATTTTAAACCAGTCACTGTCAGCTAAGCAAATAAGGGGGGCTTATAAGGGAACCACGAACAAGCAAAGCTGCCACCTATGCAAGTAAAATTTATTCCAAAATTCCTGCTTGTATCCTTAAGGCCACATACAAGAAAAGCTTTTCCTGAGTCTGGCAGAGAACTTTAGAGTGATTTTGTTTGATTTCCTTCTATCCCACCAGGGAACACTATCTGAGCTGTTAAGGAACTCTCTCACAATAAATCACGCATGCTGCATCAAGACAGTGCAACTGCCAAAAGAAACCATAGCTATAATAATATAATGACTGTACATTTAGAAAAGAAAGTGATGATTAGATTAAGGTGCTTACTGACACAATAGAATACAATTCATCTGTCTTTCTGTACAGTATATTTGCCCTCATAGTTACCAGGGAGCCTGAGGAACGTTCAGCTTATTTGCTATTGTAGCAGCACCTTCTATCCACTACTTATTAATAAGAATACTACCGCTGCATCATTTCCTGCAAAATAAATCTTACAAATCCAGTTTTACAGAAAATGTTTAACGTAGACTTAGATCTGATCTTTGTGCTACGAAGTTTCAAAATTCAGTAAAATTACATTTGGAATGCTTCCAAGAAAAACACATAAAAATTCAAATATTTATTCCTCTGACTATTCTCTACTTTTTAAACAACTAAAAAAATAAGTATGTTAAAATATAAATTGCTTTTCTATAGGATATTGTTCTACACAATGACTAATAGCAACTGCATCATTTTTCTACAGTGCAGTATACCAAATTCTGGGCTGCATGTGAAATATTGAACACCTAATAATATGCAGCTCCATCAGCTGAATATTCCATCTTCTGTAATCCGTATCTGTAACCTCCTATGTCTCTCAAGTGCTTTGAGATCATCAGGTTCAGTAAAGGTTTTAGAGTCATTCCTTGATAATTAACATTTCAGTCACCTCCAGGGACTGTGACAATGTGCTGGAATATGAATTTCTACTTAGTATCAATCCTTAAAATAAATGTATTACTAACTATGTAAGGGTTTAGAGAATAAAGTGAAGGAATTATAAATGCCCAAGAATCACTGAATACAACATTATAGGGTCTTCCATTTTTCTTTTCTTTTCTTTTTTTCAGACTCTCCAGTTTGCAAATGCAATATAAAGAACTACGTAAAGAGGATTACTAAATCTGAAATCAAGAAATATAAGATTATGGTTCTTACATTAGCAATAAAAAGAAGAAAAAAAGTCACCCCACCATCTGACTCACTATAAAGCTTCCTGAGCCAAGACGGGTTTCCCCACAGAGCTGTTCTGAAATCTAAGGAGTCTCTTATTCTTGACCAGCACTATAAATCTGTGAAGCTTTTAGAGTCATGCTCAGAATTAAGGGGAAACTCAGTAAACACTATGTAAAGCTAGAAGGGGATAGTTTGTACTAAAAGACACAACATGAAAATCAGGGCCTTCAGAGCTCTTGATTTTATATCGATATTTTCAACTACACTTGCATTTATTATATATAGCTATTCCTGAAGAACCTGAACTTTTCCACAAGAATTTCTGTAATACTCAACTAAATGAAATACATGTATGATTGAGCAAAAAGCTTTAAAACATTCCCAGTGCGTAAAAAAACACTTCCCAAATAGCGACAGCTGCTTGTGACAGTGCATCATTGCATCAACACATTACAACAAAGACAGTTCATATTGGAAATTTAAAGTACTTCCAATAAATAAATAAATAAATCATGAAAAGATGCCAGCAAACCTGATCTGCCACAGAAGACAGTTCAGAAATCCTACCCTGCTGTTTTGTTACTGTTGCTATCTTCATCAAAATATTGTTTCCATGAGAATTGACTGCAAGCTCAACCATAGAATGAGTTTCACTATCACAATGAGTGAAGGGTTTGAACACACTTTTTCTTTGTCCTTCTGTTTTGCTGTTGTTAATGTAAATGCTCTGGAAATATTCTGATCTGACAAAAGCAGCAACTAGAAGTTAAGTTACCGGAAGCACTCATCACCATCTGAGATTACCACAAATTCGCAGACAAAAAAAAACCAAAAAACAAAAAAATCCCAAAACAGAAAAAAACACAAAGCTGCTGCAATTATTGAAAAATAGCACTCTGCAACAGTATACAAAAAACAGGGAAGAGGAAAACACTCTGCTTGGGTCAGAGCTCAATACAGCAACAGGAAACATCCTGTCTGATCTCTTAAAGGCAAAAGCAATTACTTGAGGAAATTACTGTAGATCATTAACTATATGGACAATGTATAAAATGAAAAGGGGTAGAGATAAATGCTATGTACTCGGTAGATTGGATATTCAGATTTTAGCTTGAGAAGCAAAACTGAAATAGCTATCTAAACCACAAGAAATTCATAAGTGACCAAAAGCATTTACTTTTAGCATAGAGCTGCAAATATATCAAATGGCAGAAAAAGAATTTCAAAATGTTATTAATTCAGGTTCAAGTAATGGAAGAGCTGGTTTGGCACATTAATTTGAAACTAGGAAGTTGTTAATCCTTTCTGCCTACTTATCTTTCCATATATCTATATCCTTAGTCATAATTCGCAAAGTCTGTTCATATCAACAAAACATAAAATATCAACAAAAAAATCAGTCAGAAGGATGAAAACATGCAGTACCTCTAATCTCTGTATCCTCCCCTTGAAGAACATGAACAGAGAAGAATTCGGATAAGCAGATTCTTTTTTTGCAAGAATCTCTTTTGCCTCTTTCAATCCTGCCTTGTTATCACTGCCATCAAGAGCAAAAAAGGGACGAACAACCGTGTGGTACCACAGCAAAGCTAATCTGCAAGAAACAGAAGAATAAAGATTACAGCTCATAAACAGAAGTTTAAGAAGTTTATGCTCTATTCAGGTAAATGTTAAAATGGCTCTGTAAAACAAAGCAAGGTATGAGTCTTTTCATTCACAAGTTGCCTTTAAATAAACATATTACTGTAATACATCAATGTATTCCTAAACTGCACCTGAGCATGTAAGTCAATGCACGTTACCCAAAGGTAAAGTTCAATCAAGCTCACAGTATCAAAGCACCATATAAATTGAGTTTTTAAAAGTGGATAGGATTAAAAATAAGAAAGAAAGAAAAGAAAAAAAAGAAAAACTCACAGGAAAAAAATTTAAATGAATTATTCATTAAAAAAAATCCCAAACTATCAACACATAAAGTCCACGTAAAACAGAAATACATCTGATGTTCAGAATAGCAGACATCTACACGACCTACAGCACTCCTACAAACAAGGGCAGAGCATAACGATATTCAAGGCCATTGGAAGCAAGAAACACTCCAAAATAATGGCATTCCTCTTCCCCAGAAGGGGAAGTAAGGAAATCAACAGGAACATTTAATCTTACGCCTGTTTAACCAATCAGAAATCTGATTCTTTTCTTCATATAGAGATTTTAGCTCTGCAGTCAATGTTTCAGAAGTGGCACTGAATAGAATTTACTGTAGATCCATAATAAAAGTATTAATTTGTGGAGAATAGAATAATAAACAGCCTTCATAAATGGGTTTAAATTAAGTCTGGCTTACCCTTCACTCAATAAAAGGACCAGAATGCAGTATGAAGGCTTGGGAAAAAGAGTACACAAAGAACGCTCCTCTAAAAAGATCAAAAAGACTGTGTAAGGGAACACTCCATTATTCTTAGATATTAAAATTAAAAATAAACTGGAAAAGATTACTGGATGATAATAAGGATAAATGACCAAGTGACGTCAATGACTCCCACAACATTCTCCTCTATGAAATGATATACTATTTAATAACTCATAGGTAAATCTATTGAGCCCTCATGGGGTGCTTTTACTTACTCTACTGGCATATAAATTACAAGACATTACAATAGCAGGTACTGAAGAATACAGCACAATTCTCACACAAACTCAAAAGATATCTGGATAACTAATTATAGTAAGATCTTATATACTACTAAATGATGAATTCAATAAATCGTGGCACATTAAACAATAAATTACATGTTTATTTTACCTGCTGTTGTTTTCTTTAAAGCAACATGACTTTTTTGGTTTTGATTTTTTCCATTCACTTACTTTCAGTACTAAGTTATCTACCAAAGCATTTCAATATAGCTACTCACGTAGCTAAAGGGGCCTTCATGTCCTTACTTTCACTTGCATACATCAGTGAAGAAAGCCCCTGTAGGCGGTCTCCAGGAAAACCCAGCAGGTTGATGATTTTGAGCAGGTTTGGGGGCACCATGGATATGCAAAGATGAAAAAGTCCATATCCAAAGCTAACAGCACCTTTCAGTCTGTTAAGCGAATCCTCCGTTACACCTTCTGCAGCAATATGATTATCATTTGCAGCATCAGAAGTCAAGGATTCCTGAGTTGTTTTCTTCTGATATATTTCCTGAAGCGTATTAATGTCCATATAGCACTTATTGTAAATTTTCCAGGCTTTTCGGAGGATCCACCCACCTTTTATGTATGCTAAAGATCAAGGGGGAAAAAAACATGTCAAGGATATGTTTCAAAAGTGTAACACAGCTTTTCACAGATCCTAGGATGCTCTCATTTACATTAAATTAACTGATTATATAAAGGATTCTGTAACAGTAGCTACTTCTGTCTTACCAGGCATTAGAAGCTTAAGTGCTTTTCAGTCACAGACTTTAAAAAGTATGCAATACAAAGGTACTCCCTTCTGCTGTGTGGCAATATGATTGTCATAGAGGAATAGAGAAAACAAAACAACTTATGATTTCCACTCCACTATAGAATGGAGATGAAATGACTGCCTGGCAAATAGAGAGAAGCAGAAAGAAATTTTACTTCTAAGCTCAAATGTTGTTAAAAGAATGTAGATGGGGAAAATTACCTAAAAAACACTTTTCTTTGGGGTAGATAGTACGATCTACCACAGTTACTGAGTAAAAAAATATATTAAACACAATGTTTCACAGTTTTTTTAAAAAAAAACAGGCAGAAGAAAAATAAAAGAATGCATAATTTTCAGATTTTTAACATGTTCTGATGCTTAACCACCTCAATTACAAATGCAAGCTAGGTAACTAATTTTCCTTAAAATTTTGAGTTTGAGCATTCTCAGCTGGTTTATGTTTACAGAAGAGATGTATAAAAAGTACATTAAAGACAACAGGAGGGTTAAAATAAGCATAACATCAGAAGATAAAGCTGTCCAATTTGCCTATTAAAAAAAAAAAGTTTACTTATCCTACAGACTGTTTTCTGTTAATAGCCTTGATAAACTATTGCCTTCCAATGCATGCATCAAATGGAAAAGACGTGTGATACAAAAAAACCCCTCCCACAGTCTGAGGCTTTACCTTTATCAGTGTGCTGCCATTAACCGTTCACTAACAAAGCAGAACCCTAACAGACTTGACATGCTTATGATAAAATAATTTAATGAATTCAAATAATGAATTTCTGACTTTATAAACAAAAATTTCACAGTCAAGCCCAGTCATTAGGTTTAGTTCAGTTGGTTAGAGCATGGTGCTTATAACGCCAAGGTCGTGGGTTTGATCCCTGTATGGGCCACTTGTTTGAGGGCTGGACTAGATGATCTCCAGAGGTCCCTTCCAGCCTTACTCATTCTATGAATTTTAGCTGAGTTTTCCTAGCATGAACTTCCGAAACTCATTGTCAGACTAACGACAGCAGTGTTTATAAACATAAAGTATAGTTCAATAGAATCATAGAATACTGCTGTTGGAAGACAACTTTAATGTATTATTAACTTTGATAAAGCCATTGCTATTACATCCATGAGGGTGGAGAAAATACAAAAACATAAAACGTGTTAGTCCATTATGCTAGTAAAAGGCACGCAAGAAAGCGGCTTGTGTACTGCCATATGCTTCTTGCAAAACTGTCCTAGGAAGAAAAGAATTTTTTCTACTCATCCACTTATGAACAAAATCTGATGCAGTTATTTGAAATGGCACTCATTTCAATGATCTGGTTGCTATTTCTGTACAGAAACATGATCATAAAAACAAGATGTTTATACATACTCAGAAAGGCAACAGTCAAAAAACCAACCAACATAACAGACCCAACAGTTCACCAAAACAGTGCCACAACGGCAACTAACAGTCACAAGAGGTGGCATTTAACCTCTTGGAAATCTTTAGTTAAGATTTTAAGGATGTTTTTACTTACTAGAGAAACCCAAATATGCTGCATGTTCTGCAATACTCTGCTAACCTCTTTAGCTCTCTGAGCAGTAGACAAGAAAAAAGGGGACAGACACCACACGCAGTAACTGCTTTGAATGCTATAATGCAGCTGCAGAATACATATTGAAATGACAAAAAAAAAAAAAAAAAAAAAAAAAAGCTTAGAGAGAAGAGGGGAAAAAAAAACACAAACAAACGAACAAAAACTCAGAGCTGAGAAATGAAAACTCTACCTTCTTACACACTGATAGAGTAGACAAAAATACTCCCTGAATTTCTGTTAACTAGAACCAAGTATATTCTTGATGTCCTGGCTTGGAAAAAACTAAGTCTGCTTATCACACAAAGCATTGTGGCTTTGACTAAGATCTTAGCATTATTTTATTGATAATCTGGGTATTATTTCTCTGCTTCCTTCCAGCTGATCAGCAGGGTTTTCACTGGCAATCTGCTCCAATTGACGTAACTTGGTCTTTGTTAATACTAGTGAGTACTTGAGAACATGCTTCTGTAGCACATGACGTTGACTACTTTTTGTATGAACTCATGGGTGAAGGAATCTAGTTTCTAGATTATGCAGGAGAACCAGTAATGCAAAAGAAACTTAAAAAAAAACACAGCTCTGCAATGAGACAAGGAGGTTTGTTTTCCACAAATCACAATTAACCTCTTTGGCATGCAAGGACACATTTTGGCAACCAGAGAATAAGAACTGATTCAGCTCATCCATCTTCACACACTTCACTAAAATTACTTTTGCTGGCAGTTTGTCATCTCCCTGAGTTGCCACTAGCACTCTGCATAGGAGACATCAGGCTTCAGCAGTTGATAACTTCTTTATTTTGCAGGCCACGTGAGGTACACAGATGCTAACCATCTTTGTACCAACTCCTACAATGCCTCTTTGGGAACATGCAAAGGATTCCAACCTAAGAACTATCATGTGAATATGATTATTGGCATGCAGAAAGTGGAAAGCTGTAGTTTACAGCAATCCAGTTCTTATGAATGATTCTTCTATGTATACAAAAGGTAAAACAACACTTCTGGAAGCACACAAATCTTGGAAAACCTATCCCTTTGTTTCAAATTGAACTGTTTTTTTCTTGCAAAGCAACCATCTTTACTGATGTTAATAATCATCGTGCCACTTTACTATCAAGCTTTACTACATACGCTATCATGTAAAACCACAAACATTAAAGCCACAGCACACCTGATAATTCTTGTTTTACAAATGACAGTACAGCCAAGTAGACTTGACAGTCAGCTACAATTATTTGTCTTTGTAGTCGATCAACCATGGATACAGTGGATTTTCGTCCATCAACCTGTATGAAACATACAGAGTAGAGGGGAAAAAGTTATTTTAACATCAAACTGAAATCTTATCTTTGTGCAATATTTAATACAGCTGAATTTGTAATTTTTCTATTGTGACTGTTAGTATTTTTAATTTCCAAGTAATATTGCTTTTACCTGAAGTGGCTGAATAATTTGTATGAAAATATAAAAAACATATATATAAAAACCTACAGATTTTGTAACTTGATCAGTCTGAGCAGGACATGTGGCAAGATCTGCCTCATTTAGTACACCTTTTTCTTGTAATTGCTGTCTAAAATGCTTAAACCACATTCCTTAAAGACTACAAAAATAATGCAGAATACTATTTTAAAAGATACTTAATTAACAAATCTAAAACTAACTGCTAGGGGAAACATTTCTATTAAATTAACTGAGCACTCTTAAAGACTAAACTATGCCGATTGTTCTTTGATAACACATCAAGCAAATTCCTACTTAATAAGCAGGGAAACATTATATATGTGCTGTCAGCTTTGCTTTTTCTTTTCTCTCTTTTTTTTTTTTTTTTTAAGATTTTACAAACAGAACACATTCAAACATCATACAATTATTAATATAGGCATCAAATATGAAACTAATGTGTTAAGAACACAAAAAGGGCCATATAGCAAGTGACAGGAAAAACAGTGCCTTTAAAGAACATGCAATTAAGTATGTCAAATTCTTTGCTGTAGATCTACTGTGTCACACTGGGAAAGCCACCCAACATTTTAACGTCACTATTGTCTTCAGTATTTCTCAGTTTGCATCCTTTATTCTTCACTGATTATTTAGAATGAAAATTCTAGAATAGGAAGAAAAATTTCCTAGGAATTTGTCGGGCACATAGCACAATGCACTCTCAGTCTCATGAGTTCTGAACACTACTACAGCATATATAAATTAAAATGACCCTAATTAGTCAGATTAAAAATTTCCTGAAATAATTCTAGTAGATTAGTAACTTGTAGTATCAAGAAAAATATTACCAGTATCAAACCACCTACTGCTTTAGAAGAGGAATTGCCTGAATCTATCTTATTTATACTAAAGAAATCTAAGCAAAATGTTCAACTGGAATTAGTTTCTAATCACAACTGTTCTCCATACACCAAAATCATCTACTCAGATATGAAGAGAATAGAAAGATTTCCCAAAATATTTTTCCCAATACATGACTCTATATTTTACAAATAATGCTCTTACATTCTTTTTAATTTTATTCTTGATTGTTTCAATAACTCCAGCTTCTTCACTCTCGCAAAGTTTTTCTGTAGCCTTTAAGTCATCACATGCCAGCTGCATTTTCTCTTCTTCAAATGTCATCATGGCATTCTTCCAAAAAATAGAACACAGATTTGAATGATAAAAATCACAAACAAACATAAATCTGTTATTTCTACAAAAGTGACAGGAAAGTAGTTTTCATATAAATTTAGCAATAAAATTGCTATTTTTTTAAAACATATCTTAATACATACACACATAGCAAAACACATACTTCTACACAGGAAAAAAAAAAAACCATGGATTTAAGAATGCCCTTCCAAAATTTCAAAAGACTGAAATTAGAACATATTAAGTCCTGTCCCCTTCTCTTAATAAAACTTAACATGCAGTCAAACTGAATATGTTGTCATATTACATTAAGTAAAAAATTTCGTTTCATGAATGTAGGGCATGATTTGCATCTGTGCAGATATTGTGTTTGTTTAATTCATCAGCATAAATAACAGGTCTGCAAAGTCAGGAACAATTAATGTTGCTTTGTAAGAAATAGCTTGCAGAATTTCTACATGTTTGAAGAAAGAAAATACACCAGACTAACTCCTGTTGAATCCATTTAGAAAGAATTTTAAAACACGTTAACTTCTTTCCCTGCTGCTTTATTAAATAAACGGTCTGAATGACACAGGCTCATGAGTGCTGCAGCTATCTTTAGAACGGTAGCTAAGTAGCTAAGCAGAAGCTGTTCAAGATCCACTGATGCTGCACTGTGATGTTACACTGCTTCAGCACATCAATTCGGATAAGCAAGCCTCAGTAAGTCTCTCTTTCATTCCTTCTCTCTGTTTTATTGGCTTAAAGCAAGCATATGCTGCAGGAGGTTTCCCAACCAATATACCTTCCTACATTGCATAGCCTCCAGACACTAGAAACAATTCAGATTAATTTAATTTATAACGTATGAATTTCTCACATATTATAATAAATGTTGACTTTAAGAATGGTATTACCATACAGAATTCCTAGTGCAACATAAGATTAAGCAGCAAAGTCTAAATAAGGACTGCCCACTAAAACAAGATCCAAACGTCTTCCAAAACATCAACTTGAATTTTTGTTTGGTTGGGGGGGGGGGTGAGTTAATGCAAGACATCTTCATTTTTCCTATGACAGCACTTAAAAGAACTAACATGTTTTCATTGTAACTCTTCAATTAGTCAAGACTCTCAGTTCTCATATATTCAAAAAAGTGGCAACATGAATGGATTTAAAAGATTAACATTTAAGATTAACAATCTGTTGTATTGCAGAGGAAGTCTTCACTACCAACAGCTATTAAGAAAATGGTATTTGTAGGTGTTATTTTAATGCCAATCTACTGCTCATTTAAGAAAGTGTTTTTTTAAGGCTCTTTTGATGGAACTCATATTTCATACTTTTAAGAGGCTACATCACAGAACCTTTGCTTTCTATTTAAATCACATGAGCAAACAAGTTTTATATAACAATGATTTGTTTTCTAGCTATATTTAATCTAAAATTTTGAAAAAAGTCTCAAAAACAAACAAATTAAGTCTCCAGCATTGTGAACACAACTGATATACCAAGATTAACTACAAGAGAAAAGATATGTTTTCTGTATCTACTCACCAAAAAACTGACAAAACTGGCTCCAAAACTCATTAACGGGCTATGATTTCTGTAAAGAGAACAAAATGCAGTTAATTATACTGACGCCTAACAACATTACAGATGTATAATCATAATTTAAGATCAAGTAATGTAAATAAGCCCCTCCTTTCTGGGGGGGGGTTACAAATCACTGTATCATTCTGTAAAATGTAATGGAAACAGGAAGCTAAAAGCATCATTATTTTTACTAAGACTTAAATATTAACTTTACAAAAAGTTAAATTTTCAAGCATTAAGCAATATCTATTTTAAAAGAAAATACTGCCATAAAAATACATTTAGTATAAGATCAAAGAAAATTTAAAAGCTCCAGAAACTTCAAAATCCATTAATTCTATTCTTCCCTATCAATTGTCACCACAACTCTGACCTACAAAACAAATGCTAACTAGTCCCATTAATAGCTTCCCATGAATTGAAGTTAACCTACCTAAAATCATAGACTTAAAAAAAAAGAAAAAAAAAAGAAAAAGAAAGCTCACAGATTTAAAATAATTGCTGGAAATATGAAGTTCTATTCTTATGGTTCTTCAAGCCTGGAGTACAAATCTTACTATACAATATGGAACAATTTAACTATGTGTTTCATCTTTTCTGTTTGCAGACACTTCCAAAAGGGTGAAAGCAACTGCTGGACCAAAAATGTAGGCAGTCAAAATCTTGGCAATGCATGAGACAAGTTTCAAACTTCAGGACTACTGCAGACACACAGACCATAAGCCTGTAGTCAAATCAGATACAACACATTAAAACACTGTTTTCAGGATCTCACTGTACCTACTATTCAGCTTTGGGAAATCACTGACTGTCAATTTATATATCCATGTATAAATACCACTACAGAAGTAAAGCTAAAATACCTTCGGCATGCCAGAAGAAAAAAAATATATATATGAACACTAATTTTCTAGGTTTTAGGAAAAAGTTACATTTACACTGTAAGTACACACATTGCTACAGTACGCTACTTATGCTGTTTCTAACTTAATTCTGCAAGCACCAGATTAAGGCAGACTTTAAACCAGGACATGCAGTTGAAAAAAATCTGAAAAAAGCAACATATTGTTTATTACAATACATATTTCATTAGTAAAGCTATGATAGAATACATAGAATCCTTTTCAAAAGGTATCATTAATATCCCCCCTCTATTTTCTCACTTTTTGATTCAGCATACATAGACAAAAAGCAAGGAAAAGAACAATACAAAGAAAAAAGAAAAACAGTTTCATTAAACGAGGAAAATAAAATCTGAAAATCTTTCCCTTTTTACCTACACTGCTCATTTCCAGATATACATATAAATGTAAAAATCAAAAGAAAAATAAGTTAAATATTCTCCTCTTTGTTGGCAGGCCTAAGAAAAGTCAGTAAATGGCTCTGTTTCTCAGTATCTAGACCATTCTCTGCCAGCATCTGTGGTATAAAGACAAGTAGAAAGCTGCCACGTGAGTTGTATTTGCTGCATCTCACACTTTCAGTACAAACTCTGATTGCAGACGGTACATCCCTGTCTTACAATCCACCTTTCAACGCAGGAGACCCTCGCTGCACGGTCTTAACCACCCTGCTGCAGAGCGCACAACCTCCACCAGTTTTCAAGGGCAAACGTACTGTATCATCAGCACTCTGCAGATCTAACACAGCAAAACAGCTCCCTGCAGGACATTTTGATGTCTATGTCCTTGTGGACGAAGTTGCACCTACATCATGCTTTCAATGAGGCTCAGGGGTAATCCAAGTATTTCACTTTTGAGCTTCAAGGGCGCGAGAGAGTAAGTTCGTTAGTTTGAGGTATGGTTGGTTGGTTTGTTTTTTTTAATGAGATGTCAAAGTAGTCCTTATTTAGCATCACAAAGCCATCAATCCTTCATACTGAAATTCATTAAAAAAGGGAGAATCTCCTTAGTTTGACAAAGGGAGATAGACTATTTTTCCAAGTGAATTACAAGTAGTCAAACATGACAGACTTTGAATGTAACCAGAACAACTAGAAGGCACAAGAAATACTTCATAAAGCTTGCACTTTTCAATAAGCTGGCTGAATGTTTCTATCTACAATGAAAAATTTTACTTCAGTTATAGATATAGATCTAAAAAGATTATTTTAACTTAGTAATTCTAAATTTGAGCTTCTAAACACCTGTAAAAAATTATCTGTTAAATAGATGAGAAAAACCATCTCTCACTAAAACTTTGTACAACAGAACCCAAGATTTTCTTTGTTTTTGAAGCGTGAGCATTAACAAATCAAATATACTTAACAACATATAGATTTTGTTCTCAGGAGAACAAGGATCCAGATATTCCTTATGACTTGGCAAGGTAGATACCAGTTTTATCAGCAAAACATAAATGCAAATTGAATTTTGTGGACTTATACAACAAGCAGTAAAAATGATGCATATGAAAGTATTTTAGATTCTAGACCTTTTTTCATTTTCTGTGTATTTATTAAAAAAATCTTTTATTATAGAAATAGGTAAGCTGTTAAACTTAAAATAATCCAAATGTATCAGCATTAGAGCTAAAGTAATCCCTCATCTGTGGGAATATTTTCAAATAGAGTAACTTGAATAATTGCCACATATAAGAGTGAAACCCCTAAAAAGAAACAATTACACAGTTAAGAATGAAACAACATAATCGCTTATTCAGTAGCTCAATATATACATTAATTTGGATGTGGTTTTCAAGCACCATTTTACAAAATGTATTTTTCTTTTCTTTTCAGGACGTAAAAACCTGTTCTTAAGAGAATAATCTGTCCTTTATCTGTGAAGGTATCAACATTTACATACATCTTGAAAGTCTGCAGATTTCTTTTTAGTAATATTTTTATATTAAGTTAAAGACAGATGGCTAGGTACAGTTGAGTTAACTACTTTTCCAAAATGCCAAAACAAAGAATCTTTCATTGCTTGCAATAAACACTTATCTAAATATAAACACTGAGAAGTTTCTTCCACAAGTATTTATCTTGTAAACTAATTTGTCAAAACAGCTTCTCCACTTGCACTTTGCCTTTACAGTTCTTCTACCAAAGACAAAACAAACAAAAAACCCCCACACCCTTGAGATCCACATCACAACTCCAAAACTATCACTAGCCACAATACATCAGGTGGAACGTTACAGACTGAGTGACTGAACATTAAAAAGAACTCCCTATAAAAAGCATTGTCATTAAGCACATATGGATTGCTTTATCACCCTGAAGTAAGGGAACGCCAGATTTAACATTATCTGGGAAATGCTTCGGTTTAGACCATGGATTCTAGCAATCAAAACATAAAACCTCTACTCCCTCAGAGTTTTTGGCTGTGTCATCAATAAATGAATTAAGGTATATTTCTATCATATTCCTATGCAGTCACTGGATATGAAATATAGGTTAATGGAAAAAATCATTCCATAATGTAATTTTAGCATTTAAAATCCATTTTAAATAACAATTGCATTTACTGCTCAAGCTTTGTGGATAGTATGTAAAATGATAAATTCTTCAATAGCTCAATGTTACCTTGTCAAGAGCTGTAGAGAAGTTTGTAATGGCACAGTAGAGATTCATTAAACAACAAGGTAGGACTAACACTCCAAGTAAGTTTCTGAAAAAGAGCACAGCTCCGTGACGATATCCCTCAGTTCAAGCTCATCATCAATGCTTGCTGAAGCGATCTTCAGCATCGGACATGAGTCTACATCTTTTGTCAAAATCCAAAATCTTGTTAAGATATATTAAAAAAAAAAGAAAAAAAAGCAGCATTTGAGTTATTACTAAGAGTGAAACAGCGGCCACATCCATATTGACAGGATTTGTGCTACTAAGCACAAATGAACCTTGGGACACCGCACTACCTACATTATCTTCACGGTTCAAAACAACAGTTTCCAATAAGGGGAGGAAAAAAAAAAAAAGATTTTTAATTAGTCCAAAGATAAAGAAAAGTTTAACATCAGGGCCAAATAAGTCCAACACTGAAATAGCTTAACTACATTCTCTCTCACAAATCTATGCATAACACAGTAGGATTCACCAAATTATCTTTGTATCTTCTTCTCAAACTATCTCAAAATATCTTCTATTCATATGGCATAGTCAAACTTTTGAGGATAACAGATTACTATATATTTAAATCCACCTCAGTTTGGAACAGCATTTAAGCATGAGGCTTGCACCATCAATTTGCTTAACTACTGTCCTCAATACCTTCATGAATGTGGGTGCTAACCAGCAATACCAGCAACTTAAAACTAGTTAGACCTTAAAAATATTAAATCCACAACTGCCACAATACTTTTGTTCTTATTTGTGTCAGCATCTGGCTGATTACCCAGGATCTGAGTGTGCTGGGCAAACACCTCGTCTCTGGAAACTTTTGTGCAACTATCCGCTTTCTCAACCAGCTAAGTATTTTATGACCACTTCAGTTAGCAAAGGACAGTGATGTAATCAAGTAAGATGGGAATACTTTTGCAGATAATGATCAAATGATCAATGAGTTTTTAGATTTTTGTTATCACCTTTCTGGTGTAAAACATTTGTACTATGCCAACATACCAACCTTTGTTTGCTTTCTGTGAATACTACCAATTACAGCTCTGAGCTTTTCCTTTGCTCTAGAAAGGTATCAGTATCAGTACCACAATACCAACCATCTTCCTTTACGGTATCTGTTATCGTACTCGGACAACTATTCTTCGGCCTCTATAGGACAGCTTACAACATGTCTGCCCTACTTAGCCTTGTATAGGAAAAGAAAGGCAAGGAAAAAGAGAAGGACACAGATCTTGGATGTACCTGTCCAGCAGAAAATTTACAGATCCTATCCTACTATATGGAATGAAGCATTAAAATGCGCCTGTTACAGAAATTCAGAAATATTTTCAAGTATTGTTTTCTATCTCCATTATTCTCTCCAGATATATTTTGTAAAATATGATTTGTACTTTGCCTATCAAATTAGGAATCACAAGATATTTTAAATCAAAAAAAAATGTTCTTAATACAAATTCTACGTGATACCACAATAAACTTGGAAAAAATTATTTAAAAAATGAAATCATGTATAACTAAAGTTAAGTCATACACTTAAGTGCTGTGAAGTAGAACTTGGGTGCCTTTAGAGCTATTCCATTTTCTCCAGTTGTATAAACTGGTGTTACATGAGATATTGCTTCTCTCAACAAACCCCAATTCACCTTGTTTCATGGCTTATTTTTAAGACGTTTTCATGCATGATGATAACATCCAGGAGCTTTAAACTTTGGTTTAATAAAGCTGGGATGATATAGCCTTGTTGTTATCATTAAAAACCAGAACTGAAGCACATCAGAAGAAAAATCAATTATTTCTTTTTCCTTTCTATCTCCATTTCTATGATAATATTTCACTTAGAAATACACATAGAAATCTTTTCATCATTATTCAATAGATTGTTCTAGAATATATTCTAAGTATGATTTGTAAGGATACAAACATAAGGCATCTTTATACAACTACACATTTCAGCCAATATTGATGTGTGAAATAGCTAAAACAATATCAGTGTATTAAAGAATCACAGTATTAAGATTTTTAATTGAGAACTTCAAATATTAGAGGTGGTTTATAAGTTATAATTAGCTCAAATCTGTTTTAATTGTTGTATGAGTTCTAAACATACACTACTACTTTTCCTAGAAAATATCCAACTGCAAGAGAAATGCAGAAGTAAGAAAAAAACAGTAATTCTGTTGCTCCTTTTACTTGATTCTGCTTTGTCCTTCCCTAAATTACCAGCAGATTGTTTAGCTCTAACTTCAGGCCATTAAATTTCGATACACAATATCAAAACAATGGGAATTATCAAAATACTGAAAAGCATTTCAAATTGCACCTGTAGTTTGAAAAGCAGCTACAGAGCTACTGTAACACAACCCAATTATAGTATGCCACCTGGTCCGTATTAACTGCCCAATTGCACATGCTTAAAATCCACAGCAATCACAAACTTGATCAAAATCTCTTTCCACTGTAGGCTCAACCAACCTGGCTGAAATTAAGGCAGAACTATAGCAGCTTAACTGACATCATGTAGCTTATGACTCCTCTGAGTCCCTGAAGTATATTAAAACAAATATCCATCCCCATCACAAAAGCTTGAAATAATTTATCAGAAATACTAGATCAAGGAACAGGTGTGCTAGAGTGGGAAGTCTTTACAATGTATCTTTCACAAGCCTAGTTTCCTATGTTTTAAAACAGTAATATGCATTGATACCGTATCTCTTCTGCAGTTTCCAAAGAGTGAAGAATCCTCTCTGTTATAAACACACATTTCAGTTTTGCTTTCTGACATCTTCCCATAGACTTCTAGCCATTGGATTTTGCTCCACATGTCAAACAGAGCTCTCAGCCTCTCTCTATCCCTTTTCCTATTTCTTTTAGCAACACCCATCTGTCTCAAAAGCCACAAAACCAGGTGTAACATTCAGCTTGATCATCTCTATAAATCACTACATCCAGGTATTGAAGACTTAAACTGCGTAACACCAAGTTTTTCTAACCTATTCACATTAACTAGAAAACTCATGCTGATTTTCTTCTGCACATCTATTACTATAATACGTTTCTAACTTTGAGCAATGAAATTTTATCTCACAAACATACATTTAGAATACTGCTCCACTCCTTTCTATGCATCCACCCAGCAGCTGCTCTTCTCCCTTTACTGCTCTCATAAACAATAGCAAACAAGGCTTTTCTCGATGTATTCATGATTTATTCTTACACCAACCAAGATGCCATCCATCATTTTTCTTCAGTTGACTCATATCAGCTCCCACTCTTCTACCCTTAACTTTAAAGAACTTACTGAAACATTTATCAAGTCACTGAATTTTTGTTCTTAAGAGTCCTTTGCCAAGCTCCAGAAATGAGAGTTTGCAGCAAGGGTTAGGTTGCCCATACACAGGCCATAGCCTACCTACTGTTCTTAATATCACCTGCTATTCCTGTTACTTTCATCTGTTGCCTCACTTTACACTTGGATCATAAGTATTTTGAGACATAGACACCATTTTTACTTCAAAATGGTTCGAACATCTACTACAATGGCTATTTCTATTCCATCACTGAAGTTTGTACGTCTGGTAGTAAATATACAATGTATATTCTCATACTTATCTCATTTTTCTAGTTGCTCTAACTTACCATTTTTCTCCATGTTCTCCTTTCCCATAACAGATCATAGGGCATCCTCTATACGGACTGCATTCTTTAGCCTTTGCACATTTTGTCTTAGAAAGAGAGACATGGAGCTACTGGAGAGAGTCCAGCGTAGGGCTACAAAGATGATCAGAGGGCTGGAGCATCTGCCCTATGAGGAACGGCTGCGAGAGCTGGGCCTCTTCAGCCTGGGGAAGAGAAGCCTGAGGGGGGATCTTATCAATGTGTGTAAGAACCTGAAGGGAGGGTGTCAAGGGGACAGTGACAAACTCTTTTCAGTTGTCCCATGTGACAGGACAAGAGGCAATGGGCAGAAACTGAAGCACAGACAGTTCTGCCTGACCGTGAGGGGGAATTTCTTCCCTGTGAGAGTGACAGAGCACTGGAACAGGTTGCCCAGAGAGGTTGTGGAGTCTCCTCCTCTGGTCCACCTGGATGCAACCCTGTCTAAAGTGCTCTAGGTGACCCTGCTGAACAGGGAGGTTGGACTAGATGATCTCTAGAGGTCTCTTCCAACCCTACTGATTCTGTGATTCTATGAATCGTGTCTTCTCAATATCCTCTTTGTTTTCTTATCAGAAGAAACCTGATTATATACATCTCATTTCTCCATCTTGCACCACTTCTCTTTTTATTCGCACACAACCTAAAAAATTTAATTAAATCTTCTCAGAAGAGTTACTCATACAAACAGTCAGTCGTCTCTCTGGTATGAATCCTGTAGGCTGCTGGATTTCTTACGAGATATCATCCCCAATCTTACCTGGATGCTTTATATTGTGAATTAATATTCAGCTTAACAAAAAACCTTTTCATTTTATTTGATGCTATCTCCCATCCTCCTATCCAGCAGAAGCTTTCAACCATCTTTGATTTGTAAATGGTGTTAAAAAGTAAAGAATCAGCAAAAAAGTCTTTTGACAGTTTCTTCTCTTCCTAAATACTTTTTTCAGACACAGAAGTAGTTCAAGAGTCTATGAAGCTAGAAAGAAAAAAGAACATGCCAGCTCCTCAGCTTTTTTGATAGTGTCAGGGTGGTCCATCAAAATGATACTTCACAGGCTGATTCTAGGCTCAATTTCAAATGCCTGCATTCTACAGTAACTTTCATTTGTCCTGCAGTTTCTCAAAGGTACTCAAATTTTAAACGAAACAGAACTAGGTAATTATGTTGTTCAAACTGAACAGAGGGACTGACATCTGCAAATTTCTAGTATGAGTTAAACTCTGTGGTGACCTGACAAAGCTAAAAGCAAAAGACAGTGGTGCTCTCTACTGCAAATTTATGAAATTATTTTATCAGTTTGCATTCAAATCAGGTTCAGAAATTTGTAGCTGTAAGTGCTTTGAGGATCTAGATTTCTTCAAAAAATAAAGCTTAGGCAGATGCTATTTGCAGATGATTTTTCAAACTCTGATAATAGTCTTATATCTAGTGTAACGTTAAACAAGGCACAAGCCACATCTGATGAAACACTAACTGGTCTACAGCAGTAGTTAAAGCAGTTCCAACTACCTGCATGATCTGACACATAGCTAACACATTCAACTGTCTTCTTGAGGTTCTAAACAGATACCTATAAGCTCTAAAATCTATGAGACAAAAATATTATTTTATTACCTATGCCTCTGCCCAGCACAGAAATGATGGCTCTGTAGTCAACCAATTCAAAGTACCACCACTCTTCAAAGCCATGACCATACTGTTATGGTTACACCTCTAAAAAAACAGTTGCAATTTCTATCCTAGTTTCCTCAAGAGCTGAATTGTGACTAGTTTTCAAATTGATTTATGTTCCTAAGCCAGCTTTTTAGAAGATGTGAAAATGCACAGTAGTAAAGAAAGAAGCAGATTCAACCTATTTTGGAATGACAGTTGTTTTTAGGCTCATCAAAATTGTCCACTTTCGTATAAGGACACCAGAATAAATTTGAATTTAATTTTTCACAAAATCACTCAAAGTGTCAAATGAAGGGAAAAAGAAAGAAATGAAGTAATTATGAAATAAGTAACAAAAAACAAAAGTAAAATAACAGTTTCTGAACAGCAATTTTAACATCTCAAATGAAATGACTAACAAAAGTTTTGCTGCGTAACTGAGTTACCAAATGATCTTTAGAGTCTTAATGGTTTCTGTAAGAAAACAGTGCTTTGTTCCTACCTTTCTAAAATCATTTGATGACTGTAAAACTTCTGAAGCAGAGCTAAACTACTTGCACTGGCAATGGTCTATAATTAACACTTTCTATAACAGAGATCACATTTCAAATACACACAGACAAAAACATACTCATTTAAGACTGTATGCCAAGAAGCATTTACTAGGGTTTCTTAAGTTCTTTAAGAGAAGAACACATCACAGACAAGTATGAAACAGAAAACTATTGGGATGAGGTGGGGCACAGTGAGAAGAGGGAATTGAACTTCCTGCAGACCTCTGAAGCCCTAATTAAGCACAATTAAACAAACTTTGCTATACCTTCTTTACTAGTTCTACATGAGATTTGAAACATACAGCTAACGTGCAACTCAAAGATGTACTAGCTGTCATCGAGAGGATCCCTATTACTGATTTAAGGATGAGGCAGATAGGGTTACAGACTTTCACACTATTAAAAAAACTAAGACAATGATTATCAATTTGTGAATCATAAAACCACTTGATCCAAGGAAGGAATTCAGATCTACCACTTGCAGGTAGCATTTAAAGGCCAACATTAAATACTGCACAGAACTTAAAGGCACCTCTTGGTAAAAAACCAACCAAACAAAAACCAACAACATACACCTGGGAAAAGGTTAGATATGAGTTTCTATATCTATGGGGGAAAAAAAGAGAAGTAAGGCTGCTAGATAACCAAGAGGACAATTTGCATAAGGTACCACTATTCATAACCTTTATACTTAAGGGAGGACTAAACTGCATTTTGAATACAGGAACCTTAGCAATTCTACTCCCTAGCACTACTGCACAATATAAGAAGCGTCATGTATTTAGACCACCTAGACTACATCCAGACTCACAGAACTGAGAGAAAGCAATGGCATAAAACAACCAACAGGGGAGGGAAAGAAACCACATTAAGTGCGGCTTAACTGGCACTTTAAAAATAAAGAGGTTACGTCCTCCCTTCCTGGGGTACTTCGAAATACTGATGACTCCAACAGACTCCAGGAATAACACAAACGGTGCAACTGCACACAACTATGAATTGCGTATTAGGCACACGAGGAATGCAGAATCAGGACCTCACTTGTCACCTGCAATATTGCAGTTACCTCTACACAGCAATATTACCTAGCAGAAATCTAGTGCTATGTAACATAGCAGTACATACTAAAGACAGAATGACATGTTTAACTAAATATGCAAGTATGCAGTTATCATGCATTATTAAGAAAACAGGTTTTTGTAATTTTTAATTCTCACTCCCTCCACTCTACCTCCAAACATCCTATTTGTTTCAGGCTTTACCGTTTATAGATAAAAATCTAAGCACATTAAGCGCACGTCACTTACAAAGCCCTATTTTAAGTCTGTCGGAATCTTTTTTAATCATGCAGACAACAGCAGTGTAGTGCATATTAATTATTTAGGACATATGCGCAATTAGAGCAGCTCAAGCTTGTGTGTAACGCACGAATCCCGCCCGGGCAAAAGGGGAGGAGAGGTATCGGCAGCCGTTTCTGCAGGACGGACTTACACAACCGCACTAACGCCTTTTATTCCTCCCCCCCCCCCCTTAATTTACAAGCCTGGGCAAAAGGCAGGTAGATTACGAGGATTATCTCACCGCCCGCAGGTAATCACAGCGGCGCTCGCGGACCTCCCGTCCGCATCCGCTCTGCCGCCTGAAGGCGGCGGTCCGCGACACGCCGCGAGGCGCCCGGGCGCGCCGGTGACGGGCGCCGCGGCGCCGGCCGGGCCCCCCGCGCCCCACGCGGCGGCGGCGGCGGCGGCGGCCGCCCCCCGCCCCTCCGCTCCCCTCCCCTCCGCTCCGCTCCCCCCGCCCCCGGCGGCGCCGGCTACCTGTATTTCTTGAAGAGCTGGTCGGACTCGCGGAAGCCGTTGTTCAGCAGCATGTTGATGCCGGCCAGCGCCAGCTCCGCGTCCTCCACGGGCAGCGGCGCCTCCCCGTCCTCCCGCCGCGGCGGCCGCGGCGACTGCCCCGAGCCGGCCATGGCGATGCGGCGACGGCCCGGCCCGGCCCTTCCCACCCTCCCGCTGGCGCGGAGCTCGGCGGAGGCGCGACAGCGGTGCCCGCGGCCGCGCCCGCCGCGCCTCGCACCCGCGCGCCCTCCCGCAGCGGCGGCGGCGCCCGCCTCGCTGCGCTCAGCAGCGCGCACGCGCCGCGGCCGCCGCGCATGCGCGGGGCGGGGGCGGGGCCGCCCGGCGGGGGCCGTGGGGGCGCAACGGTCGCGGCGGCGGATGGGGCCGCTCGGAGAGGGGGCGGCGGGGGCGGCCTCTCCTCGCCGCTGGGGAGAGGAGGCGAGGAGAGGCGAGGCTGGGGTGTTGCTTGCGGGTCCCTCCGCGCCTGTGAGTTCGGGTAACGGCTGGCGGAGGAGGAGGGGGCGGGCGATGGCGGCTTTCCTCCACGGAGAAAGCTCAGCCGCCCTGTTCGCCCTCCCGCCCGGCCCCGCCATCCCGGGCACCGGCGAGGCGGCGCTTGGGGGTTTTTTTGGCAAAACGCGCTCGGTTTGCCTCGGGTGGGATGTGGTAGCCGGGGCTGCAGTGCCAGGTCTTAGAAAGATACCGCTCGCTGCAGTGCAGCTTTCCCTTTTCAGTGCTTTCTTGACTTTGTGCTTAAAGGGGTTTTAGTCGGTGGCTGAGCTGACTAGCACCGCGGCTGAAGTGCTTTGATTATTGCTAGAGCAGTGCCTCGGCGACCTCCGCCGTGCTAGCCTAACCTGGAGGTTGCGTAGGCGTTTACTCCCTGCCCCTCAGCACCTCTCCTGTTAGCAGAAGCGTGGACTTGCGCAGCAAGCTGACTGCAAAATCAGAGGCAGCAGATAAAACCTAATCAAAACCCAATCCCCCCCACCAAAAAAGGGGAAAAAAGAAAAAAAGGAAGTATACTTCCATAAGCATCCAACTCAAAACAGACAAGTGTCCAGGTGCTGAAAATACATTCACAACATTTCCCCCTTTGGTAGGAGATGCGTTTTCTTTTTGTGCTTCAGTTTAGGTAAAGATAAGGGCTACTGTTTGCAATCTGGTCTTACTTCCTACTGGCTAGGACACTACTACAGCTGCTGCTGTGAAAATTGAGAATTAGGCTGCTTTGTTATCCTCCCGGAACAGAAAAGAATGGGACCATGCTCTACTTGTAGCAGCAACCCCAATTCCCTGTCAAGAAAACATCTGTCCTCTTGTGAATCTGGTAGCAATGTTCCTGCACATGTCTTAGGGGAA
This sequence comes from Rhea pennata, assembly GCF_028389875.1. NCBI lineage: Eukaryota > Metazoa > Chordata > Aves > Rheiformes > Rheidae > Rhea > Rhea pennata. Next base: position 115,032,254 of record NC_084664.1, on the reverse strand, counting down.
TAGCCACCACCACCTAAGGAAATAACCCGTGCCTAATCCCTCTTCAGACAGCACTTCTTGAAAGGCAAGGAGTGCCTGAGGCTGGGAGCCGTCTGAGATCTGCTGGTTGTGAATCAGCCCCCCTGGCTGACTCCCAGCCCCTCTGCCTGCTCTCTTACTGAGCAGGGCTAGATTTACAGAGGAACTGTTGCAATGGACATCTCCAGAATAGCGTGATGGTCTACAAAGTCTAGAAGCCTTCAAGAGCTTATGGGAAAAGCAAAGTCAGTACAGTGTGAGTGGAGAAGTGCAGGCGATTAGTGAAATTTGGCTTTCAGAAAGAGTTATCACTGCCTTTATTCTCTGTTTCAGTCAAGGGGGAGGTACTGCATGCTAGTTAAAAAATTAGGAAATTCTCGGGGGGATTCTGTGTGCAGAGATTTATGATAGAGTGATTTATTTTATGCTTTATCACATGGAATCAATTTGAGAAGAAGCAAGAAAACTTCATATGGTTCCCTGAGAACGAGAGATACAGAAGGCTAACTCCTACCTCCCAGTACCATTCCTACGGAGCAGCAATGAACCAAATCCTGTTTGAAACACCTATTCCATTTTTCCAAAGCTGGACTGCTATTTCTTAGTCTCAGTGTTTGTATCATCAGCGTAGTGGTGCTGTGTATTAGGAGCTAGAAATCTAAGAGATTTCCTTTCTAGGACCTCGTTATTCTAGGCCTTTTTCAAGGCTTGCACTGAGAAACTGTATTCTGTAACTATGTTTTTATAACTATTTAGTAACTAGCTACTAATTTTGAAACTCAAAACATGAATGCCAAATCAGTGCTCCAGAAGCATGGCTGTAAGTCTATAGAAAGATTTGGCAGCATAAAACTACATTTCAATGGCTGAAGGAGAAAAATAACACACTTAAACGCCAATACTGAAGCCATGTGACATCTGCAGTTTGATTTTAACAGCTTAGCAGCAGCAGTGTTATACTGCCTGTAATGTTATGAACATTTCAACATTGCTATAGAACTAGATTTGAAAACAGCAGTGCTCTAGGTTTTGCTGTCTGCCACGTAGTGGCAGATAAGATCTTGTGATGGGTTACGGTTGGTCTGATTCGCATGGAGGATGTGGTACTGCTGATTCAGTTTACTAAAAAGGGCCAGGGTAAGGAGGAAACCTGAGTGAACGGAGCAACGGGGATGGCTTGTACTGATTAATCTAAGTGAATACGTACTTTCCAGTGCACTGAAGTGCTCTCTCTCGCTCGCTCGCTCTCTCTGTATATATTTTTATATATTTTTAACTCCTGATCACATACAGTCATCAGCATGATATACACTCACTAGAGCTGCAGCCAGTAGTTTCGGTAGAGAGGCTATATCCAACTTTCCACTTACCCTCACAGCTCCCTGCAGTGTAATATTGAAGAACTTACACTATTGCAGCCTGTGTTGTCCTGCTGTTGGGGACAAAGATTGAGGTGACCAGTTTGTAATTTCTCAAAGGCTATAAAGTTACTTATGATGGGCAAGAATTGTACTTTTAATAAATTAAGTAGCCTAAAATTTCCAGTACCTTTACTTTGGTTTCCAATAGGCTGTTTTAAAAAAAGAAGAAAAAGCAAAGTTGTTACAGTGTTCCTCTCCTGTAAGAGATGCAGAATGCTGGGGTTTTTTATAGCGCCTTTGTAGAGGACTGCTGTCACAATTCAAGATAGCCTATGCCCTTGAAAACTCAATTGCTCTTTCCTTTGACAGGCTCTCCAAGTTTTTACCACATGTTTGTACTTCTGATGGGAAGTCCTGCAAGTCCTCATATTCATAGACTGGTTCCTGAGTCAAAAATTATGCTTCCTCAGTGTTTTTCCTCTGTAAGACTAATTAGAATTTAGCCCTACTATGAACTTCTTGATTTATGGTGTCAAAAAAATGTAGTCACGTGGAATAAACAATTAAATAAAAGCATTATTGATTCACTTCAAGTATCAGAGAGGAAAGAGTTAAAAAAAAAGGAAAAGGCCTATATTCCTATTTTTTTCCTTGAGTGTCTTTTCTTTACAATCTAAATTTGGTCCCACTTGTCCCAGGGCCCCTCTCCACTGTGTCTGGATGATACAACCTAAAGTTTTGCTTCTGCCTCAGAATGTCCCTAAATCTGATTTTCCTGGGTTTCCTTTTACTTGTTTTTTTTCTAAAAGCCTACCTCTGTCTGGAGAACCTCAGTAAGCCCAGTACAATTCATGCTTCTTAACGTGGAGATGAAATTTCAGCAGTGAATTTAGAATATTTGTTCATCAGCAATTGAGTTAGAGTCGCTGCTCATTTGAATAGAGAGAAGCAAAATCCTTTGAAATTGAATTAATTTTTTTCCTCTGTGTTGCTGAAAGCATGACTGTATATGCATAAAGTTTTGAAAATATTAGTTACAGTCATAAAGACATCTCCCACACTTTTTCAACCTCAGATACAAGGCTCCTGAATCAGCTCCTATAACTATAAATTCCTCTCAGGGATTTGCCATTCTAGTTAAATAACAGATGCCATCTCACTGTTAATCATGAACGGGTGTTAGCATCCAGGATATAGCTATCTTCTCCAGACCAGCTGTCAGAGAGGTCTTATCTATGTCAGTAACTGCCAGTAATAGCTAGTGAACACATAAATGAGTATTTTCCCTTTTTGAGTATATTATATTTTGTAAGGAAAAAACAACTACACTCACAAGCAAAGAAACGTTGCACTTTGGAAGTAGCTGAGGGCCTTTGTGTCTCACCCTGTACCACTGAGCCTTGCAACAATGAAGGTGTCTGCCTGTTGTGCCTTAGCACTTAAATATTTATGAGAGCTGAGCTCTACATCTGTTACCACCCTGCATTTTCCATAGAGCACAGCAGCTAAGCAATACTACAAAGCCAAGCTAATCTTCAGAGTTGGCTCTCGGTATCTTCCTGTTAGGATGTATTGTCATTTTAAGGGCTAAACCCAGCCTGAGGGCATACATATGAAATGACTACTAGGTTCTGCTCCATCAGTAGACAAGAACTCTGCGTGTGTATCCTAGTAAACTAAAACAAGCTTCACCAACCTCTTCAGTCAAAGCATGCCAAGGAGACTGAAATGGAGTCTTTTGACCCTTTCTTCTGATTAAATAGCGTTACAGTAATAATAATTAGAAAAATAACCTCTGCTTGTGGACTTCTATTCCAGAATTAAGTACCCCTTCCCCTCAGAAGCTCTCTCTTTTCTCTGCCTGTTTCTCCCCACAGGCTGGCCCTGTATCTGTAGCCATCAGATGGGAACTGAGTGAACCCCCTGTTCCGTTGCCACTCAGTCATTCGTGGCTGCTCTCTTCTGTCTCCTCTGAATTTCTGGTCTGTAACAACAGCATTTCAGCACAGAGAAGCCTCAGAGATGTTGGGTCAGAGCAGGTAGTATTCTTGGAACGTCAAAAAGGGAAGTAAAAAATGAGACAGAGTATTTCTAAGTAGTCTGACCATTCCTAGATAATGTTGACCTCTTCTGATGGCTCTTTTTTCATGTGTTAATTGTATTTGGTAACAACATTTATTTTTCTACACATTGCTGCTCTGGATCCACTACTTAATCAGTCATATAATGGTATAAATCCATATGCAGTCACACACAGCTATTTTTATTGAAGCATATGAAGGTTTGTAATTTTTCCTATTTAAAGTGTGCTAAATGGCAGAGCATTTTGTTTTGTTTTGTTTTTTTCAGGACTTGCTATTGGCCAAACATATGCACCCACTACCAGAGAAAACAAAGGAATACAAAAGTATTAAATGCTAATAGCTGTTCTCTCCAGGCAGCAGCCGCATGCTGGCCTGTTTCATGAAAATTAATTGGAAAAACTTCCACACAAAATAATCATCCTATTCGTATTTTTAAAAGCCGATTTAAAATGTTTTATTTCTGGAGAGATTACTTCATACAAAGTTCAGATCTACATTTGGTTGTAAAAATACCTTCTTAACCAAACTGTGTTGCCAGACAGCATGAAATGTAAAGCACAAAGTGATTGCTAGAAATCACCTACTTCTAGTCCAGTCCATACTAGTGAGTCAGAACGAAGTTCATCTGGGTCATTCCAAACAGATCTTTGGCTAAATGTCCTCAAAATCTTCTCATATGGAGAACCTGCAAATTAAACTTCCCCTCCTGTTCTTGCTGCAGTGACTAATGAAAACAGTTTATTTTCAGCTTTGTTGCAGAAGCAAGGGTGTAATAGTAAATACAAACAGGCAAGCTCAACAGTTTGCTTCTGGGAGAGTGAGGTAGGCTGTCTTGCCCTAAATGGAAAAGAAACATTTTTTGTCTCACACAATACCCTTCTTTTAATGGGATCTTGACTGGAGCCCTAGCAGTCTTTCATTTTTTTTAGAACAAATAACGCAGTTGCTTTGACTTTGTACAAACAGCCCATGAATTTTAAACCTCTTTATCATTCCTGCTAACCTGCTCTGGAGTCTCCCTCCAATTTTCCTGCATTTCTCGTTTGTGCGGATAGCCATTTCACAGACTCGGTGCATTTGTGAATATTCCTCTATATACGTGTGCATGTATCGGATTATATGTGTGGTCTTCAGGAACAAATATATTTGCCAAGTTACTGAAAACGTGCCTTTGTATTTTTAAGCTTCTCATGAAAAATGAGGGCTCAGCAAAGCCTTAGGAAATCAGGTTTCATACTCAATATCTCAGTCTTTGTAATCACCCTCTTTATTAGTGCTCCCCCATCCTTATATTTTAAGATAGTCAATCCATGTAGACCATATTTTACAACGTTTGGAATGTCATAAATACAATATTTTGCTAAGGCTTATTTTCTTTCTACCGGTTTAGCAATAAATATTTTCTCACAGGTGTCAAGCAGCTTAATGCGATCTGCAGTGAGATTATTTAAAGATTACTTGTCAGCAACATTAATACTTTGGGGACTTTTGGCATTAAATGTATTTTATATTTAGCATTTTAACATCTTTCACTAACTTTTTCCTCAGTCCTTCACTACAAAAATAGAATGGCCTCTCTGGGGCTGCAGAGGTTGTATTTGGGCCATGTTAGACTTCAAGGGCTTTTTCCAGTTTTGAAATCTGCACTCCTTGCACCTTTATTTTTTCCCTTAGCCTGAGAGCAAGGAATCTTTTGTTAAAAATGCTAGTGACAAGAAAGTCAGCAGAGCCCACTAATGACAATTTTTCCGACACGAAACACGGGGGTGTGTATGTGTACTGATTTCCTGCAGCCAGGTGGATCGTCTAGGAGATGCTGGGGAGGGCTGTGCAAGGCTGAGGCCATTCGCTCGTTTTGCCGAGAGGTCACAACCAGCAGGGCCAGGAGGTGAGACAGGCGGAAAGGAAGGCAAGACAGGGTGGCTGTCTGTCCGGGTGCAACAGGCAGCGAGGGAGAGGGACACATGAAGCGGCTGCGGCAAATCCCTGAATCTGCCTTTCCTTGCACAGGTGAAAATGCAAACCAGCGCATTCCTGTGCCGACGTCCTGTTTTGTTCATTTTTCACTTTTTGCTGTTGCTGTAGAGTTGTAGGGGCGAATTCCCCCTTAAGATCTAAGAAGCCACCCCCAAGTGGCAGTCGTCCTTCACATCACTCGCACACGAGGAAACCTTCCTTCGCTTATCCATATCCTCCTGCAAGACACCTAAATTCTCTGGGCAGTGGTTTTCCTACCAGTCGAGCACGGTTGTAGCTCACAGCAACGGTGTGCCTGGGGGTACAGGAATATCGGTGGCTGTGCTGCATCATGGCATCAGCAGTCGGCAAGTGCCTCGGACTAACACGTCTTGACTTTCTGTACCGGGCATAAACCACATAGAGGTTTTGTTCTGTTGAGCAGCCCTGTCAGCAGAGTATTTCCCTGCAAAGCTGGTGAGCCTCCCCCCTCACATATAAACTTTGTTAACTGTGGATTTCTTCGTCCCTGATAATTTCTGTTCCTTATGTTTTCAGAGTTTGCTCCCGTCTTCTGGAACACAGTGCTCTGTGCTTTATAAAACTCTTCTCTGGATTTTGCACATGGACATGGCAACTGCCTTTTAAAAGAAGCAGTATGATCTGCAGCATCTATCATGAGATATAAAAAGCCTAAGAACCATATTGAGAGACAGATGCTACCCCAGATATCAAAGTTTTTGTTTCTGATGCTAGCTTTTCGTCTATGAAACTTGTGCTTTGGTCTGAAAGGTTTTGCTGCACGCTCAGGAAAATAGCTAGTTGTGCCATATAATTTAGAGGGTGGGAGGAAAGTCATCATCTCTGTATAAACCTAAAGTGAAGGGATTACCTTCTATTAAGTGTGTGTTCAAGCAGCATATCTTTTATATGCACTCAGGTTACAGCATTATTTAGAAGAAACAGCTAGACAGTGCCAAACGTGTTTAGCTTGTTTTTATTCTTGTGCCTTCTTTGCCTTAATTTGTTGTTCTATCATCATAAGTATTTGATTAAACAATTCATATAACATTCTTTACATTTTGATATAACTGTGAAACAGGCATAAAGCCAAAATATCTCAGTCACTTAATGAGATTATTTTTCCTTATCAAATACTTAATTTAAAAGAGAATTTAAGAAACTGGAAGCTGATGCTTGACCAACTAGACTTTGAGTTGACAGTTCCAAAGCAAAATTAAGCAAAACCAAGAATCTCTGTGTTATCTCGTGGAATTCAATGAAATATCCAGCAGCATACAGTTGACCCAGCTTCCTCTTCTCTAAAATAAAAATATGATTTATCTCTTTCCTTACCATCAGGTTCTCCTTTCACTTACTTTTGAAAACCTAGGCCATTTCTTCAGAACACATACTTTCTCACAACTGGTTTATAACATGTCCATGTGTAGGCACTTGTCAGTCTAAGCACATGAACTAGGAAACTGTCTGGAGGGTTAAACACTCTTCTAAGCAATGGCTATCAGTCTCAGTTCCAACTATGAGAAGCGGCAAACAGAGCATTTTGTCCTACAAGTGAAACACTGCATTGCAGATAGAGGGAGACGGCACAGTCAAGCATCTGTGTGTGTGTGTGCACGTGTGTACCTCTGCGCATGTGTAATGACAATCACAGATCACTTGCAGATCTTAACGTGCAGCAAAGCTCACACTAAAATACAGCAGAGTAACAAATCTAATAACCTTCCTCTTCAACATTTTTGAAGTGCATTTGGGTTCTGAAAACATACCTGACCTTAAACAGCCTTTTAAAACCACATATTGGTGAATGGTTCTGCACTGACTCATTCTGTAGTGTTCTATCAGCAGCATTTTGTGGGGCTGCGAGCTGTATAGCATGCGAGCATCTTAAATTGGGTTGCATAATTTTAGCCGTTATGAGTTACGTACTGCAATAACTGGGGTAATACAGCTGAAAAGCTTTGCTTTTATTGCAGGCCACTTTTTTGGAGTTCCTCTTTCAAACATAGCATAGGAGAAATCATCTTTTATTTTCTCAGTGCACTCTCCATTTTTCATTCTATTAGTATGCAATTCATCCAGCAAGCATTCTTCTCTTTTTCCTTCCATTCCTTTAATAGGTATTTCACTCCCCTATTTTTAAAGGGGTTGTAAACACACATACACAAACATATCTCTTGATTTTTCATGCCTTTCTCTTGGGGAGAAAGTCTATATTTTCCCCTCCTGTTCTCAAGCTTCAAATCATATAAAGCACAGCAAAAATAGTTCACGTATGTTATTTTCTGTGATGGAAAGGAGAAAGAAGAGATACCTGAGCCCACCAATCTGTCTAGCTCATCGCAAAAGCAGTGACTTCAGTAGAGATTTCTTCCAGTGTTGGCACCAAGTTGAAAAATAAGAAGGTGGAGAAACGCTGGCAAATGTAGTGTTATAGATCCCCGCACTGTGTTACGATTGTGATGAATGACAGTATTGCAGCGCAGAGATGCTTGGAGCTAACCACGCTGTATTTGGGTAAATCAATAGTGAAAAGCATGCGTGACAAAAGCATATGTAATGACAAATTTTCCTTGTAATTGGAAACAGGAGGGACTTTGGCTTGCTCCTTTCTTCATTGAGGCCTGCTGACAACATGTTATTTCCATAGGTAAGTCCTAAGGCAGTTCAGTTATTCTTTAGGACTAATGTAATCAAAAGCCACATCCATCTTCAGGGAATTAGTTCAACGTGTCTCTTGCTGCTGTTCCTGGTGTCTTGGGAGCCCAGAGCTAGGCTGGCCATTGCCATGTCTTCTTACAATACGTGTTTGAGATAGTGTGTGGGTGTGCTCTTGTGTAAGGGGTCACTAACCCCCCTCAGCTGATCAGAGAGAGTGAGAGCGTAGATACCCAGCTTTCATACAGCTGAAGTTGTGAGATGAGTAACTGTTCTCCTCTGCGAATGCTGGCGGTCCTACTGAATTGAGGTAGCTGTTCTACAGCTAGTACTTACAGAGTTTCATATAAGCATAAATCTATATCTAGCCATTCAGATTGCCTAAAATCAAGTAGGTCCATGTATTTTTGAACTGAGGATCCAAAATGAAAAATAATGAGTTGACCTCTCCTAATAGTAAAAGCCTTAACATTTTTGCCTGGATTTGGTGAAGGAATGTGCTCCCCTAAGCACAACTATGCCCGAACTGCAGATGCATGTGACAGTGTTACAGTGCTGTATGGTGCCAGCCAGGCTTCTTTTGTGCATTGCTGTTACAGGACATGTGCAAAAACCTACATTAGCATTCCCTACTGAAACACCAGCAGATTCCATTTCATCTATATGAAAAGCAAACATTTGTTCTCAAAACAGATCTCTAATTCTTAAAAAGTTTCTGAAGCTGCAGTTATATTTTCAGACTAACACTTCATGCAAATGGTTTCTGCAATTTGTGTGAATTTGTCATAGCTGGAAGTGCCTGCTTACTACTAACACACCCAAGCAGAAATGTTACAAATCATACCCAAGCGTGTCATTTCAAACCCATGCAGGAGTTCTCCAGTGAGGCGCACCATGGAGGTGTGAGCCTCTCACTTCAGGAAAAGCCTTGATCGGACGGCTGGGTTATACAGTGAGCAAATGCAAGGGGCCAGGCGCCGTCATCCCTGTTGCCCTGCCTGTGCAGCCGTCCCGTTGGACCTGAGCGCTGCAAGGGGCACAGCGGGCCCTTTAATCACACTCCAGCCCTTCCTTCTCCAGCCTGGGCCTGCCCTGCGTGCTGCTCTCATCCCTTTGAGCATGTGGGTGAAGTAACACATACGATGCCATCAGTGGAAATTCAGGAATAAGCAGCACGGTCTTTGGTTTTCACGGAACTGGAAATATTTGCTCTGCTTTGTAAATAACTCTACATTGTATCTCTTACTTGCAGCTCTGAGCAATTTGCATGTTACCCGTCCAGAGCATTTGACTCGGTTACAGAAGAAATGAGGACACCTATCACGGGTGACAAAATGCTGCCTATGGCTGCACTGCAGGAGACTCTACAGGTGAAAAGGCAGGCATAGGCTATATGGATTTACTTGCTGTGATACAGTTGTAAAATTTGCCACTCATAGGACTGGGGTGGAAGCCCTAGAGCAGGTATAAATTTCTTCATAGCTGAAGGAAGTAGAGACCCAGCTTGCCTTGCCTTGCCTACAGCCTTGCCTGTGCACAGGGGAGCAAAGTTCAGATATTAAAAATATTGTCACTCAAGAATGACTATCCAGAAAGCAGCTTCCCCAGAGCTGAAAGGAGGGACTAGGAATAAAACCAGCTTATCTCCAGCTCTTCTTTCTGTAAAAGCTGATGATTGGGATGCAGTCACCAGCGCTTGGAGTTGGGCTGCTTGCATCATGTCTTAGGCAGGAAGCAGTTTCTACTAGAAACTGAGGGCAGAAGTTCAGCCTCAGCAAGGTTAATCAAAAGGTTTAAGCTCAGCCGTGCCTCTGTCTTCACAAATACACAGGAAGTGAGCGTGCTGCAGCTCTCGGAGAAGCGCGCTTGCAGGGGGAACAGCAGCACAGGCAGGAAGGGGTGTGGAGAGCGTGCTGCGGGACTAATTGCTGTTTGCAGCTGCAGCCAGACACGTGTTTAATTATCTGCTACATGCATGCAAATTTGGTGTGCTGTCACTAGAGTCCAGATGTTCCCTTCCACTATAGAAAGTAAAATAAACAAAAGGAAAAAGGGTCAGAGAGCAAACTAAAAGAGGGTGGGAGTGGCAGCGTCATGCAATTTTCCTTCCCGTTGTGTGCAACCCTGGCTTGTCCTCCCATTTTTCTGAACTCCCAGTGCAGACTCCCAGTTTGAGAGCCCACAGGTGCAGCATCAGGTCCAGGAGGAGTTGCAGCCTGAGAAAAGCTGTTCCTCGCAGCATCTCCCAGGCCGATAGCTTTCTCACTAGCTTCTTTCCTGTAGAAATGTCCCTTAGCAGTGGGACATTTCTCCCATTCCCTGACTAGACTTGAGGCTCACTTTCGCTTATTTACTTTTCCTCCTTTAACTGTAAAATCTTTTGTCTTTCTATCCAGCCCGCTAGGCGCTCATCTGTTCCCTATGCATTTTTGTACTGATAAAAAAATGCTGCATTTTTTTCACAGAAAGTGAATCAAAGCATTCTTCATTTTAACACTTTGTAACAAAGAGATTTTCATAAGAAGAGCTACAGTTTGTGTTCCCAACATTTAAAAACAATAGGCTACTCAGGCAAGACCAGCTCCTTTTCTCTGTAACTCAGCTCTGATCAGGCATCAGTGGAGCTATGTTGATTTATGCCAATCATGCACCTGACCTTTATTCTCTTTGATGGCATTTCAGTGTCTCCTTGGAAGACTGACCTATTCATTCCTTTTTAATTAAATGGTGATGATGGTTATTAGTGTTTTTGTGGTGTCCGGTTTGAATTAAATTTGTCCTGAGTATAAACACCATGTCAGTTTATTTTATCTCCTGTGATAAATGCAGTATATAGAGACTGAATGATTACACCTTCCTAAGTGACTCAGAAGTGGGAGCTTTTCCTTCCTTAATGTGGCAGCATAAACTTACAAGAATCACTCTACGTAATGACAATTTACCAGTTCAAAATCTGGATTTACTTTTTTTGCATTCAGGGATTACCAGAAGGGTTTTTCTTCTGTCTAGTGAAGGCACAGCGGGATCAGCGAAGTTAGATTTAGAGCAGCAAGAGGGAAGACTAAGCCTGGAGAGCTGCTGCGGACTTGCCCCTTGCTGCCATGCTGAGGCCACTCACCAGTGCTGCTATTTGTCCATCAGAGTGTTTCACTTGCTTAGTCTCCTTGTTTCCTGCTCTGTTGCTAATGCAAATACCATTTGCATTGGGAAGAGTTTATTTTGATGTAAATTTACAAAGAAAGGGTTGTCTCAGGGCTTCAGGAGACTGTGTCCTGCTTTCTTGCATTACAGCTTTATTCTTCGATAAAAATTCTTTATAAACCTTGGCAATATCTTAGAATATATATATTTATAAACTTTACATAAAATTTTCTGCAGGTTTTACTAAAGTGTGTGAATGAAAGACCCATTAGGTCTTTCCACTAAGGCATTGAACTGTGGATCACAGCTATACATTTTCTTGGAGAATTGCCCAGAGCTCCCTTAGCTTCTTTAATGCTTAGGTTACTCTCTCCCTGAGGGTACATCATTACCTTTGATTTAACAGAACATAGCAAAGGGAAAGTTACAATTTCATTACTTGACACCTTGCTCTCGCAGGTAAATGTTATTAGCCAAAATCCTTGCTTTAGCCAGAGGAATTGGTATCGGTACATTTTACTAATTCTCCAGGTTTCTAGTTTCCAGCCAGTAATTTTCATCAGAAAGTAATCAGAAGCTTCTAGAATTAAGATTTATGGCAGGTGCTGTTACATAAGAATATAAATCCTATTTACCAAGTAATATATTATTCTCGTAGATCATGGATCATTACATTATTAACATATTGTTAATTAAAACTGTATCTGCAAGCGCTGGACGCAGAACCGTTTATTTCAGTATCCTTTAAAATTATTTTACTGTGTCTTCAAGCCTCAGAAAACAGATTTCTGAACTGTTCTTTCTGGATTGAAATTCTAATAGCAATAGTCTTTTTCTATACTAATTTATAAGCTACTGCAATTCCTATGCATGTAATTAACAGTTCTTAACAGTGTATAGTTCTTCTGTGACAGAATCTTAGTTAAGACATAGGCTCACGCACAGCAGAGATATCTATTGCTGTTCCAAGTTTAAATATAACTGAACAGAGACAAAAGATCATGATGCCAACTAACTCTTCTGTCTTTTTATTCTGTGTAATAATGTGGCAGCACTCAATCTTTATCAAGGAGCGGGTGACATCTTAACAAAGCAACTGTGTCACCCGGGACATTTCACATGTGCTTCACATTCAGAACAACCTGCAAGAAACACAGTCACTGGCTGAGCTGAGAGCAGCGGTAACAGTGCGTTTAAAACCTATCTTGAATTTTGAATGACGTCAGTTGCAAACCTGGAGACACTGCATGGAGTGCACATGGGTCAGACAGAGTTTGGGATCCTCTGTAGCAATGAAATCAACAAAAATCAACACAGAGGAAACAGATACACATTGGTTATCTTGCTTTCATTTTTTTGTAGTCAGAGGATGCCTCGCTGCAGCTCTGGCAGTGACCAACCTCTTTTTGCAGCATCTGGGCCAGCTGTACAAAGGAGGTTTATGCCTTCCAGTCTTAATGTCTTGAGGGAAGCTGTAAGATTGTATTGTGGCACTATCACATTTAACATAAAGTGGTTTCTTTTGCCAGGAATATCCATTTAATGTATTTTTAGAAAATACAAATTTACAGAATTTACTGAACCATTGTGCCCTACGTTTCCTTATAGCAGTGGAGAAAGATGCAGCAGTTTGTAAAATGAGGAAACCACAAAGAACACAGTAAGGGACAGAAAGCATAGCCAGAGTTCATTACAAAGCCATAATGCATGATAGAGTATCCAGTGAGACCACATTTTTCAGGCTACTGTGCTATTTTATGAGGGGTAAAAAGGAAGCAAAGGAGAGCAGAAAAACAAACACTGCACCAAAGACTCCAGAAGATCCAAGGCGGGATCCATGGCAGGAGGAAGGGCTAAAACGAAACCACTTGCAGATGAACCCAGGGAAGTGGTTACAAAACTGGAGAAAGCTGACGCACCCAGTTCATTTTGCTGCTGAAAGAAATGAAAGGACGAGGGCTCTGTATTTACATGAAAGCTCCACAGTAACAAAAGCACAGACCTTCAAGCACAAATAAGGGAAGACTGTGAAGAAGTTTTACTTGGAAGTTTTTGTTATTAGGGACTTAAGTACCAGTATCATTTAGAAGCAAAAAGTAAAATGAAAAATGTTTTCTTTGCATATACATATGCATTTACTGCTTTTAACAGTAATTGTATATTTCTTTATACAGTGCCTGTGAACTATTTAATTTCATTTGCCTGCAATTCTCAATGTTAGGCTTATTAACTCTCTTTCAGCTCCTATTATAGTCTGGTGGTGTTTTGTAGTTACAATAAATGGGAACTCACAGACCTTGGTGTCATCCACCTCAAATCATGATCCTATTAAATCTAATCCAAATTAACTGAAGAACTCTTTGCCCTTGATACTTAAATAGACAAGAGAGAGGCTTGGCAATGGGAAACAAATGTGATTGAGTCTAGAAAGAAAAGCTTTTTCCTTATATAATTGATTTGGGATTCAAACGAGCCATTTAGGACAATCTAAGCATACTGTTAAAGAGCATGATTATTTAGCAATGCACTCTCAGTGTATCGAGCACTGTATTTGATACTTTTTCATTAAACTTGCAAAGCTTTCCTCAGAAGGTTGACTTTAAAGATGTACAAACGATATAGCAAAAGTTAACCAGCAGACAATATATGCATTGTGTTTGGTTGCTACTTTTAATTATACAGGGAATGACACTTTCAAAGTACAAGCTGTGGTATCTTTGCACCCTCGAACACAAGCAACGAGCAATGAGTAATAATGCAGGCTGAAAAACGATGGTCAAAGTTAAGAGGTTTTACTTTTGAAAATACTAGCATTACTTTAAGGCTTGAAGCAAATAATAAGGGAGACTGAAAAATTACAGGCAAAGCCTCTCCTGACGCAAAGTTATTTACTTTTATTATGATAGAGGAATGGATAGATTTGGTTGTCCATCTGAAATAGCCAAGAGAGGAAAATAATCATGGAAGTTACCATCAAATGCTGACACTAGAATGACAAAAGCCTTGGAAATACTAATCATAAAAACAAAAAAAGTGACAGGGTATTTACCATAGGCCTCACATCATTGCTATTTATTCACTTAACTTTTCATCTTGCTACAGGATTTGTTCACTTTTTGTCTGTTATAAAATGTATTGGGGGAATTGTTTATTTTCACTTTAACAAATACTTTTCTTGGTGAACCTGAATAGAAGGACTCCTTATAGCTGAAATTTTGTCTGCCACATGACTTGAAATATTTGAAATATATGAAGATTCAGGCTCTTGTTTTCCAGTAGATGTTTCCCAGTGAGAAAATTCAGAGTATTCTAAGTACAGATCTGTCAATGCATTAAATATAGTTCAGTGTCCACAAGGATTTCGAGTAACAAGAATTCTTTATCAGACTAATCTAAACAGGACAACTTCTTTCCTCGTGTAAGATTATCCACTGACTTTTTTGGATCAAAAGCCTTTTAGCAAGTGTTTATCAGCCTGATATAGATTCATCTGTGTTTCTCAACAACATGTGACGCCTGACTCTGTGGAAATAATACGACTCAAGAAACTGAAAACAACCCCAAACCTAAAAAGAGAGACTTTTCAACACTTTTTTGTTATGTACTAGGATTATACTATAATTAATGTTTACCCATCATTAATCCACAAATTTACTTAAGTCTTTATACATTTTTTTATTTTTTCTAGTCAGCACTAAAACTACTTCTGATAAATAAATTCAAGTGGAAGGGAATTGAAATCCAGGACTGGCTCCAGGTTGGGATGCAAAATCTTTGCCATGCTTGTTTTTTTCTGACAATGGGAAGGGAAAAGGAAAAGGCTTTTTCTGTGACTAGGGAAAAATGTCACTGAAATGTTACTGGAGAATGGCTTGATAAAGTTATTTAACTGTTCTTCTTTTCCTCTCATGGGAATTGTCAGTACCAATTAAGGCTAATAAATCAGTCGAGTATTTCGACAGTTTTCATCACCTGAACATTTGGCAATACTTCAAAGGCAGGGAGCATTAAGCATAGAGACGATTCAGTTGTTGCCATCTGAAAAGATCCTTTCCAAAGCCGTGGCCTCTAGGTAGATGGGTGTTACTTTCCGGAGAGGCAGGCAGCCATGCAGGGAACGCAGTTTCTGGAGCGCATCTCCAGAGAGAGGGGGTTGGCCGTTATGTGCCCATTGCCTGCTTCCGCCACGCCACACCCCAGTGCGGTTTCACCTCGTCTCCTTCTCCCAAAATTAGTTTTATGTCCAGAAGACTTCCACTCAGACAAAGAAAGGGACAGATCTGCCTGTAGCAGAATGGCCCAAAAAGAAGCAACCAAAGATTTGGTGTGAGCAGCTTTCTGACTGTTTTGCCACCACAAGGACCTGAAACTGCAAGATTTTATATGGAATTAACTATTGCTCTAGCATCTCCTTCTATTAATGCAGGTAGCAGCTCCTTCCAAATGCTGACACTAAGGATAAACTGCTGAACCTTGGGCACAGAGGCATGGGCAAGATGGGAGCAAACAGGAGCAAACATGTGAATCAGTGAGTAGGGAAATCTGTTTGTATTGCCATCTTCTCCTGCCTAGTGGCCAGCTGTAGAAAAAGCTTTAATTTTAAAAGGCAGAGATAGCATCAGGGAATTGGGGGGGTGGGGGGGGGAAATAGCATCAAAAGGCTGCTTCTGAAGGACAGTGGGAGGAGAAGCCATGTCAAGTCTATCTGGGCCAGCCCTTTATCCAGAAAAATAAAGCAATAAAGCTGTGTTCTTTCATCCATGGGTCATGATTGTGGCTCTGAAGCTTACAAGGAAATTATTCTCTTTCAGAGGTTTTATATAACCAAGTCCTAAGAAGGAGAGATGATTGACTCCTGCTTATTCAGGCAAATTAACTTTTAAAGCTACAGAAACATTTGCACAAAGCAAGCAGAATTTAGTTGCCTGTAAAGAGTGCATAAAGAAAAAAAATAGATAAAAAAAAATGGACAGCTTACAGAACATACTGCATTTATTTGGCCCCCAAATTCCTAGCATTGTAACAAACTCCTAGAGTTTCACTCCTTAAAGTGCTTCAAACTCCATTTATATTATTATTATTACTTTTAACATTAATGTACATTTCTGTATAAACATTCTATTCATCACTCCAAAAAAAATTACATTTTTATAAAAATTCTTTATATTAGTGGATCAAATTTGCTCTCAAGATGACCAGCATTAAGGAAATTTCCAAAATTAATACACTGGAGTTACTCAACACTAGGCAGTTATTGCTGAGAGCAAAATTTGGCCCAGTAGGTGTATGTACAATCCTGTTTTATAGTTCATGTATCTATTTTCAAAAGACAAAATGGATTACCTTGAAATCGATAACATTTAATAGGGAGTTTATCAAATGCAACACTTTCAGTTTGCTTCAGCACAGTCCACATCCAGTGGAGCGTTTGGTCACCAGCCATTCTGAATAACCAGCCTGATGACAATGACAGTGATCAGAAAAAGGGAACCTACATTGCATGAATTCACAAAGTACTTCAGCAGATCCAATCTGATGAGTGTACGAGTAGTGTAACAGTGAAGTTACTTGGCAGGGCATCCATGCAAACTCACTACACCATGAACCTCTGAAATTTTGTTGGTGGAGACAGGTTTGTCATTTATGTTAATATTCCGAAGACAGCCAAAAAATGGATCTTTAACTGGAAGCCATGGTGTGGTAAAATTTGCTACATAAAACAAAGTAAAAAGATCACATTAATAACATAAGAGTGATTTTAAAGAACATTAATTACTGTAAAACTTGCAATGTTTTAATAATGTACTCTTAGATCTTAGATCCTTTCTGTTAAATCTAGTAGGAAATAAACATCCCAAGATGCAGTGAACTATTTTCTACTGTAGATAAATACTTAGAATATTTTTTCATTAATCTATTTTTCCATGATTTGGCTCCAAATATGACAGGATTTGACCAGCATCTGATGTTCTTCATTCTTTTTTTATGAGAAGAAACACTTCCTATGCAGTTGTATTCTCTCCTGCTTCCCATCTGAGTGAAAACTTTCTCAGTAGGAACATCGATTCTCATCCTTTCTACCCAAACTTCATGGAGAATCTCAGCACAGAATATGCCAAGCCCTAGCACTTCTGAGGCAGTGATGTGCCCAGCAGACACTCCTTTTCTGTTGAAGCTGAACTAAGGATTTGAGTGTTGATCTTGGAACATCTGAACTGGATTCTTTTCAGGTGAAACTAAATCAGAAGATCCACTCCAAGAACACTCACCTAATGCACTCCAGCCACTCATAGGCAGTCAGCATGTTTCAGACTAAATCTAATCGGAAGTAAAGCTCCCAAAATAAGCATAGTGCACATGCTGAGACCCCAGCAATTCAGATCTAGTTCTCTTTACATATCTGCTCCTATTGCATGGCACTACTTGCTAGGTAGATAGAATCTTAGTCTCTATCAGAAAGAAGTTGTTCAAGAGAAGAGAGAGAATGATATAGGACTACAAGCAAGAGTGAGACCTTTGTACTGGAAAGGAATAAAAAGCCAGTAGATATAACTAGAAAAGTAAGCAGCAATAATATTACCTGGAATTCTGCCGAAGTAGAGTGGCCGATGCATGTGTCTAGGAGTAAAGGATGGAAGTCCAGTGGTATAGTTACTCTGTGCGTCTACCTCTAGCCATATGGTATTCTTCTTCTGAGAGACTGTGAAGAAACAGGCAAATGAGTACTTCTTCTCAGCTCTATTGAAGGATCAGCCAGATATGATGCTATTCTAAAATGCACCTGTCTTGTCAAAATGCAGTTTATAGGAAAAATATATTTTATTCTAATACAAAGCCAGATTGACACATCCAGATACACTGTGGCTAAATAAACCTACTCCCTACCCATTATATAAAGCCCTGAATTAACATAAAACAGATATATTGTTCTAAAGAGCATTCTCAAAATAAACAGAAGTGAAATGATTAGTAAAAAATTGGGTGTGCAAAGCTCTGTGTCCACCTGCCTTTCCAAGTCTCAGAAGAACTGGCACAATGCAACATACCTACAATTGTATGCCACTGTCCGTTACACAAAGATTGATTAGGAGTGACTGATGTCTGGAACTCTCCAGCCCCATTATTTCCAGTAGCAATGAGCTGTAAAAGAGTTATCTTTTAAGGTCTCATAGTAAAGAAAAGAGCAGCAGAAAAATGCAAGACTTTAAGTAATTTCCTGGGGAGCTGAGTTTCATTTAATTTTAAGAGTCACAGTCAGTGTATTCATATCCCAGAAATTATCTTCTCCAAGATGAAACTAAATTTCCCTAGTACAATCCTGGAGAGGATATTTTATAAATTGTACAAGCATAAATGCACATTTTTGTCTCTCTTTGCCCTTCAGTCTTACAAAATTATATTAATTCTTTTGACATAAACTCATTCCTCATGAACACTTTATTTTTTTTTCAGCATCTTCCTTTCAAACTCTCTTTAATTATGATGCTTACAACAAGCTTGGTAATGGTCAGGTGACAGATATGCTGATCCACTTCCTATCAGGCTGATTGATGGTGTCTCACTGACCTTTTATTCCACTCTGTTGCTTTCTGTCCACACATACAGCCAGCATGAGTCTAAGTTTCCAATGAAAAAAGTGGTCTTGCCCTTAAGGAGTCCCCAGAGGCTGATGCTCCTGCCTCCATGTGTTCATTGTGCCTTGCATCAGATGAGTGTTCTGGGTGAAACTAACTAAAAAACCCGGTAAATACATAAATAAAAATAAGCCAGCCATCTCAGTTCCCTAAGCTAGTTCACTGGTGCCTGCCCTAGTGACAACCAGGAATGGACAGCTATGTCTAGGGAGGGAAGGACAAAGTTGACCCTTTCTCGAGTTAGGTGAACTCATGCTGGTTTAAGCCATGTTTTGAACAACAAGTTCTGTGGAGCAGAGACTAGCTTTTTATTTGATGTCCCTCCAGCAGAAAGCACGATTGTTTTGTGGTCAAAGACTCACATTCTGAAGCTCTTAGATTATAACAAAATAACAGCGACAACAACCACTATCCTTACTTGTCAGCTAGCGGCAAAGACGCTCAAATGAAGCAAGACTGCTCAAGTTCTGCAGTGGACAAAGTTATGGAGCTGCATCAGTACCTTAGCCAAACGATGACTAAAATAGGAGTGGGAATAAGCCATGGAGTTCTGTGGCCTCTGGCCAAAAGCCCAGTGGGCTTTTGTAAAGGCCAAGAAAGTGCAAGTAAGTGTGCATAGAATGGAAGCTCCTTATGCAGGCAGAGACAGGTTTCATGCTCAATTTTCTATAGGATAGTTTTAATTCATTGGAGGAACCACATGAGGAATTTGTTTAATGTTAAATATATAGACATACGTTGTAATAAGTAATTCCAGTATTCAAGGTCAGAATTTTCTCTGCTGAATGATGGCAGTACAACTGAGATGGAGACAAAGCCTGTAAAATTTACCTTTCCTCCTTCCATGTAAACAGTCAAGTAGTTGTCTTGCTTGCTTCCAGAATGGAGGAGTATACTTGTTGAACTCTTTGGTCGAACAGTAAATACAATCCTAAAATCTAAGCCCATCATTGAATTATCTGCAGAGAATTAAACAGTGGGTGAAAGGAATGACCATAGAAGAAGATAGTTAGAAGAATGTGCAAAAAATGTTAAAAAAATTGCATATACACATTTAAGACATAATTCCATATAACATAATTTTTACACAGCTTACCAATCATGATATATCCTCCTTCATTAAAGAAATAAATTCCAGTCTCCATGGGAACATCCAGACATGGAAGTACACCATTCTTTTGCTGAGGTATATTCATGACTTTTCCGTTCATCTTAAAATTCCTCAGGCAACCTTTCAAACTATTCATTGGCATAATCTGAAAGTATATTTCAAAACATGAATACTAAAGCATAATGACAATCCTTTTAGTAAGAACACCTAATAGTTCCTTTGTATTGTTCAATTGTAGAAAGCCAGCTGTCTTTAAGGGCATCTTAAAACGAGTCTCTGATGCCTTGAAAAGATATCCTGAAATTAAAATAAACTTCTTAAAACATGAGAATAACAGCTGATTTTGAGTTAACAGAACTCCTGCTTGCAGAAAAGTTACTTCCCAATGATGCGTCAAAAATACAACACAACAGGAGTTGTGAGGTCTGAAATATACCCTTCTTTTCCTAAGAGCCTGCATATTCAAATCTGATTTTATAAAATGTCTTGCATCACCAATTGTCTATTTTAAAAGTAATAGGGACAACATGTATTTCAGATTAAAATCAGGTTTTAGGTTCATAATTCCTTAAGGAGAAGGATTCCCTTGCTCCTCTACTGAATATCATAAAGCCCACTAAAATAAATATTCTGTAGGAAGACTATATGCCTGGAATTAAAAGTGTGACTTTGGCCTTTTCTATTTCTTAAAAAATAGAAATGAAAACAGCACATAGTTGTCATCCGTGTGTCAACAACACATGTTGAAAACAAGGGCCAGCTGACAGCCATGTGCACAACTGGCGTAGGTCTATAACGAACAACTACAGACACCAAGCATAAATGGTGCTCAGTCAGTGCTTGGAAATACCTCCCAAACCTTTTTACCATGGAAGTCTGGCATATTAATACTTTCACATGTAATTAATGCATCATGGGGCGTGTGTGTGAGTGAATGCACAATTATTTACCTGTTGTTTCAGTGATGGCAGCCCTCCCAAGTAGATCGGTTGTGTAATGCTGGCGGCAGAATTTGTTGCTAATCTTCTATGCCATGCCCTTAGACCATCGACAACAAGACGGAGATTCTTTCCATCTCTATTGAATACCACCTTTGCAGGTTGCAAACACAACAGAATGAGAAATTCCAAGCCCAGTGAAAGTCACTGGAGCTACTGCTCCAAAAGCAAAAAGGAGTTTTTAGAAAAATTAATCATACATAGTACAGCTTTAAAGCAAGAATACACTTTTCTGTCTAGTCTGAAACTAGCAAAAATAGAAATGGAAGTAAATAAATAAAATGCTTCCATCAAATATCAGGATGGTTTGAAAGCCTAGAGCACCTTGCACCTTGGTCATTCAGACTTTCAGGGATCCATTCTGGTCACCCTTGCTGCAGGCTATGAATGGAATAATTACATTAGCTCTCTGGGTGTGGCAAAAATCAGAACACTGCTTGCTACACCCTCACCTCACCATCTCCGGTATCTTAAAGATCCTTTTTGGAGAATTTTTCTTTAACGCAGTATTCTTGAAATATTTAAACTGAAAACAACATGTTAGGACCTTAACTCACTATGACCTCTCTCACAATAGATACCTTTAAACCACATGAACTTTCAGCCATATGAATTAACTTCAGATGCCCAAAAGTAACGATTTTGCGCTTTCCTTCTTGGCCTCTCTCAGTGACTTACAAATTGAATAGACTGTGCCTGCTGAATGCTACTTGTGATCTCACCATCGTTCCTGTGCCATACTACTTACAGTGTGCCATTGCCCATCATTGTATTTAGTATCGGTTTTGATTTTGGTTCGTTTTCCTCCAGAAAAAAGTGAAAAGACAAAACGTCCTTTTGAAATGTGGAGAGCCATGTAAGAGTTCTCAAATCTTTCCTCCACAAAAAACATTAATCCTCTTGATGATCGAGTCCGTATGTCTACAGAAAAATGTAACCTATAGTTGAAAGAAAGCATACCTGAATGTAGGTCTATTTTGTTAAATGTTTTATCCTTACTGTTTTCCAGAAAAATGCCAGTGAAACTCCATTTGGGAAATGCAGAATAGCTATTGGGTAGAATCATTGTTCTGCACTCTTTCCATTTCTGAATGTGGATGAAAGTTGGCACATTCAGATTTAGGATTTGGTATCAGTATGCAGTATAGTAGTCGACCCCATCCAAGTCAATCACATAGCTTTGTCTGGGGAAATTTAATTGAGAAAAAAGTTCTCTGAACCTTTAGAATCATTCTTCTGTTGTGCCCAAAGATATTAGCAAGAAGAAAGACCTAACTCTTGACACCCAAAGATTCAAGTAACTTTGAAAATTAAAGCGAGGTGAACAAAAAACATTTGTATTACCTGTCTGTAGGGGATAGTGGGGAAAATGTATATGACACAAAACTGTTGGGACTGTTTCCAAACAGATATGCTCCGTTGCTGACATTTAACAGAGCTGGTAAAGTATGGTTTTGCTGGTCCTGCTGCACTCCAGCAACTGTTAAATAATCAAGGTATTTTTCATTCTGTAACTGTAAGACAGAATTGAAAGTTTATCAGTCCTGCAAACCATGGTTGTGCAGAAAAGCCTCAGCATCAATATGGAGTGGGGAAGACTGTAAAAATAAGCATACCTTGAGCATCTTAAACTTGAGAGGATTTGTGAATTCTCTCAGCAGCACTGGTTCAAGGTTCTCATATTGGCGGCAAGCTCCAAGAGACACACCAGTCTTCCTAGTGTAGTCAACTAGATTTTGAACCTCAGGGAGCTGACCTGTCCTAGAATGATAAAAGTAGTAAGTGCTATAACACACCATTCCTTTTCTTCAACAGGATCGCAATATACTGTAAGAATGTGCTTTGTACAATATAGGTTTCTCAGTGATCTGATGTTGAAGTACCAATTTTCACCTCTTCTCCAATTAGAGTTGATTTCATTTTTTCTTCCAAATATTTTTTTTGTGAAAAATTTAGCTTTTTTGGGGTAAAAAATGCTCACATTTTTTCCTGGTTTTAGCTTTGGAAAGAATCCGGATGTTTTATTCTTGGCTCTTCCAAACAAATGATTTTGTTTTAAAAACTACCTATTAAAGAATATATTGCCATTGAGAAAAGGGGAAAAAATGATAGCATGGCTGGTTGAATAAGGTTCTGGATCAGACTACAAAACTTTCCTGGTTACTGTATGAATAGCCAGTGACAGATCAAGAAAAAAATGGAAATATCAAGTCCTGCTAACTCAACTGATGTCTCCTTCAATAAGATGTTCTAATGAGATTTGTCAAAGGGTAAAGTCCATCACAACTTAACATGCAGCTCTGGTATTACAGCCAAATATCAGAAAGACTGTTAAAACCAATTTCCTGCATGTAAAAAGAATATTAATTAATACTATCATTTTGTAGGTCTTACAGAACATTTTTAATCAGTAAGTTACAGAAAACTTTATAACAAAGAGGCTTTTTGCCCATTGATTTCTATAAGAAGATTTGGGATCAGAATCTAGACTTCCTGAAATCCAATCCAGTTTTCCATTCACTTGATCACACTAGCTATGATATTAATTGTCCATCTAAAGATTTACATTTTTGTATTGAAAGCAACTCTCAAAGTTTGGCTTTTGATGTGGAGTTTAATATAAATGTTACTTCATTGTCTTTCAGTTTCTTAGTTGAGATGTAAAGAAGATTTAACCAAATCAAAACACATTACTTTTTGTAAAACCACACATGTATAAAAATTCATCAAAAGTCTGCTGAAACAAAGGCCCATTGGGACAGCATTTGTGACTGAAAGATTGCTTATTTATAATAACCAGATAAACACATGTGAAAAAGAGATAATATAAATCAGACATCTGGTCTCATTTGTTTGTATAACTGTTCTGGACTTGTAAGTAAGCTTTGCTCATTCATTACTTGCCCCTGTGAAGTTATAATGACACAGTTAAGGAGTTTTCTTTGGATGCCTTGTTGGGACACTGTGAATTCACTATATTGAGTTTATTCTTTGATTCAAAGACGACTGTATCATTCAGCCTAAAATTCCCTTACATCTGAATGACAGATTTCATCATAACTTGATACTATGTATAATCTATCTGAATAAAAGGATGTTATGGGGCAGTAAAGTTATGTATTTATGAAGGCTTCATGTATGTGGAAGAAAAGCCGTTTAGCAAAAAATAATTTTAATATGATCAAAAATAAAGGCAGATCAAAATGCCTGAAATGGAAAATCTTTCTAGGTCAAATACCTTTCTATAAAGATGTTTGCAATGCAACCTTCAAAATCATCTCCACCAAATCTTATAGGTTGGATTAATGTCTGTGGTCCTAGATAGTCAACTGTCATTGACACAGGCTCATCATCAACTAGTAGTCTTACTCTGAAACAAAGTGAATACAAATAAGCATGAAATATATAGTTATGCATCTAAATTAAAGAATTTAAAAAAGAAGAAAAAATATTTGAGAGGTGTTTCCTTGTTTTATTGTAATTATATTAGAGCTCTATTACCTTATTTCTGGGATTTTTACATCAGTATGTGCTACCTGACTTCTGTGGAATCACCCTGCTTCTCAGTGGCACATATTTAGCAAAGGTTAAAGCTAACCCTTCAGTGCTAAGATGAAATCCTGATCTCACTGAAATTCATGAAGAAACTACCATTGGCAGCTATGGGATAGATTTCATTGTCTGTATCAAAATAATGCACTTAACATGTTAGCAACAGCAAGTACAGAAAATATTAAAAGTTATAATTAGCCTAAGTCAGAGACAATCATTGAAAACTTTCTTCTTTAGCTAGCAAATATTTTATTTTATGTGATCCTAAAAAAATTTAGATTTTAGATTTAGAAGCTTTTCAGAAAATTTTATTTAACTCCTGAGAAAACAAATACAATTATTAGCTTCTTCCTTGGGCTTTTAACCACCTATGCTGGATAGAGTTATATCTCATGATGACACATGTAATGGCTATGGGAAGGGGAAGAGCTCCAAAGCTCAGGCTTGCCAAGCAGACCAAAATCACACAATATATACAAAAAATATTCATATTGATGTATAGGTGAAACTTAGTAGGTACTGACATGCAAATTCACAGGCCAAATATCTCCTTTTGCTTCATTATTTCATTATCCTTTCCTAGCAGGCCTTTTTTAGCTGTGTATCCAAAGAACAAGTCTCACAAAATCTTAATCTTTCTCTAACTACAACATTAAAAAAAATCAGATAAAGAATTGAACTCACATGTCATCATTTTTTAAGACTGTCACATAATGCATTGATCCATCTTCATATTTTTTGTTCAATTGGTTTTCCATCTCTCCCATCCTTACAACTACAGAGCCAGGTCTCAGGAAGACAATAACATTAGGCTAAAAAAGAATCCCACAAAATGATCAATAAATGCAGGTTCCTTCAGTTCTCCCTGACATTGCCATTAAATACAGCTCTCTGTGGTAAGAAGTGGGGTGGGTAATATGCCTTGCTCTTGGATTGTCTGTATCTTATATTGCCCTGCAGAAGAGAAATCGTCTTTCCCCAAAACCGTACTTCTCAGGTAATCTATTACCAGACTTTACTCACAGTTCTTTACAGATTGCATAGTTCCTGTTTTAGAATACCCATGCACCGTGAATACCAGATAATTATTTATACTTCTTGTTTAAATAATTTTTACAAAGAGTAGAGGATTTGATTCTCCACTTCTCAAATGCCTGATGTACACTCTCTTATCAGCTCCTTCAGCTAGCAAGAATGGGGTTACGATTGAACCTCCCTGCTTCCTGAGGAAACATAGCCAAAATCAACCCCTTTTTGCTGAATATTTCATTGAGGTAACATTTTTGTTTGGGCAGAATGCCAGTTTTTCCTCAGAAAATTTCCAGCCAACTGTATTAAGCAACGCTTATGAAACTGGGATGACAGTGTTGCGGGGCATGAGCCGCTTCTCTGCAGAAGGCTGAAATTCAAAGCACTGTTAATCATAAAACCAATTATAGGTCTAGTGAAGAAATTACCAAGCTGAGTTTCTTTGGCTTATGATATGGAAAATGCCATACTCAAGAGATTTATTTGTGATGCCAAAATTGACATGGTCACAAACACTCATAACTGATCCAGAAAGAAAAACCCAGTCATATATTCTAAGATGAACAGGCTTCAAAGTCGTACATTGTAATTTAAGAGTGTTCCAGTTGATGTCATGGTGCGAAATCCAAAGCTGACTTGGAAATCCTTGGGAAATGGGAAATGTGCTGCGCTCAAGCTCAGTGTTCCCTCCCTGGAGAAAGCTGCTGATCTGACAATCTGAAAAAGGGATAAAAATGCTTTCAGTGATTATCCTTTTAGTCTAAATAAATAACAACATAGGGCAATAACTGCCCTACTCAACATAATTGTGACTGACTCCAGTCAAAACCAAACAGAAGGTAAACGGAAAGTTCAATATTTCAGTATAGAACAGATTGACCGGACTGGTTTCACTGGAAATTAACTGTGATCTGAGAAACTCTAAAGGCAGATGAGGCCTGCTGAGTACAATGCATTGTTTGTCCATACTGGTTGCATTGACAGGACAGTTTTATACGGTTTTACAAACAGAGGTACAAAAGTGAGCAGCTGGAGAAATACTTTGTAAGTACAGAGCTGTGAAGATGAGCATACATATTTGAAGCTGTGTGAATCATGGGACAGAATATATCTAGGCCCTTTTGAACAAAATGCTTTTTAATACATGACAAATTATGCAGATATGAACAGAGAATGAAGGCCAGGTCTTCTGCACGGGGAAATAACCTGCAAAGAAATTGCTCTGTGAAAGGTTTAGAGGTCACAAAAGGAAAGAAAATAAACATAAACTTTCTGTCCAATACAACAGTAGATAGGGCAAAGGTAATTGTGCACAATGTGAACAGCGGTAAGTAGAAGTAGAGAGGTAATTTTCATCTCTTCACACAGCATTGGTTAAACCAACAATGAAACATCACACTGTCCCATTATAAAAAGAATCTAGCACCATGGGTGCATAGAAAATGCCTACAAAATGATCTGATGAGTGGAGAAATTGCCTTAAAATGAGAGACTTCAGTGGAAGTAGGATCTGCTTAGCTTTTTCAAGGCAAAAAAAAAAAAAAAGGCACCTCAGCAAGAAGAAAGATTCTGAGTAGTATTCAGTGAGTAAATCTTCTGGAGAAAGCCTAATCAAAACTGAAAGCCAAAACAAATTTACATGATAAGCATGCATTCTTAATTGTGCAGAGTTTAAATTAAGATGGTAGACTATGCACTGGAGCAAAGTATCAAAGTAAGGGTGGATTCTCTTTCTCTCCTTATCTTCATACCGAGCCGTGGCTCCTCATTATCATCACATGTTAACCAAATATAATTTTTGAGCGTAAGTACAATGGTCCTAGTTTTATAGCTGAATCATACTCTATGATCTAGCGATCTATTTTAGTCATGAATTTTATACCTAGCCAAAATTTTAAAGTAATTTTGTTAGTTACCTTCCAGTCATCTGAACATTTCTTGCTGACACCAACAGTCTCATCAAAAATAACAGAGGCAGTTTTAGGATTTTTCACATTTTTCATGCAACCCCGGAATGGAGGTGTGGATATATTAAAGCTGGTTTCAGGGAGTGGAAGAGAAAAGAAGAAATCAGTAACCTGTTATTTCAAAGCATTCACTAATAAAATAGCCTTTCCTTTTTGACAATAAAATAAGAAATAGAAAAATAAAACAAAAGCAATCTTTATTGCACACACATGTTTAATGCTGATCAAACCTTTTGTCAGGACACACTCCAACAAAGAACCCACCATTTGCCAAAAATCACAGATTATAATCATGTATTATAAACTGGTTATTTTCAAATCACATAAGATACACAATATACAGTTTGAAAAAAAAATTACCTAAGGAAAGAGTTTAGATGAATTTCCCATAAAAGGCTATATATTATGGTCTTCTCATAGTAACTCACCGTTCCCGTAGAGAAGATGGAATTCCACCCAGGTAGTACTTAGTGAAACTGAAGATATTTATGTTGGCACTAATACCAGGACTGACACGAACAATACTTTTACTTCTAGCAAGCAACAAATTAATCTGAAATAGGTGAATAATGAGAATTACTTAACAGCCTTAAATCTTGAATAACTGTAGTAGTGCAAAAGTACTTTGCAAAATTTTGGCACTTTAGGCAAAGCAAATGCCTGAGGAAAATGTGCCACTATCCAAACAATGGGTAGGTTTTTATTCTTCTTGAGAAGATTGCATTAAAAATACACCTCACCTAACATTCACACATTGCCATCTATTTGCAGTTAAAGACTGGGGAGCAGCTGCCTGACACAAAGACTATCTCAGTCAACTGACTGGAGGTAACTTGACCGAGTACAGTATAAAGACACCTTCCAGAAGTCCCTGCAATCTATACTATCTGGTTGAAGATACAGGAAGGGAAAAAGGGAGAATAAATCAAAAGAGCCATCAAAGATTCTTGCAATGTCCTTAAGATTTCACTTTTGTAGCACAACAAAACAGCTGGACTAAAGCTAAGCAGACAAGCAACAACAAAAAAAATATCTTTAATCTCTATAAAGTAATCTCTAGAAAGATCAAATTGGCCTGAAGAAATAGCTTTAGCTGGTGAAAACACTTATGTACACATTAAAATAATGTTGATATTTACAATGAACACAGCTCTCTCTTAATAAAGCAATGTTTTTGCAAAGGCTTTTTTTCTCTTGTGATTATTCTCTAAAAATGGAATGCATGACAGTAGACAGTGTAAAGATCAATTTTTGTATGTTCAAACTAACCCTATCCATCTCAATCCTCTCAATACAAAAGCAAAATTTCATATCACTTGATTGTTTAAAAGGACATACGTGTTTATATGTTCCATCATTTACAGTTGCATTGTTTTCTATTTCCTTTGGAGGCTCAGAGTCAATTTTGTATCTAAAAACTGGATGACCATTTTTAATGAGTATACTGATGAACTGATCCTGCAATAAGAACAAACATCATTAAAAAACATTCAACTGTGCAACTTTTCATGTATATTTCACTGTTTTGTAAATTAATAAAGCTATCAATAAAGCTTTGGGGCAAAAAGATAACACAAAACAGCTTAAAACTTATAATAGTCACTATAATTACTTTAAACTCTTACAAACAGATCTAGTATCAGTTCTCCAAATCTCTAGGGGAATTTTTCTCATTTCAAGATGTCTACCTATATTTTATAGCATTAAGAAACTACTAGTACATGTTACAGTGATTGCAAACAGTCTTATAATATTATTAAATAAGTAATAATATTGCTGTGTTTTGACCAACTTTCACAGGTATAATTCACCACTTTCTAAATTATTCCTTACTGTGTTACCAACCACATCTAGATTTGGGAAGGAGGAGGCAATTCCATTTTTGGAGGATTTTGATATTTCAAAATTGGTTTGATTCAAGTTACGAAATGAAATCCCTCAAATTCTGAATTCTCTGCACAGTATAATGGATGAGCTACCTAGCATGATTTTTTCTCAACTATGACAAAATGAGTATTCAAGCAGCCATAAAACATACAGCAGAATATACTAATTTGTTACACAGTTTAAGAAACAAGTTACAAATCTAAGAAACTTAATCACAGTTATTACTAAATCTAGCACGATCTCAATTAAGTTATTTTTTTTTCTCCAGAGCACCACAGACAGAGGCATTCCATGAATTACCTCATTTGCTGCAAAAAACACTAGGCCTTCATCTGCAGTAGTCCGAATTGTCTGTTCATAGCGTGCTGGTATATAAGCATTTGTTTCTCTAGATGTGACACTGGCATAACCAGTGCCTTCAAAATAGCTTTGGTCAGACTCTTCTTTATACCTGTAACAATGTCACAGACGAGAATACATGAGAGCAAAAATTCCCACTACATGGACTTACTGTCATTACCATTTGAAAAAAGCTTAAGCTAAAGCATTTGGTACAGGGCCACTAATAGGGCCAAATTCAGATCTAATCCAAGTAAACAGAAAACCTTCCACTGGCTTTTATTCGATTTGCCTATGGTCTTTACAGAGGAAAAATTTAAATTTAAATTTTCAGTGAGTACATTTTTTCACTTAATATAATATTTACCCTATAAAGGAGATGGATACATTAGTTCATGGATTGGAGACTTCAATTTTTGTCTGGGTATTTCAACATTTAGATTTTTGGCCAGTGGATTGAGATTGCAATAAATGTGAATGTTGCCAACATTGAGGATTTTCTCTAGGAAATGTAGTTAACGATCAAGAGTTAGGAAAAAAATTACTCGTTTTGCTACAGTGCTTATTCTCCTGGATGTGAAGAGACGAGCGTTCCTGATGATAAAATAATGGAACTGTGAATTTCTTACTGTAAAGCATTTCTATGTTTGTATCATACCTTCTGCACGGTTGCACTTCAGTGGTATTGAGATTAAATGTCCTCTTGAAGTTGTACAGGCTGATAATATTCTCATTTAGATTGTCTAATTCAATGCAGCCTTCATAATGAGGATAGTCAAGATTTTGTGGAGGCTGCAAAAATAGTGTCATCAAAAACATACTGTCAGCATTCAGCTGAAAAAATTTTACATTGACATGTAATGCTAGTACTTATTACAAATTTTAATAAAACACAGAATATGATATTCTATATATCATAAAGTTATTGTATGTTTGGATATAATATCCAAATCGTACAACAGCACCCCGGGGTACTACAGCACAGTTAAAGTGGGGACATGTGAGCAAATTGGGAAAAAAGACTTAGCAGGGCTGGACAGCTTTTATGCTGTCCTTTGTGGAAGAAGAAAACATTATGCTCCCTTCTTTGAGTTCTAGCATACTACAAGCTAGGCATCTTCTTTCTCTCACTTTATTTCTGCTTGCATGGATAAACTTTTATACAAGCAAGAATGCAGTCTGGCACCCCACCTTTGAAAGACTGCTAGTTCCCATCTTAACTGTAAAAACGATAGATTAATTAATACTGAAATCTCTTTAAAAGCCTAAGCAATTCTTTTTACCCTAAAATCTGGTGGGTATCCTCCAACATAAAAGACAACATTGCTGGGATCAAGATTTAGGAGAGTGTGACTGTCTCCACTGTTCCCATTCAAAGGCTTTTCATACTCTGGAGAAGTTGATGTAGCTGCTTTGATGTAATTCAGCTTCACATACTGGTAAATCCTAAAACAAAAACAGAAAGGCAAAATAACACATTTCATTAAAAAAGATGTTCTTAACAGGTTCTGGAAAAGCATATCTATTGCATACTGTGGATCTTTTACCTTTCAAACTTAACTTGATCCAAAATGGCTTCCTCAGTGTTGCTTTCAGTCACCAGTGGTTCCACATCTATTTCAGCTTCGTTGCCTCCCAGATTATAGACACAAGTGAGGTGACCACGTTTCAGGGCCATACCGATGTAGTCCTGGGAAGCCTAAGAATAGCAAAGCAAATAATCATTAATCATCTTTTCATTCATGTTAATGATGGTCAGTACTTTCTCAGAGACAATATCAAACTGTGAACGAGTCAGTAGTGGTCCATCCTCCTAACATAAAAAGCATTCTGATCAGAATTTTTATTAAGTTTATTGAGTCTTTTTCTGAAAAGAACAAATTGTAGTTCTATGTGCTGCACTGATTCAGTGAATATATTTAACTGAGGAGTCATGAGTAGCTTTTTATTTTTATAACAATAATAGTTAAAATAATTTCCACTTTCATAACATCTGCTAGCTAAAGTCATGAAAATGTGAGACATTTAGTAAAAATGTAGACTCAACTCTCTCACAAAATAAAAAGAACATTAGGAACAACACTCAGTCAAGGGCAAAGGCTCCTACTGAGATGATCAGAAGCAATCATGTCTTCCAAAAAATTGCATTTTATTTATTCAACATACCATCTTTCACAAGGAAAAATTAAATCTCTACTTGACAAACAGGTATCCCAGCCAGATGTTCAGGGGAGAAAAAGGGTGAAATCCTGTGTAGAATAACTACCTTTAAACAGCTGTCAATCTATGCATAAAGACTCACAACAGATAGAGCTGCTGTCAGATAACAAGATATAAAAACACATAGTTAGGCATCTCATGTGCAGGAAAACTACACATGAGCTACGTGAGTACCTAAAAACACCAATCAAAATAAATTGCCTCTCATTCATTTCTCACAGCATGTTGCCTGTTTTAAAAGATGCATTAAATTGCAATATATACCTACATCTTTATTACCCAGATACAGGACAAACATATTTGGTGCCCTCTGGAGGATATCTGATCTTTTCTGAGGTCTTTGGAGAAAGAAAGAAAGTGAAGTATAGCCTCTCAAATCTTCAAGGTTCCTTGGAGGTCGAACTTCTACCCCAGAGCTGCCATTGAACCTCATAGGAATAGCAATCTATTAAGAAAACAAATTCAGTTAGTTAAAACCTGCTACTGAAGGTATTTCTACTTATCTCACTGTGGTGTGAATTACTGGCTCTGATTCTAACAAGCAATAAATATAACTAGAAATTAGGATGGATAAAATTGTATTATCAATACTTATCATTTACAAAGCACTTTTTTCCTTCAGTATTTAGTAATCAACCCTTACCACACTTTTGTCAATTAATTGTTATCTTCACTGTATACACAGGAACGGCTGTGTCTTGAGCTCCAAAGAGCCGGCCTACAAATTACTTAGATGTCTATTTACATATCTTCATGCTTCACTTAGCTGAACTTGACTGTTGGAAATTATAATGCATCACTATTAATAAAGACATCTTCTATTACAGCTATTTACACCAGGGTCACAGATTCATATTACTCATTATAAGGAAAAGATGTTACTTGTGATTACCTCAGGGACACTGCTGCTGCTATCCAAGACCCACACTATCCCTTGAACAACTAGAGCAGCTGCTTAAATGGAAAAAGGGCACTCTAACAAGAACATATTAGTAGCTGACTTATAACATAGTGAGGCAGTTAGAGACATGAGAGCCAGCAGCACATGCTTACAAAGCTTTTTAGGGCGTGCTAATGATCCACGAGCCAAACATTGGTGAAGAACCCTGCCTTTGAGCTGCAGAGCTGACACTACCTCTGCTGTCAAAGAAAAGTCACCACAACATACCTTGGAAGGAAAGAGAGTGTTGTACAATTGGGGGGCTGTAGAGATGATCTGAAAAAAAAACTATAGGAGGAAGAAAGGAGCAGGAAGGAAGCAATATGATGGTAATGTATCCACCACTCTATTATGTATGGATTAGTATACTTCCCATCCTCACAGTTGCTATAAGTGCTGAGTGGTGCTATTGCATTGAATTTATGTCTCATCTTTCATGCACATTTTAACAAAATGACTTAGAAAGAGGAATAAAAGTGCTGCTGTATGCCCACACCACTGAGATCAACCATGACCTCAGGACAGGTTCGGGACAGTGTTCAGGACAGACCTTGTTTGCAGCATCTCTTGCCTGCTGAATAAGCTCTCTTATGCGATTTACATTCTCAGAGATGTTACTTATTGGCATCAGCTGTTGGTTAATACTTTCAATCTTGCTGAATAGATCCGGAAGTGTGTTTGTCAATATTGTTACTGCAATGAAAAAAAAAATCCCATCACTGAGGGTAGAAAGGAGGAGGAAAATGGATGCAAAAGATGAGATATGATTACATAGTTATCATAAAAGTAGTGAAGGGGGTGACTGCAGAACTGTTATTATTATTTCCACAATACTATGTATTTCTCATTGAAACTAGCAGTTTACCTTGTGACCAAAGGTATTTCTGGAAGCAGACAGAATTAGCAGTTAACTAAAAGGTGTTAGATTAATTCAGGTCTACAAACAGCTACTAAATAAAAGAGGCATGGATGTTCCCATTAAAAGTATTGTCCATTGACTACGGATGCTACAGGAGAGAACACATAGGGGTCAGACTTATACGCATTCTCTGAATAGCATCTCCTGTTGCTATTGCTGAAGAGTAAATACTAGAGTAGGAAGACCACTGATCTGACCTAATAGAGTACTTTTTATGTTCTTGTATCAGGATTGCCAGTCATCACAATTCAATAGTGAGTCTCACAGTATTTGAGAAAGTTCAATTTCAGGAGAAAAATAGATATTATGAAAATAACTTCAACTTTCATTAAAAAAAGAAACAATTTTTCAGTTCTTGAGACTACAAAGATGGAAGCATTAGAAGAATGCAACCTAAAGATGCAGAAGCCAAATAAAAGTAAATCTAGATCTATAGTTTTTCTAAATACAACTTCTAATCTGATCTCATAACTGCAGGGATGACATGACTCAGCAATAACATGAGTGCTAGCTTTTAAAATTATCTTGTTTATTCAAAATGTTTTATCTCACTTGAATTTATCACATAAAGTTGCTGAAAAGATGAAAAAAGATCTGTGTAAGTGGTTTTGCTTTGTGATTGCCCCTTGTTTTGTATTCTGCATACTCTTTGTGTACAATGAATGCTAAGGATGGAATCCACTTCACTTAATTTCAGCTGACTGTCTAATCATCTAGGTCTTTTCTGTAGTCAGTGTAGTAGAAAATTTGACCTCAGAGACAAATCATGGTATCAGTTTTGTACCTGTGTCTCAGGATGGCCTGAACTACCTTCTGCAGTGCCTGTCTCTTTCTGTTGGCAATAAAGGAAGCTCAGATAATTAGCATAGGCTAGATGTCTAACTTTTAGATGACTAAAATTAGAGAAGACCATTCCTGCTGCAGAACTAACTGGGTTCTCCTAACATGATTTAACAGGTGTCAGATAGTGAGCACTTGCAATACCACATACAACACCCACCTGAATTGTTTGCCTCTGACAATGCTTTACTGAAGTCGGCACTCTGTGTGCTTCCATAGGTACTCTTAATTTTTTCCACATCTGCTTGAATTGGGAGCAGTTCACCTAATACATTACTCGTGACATCCTTGGCACTTCTTACCATGCTCTTTGCATTGGTGATTTTGCTGTCAATATCATCTGAAACATATACAAACACATGCAGATTCTTATAGTAATAGGTAAATGAGGCAAAACAAAAGTGAACAGTAACTGACCTCTCTTTATTCCGTTGAGATCATTTTGAAGAGTGACAAAATCAATCTGTAGTTTATCCTTCTGTCCATCAACAACACCAAGTCTTTGATTTATGTCTTCAAGATTTGGACCAATAACTGCAAAACAGTAAATCTGCCTTAGGAGTTTTATACAGAAATGCCACCTCTCTGGTGGACAGGTGGTGTTGTAGCATCAGTCTGCACCATTGAACATTGCCACTGAGATCTGAATGCACTGCAAAACAGATGCAAGGCTTTTGGAAGTTTTTCTGGAAAGGAATGATGCCAAAAGAGGGAAAAGGGACACCTCACATTTCCAAACATAGCAAAGGTGAGAAATTTACTTCCTCACTCATGAAAATAACTATCATGAGATGTTCCATTTTAATGGCACCATCATCATCTGGTTAAACGTGCTGAAATGCTTCACTGAACTGTGAAAATAGCATCGTTCAATGGAAATTTCTAATATTGTGCCAACATTTCTGTTACCACTTTCTGGGTACCTTTTAATGTTCTTTCAGTTTCCTGTGCTTGATTCAAGAGTGCACCGCTCTCAGCTTTTAACCTCGCAGCTTTTCCTGATAGGTCTTCTCTCTTCACTGTCTGGTAATAGAAGCATTGTACTATAAGTTTGTTTTAATAATTATACTAAAATCTTAAAGAATAAGAAAAGATAGCCTAATCCATTTTTAAAAAATAAATACATAAGGGCTAAGATTTCGTGCAACAGACAAGGAGTATTTACATGGACAGCCTTACCAGAAAGGCAGTAACTAGTTTGTTTAATGCTCAAGTAAGATTAATATGTGAACATGCAAAACAGCAACTACCTCATATATTGGCCACAGACAAATCAGGCATGCTAGGACACACAGGTCTTTGATTTTGGTGCCTCTCTGATAGTAAAAAAATTTCCCTAGCTGTAACAAAGTTACTATTATCTGGTTACTTATGGGGACTTACCAATAAAGCTGAGTCAGCTGCACTCCCAGCTCTGTTGGCTGCTTCCTCCGCTGCTTTGATAGTGTTAATAATGTTGTCATAGGCAGTAGAAGCTTCCACAGCACAGCTTACCAACTCATCCTTCCTGGCATTGTTCTTTATTCTATAGGAAACAAGATGAAAAATGCAGTCTTCTGCAAAGACCACAGACTTCAAGAAGCATTTTGAACAGACTTGAACTCAGCAATATTTAATCAATATCAATACCAAAAATGTTTTTTCAGTTAGGTCTTTAATTTCATTCTGCAAAAATGTCAAACTTAGAAGTAGATCAATAAGAAAAGATTCTTTAGAAGACAGGACAAGTTCTGGTACTTGGCAAGGCATGATTGTGGATCTCCAAAGTACTCTTTAAATGATTAAGATAGAGAGAGTTCCCCAAGGCACAGGGTCAATAAGCCACCTCCATCACAGCCCACAAAATATAGTTCAGTTCAGAGGTGTAGTTCAGAGCACTACAGCTTACAGACAATTTCTGGCTGCTCCAGCAGCCTACAGAAGTGGCCACTGATGGAGCACAAGACAGAGCAACTTTAAGACCACTTGTTCTTGCTGCAAGAACCAGTGCGATAGCTCTGAAATAAGAAACAAGAGAGAAAATCTCTTGTACCTATTCCACCTGAGCTATGCAACTGCCCAATATTAGCTATCTTGTATTTGTGTGAACACTGTCTTGTTAATTGAAAAAGTCACACTGAAAACTAACAAAAAATCTGACTAAGAGTTTTCCAGTTAAATTTTGCCTTTTGAATTTAATTTAACTTTTGAGCTGGTATATACAATCTGTATAATGACAAAACGCAAACAATTTGCACAAAGAAAAATCAGGGTTCTCCTTTTTTTGTTTCTTTCCAGTGTACTGTAGAAGGCCTCCAAAACCTCACTCATATTTCCAAAGTAAAGTACAAACAATGGAAAGAGAAAACCTGAGTCATATCAAGTTTTTCCTATCTTTGCCTTTCTAGAAGATTCCTTGAAGGAACTTCTTTAAGTCATTAATGCTAAACAAGCATTCTTGAAGACTCTGCCAAAACAGCATTTCTCCCAGTTATTTGTCTCAGTTCATTCTCATCATAAAAGTATGAGTATAAATATCTGAAATAACACTACAAAAAAAATTCATCTTCCCACTCCCTGCATGAGGATTTTCTCTCTTCTTAGTTAAAAATTCATGAAATGTTGCTGTAGTGCAGTGATGCATAGTTCTCAATCCCAAACAGTTCTCAAGAAAAATATGAAAAAAATCCAGGAAAAATACAGAAATACCTGTTTCTGCAAAAACAAAAGTTTGCTAGAAATTGCTGTGTATCATGACGAGGCAGAAAAAGGCACAAACAATTTTTTTTCTGGCTTTGAAAATGGTCATAAAAGCAAGTGAAATTACAGATATTGCAACTGTGCATGTTATGTACAAAAAATGCTCATCTATAAGAATGGTAACATACTCATCCAATTGTTTTGCCAAGGCTTGCAAAGATTTGGCATGATCCTCAGCGCTCACCACCAGAGGTTCTTTGCTGGCTGATAAGGAATTGTTTGTCAGCTTTTCGTTCAGATCCTTCCTTGCTCCGTCAAGCTGAGCAGCCAGACTTTCATATTCCTATGGATTTATAAATATTATATTTAATCTTTATTCACGTTTGATCTTCTACTTGTCACCTTTGGTGTGACATATACATTGCATCTGAGAAGACCAAGCGAAAAACAACTTTTCCTCACATACTCTGGAGTTTATTGTAAATAACTGCTAGTTGTTCCATTCTGCTTTTATGTCTATTATGTAAAAACATTAAAACTGGCATACTGAGTCAGACCAAAAGTCTTTCTAGCCCAGTACCTTGTCTCTGCCAGTGGTTAAAAGCAATTCTCTAGAGAGATGCACAAGACCAGCACAATCACATAACAGTATTTCTCCCAGCTACCCCCTGCAAAATTCTGTGGCTCAGTGTCTTTCTCAGACACATAATAACCCTCTCTTCCAAGAACTTGTTCAGGCAGGCTCCTCTTAGAGCTTGAGATCCTCTCCTTCCCTTCTTGTGTGGCTCAGATAAGCTTCATGTCATGGATATGGAGGTATGCTACCCGTTACACTGACAGCACAATTTTTTTAAAAATCTTAACTTGAACAGGTTAACTATACCTCTTTGCTCTTTTGCAATAATCCAAGTACACTGTTAGCTTGTGTCAGGGAAGTTTGAGCAGAGCTCAAAATATCCAAGATATTGTTCTGTTGTACACTTGTCTCATCAATCCGTTTCTGAGGAAAAAGAAAGGGTTGAATAATATGTGATTGGCTCAAAAATGAGAGACAGGGAAAATCATATCTACATAGTCCAGCTTGTAGTAGAATTTCCCAAAGATACTTTTACTATGTTAATCAGGTGCTTAGAGTGTTTAGGATCTAATGCATCTTAATGATGACATTAGATGAGAAAACTCAGGAATTTACAGTAGTAACAGTAGACCACCTCAAGACAGCTGAGCAGCAGGCTACAGAAGTTCAGTTATTAATGTTCAGACAATGAAAAACTCAAATGGACTGGCAGGACAGACAATCTAAGTCTCTGTTCTCTCAGATCTGGAAACTATATCAACAGCTCCCTGGGGACTGCTACTCTTTCTCAGAGGCAGAAATAAAATCTTTACATTATCCCTTGGACTGGGAATCTCACAAGAAAGGGTGTGGGAAGCCTCCCCATCTTACCCTGTTAAAGACTTGGAGGGAAAACGAGTGAAATCCCTTGGTCTAGAGCAGCCCTGTGACAGTTTACACCGTAGCTCTGGGGCAGTGGCACATTATGAGCTCAACCAGACATGTTGTATGGGTAGGAAAGTAAGTGTTCACCTTCTTCAATGGTGTCTCCATCATTGTAAAATGTCAAATCTCTCTCTAACAGAGAAGTGTATCAGCGTATTTATGACATATACATGTGCATCCCTCTTTTAAGACAATCGTGCTTACCGATGTGACACACACATTGCACTGTCCATGCACATAAAGGTACAACATAACAATTAAAAGTAAAGTTGAACATAGAAATTATTTCGTCAACCAGTTCTAGCTAATTAGAGAACAAGAGTGTGGTAAAACAGTGATACATTTCAGCAAAAATCCAATTCTTTTTAAAAAATGGGTTCTGTAGCACTCCACTACTACTTGCATTATTTCAAAAAAGAACCTCTAAAAATTAGTTAGCAGTATTTAAGAATGACAGCTTTTTCTGGTCATTTTTCTGATGATACCTTAGAGGCAGTTATGTAGAATATTAATCCCCAAATAATTTAACAGTATTGCACACATTATTACTTTCATTCTTCATGACTTTTAAAGCCAAATACTTTAAGGATATTACTACAGAAATTGCATCAGAATCAGGAATTTCATCTAGAATAGGAGACAAAATGGCTAGTTACAGCTGAAGAGAATGGATAGATAGGCAGAGTCTCTCCTTCCCATCTTTCATTAGGCCTACATCCTTTTCACACTGTTCTGTTCCCATAAAAAGGCCACATGTGAGAGTAGACTACATTTATACCTGGGCATCCATGAAATGATGGAAAAAGACCTCAGAAAAAGTTTGAAGAATTTATGCCACTTGGCTTTGCAAGGCCAAAAGCATCAATAAAAAATACCCCCTATCTCCTGAGATTTAATTTTCTTCTCTCAAACCCCGAGTGCTATTACCTTAATGTCGTCCAACAGAACTCCGTTATCTCTGTTTAAATTTTCAGCCTGCTTGATTTGTCCAGTGGCCTCATTCAGAGCTGCACGAAGATCAGTGAGTTTGGATTCATATTCATTCAATGAATCCCTCACAATTTTAACAAGCCCATGATTTTCTTGGTGGTACTTTTGTAGTTCATTCTTAACATGTGCCAGTACTGCAGTAACAGAACCAGAAAGAAGAACTTTGTTCAGAGAAGAAGAGAACCAAAACAAATGTCTTTCAAGGGCTTGTCATTTAGGATTAGAAAGCTGTGGTGGCGCGACTAAGCATCCTTTGCATTGCTATGGTATCAGTAATACTATAGCAGAGATGTTATTCAGCATCTCACTGGCTCAAATTTGCTCACAAAACTGCTGCTGCAGACCACAGAGCTTACTCTTACACAGAAAAACATTTATTTGGCTATTTCTAAATTAAATAAGAATGATCTTCTGGATATATTGAAATGTTTTCTTTTTTAATATGAAACTAACACAGTTTCATCACCATTTTCATCTACAATGTAGACATCTACATCCATCTAGACATTAAAGCTTCCTCCGTAATCAGCAGAGACATACGTGCATTTCCAGGTCACATTTCATGGAAGGTAGAAACCTAAAACAGGTAAAATGAATCACACTCTTTAAGAGTGTCCATTTCACTGCCTACACACAGGATACAGAAGAGTTACTCAGAGGTAGGTATCAAAATCCAAAGTTAAGGAAGACAAATCTCATTCATAAGGTCCTTCACACTTCTCAACTATACCCCTGGTTAGGAGTGAAGCTTTTGACCTTGCTATCCTTGCTCTCTCTAATATGCAGAATCAGGTTACTGGCTGTCCCAGTCAAACACATGCAGAGAACATAAAATAGAGTAAAACTAAAACTTCTGTACTTCATTATCCTTTTATGACCTGACTCTTCTATTATTCTAATGGCTTCTCAACATGTAACTTTAAATTGCATATGTGTAATTTTTCTAAAATAGGTACATGTACCATATCTTATATATTATAATACACAGAAGCACTGGGTAAGTATATATAATCAGCTACATTTTTTAATGACATTCCTCTCGTTATTTAAAATGACTGTATTGGGTTTCTTCCCCAGTCCATCTCAGTTTCTTTCACAAAAAAGTAAAAACGCCTTTAAATCCCCTACAGAATTACCACTTTAAGTTTGACTAACAATTACCACAAACACAGCAATACATTGCAAAATGTCCTCCCTGCACTCCATCCCAGTCAATAATGCATCAGATTTAAGACTGATATTTCTAGAGAACCAAAAGAAGAAGCTGAGAGAGCAAGCCCTTACGCAGCTGAGCTGCTCTTCTCTCCTCCTCTGCATCTGTTTGCAGTTGGCCAAAGTTGCGGTTTCTCATCTCTGTCATCATTTGTTGAGCTTCAGCCAGTTCTTTGGCAGCATCCCCCAAGGGCAAATTGTTACCTTCTGCATTTGTACCAGCTATTTGTTGCAAGAGCACTGAAAAAAGAAGTCAAAAGAAGTCAAACAGAGGATGCACTTAAGCCTATGCAATAGACACGAATTACAGTGCTGCTATTCTTTCTGAAAAAGGCATATCTATTCCTGAATTCATTAATGACGTAGATCCATTTTGTGTTAACTGTACCAATCCGGAAAGTACCCTGTGTCACACCACCAAAGTTAGTATGATAGAATCAGGCTTGAAATTTGTCCAAAATTACCAAATTCCCAGTGATAATTTTAAGCATCTAATTTAAAATACCCTATGTCAGCAATCCATGCTAAAGTCATGACAGTCGACAAGGTGCTCTGTCTTGCCCTCTGGAAAAGCTTCTTGGTCTCTATTCACTGTATAGGGAGGACTAGGCACCTAAATTTGCGTTATATGTAAGATTGCTAATAGGAAGAGTGAATTCCACAACTGTGTCTAACTTTTTATTTTATGAAGTTGTTTTCTGGAAAAAAAATCTCATAATTAAGATTATTGTAAGTAGACTGTTCATAAAACAAAACATATTGAAACCATTGGA
This sequence comes from Rhea pennata, assembly GCF_028389875.1. Lineage (NCBI taxonomy): Eukaryota > Metazoa > Chordata > Aves > Rheiformes > Rheidae > Rhea > Rhea pennata. The sequence continues at coordinate 114,990,424 of NC_084664.1, read as the reverse complement.
ACCATTTTTACCTTGTATATTATTGACAACTATTTGTATTCTTGAAACCATATCTTTTCCTTTCTGATTAGTTTCACCAAAATTATTAAATAATCTCTCTGCTGTCTTGTAGTTCATTTCAGCCTAGCAAGGGAAAAAGCAATTACATTAAAGATACCTGGATACAACAAATTAATATCAGTTAAGAGAAGTTTATTTTTAAATTAATCTAGTAAGTTACCTTTTCCTGGAGAGCATTTACGTCACGATTTAGGTTAATGAAGTCTGTCTCCAACTCATCTACCTTTAAACCCTGATTACGAACAACAGAGCGGTAACTGTTCAATAAGGTCTGAAAAGAAAGTAAAAGAATTCCAGTAAATCACCCAAACACAGGAGATAATAAGCTAAAACTCACTGGCTTGGATCTTTACCCAGGGTAATTAAAGACAACATTACCAGCTTTATAGCTGACCAATTTAGCAGCTGGACCTTTGTTTCTGTGAGTCCAGAAACTGCTATTCCAACTAAGGAAAATTCATTTAGAATGTAATGTAATGCAGAGGCATGAACTGCTGGAAAAAGACAGGGCTATAGGGAAACCTCAGACATGGAGTTTTCAAGTTGGAAAGTAAGCCTAAGAAAAAGCAGAGATCCTCTTCTCTCATTCTCTTTCAGAGCACAAGGTGGAACTAACAGCTTTCTGCCAACAGGTGGAGCCCAGTACTGTCAAGATTCACTTGAAATTACTTGTTCTCTTGAAAGCACTTGCAATCAAAAATCTGATTGTATATTGACAAAAAGTGGCATAAATTCCCAGGTTCAGCTTTTGTATGCTTAATGTGAAATCAAGTTAAGATTGCTCTTCTTATGTGTATATGTACCTTTAAGTCCTTGATGCGTGCTTCTAAACTTCTCATCTGTTCCAGTGTGTGGGTACTTGCACGGACATTTTGCAGCTGAGACTTTATCAGCTGAAGCTCATCACCTATCATGCTCAAATCCTTCAGCAACGTAATTACACAGCTATCACAAGCTGAAGGGAAAGAGCATAAGCAAAGGAAAATAATACATATTATTGATATTTTACACAGAGAATGTTTCAGCGAATGCATTAATAAATAAGATGCAACAGAAACTTTTTGATGCTTGTCACCCAATGCCACCCAAAGAACAAAGGCATTAACAAGGCCTGCAGTATTAAGGAGAGTGACCAAACCCAGAAATAAGGAGGAGGCTCCTCCTACATTTGGCTAAATGGCCCTTTAAATCATATTTCCCATGTTTGCTTCACTGTTTGCTTTTTAAAAATTCATTACAGGACACCGCCACGCCTTTTTAAAGTCTGCCACCTCTAAAACAGTCTTCAGTATAGATCCAAAGCCAGAAATCAGCAATCTTAGTGCAGTTCTGTTTTATTACTTACAGTCACAATCTTCATCAGGATCCATATCTTTTGGTTCATTATTTAAGCATTCTGAAATCAGAAAACTAACATCAGCAACCAAGATTTCCTTATGGAAATGTTACTAGAGCATTTTTACACTCACTTTCCATAGTTGGCAGCCATGAAAACACTGTGCAGCCCTTTCATAAATCCAATCAACGTGGACAAGCTTAAATGTCCAGAAGGTTTGAGTATGTTGAATTCAGCTTCCACTTGTGCCTTGCTGAGCTCTATATCTTATTCTTCCCTCAAAAATTGATTGTAACTTCATAATATATGCTACTTGTGTAGCAGCAGGAAGCTCACTTGCATCAAGGCTGCTGAATCTATTCCATTTTGCTTAGAATAATAATACTGTGATTGAAGCCAAGACTATATAACCTACTAGTTAAAACATTTACCCAGGACATAGGTTAAAACCCTTTATCTACCTCAGCATCCATGTTTGAACCACAGATTCTTATTCCCCAAACTATTCTAATCTACAAGGTACTAAGAAATGTTTATGGCCTTCTTTCATAGCTGCTCCAGTCTGCATGATTAAGAGATTAATCAGACCTGAGGGAAATCCAGAGTGTGCAGATGGAAGGAGAAATTGTCTGCAACCTAAAGCACAGACCTTGGGCCACAGATACAGTTGGTATACAGGTAGTATAGACACTGCCATCAGGCTTTCCAACAAGCTAGCTCAAGTGACCGCCTGTCTTATGTGCTTTTTTCTTACAAAACTTATTGTAAGATTAACAATCTACAGGCATTTGTAGGATTCTTTCCTGGAATTCTAACTTTTAGGAGGCAGGAGAGCAAAAATCTCATATTTGGCTCCTAAAAATATCATATAGGACAGGAATTTCCCCATCTTTATGCCTGGATCCCTCTTACTGATTTGGTCCTATTGGCTAGGGCAAAACTCACAGGGCTGCCATCTCCTCTTGGAAAGTGAAAAGGGCTGAGCACATCTTTTCCTTCAGAGGATGCACTTAGGATACAGCAGTCTTTGCTGCTACTGTCAAGAGTCAACAACAGCTTGCAGCTGTGAGAGGCTACAATGACAAAATTAGACTTGAACTTTAACAGTAGCATGAAACAGCCTGGAACGAACTGCCTAGCTGTGCCATTTCCTTTGGCACTTGCACATAAAGTCATCAGGAAGTTAAACAGGATTGGTATTGAGCATTCCTGCCAAAAGAAGAAAAGTCACAAAGAATCTATTTGTAAGGGAATGATGGAAATTATTTTGAAAGCAAATATACATGCAGTCCTGCTGCTTTATAGTTCAGCTAACACTAGACGTGTTTCAGCTGTGGCTATAAAGTATCAAATAAACAAAACTATTATTACAGCTTGTGCACAAATGATATCAGCCAAGAAATGATGAAATGAAAAAATTCAGCCAAGTGCCAAACATCATGCACATACAAACCTGCAAGAACATGCTTTGCTACTGATCATAGAAGGTTTTGTTGCTATTGTGGAGAAAAAGATGGCTGATCAAAATATATTGTTGGAGACAAACTGAAAAGAAACTGGCTTGCTGAATTTTGCCCTAAAGATTAGTTTGTCCTAGCAAACTCTTGCTTCAAAAAAAGAAGAGCGATAAAACATCAAACACAGCTTGGATCCATTCCACACAAATTATAAATATAACAGAGATACCTTACTTTACTGATGAAATACAAAATAAGAACTAGCTATTGAAAAATTGCACAAGGTGCCAACCACAGCTCACATCTTTTGCTTCTTTTTTCTAATTTCTATGACCAAAGAAAGACAAAAAACCCTTACAGTCCTTTGAATGTAGTATGAACAGTAGTGCAGGGAAATTAAATGTGAAAAAAAAACAGGAGTCATTAGTCTGACATTTCTCTAAAATGTGAGAAGAAAAAGCAGCCTATGATGAAGGAAAAGTATAAATTTATTGGGGAGTAAAAATGTGGGAGAATCAAAACCAGTTATCTGCACATTTCTGAATCAAAAAGAGTATTTCAAATGAAGAAGTGAATCACAGTGAAGATGGGCTGAGGATCATAGGATTAGACCATTTAGTTCAGAATTATAATAGATAAAGCAATCATATACCTGCGGCATAATGTTCTTCGAAGAACCTAACTAGTAGTGGAGTATATGTATAACTGATACTGGGAAAATTAAGGATGTCTCAGTTTGCAGTTAAGTATATAGCAGGATTTATAAAATATCCTTCTGAGTTAGATGCCTAACTTCCACTGTAAACACAGTTAGCTTACATACCCAATATGGTAGTGCCTGATGCAAACTCTGAAGATGTCATTAATCTGTCTCAGACACACTTTAAAAAGGCTTATTAGGACTGCTCCATGAGGCATGTTTCATAACCCCTAACACAGAGTGGTAAGATATGACTTAAATATGTTAGAGGAGAAAAAATAATGCATTTATACACACACCTGTGAAACAGAAAAGCAAAATATAATCGATACTGTGTATGAAGGAAAATACATGATAAAATGCCCTGCAAGGGTGAACTCAGTGACTCAGGACAGCTCTTCCATTACTCTGCTCTTATATTTTAGGAAAATTTGCATTGTGTTAAAGATGATCTATGTTTCTAAGTCTAGGTCTTTCCTTTAGTTCAGCTTATCAAAAGATCTTCCTTCTCTGCTTCTCAGAGAGTAAAAAGTACTTCCTTACATGTTCTTAGACTCTTACATACCTCCAGTCAGGTGATCACAACTAGCCAGCTGGCCATTATTATTACAACTACATTTCTGACAGTAGCCTCCATATTTTTGTGGATTTCCAAAATATCCAGGAGCACATCTAGACAAAAGAGATACAAATGTTGTTTTATCAAGTATTTCAACCTGTTTTGTCAAATACACTTTCACTTTACAAAACCCCAGTTCTCCTCCTGAAGAAACTGTTAAGTAGTAGATTTCATGTCTTGACTTAGACAAAAAGAGTGTATTTTTGGTTTACTGTATCCTCTGCACTCTATTAAAAATGTCTATCCAAGTGCTACAGAAAATGTTTCTAAAAATAAAAGAACTCCCACAATGCTCATCTAAAAATAATTCACTTAATCTATAAAAACACACATGCACACAGATACATACATAAAGAGAGTTTTAAAAGGCTTAACCCAGCAAATCATATTCTGTTCTGTGATTCCACCAGAATTCATCTATTCAGCAGGATCATACTGCAAGCATAAGCTGAGTTTTCAAATAGCAGTGGCACTGAACAACATTACCACCTTTCTGCTGGATGCTAGCTCCTCTTGCCATCTGCCAGCAAAGCAGTCTATGTGAGCAGTCCCTAAATATTTTCTAGGAAAAATAGTTTCCACTGGTACTGGCTAGATAGTATTTCTAAAAGTCACTCTGTTGTATGATCTAAAGGGGTAGTAATATATGATCAACAGGCTATGACGTGTAGCTGAGGGCGGTAATATTTTCCACTGGTACAGCTAGATCTGAAAGAGCAAATCTGTCCGTATGCTTACATGTCAAAAGTAATAGTCCTGAAATACTGCAAAGTTGCACTCCTAAAAGATAATATAGTATTGGATATACTATCTTCAGGTGAGCCACCATGACTTACTGGCCTCAGGTTTCCGAATCAGATAACCCCATAACCCCATTCCATTATCCTTAAACTCCTCCTGGATTTGAAACTCTGAAACTCAAAGAAATTGCTCCCTCTTCCTGCCTGAAATTGCTATCCGTTTTGTTTTTTTTGTTTTGTTTTGTTTTTTTGTTTTTTTTTTTTGATTTGCCAAACTGTTTTAATGTTTCAGCAAAGGAGTTTCAATATTGTGTTTGTACATTCCACCTGCAGGGCACAGTGGAATGATTTGGGATGAAGGATATGGTATTAAACTTTACATGGTTGCCACTGGATAATTGATTAAGAACACTGAAGCACGAGCAAATACATTAGAAGAAATGGGACAAAGTAAGTGGAAGTCATTATTATTAGCAATAATGAAGAATAAGACAACACACAGGGCACATATTCAAAGTGACGGACGCTTCTCTTTTTGATAAAAACTATGTAGTCGCTAAATCCATTGTGGAGAATTATTTATATTCCATCAAGGTGTGTTAGGATCTCATCTACAATTATACTAAGCATCACACTATAGCAGCTATATATATAATATGTCTCCCTACGTGTGTGCATATTATGCGTACACATATGTACACATATTATATAATATAGATATACCTCCTTGCATGGTGTCTCTCAAAGACATTTGTGCTGAGAAACAAGTCACTTACCGTTCGCAACGAACTCCGGTATAGCCTTCTTTACATAGACACTGAATTTCTTCACCATTTGCCACACAGCCAGTTGCAAATCTGTAAGAAAAAAAATTTTATTGTGAATGCATAAACAAATAGGTTTTACATTCTGGATGTTAAATTCAGTTAAATGCCTTTCATATGAAAAGGCTTTTATACCATCAAATCACTACTGAGTTTATGTTGTTGCCTCCAGATAAATTGCAGTGACTAGTTCTTTGAAGTTTCAAATTTTTTCCTCTAGATTTTCTCCTTAGATTAAAAAATAGTAATTTCCTGGCCCTCTGGACAGAATGTAATAGTTCATTACACAAAGGAATTTGTTAAATAAATCTTAACAATGATGATGTGGCTATTTTATCTTACTAGGCAAAATCAATAGCCTGTACTAGTCAAAGTTCCCTCTTGTTGGTATAGCTCTTTTCTTATTTATGGATGAAAGCACTGGATCTTATTTTTATGTAGCTAATACTCTTTTTTTATTATTATTATTATTTAACAGAGACAGGATAGAGTTATGTGCTCCCTTAGAGAGCTCTAGGGTATATCTCATTAACACAATGAACTCTTTTGTACACTCTTTCTAGCGAATTCACCTAGATTGAAATTTCAGTAGGGTGAGATGACCATTTTTTGCTCATTGTTTGATGAGAAGAATGCAGGAGGTGAAGACAGAACAGGCCACCTTTGCTATTTCCACTTTTTAACCCATGAATAGTTGGATAAACCAAGTCTTTCTATCAAAGACAGGTATCAGAAGTTTGCACTAAGAATTATGTACAGTTCCACCAGATGGAAAATTGTTAACTCCTATGTGAGATGGGATGCATATCCCATGTAATGAATACTATTTACCACTCACGTGCAGCTATGAAACTGCTGCAGGTTTCATGGTCTCCCTAGATACTTCAGCACTCTAAAAGCAAAAGATGAGTAAAAATATGCTCAGCCAGCCACAGGTAAACACCTGCAGAAGAGGCCAGTGCTGTCAAAACCAGATCTATCAGAGAGTCCTCTAGTAAATGAGAAACTTGCCTATTGTCTGCTAGCGTAAATCTCTTTCTTAAGGCTACTGGGTGTTTCCTTCTGCACCTGGCAAATACGATGTGGCCTTTAGTAATTCATAGCTTAGGATTTTTAAATCCTACATGTTTTCTTTAACACATTTCACATTTCAGAGCTGATAATGACAATAAACAATGTGGCTCAGCACACCATTCAGTTAAAATACAATTTACTGCCCAGTTTTAAAAGTCTGGCAACTTTGTTAGCTCTGAGGAGATTTAATTTTTTCTAGGTCAGTAAAATATTACTGAATTCCATTTGCAGTTCAAACGGAGCTTCCACTTGACGAGACAGTATAATCTTTCAGAAAAGTAGATATGTCCATATGAGTGTTAATTTTCTAATTTATTTTTGCATCTTACTAAAATTTTTGAATTTATAGAGAAGGCTTCTTTCATCATTGCCACTTATTTCCTCTATGCTAAAGAGATCTGGCCGAGTGTAATGGTAAAAAACATGAGATTAAAGATAACTTACATCCTACATTTCTCCCCTTTACATTCTGTTTGGCTTCAGGACCTTTTACAGTACCTGTTTGTATATGGACAAGGGCACGGCCGACAGGAACCTTGAGTGGCATCTCCAAAATAACCATCTTTGCAGCGCTCACATTTCTCCCCAGCAGTATTATATTGACAGTTCTTAAAGAGGAAAGAAGCGAGATGGTTAACAGTGCCTTCCCATTCTATATGGTTCTATAGTTACTTAAAATATTATAGTCCATCTATTCAGAAACTCTAAGGATGTTTTTTCCCTTCCACATAATAGAGCATTATTGCCAAATTGCCTTCACTATCAAGGTAGATTGGTTTCTGTCATTCTCTAATTGTAGAAAGCCCATTTTACTCAGTACTGTGGAAGAACAACAGATAAATAATCAATATTAAAAGTATTTTAAAGGAATTCAGTCACATATGTAGTTTGTTAGGAAAATTCCTGTAATGCATTCTCTATATCTGGATATTTCAATGGCAGCCATTAAAAAAATCACAAGATTTAAATGTAACTTTAAATTTTGCATCTTAACACAAATTAGAAGGCAGACACGACTTCATGCAGTGAACCAAGTCCAAATATATTCTTAAAAAATCCCACGAAATTATTTCCAAAACTAACTCTCTTGGTATATTCTGATTAGATTTGAATTTCATGTATCTTCCCCAGTACACATGTAACTTGTTTTTAATTTGCTAACTGCAATGAATAATGAAAAGTGAATGCTGGCAAAAAAAACTATATCATTTTCCATGATAAAATGGATGGAAATTATATCTTATTTTAGAAACATTCTTATTCCTGCTGTTGTCTGAATATCACACACATCTGTATCTTATTGGGGGGAGGATGACCAAATTACTTTTCCTTTAACTAAGGAGATGTTCATTTACAATAGAAGTGTTCAAATACATTGGTGAGCAGTCATAAAAACTCCATGAAACCAAAACTCGAGGTGTTCACACTCCTAGTTCCACAACTGTTTTCTTCATAACTTCAATGTGCAACAGATGAATTCAGCAACCCACAAAGCTGGGGGTGTGCTAATAAAGTGAAAGATGAAAAGAGAAAGTGGGCAACTGGCTGGAGGCAGTCACTGAGCAGACTGACTGCACATCTATTTCAGGAAACTAGGACAGCTTAGAGCCACAATTAAAAGTCCTAGCACCATGACTTGCAGCAGAAACACAATTTTCCCCCTTCAGATGAGAATCAGTTCTGTCCTTTCCATCTCCTCTTGTAATCCATTCTCATCCACATCTCCTCATACCAAGATTCCCTCAACCCATCAACAAGTCTTCCTACAGCCTCTGCACAAATTAACCCATACTTTGTTTTGGTTTTGGTTAAAGAATTAAATTTGTGGCTCATTTATGAAAGGCTCTGGAAAGGAACAGGCAAACCTTCAGTTCACAATGACTATGGGTCATTTTATTAGGGCAAGCTAAAGAAATATGAAGATCTTAAGTTTATAAGAAGAACCATTTTAAAATGCCATCTCTTAAAAAAAAAAAGTGAATATTTTCCTGCAAAAAGCTCATGGAAAATTCAGCTGGTTTCTTAATTGTTACTGTAAATTTGGATAAACCTGAAGAGAAATTTAACAGCAAAAGAGTAAAAGAGAAGTATTTAATACTGCCTTGGAAATAACAATGGATTTAATACTTCCTTGAAATGGAAGTAAATCCAAATATAAATCAAGAAACTTTTCATATGAAAGCTACACAATATGCCCTACTTCCCTCTAGCTACATAGCATATAAAGAATGGAGGGCATAATCCAGTGTTCCTAAGGCAGGAAGCCAGATCAGCAACTCCCTCAGGGGTCTTTCTTCAAGTCTCATTGGGCCTTGCATAGGATGGGAGAGCACAGACACCCTAGTGTCACAGCCTTTCCAAACAGTCAAGTATTACAAACTCTGAAAGGAAAACTCACACTTGAACCCCAAAGACTCATATGCAACAGGATGCCACTACTCAGTGTGTCAGGCTCACAGGGGAGATGCCCATGTATATGGGGTTATGTGACATGAAACAACACATCAGAGGATGAGGAAGTCTCAGCAGCATGCTGCAGCAAAGGCAATGAACCTTTGAAGAGGAAAAGCAGGGACCACTGGGACAAAAAAGTCTAATTTGTGCTAGAAGGGCAACTTCTTCTCCATCTCTTCTTGTTCTTCTCCTCCTCCACATTCAGGAGTGCAGCCCTGCAACCCTCTCACCCTACCACCAAGCAACAGGACACTGCCTGAGCTGAGGAGGCCTGCCCTGCTCCCACAGAGGAAAGAGTCAGGGTGAGCCGAGCAAAGCCTCCTATGGAAGCTATAACGGCAGAGAAGCTGCCACGTGAAGGTATTGGGGGCCAGTGCTGCTGGTGAGGAGCGGGAAGTGGGAGGCCAAGTGAGCAAGCCCCGTGCTCTGGGTACGAAACGCAACCTCTCCATGGTGGGAAGTCTCTCTGCCTTCTCTGCACTGCTACAGGTCTTTGTGACGTGGTTCCTCTACAGCACGAGACAAATTCAATTCTTATTAGGTGGAGGCTCATAAAGTAATATAAATCAGGCTGTTTGTGTTTTACTTTTCACTGCATTATCCTGGATAACTTTGCTCACCCTAAAGTTTGTCTCAGGGCCAAGTGTTGATTTAGATCCATCTATCTGAAAGTTAATCTAATGGTGGAAAAGAGGGATAAAGAGAAACCTAAACCACACATTTTGGGAGGGAAAAGTGAAATTTGCTTTTTTTTTTTTTTTTGATTTACAATTTTCATCTGAAGTAAAACTCTCTCATCTTTACAGATCTGCCGCAGCAGTTTCCTGTCATGGCCTGCCCTGCCTCATTGCAGAAGCAGACTGTAAGTCATTCCCTAGAATATGCTGAATTGGCTTATAGCTTCCATTCAAGCAACAGGGTGGGTAGAGACAAAGTCAGGACTGTTGCATAATGCAAAGGAATGCACCATGGGCAGAGTGGGTTCAAACTGAACAAGGAAGAAATAACACAGAAAATAAACCATAGAAAGATTTTGGTAAGGTTTGTGTTTACACAATAAGTAAAAATTAGTGAAAAGGTTTAAGTGGGAATTTTTCAGAACAGTTTAAACAAGTGTCACAGATGTAAGCTAGAGAACTACGGTTGGCCAAAAGTCACTTTTTCATTGCTACCAGGGCTGATCAGCTCTGACGAGGCTGCGTTAGACTTAATATGGTGTGTCAGGGAGCAGAATCTGTCCTGCTATATCTTCTATAACAGCCGCAATTTTCTAATTAACCTAACTTTTATCCCATTTATTTTATTTACTCTAATACTTTTAAATACATCTGGCTGTAAATTAAGATTAGTGGAGATTTACTGATGCTGATTAAAATGATATTATTCTGCAAAGACTATACTATGCATGAATGTACTACTGGTCAGTATTTATAAATCTGAACTTACATGCATAAAACTATACTGCATATGCCACAGTAAGACTCCATATTTATTAAAATGAATTGCAAACACATATGTGCTTAATTTGGCGTCTTTTTGTACCATGACCTAACAAAGACTATAGAGGAAAGAAGAAATCAGAACAAGGATATAAACAATTCTAATTACCTATAGTAATAGATACAAAAAATATACATGGAAGCATATGCAAAACTGGAACTTACACTCATTTACAGTACAAGACATAAAGAATGAGGTATGCAAGGATTATTTTTAGCTGTTAGCAAGATGACAATACTAGCAAGATGACAATAGCTCATCCTGTAGTAAGGTGAATGTTTTTCTTCTTTTTTTTTTCAAAGTCATTTCTTCAACATTAATATTTTACTTACAATACATTTTCCAGAACCATCCTGACATCTATTTGAATTTCCATTGCAGTTGCAGGGAACACAGCGTCCAGTAAATAATCCCTGATTTTCACGATAAAATCCAAGGCTGCATTCCTAGGCAGAGGCAGGAAGAGAGGAAAAAAATGGTGAAAGTTGATGAAAAGAAAGTATTCACAGGTTATGGGATGGGAAATTGTTGCTATTCCCAAAGAGTAGTGGAGGTATACACTTCCTGATAAACTCTTCTAAGCTGATATTACTGTTTAAGTAACAAATGTTTTAACCAGTAAATGGCAAAGAATGGAGCTGAAGCAGTTTCAGCCTAAGCATCTGAACTTTATGCTCTGCATTTTGTGGTTGTGAGGATTTCAGCATTTCACCATTTTGACTCTAACCCCTGAGCATTTCCTGTGGCTATGTACAAAGATGAATATGACCTTTAAACCACAAAAAAAGATTTGGATATAGATTCATACTAGAGTGTACTCAATGAAGAATATATGGAAATCTCATATATTAGGTAGTGATTATATGAACTCTTGATAATAATTTAACTATAGCGTATTCTTTGGAAGTACTTCTAATGAGATATTTTTTACATGAATTTATCGTAACTTCCAAAACAAGTCTACCTGGAGCTATATGAAGTCACACTTAGGCATAGCTAGATGGATCTTACAAAACATACAGTGGTTTAGTTTCTAAGTACAGGCTTGTCCCAAAGACCTGAAAAGTATGAAAAGAATGTTCAGCCATTGCAAGCACATAAACAGAAATATAGCACGTCAGATCAAAACCAACTTTAAACAGGGCTGAACTAGAGGAGCATTTTGAATGAAACAAGAGACACTGCCATTAAGTTTGTTAACCTATACCAGGTAGGTAGAAACTAATATGTTAAAAACAGATTCTTGCTTGGCATGGGTTCAGAGGAAGTGAAAGTACAGGGAATTCTTCCTGGGCACGGAGCCTTCCCAAATACAGACCAATTCAAATATTCATGCCCACATTTTCTGCTTAACATTCTCCTAGGTCTTCTGCCACACTAATCACAATAAAATTGACCAAATATAAGTCTACCCTTGCTTTTCTTCCTCAAGCTCCTTTTCATTAGTAACTAAGCTGGTGCAGTGTAATGAAGATTACAGCTTATAATGAAGCAGGGAGAAAGCCGTGCTCTCATGAAGCAAATACCTCCCAAATTCTTGCCTCAGGCAATATAGTCCTGCACTGTACTTGTACCTCACCCGTATATCACAATTAGAGGCTGGCCCCAATGACATTCATAACTAAAGTGACAGTTGAACTTAGAAGTCCATAAATCTTTTCTCATAGCAATTGCTCTACCTAGATTGGTGGGAGTAATCTGAAGAACAAATGGTTTGCAGGACTGAGCCTCAAGTCATGTTTCAGTTGGTTGAAGCACAAGCATTTGTGCAGGGACAGAACTAACTAGTGTATTTATCAACCATACAAAATACCAGATGAAAAAAATTCACCTCTCCCAAAGCAGATCTCAAAAGGAATATTGAGCTATTTAAACCAGATGCAAATAGCATCTTTGCCTTCTCCATATATGGGATAAATGAAAAAAATATGCAGAATACTAATATCATCAATAGTTCTTTTAATATTGACTTCAGTGCAAGCAAAGACTGAATTCAGAATATGCACCCTCTCTTGAATTTTTTTCAGATACATTTTTAAAATGGTGAATATGTTCCCTAAACAACAAGGGGTCAGTATATATAACTTCTGAAGAAGCCAGGGCTTGAAATACATTAAAGAGCATGACTAAGTAAAATACTGGCACTGGTGAATATAAATTTGACTTGCTGAAGTCTCTTTTTGGAAAGCAAAATGAACAATTAATTTTAGAAATATATTCAAATGCAGTTGGACATGTCTATACAGCTTCTTCTTTTTTCCTATTTATGCTCTCCTTGAATAGTACATTTGGAGTACTGAGAACTTTATTTTAGAAATAATATTCTTAATATTGAAATATTTATTCCACATGAAGGTAAAGCTCTAGACACCTTGAAGTGCTTAGGACTTCAAGCTGATTGTTTTCAAGTAAATAACAATTTAAATGAAACTTTTGTTTCATGTACTTTTCTTAGCAAAATAATTTGAGATATAAGATTATCCTTCAGATTACTCTTACATTAAATAATGTATAAGTTGTTATAAAATCAGTTCATTTAAAAACAAAGGGAAAGAAGGAAGAAAGCAAGGAAAAGAAAATGAATAAATTACCTGTCTCAGGTTAAAATCTCTTTGAACTTGTTGGTGCTGACTTTTCTTCTGAAGATGAGGAAATGATAACTTCTGTTGCATATCTTGTGCAAAACAGTGCCCCATGGCTGCTAAAATGACAACTAGCCATTCTACATTATTTAGCCTCTGTGTTTTGGCCATCATTTTTCTTTAGCTCAACTGTTAACATACGCTGTACTTTCAGTATTCAAATGTTCTCTTATACTCTCCCTTAGTCTTAAGCTTTTGACTCAGATTAATGAGGCTATGTGCTGTGATGGGCCCCACCTTTAAAGTCTGTATGTGAGTCAAGTAGTACAGCACACATTACAGTTCCTGAGGTTAAAAAATAACTGCAATTCCTGTAGCTCAATATATACCTAACTTAGGGTGTGGCAGGCATCACCTTCTCCCCACCTAAAGCAGTCAGACAGAGCTAGATGATTAGAATAGTAAATCACTGAATGAGTAATGCTGCATAAACATACAGCACTTACGAACTATACAGGTTTGTGTCTTGATCACTTCCTTTGGGCTATGTATTTTCACCAGTTTATGTAAAAATACCCCCTAGTATATAAAGACAGTATGCTGTAAACAACAGAATGGGAGTAGAAATTTCAGTCAATGTTCATCAATTTGCATGTGGCACAGAATCAAACATGTGAAAAATTATTTTCTAGAAATATTTCCCAAATTATATTCAGCAGATGACGAATAGTTCCTGAGTAGTGGACATACATGAGAGACGTAAGTCAACTGTAAATGGCAGTTTGATCAGTCTCTCTGCAGCTGCTCTGGTCTAGATATTCTTTCATTCTCATTTCAAAAATATTTTCAAGGTTAGTACAGCTATTGCTGCTTTATGGTAACCCTCAGCCATTTTCTCAAACAATAATGCCTCATATTTTGTGCACTCTGAACACTGCTTATCTCTGCACTACTTTTTATGTTACCTTGGATATGAATGCATGGGAAGTCGAGCTCTGAGCTAAGCAAAGTGACAGCCAAAAGATTTACAGCCACAGGAACAACTGGCTGCAGCAGGATATATAACTGAGGCTAGGATTTCACCATTCTTCAGCTAATAGTATTACTCTGTAATTTTCACATCATTTTTCACAAAAACATCTCCAAATACTTTGCAAATATGGACAACTTAAATTTTAAAATATTCTCCTATAAAAATAGGAAAATGTTAGCCACCCCAACAAACCAGGAAAATGCCTAGAATTATCTAGGCTCAGGTTCCATTCCTTGAACCTTCTCCATGTTTCGGGTCTCACAGGCGTTGATCAAGTCAGCTCTGACCTTCTTTCCATTAAAGTAAGTAGAGATAGAGATTCTTCAGCCTTTCATAGGGCAATAGATAATTCCTTGTTGCAGCACTTTATATGTGTAAAATGATATTTACAGTTCTGCAAAGCAATCAAGAGTTGAATATCCTACAGAGCTACTTAGACTGTGAAAGTAACTGAACCATCAGAAGTACACACACTTAGAAGAAGCATATTTAAGTATTTTAATAACTAGTTTGTTTCTCTAACTAAACCAGTATGTATAGCTGCAGGCAAGACAGAAGATAATGATACAGAACGGACGCAAACATTTCCTACCTGACATGAGTCACCAGCATACTCAGGAGGGCAGGAGCATGTCTCTACATTGTACGCAATGCTGCCACTTCCTGTGTTGGTGGCTTCTTCCAGCCCAACCTCACCAAGGGTTAATCGCTGAGTCTCCGTGAAGTAAAGGCCTCTGATGTGTAAACCATCTAGTCTAGACAGGATCACCATTAGTTCTTCTCTGGATACAAGGTTATTGCTGCTAGAATGTCTGAAGTTTCCCTGCACATTAAGGATACAAAATGACCCCCTGCAGTTTCTTCAAAAGAGTATCTCTAGAGAAGACAAGGTGGCAGAAAATAGAAAAAAATAGAATAGACCCCTATAGTCTCAGGCACTGTGGGGGGAAATATTGCTCAGGAAAATAAGAATCATTAATGTAAACACAGAACAGGTAGGAGAAGAATAATGAGCATAAAAAAGGACACAATGTACTTTGCATGTTTAGTAGTAACTGATAGTATATGCCAGCTCCCAAAAGACTACAAAATATCTGAGAAAAATATCTAGAATCAACTGGTATGCGCTGCAAAAAGAAAAGTGGTAGAGAAGTTTCTTGTGTGGCTAGAAAGATAGAAGGAAAGATAATCAAGAAATAGTTCAATAGACAGAAAGTGAAATCAGAGACCCAAGAGATGTTGATATCAGGAAAGGTACATGAGACTTTGAAGTATCAAGAATTTGTCCTAAGATCAGAATAGTGAGGATTCCTTCTCAGTCATCCAAATTTCTTCAGGGGTCATTCACCAAATCAAAAAAGGCTATAGAAAAATTATTTTATTTTTAAAAATAAAAAATAAGCAAAGTCCTAAAAGTCAAATCTTTCAGGGCTGCCTTCACACAGCCTAACTGAAAATGGAATTTGACTTAAAGAAATATTATCTTTGTTGCCCATACATGGGACAGAAATAATGTAGACTCCTTTTAGAGTTTGAGGAGGAAGACAGATAACAATTCATTCCATCTCTATTAAGTACAGGTCTGGGGCTGGGATGAATCATCTTCCACTTCCAGTAACACTCCAATACAGTGGAGTATTACTCCACTGACTCCAGAAGGAGTGCTGGGTACTAGATTGGACAATATGCCTAACTTAAAGGTACTAAAATTAGGTGGCATGAATCAGAATCAGTTCAACCAGCTCAATGTAGCAGTAAAGAGAAATTCCTTTTTATATTTAAAATCTACAGCATTTAAATTTTTATTCATTAACATTATCAAATATTTAGTATTTTTGCACAGATTACTGGCTTATTTTTATGTACCTCAGAGAAGAAAAGGGAAGGCATTTGAAATAGACTCTTATAAACTAGGAAAATCAGGCCATTCCATTTTAATGTCTTACTTCAACAAGCTGTACACGGCCATAATATTGACGGTCAGGCAGTGGGTTGTTAGGATCCACATAAACTACTTTCATTTGCTGGCCCTGTGTGAGAATGAGGATATCACATTATCATTTCACTATTTTTTATGATAAAGCATTCAGATGTCGGTGAAGCACATTAATCCAGACATTTGGGGGGATAACAACTAACACTGGCAAAACTGTACGTCATTTTGTCAGCAAAGTAGTATAGCAAGCACTGTGTTCTACTGTTAGTAGGCTTTTCCCTGCTTTTGCCCTATTAACCTCATTGCTTTCAGATAAAACATTGAGATAATTAAATTAATGCATGCCAATTTTTACAGGAACTAGTTATTCTGTTTTGCCTTTGCAAATAGTCTCTTTTGCTGCCCTTCCTTTCCTGTTAGAAAAGCAGCTGCCTTCTGATATCATCTTTAGAGCTTGCCTAGAGTGTAAATTTTTTTGTTAGCGTGAAAAGGGAAGTAAAAATGAAATTGGACTAAGCAACACTCTTTGACCCTATACCCTGAAGCACAAACAAGTGGGATACTACAGAAATACTTCATGAAGCATATTTTCCAAAGAGAATCCCAAAAGACTGAATTAATATTTCTAATACCCTGAAGAAACAAAACCACTCAGTTGGGAATTTAAATAAAAAAAATGAGGTTCCAGTTTTGGCCTTCATCTAGCTAAATTAAAAAGCATTTAACCTAAAATGCACTTTTACTTTAGTCCATCAGAGGCTTATAATTACATTTAATTTTACGTTGAAGAAAATTTTCAAAGAAAATGAGATTAATTACACATGGAATCCAGGACATATTTTGCAATTTTTATCTTTTTATTTGCTCTCAGGTCAGTTATGCTTAATAATATGTTACTCTGGCAACAGAAATAGGTGTGTTGATGACTTTGAGCAAAATGCAGTAAAATCACTTTTGTAGAAATGCAGCATGTTGCTGTAAAAGTTAAGCACACTACAGGAGCAAAATTTACCATAGCTGTGGGGTAATAGAAAAATTCATAGTACTAGAATTGCTTGAAAGAAAAAATAATAGTATAAGACTTACTGTCAGTTGTATATCCGGTCTCTTATCCAGAAGAACCATGCCTTCACTAGGTAAGCCAAATGATTTCACTTGGTAACTTAAGTAGCCACCATATGAAGAAAGCTACAATAAAATATTCAAGAATAGAAATATTTTACTTCACTATGCTGGATATTAATATAAATTTGTATTCAAGTTTACCCCTTCATTCAGCACTGTAAATAGTATGTTCACGCTTTGTTCTTCAGACCAAATATGCAAATACATGTTGCTTGGAAGAAATTACTTTTTAATTTGTTTACTTTGTCTATCTGGCAGCACTTTATAAGCAGTAGTTGTTATTGTTCTCTGGAAGGTCATCTGCACCTCTCTCTCTTTTTCTTTTTCTTTTTTTTTTTTTTAACATCTAGGTTCATGTCAGCTGTGTCATGGGGAAATCACACATTCACATGAATGTTCTTACCCAGATGATTCTACAGGACAGATTCTGCTGATCAAGAACAGACACCAGAGTGACAATGAAACAGGAAGTGTATATCCCACAAACAACCGTGGATCAAAAAGAGAAGTCAATCTGAGCATGTCTAAAGCAATTTCTAAGCTTATGACAAATCTGATTCTAATTAGGAAATTTTTGTCCCACCTACCAGCAGACAGAACTTCTACTGATCTCTGCTCTATAAAATGGTAATTACAGACAGGTTTTTTCTGAATAAGAAGTATCTTTGGAAATAGAAAAATATCAGTCTTACAAGCTATCCTCTGTATTCTATATGTATACTATTTATTTATAACATTAGCAGTACATTATATAGGATTAAATAGTGTTAAATAGCATTAAATAGTACGTTCAAAATCTACAAGAACAGAAAACTGGGAATATATGTTGTCTGAATTTCTCAGTGAAAGTTAGCTTATAGATTTTACATTTGATTCCGTTTTGACTTTTTAAACAAAAGATATATATAGAAAAATATACTCTACTAATTATTAACGTTTCAGTGGAAGTAGTTAAAATGTTTAAGATAATGAAAACAGTGTTTTTGGTCTCCATATATTGAAAAACATCTGTAGTGATCTTGTTCACATTTTACAAATGAGATGTTGTTACTGGAAATAGACTAAACACTGAAATTTCCAGAATACAATGAAATGATTAGGAAACTTGCTGGTTGTAAAACTAGCATCATGATACAGACCATGCCTGCTAAAATATATACTTAGACATAACAGGAGGTAAAAGCAGAGCCAAAATAGAACTATTTTATTTACAGTGTTGTCACTGTAAATAAATGCAAGTCACGACATGCCTGGTTTGATACTCTTATAAGCAACATAAAAAGTATAGCACTGTTCTTTGTAGCTGTGCTTAGAGGGTTATTGATTGGTTTACGTTTCATTATGGGAATAACAAAAGTCCTTTTGCTTTAACACTATAGCAGTAAACAAAATATATATTTTTAATGAAACTTCTTTAGAAAATAATAGCTATTGAAAAAAAACTCTTAAAAATAACAAAAAGCACCCTAACCAAATGTGCTCTTTAATCAGTTTGAAAGATATTTACTGCTGCGCATAGGAGCAGAATGAAATATACTGCTGTACTCCTTAAAATGAAATTAAGAACTTCACACACTGTACCATCTTTAATACGATAGTGTCTATCCCATTACTTTTCTCTTTTGCGATAGGAGGATTGCATCTGAAAAGCCTATATTGCCTACAGTAGCTAGCTAACAGCTATAGACACTGTTAGAGCTGCAAATAGAACTGGGGACACTGAGCCTGTAAGCAAGCATTAGAAAGTCCACCTGGCCAATATAAACCCCAGGCTGAAACACTAACGCTGAAACTGTTAGTAATGGACTGCTTCCATGCACGAATAGGAAAAGTAGCAAGTAATTAAAAGAATACAAAGATTAGAAAATAGTAGAATTGTAGAATCATAGAATTGGTAAGGTTGGAAGGGACCTCTGGAGATCATCTAGTCCAACCTCATCTAGTCCAACCCCCCTGCTCAAGCAGGGTCACCTAGAGCATGTTACACAGGTCCTTGCATCCAGGTGGGCTTTGAAGATCTCCAGAGAAGGAGACTCCACAACCCCTCTGGGCAACCTGGTCCAGTGCTCCGTCACTCTCACAGTGAAGAAATTCCACCTCACGGTCAGGCGGAACTTCCTGTGCTTCAATTTCTGCCCATTGCCTCTTGTCCTGTCACATGGGACAACTGAAAAGAGTTTAACCCTACCCCCTTAACACCCTCCCTTCAGGTACTTATAGACATTGATAAGATCCCCCCTCAGTCTTCTCTTCTCCAGGCTAAACAGGTCCAGCTATCAGGTGCTGCTCTTCCCTTCATGGAAACTTTACCTGACACAAAGAGCTAAGTGTACAGTTAATGAGCAAAAAATACAGTACTGGTGTCACACAACCAAATAACACATCTTTAGACCTTTCACTCCTTCTTTTAATCAGTCTTTTCAGCAACACATCAAAAACAGAGAGGGGCATTTTCATTGGTCGTTGAGTACTTAATCACCTTTTATGCCTTTGGAAGTCTACCAGAAGATATTCTTAGGGAGTCTAAAGGGTACTCTGGCATTGGCAAGCTCTGCGTGTTCTGAGTTTCACAAAAGCATCTCAAAGTATCGGTTCCAAGCATAGCTTTGACCATGTTGTTCACATAAATATTACTCTGACACCTAGAAAGACTATTAATTCTATATTTTTGGTTATAATTTTAACACAGTACTCAGAAGTCAAATGTTGTGATTCCTGGCAGGTCAGAGGAGAAGAGTAATAATCTATTGGGGGAAGAGAGATATATGTATCTAAAATAGAGAAGTAAACATTTTATCAATTGTGTTAGCAAAAAATTAATATTTAATACAAAAGCAGATGAGTTAGGTGTCACTTACCTTCTGTCCCAGGTAAGATGGTGGTGCTTTCCAGTACAAACTATGCACTGAAGTAGGCAATTCTTGAACATCAGCCACTACACTATTACTGACTGGATTGAAGGTTACTGGAATGTCAGTGTTTCTATTCACTGTCTCCAAGCGCCAGTTCCTCATGTCCACAAACTAATGAAAACACATAAAGGAAATAAAAGCTTGTTTTATACTTTCCCAGGATCAACTAATGAGGCAAAAATGTTTTGACTCTATAATTTCCTGAGAATTAAATTCAATCCCTTTAGAGCTAGCCTAAAGCCTTTACACAACAGATGTTGCAAGGACCTCAAAAGAGAGCATAAGTGGGACAGATGTGCCAAAGCTACTGGGATGCAGGCATTTGGTTAGTCAGCTACGAATTAAATTCTGTCTTCAGTCACATTAAGACATAATCCTTATGGAGGTGATTAGTAATTAATTTAGTGACAAGGTCATAATTTGCAGCTGTATTTTTATGTTCATTCCAAAATCATGTAAAAGACACTAACCAAAAAGACAAAACCTGGACCTGTAGTAGTAAGGTAAGATAACGGGGAAGGAGGCAATATGGTAGGATATTAAAGGGAGGCAGGTACTACAGCCTAAAATTCTGGCTCTTTACTGCTATACATTTCAATTCAGCTTTTTTTTTTTTTTCATGAAAGACCAGACATCCTGTTATTTATCATTACAGTCTTAGAAAGAAAGCATAATGTATATGGATCAGAACAGTTTACAAAGCAATATGACAAAAAGATAGACATGTGTTCAAGAACAGGCTCTGGTGAGGACAGGCAACCACTCAATGAAAGCTCCCTAAGGCCAACAGAAGTTTGCCACTGACTTCACCAAGGGCAGATTTATATCCTTTCCTTATGCCACAATCTGGATTACATTGAGTATATGTGTAAGCCTAAACCAAACTCCATATCCAACATTTGAGGACTCTACTTTTCACTTTCTCTTGCACTGTTTCAGGCAGTTGTTCCTTATTTTCAGTCTTCAGTCACCTTACATTACTTCTACCACTCACTTATGCCTTTGTTACTTAAATATATCACATTTACCATCTCCTCCTCCTTTTCTTTTCTCCTTCATGTAATTTCTTTTTTTGTTATATAGGGAAGGAAGAAGAACAGTTAGTATTTTTATAGTCTCTATGGTATTTCTCACACATTTCTTAGGTTTCAAAATGTGTCTATGATATAGAGATGGAAAATGACACATGCTTATTAAAGCGTCTTGAAGGAGACCATTGACTTTTATGATGAGCTGATGTCTGAAGCCAAAACAGCAGATGGCCAGCTCAATTGTTCCAGCTACTAACTTATAAGCAACTAGTGATTCGTAAGCAAATAGGTGAAAAAGTCTGTCTCTACTGAAAGCCACTTTCAGACTATACAGAAGTCTGAATGAGGCTGCACCATAATCTGAACTATTTCTTGCAGAATATTTCTCATCTTTAGCATCTAGTAAAATATCATTTCAATTTTGAAAGAAATCTGGCATTTCCTTAATGGGGAAAAAAAAGCAGATTCATGACAGCAAAGAAAAAAATATTGAATATACCTTGTTTCTACGAAGATTTGTGCTGCGACAGCTGTTGGTTGCCCCGAAACAAAAGCAAGCGGTGCATCCCTTGGGATTATAAGGATCCAGATAAAATGATCCTGGTCGGCAAACATCACAACGTGCACCTTCAACATTCTCCTGTTAAGGTACAGTTGAGAGAATTCTTAGAATTTTCCTTGTGTTAATGGTGCTCTAGGTGATCCTGCTGAGCAAGGGGATTGGATGAGACGCTCTCCTGAAGTCACTTCCAGCCTTACTGATTCTATGATTCTATGAAAACTTGCACATAAAGCAAATCTTCTGATAGAATATTTATTTAAATATATGGAAGCAGAAATGAAAATGTATGCTTGTCTGTAAACACCACATTCCAAAAGAAAACTAAACTGACTTCTTTAAATCTACCTTAGTCATGAGCTGCTTAGCTATGAGTTTTCCAGCATATTAAGTGAACTGCGGAGTAATAAATATTAGTCAGAGACAGCTGTAACTTCCCTGCCAAAACCCTCCTGCTGGGTTTTCCAAACCTACAATATGAACAGTTGCTTGTGAAAGTTCACATTTATCACATTCAATTATGCAAATTACCACAAAAGAAGACTTCCTGGATATAATGATGTGGTGAAATGTCAACTGGCAAAACATGGCTAAGAAAAGCATGGGACTCGGTTAACATCCAAAAACTGAGGTGCAGATGCATAAAGCAGATGAGTGTGTGGAGTACAGACTGTCTCAGTGAATCACTGAGCATCTACTTGGTGCACCTTAACCTTCTGCAAAGATGATGACCACCTGTGAAACTCTCAGATAGTGAGCTCATTAAAAAACTGCACTTACCTGCAGTCATAATAATCTACACAGTTACTGCACGGTGGGATGTTTCTGTTCAGATTAATTCAATTCTTACTGAAAACCTGGTGATAAACTCACTTTATTTACCCAATTAAATAAAAAATAGTCACTGAAGTGCAAATGATGTTTATGAATGCAGAAGTAATTTGATTTATCTAACCTTGCAGAGACAAATTCCTGTCTGGGGATCACAAACATCTGATTCTGTTCCGCCTCTGTTGCAATTACATGGAGCGCAGTTTGGGAAACCGTAAGTACCAGGACCACACTGATCACACTGCCGTCCCTTTATTCCTGGTTTGCATCTTTATCAACAAACAAACACAGCAGCAGTTAGTTCTTCTCACATAGGAAGCAGTCAATGGGAGAGGCAGGGAGAGAGGGAGGAGGAAGATTAAAACCAAGGACAGATCGATCTTTGAAGTCAATGCATGGCTATGAAACAACTGCATCACTTCCAAGGAAGAACAGCCACAGGTTAGTATTGCCCTCAAATTCCAACTGTAGGAAGTACTGCCATTTTTTATAGTGGTCATACAACTACTGAATGATGGATCTGATTTTAAATAGTACAAATGCTCACAGTGAAATCAGATTTCTGCAGCTGTTCAGTGCCTGCAGCGGGGAACTACTTTCTGTATAAACCCAGGTGTGAAACATGCACGTTGTACACAGGTAAGCAGAGCCAGCAGAAGACTTATAACTGGAGAATGTGACAGAGCATTAGTCAAGACACTTCCCTGCTAACAAGGTGGAGAATCCCAGGCATATAATAATTATGGTGACTACAACTTGCCACAGTTAATTTAAAACTGCTCACAAAGGATAAAATCCACCTTGTTCACAGTGAAGTCCGAGCATCTTGGATTTATTTAGGTGAAGTGCAGAAGATGTGAAAAACAACATCAAGCTATGAACAGGGCTCGAGATAGCAGAGAACATATTTCTTTGGGAGCAGCTACCTCCTACTGCCTTTGGAACAAACTTGCATAGCCTGATAAAATAGTTAAAATGTGGGTCTGACGATCCTCCTTGCTCTTGTCCATGCTGGCCTCTTTTCACTATCTATCTTTAACAGGCCAAAATAAGTTTCAAGAGAGTAGGGATTCCTTGAATGTCTGCCACCACCAACAATCACATCTTTAAATTTCACCTGCAATAAGACGATTTTTAAAACTTTCACCAAACTGGCAGCCTCCTTTGGCTCACAGCACCACATTTATATGCACACTAATACTATGAATTTAATGGAGTAACAGTTAAAGTGTGTGGACAAGATACACTGCACTTCATGTAACACATGAAAACAATTACTTAATTCAGCAAACAATGAGTGAAGTTTGTCACTGTCTCACACTCAGGTGTGTAGAAATGTGCTAAGCCCTTTCTTTGGAGTATTAGATTTCATTTGACTGATTTTTTTATTTATTTTTGCACAACTTTAGTTGACTTATAGGAGAGTAAGTTATGGGAGAAATTAAAGCAGAGACCAATCAGATTTAGAGTGCATCAGTAGATGTAGAATATGCTACATTTTAACTCTGAACTCCAACTGCTATGAAAATGGATTCCTGTTTTGCCTTTGGGATAAGACAATTATCAAAGGACAGACTTCTGAAAATAAATTTAAATCTAGGAAATAATACATGTATTATCTGAAAATAAGGTTTCTATCATATTTACAGGATTAACGGCAGAGTCCGAAAGACTCTATTTTTTTGTTAGAACTGTAAACACATAACCAAACCATTTAAATTCAGCTAACTCTGGTTTTACACAACCTACTGACTATCGAGTATTTATGTTACTATTTAAGGACTCTTTATGTCCCCAAGCAAACAACAGACATGTTCAACCACACTAATGTTGACGGGGTGTGAATTTACAGAAATTCATTATTATTGTGTCTGTATGCTACAAATATTTTAGATAATGTAAATAACAGAATTAAACTAAGGAATTTATTTTCATCCCATTATGCTGAGATACAGAAAAATAGGCATATGTCATGCCTAGGTCATAATTTTAAGGGTCATTATCACCTATGATTCCACTGGAACAATATTTTCCATACACACAGTGTCAATCAAAGTTTCCCAAAACTTATTACAAACACTATTCAAGATTTACAGTCCTTAAAAACATTACAGGAGTTTAACTTAGATTTTATACTGTTGAAGTCCAGCTGCAAAGTTTTAAGAATTTGGGAGATTATGTGTACAATTACAATTGAGTACATGTCTGAAGTCAGAGTGATCTGAGGTCTGTTACTACCTGGACACTGGATAAGCCATACAAGATGGACAAAAATTAGTGACTTACCCTGAGTAGCATGACAGGTCACTTGCAAATAGAAGTCATACCAAGGAATCCCAAATTCCACCATTAATTACCAGCACAAACCAAGTTTCCACTAAATAGTCCAGGCATCCTTGAAGCACCTGAGTTCTAGCTGTAGGCTAGCACTGCTTAAACCCCTATTCATAAAAAAATGCCCACATCCCCTCCAAATACCTACAGAATGAAGCAGATCACTCATGCATTTTTATAATGTACATTTTTTATATCAGTTATAAAATGAGTTTAATCCAATAATCCAAACTTACTTGCATTGTCCGTTGTTTTTATCACATTCTGGGCTTGCCATATTAACAACTCCTTTGTCTGAACAGTTGCAGTTTTCACAGCCAGCAAGAGGATGATAGCTGAAATAACGTTCCTTGCACACCTCACATTTTGGTTTCACCGTTTGCGGAGGGCAAATGCATTTACCAGTTACATCATCACAAAGACGCTGGCCACAGTTGCATACTAGGTCAAAGAAAATGTTGTATAAATTAATCATATCTCAATTTACAATGATCAAACATTATTGAGTCTGTGTACAAAACAAACAAACAAAACCATAAAGGACATAATTCTTTTCTCTCTTTCACTAGTTTTAAACTCAAGTGGCTTGTTTCACTGCAACAATTACAGTGATGTGAGAGTGACATGAACCAGGGTCATGCTAACTGTGTGACTGTGCCTGTTTCAAAGAGTATCTTGAAACTCTGGCTTTTTTCCATAGATTGTTTCCTTATATTCATCACAAGCATTATTATTTTTCCCCAAACTTCCAAGCATTAAACAATCAGTAGTTTGGGTATTAAGGACAACATTTTTACAGGCAGTGTTAATAAAGATTGAATACAATATGTGGGGAAGGCAACTGAGGAGTGTTGGTTTAATCTATTGGTCTGCTGATGCTACTAGGAATAATTTTATGTCCTTGATTATCTATGGAAAGTGTTGAAGGCTGAGATACAACAGTAATAGCTTGGAAATTATTTCGCAGTGAGTACAGAAAATTCCATTTGACTGGAAGAGTGGCAATATGGATTTTAATTAGTAAACTGTAAGCCTAGTACACGTGATCAGACAATATATGTGAAGGCACACTTCACCTTAAACCAGGTATGTTTAAAGAGAATGGGATTACTTCTGCTAAATTGAAACCCACCTGAATCTAAGCTAGCTCACTCAGCTTCTCCCAGAATCAAGGCCTATACAGGCAAGAGAAGCTGCAATACCTAGTCAGTGAAAACAGAGGATAAAGGTCAGGTCGGGTGCTGAATAAGTCAGGGCATATACTTACACTTGCAGAACGGAAATCCATAGTAGCCAGTCTGGCATCGACTACACCGACGACCAATGACATTCGGTCTGCAAATACACTGTCCTCCCATGGGGCTGCAAGAAGGGCTTGTGGCACCTGCTCTATGGCAATTACATGGCACTGCTCCATTATTGTAGAAAGCCACTAGTGACCTCACAGAATCCTTACAGAAGGCTGACGATCCTTCTGGGCTATTGAAATTAAAATATAAATCATGTAATGGCTTGGAAATTGTAATGTACATACTTCACAGTGGTTCAGTGAATAGGGTCCTGTCTTTAATAAAATTCCTTGACACAAGGATGGTATCCGTACACATGCAGGGATATACTTTAATTATAATCAATAGTAATTGGCTTTGAACATATAGATAAGGGATTTTTTTTCAAAGAAAGTGCATATATTAGTCATATCTGCTCAGGTATGCCAAGCGAAATACCAAATACCAAGGATGGAAATACCAAAGACAGAAAGATAATACAGATTTTCCTCTTTTGTACAATGAGCAATAAAGCTCTATCTTTACTTTTCATTTACAATAGAAAGTCATGGAAAGATGACTCATGGAATTTTAATGGGCCAGCATAAGCCATGAAAAGCATATTCATGCAGCACAGTGATGGGGATTTTACATAAGTTTCTTTAATATGGAGTGAAAACAGTATTAATTCAAAGCTTACTGACAAAGATTCAGTTTTTTAGAAAGTGATGCTTACTCAATGTAAAAACTGTTTCCTCCACATTGGCTGATAAAATCAAATGACTTGTCCACAGTCTTTTTTTCAAGAATTTTGTAACTGTAGTTATCTGCTGGAACAACTAAGACATTTTCCTTGAAACAACAAGAAAACTGAATTTTACATTTCAGGAAGAAATGAGCTAAGGCATTTATATATTTAAATGTTGTTTCATTATTAGTTCTGGATTTTCTCACAAACCATAACATTTCAACTGAAAAAATAGTAAAATATATTTCATATCCTCCCCCCAAAGCTGTTACACTACAAGCAGTGCACATTAAAAGCAGAGTATTGTATGTTAAAAATTTAAAATACAAAAATAATGAACAAGATCCTAAAAATTTGAAACACAAAATTCAAAAACAAATTCTGGCTTTCTGGCTTTCATCTTTGCACCCATTTCTAAATGAAGGTGAAACTGAGAAGAATATCTGCAGGTGTATTCGTGTAGTAATCTTACCAGAATGAGCATTTTTCCATGAGGTATCATTACTGTAACAGAGACCTCAGGTTCAGAAACATCGAGTTCAATCTGGCTTTCCGCTATCACCTGATCCCGACAGCCAGAGATATGAGGGCAGAATGAAGCATTGAAGGAGCCTAGAAGAGAAGATATTGCTCAATGTCCCAAAATGCTGAGAAAGGGAAGGGAAAATAAAGTTGGATGCTCACCTGACCATACGTGTCCTGCCTCCACACGCACTTGCACAGGGAACACTGGATGTGCTGACTGATAAAAATGTACCACAAATACATATCTGCCTACGTGGGGCACTCTTCCACTCAAAGTGATCTGGTTCTGCAGAAACAAGAACAGCTCTGGTAATATATTTGTTTTGTGAAATATATTTGCTTTTGTGTGCTTTGCTCTTCATTACCTATCTGCAATGAAAGAGAGAGTGCCTAGCATCTCTCAGGAGATTGACAACATTTTCCAAGAATATGGCATTATGTCTGCATGCTTCTGTTGGTTTGCATCCCAAGTATATCCTAATTCTTTCCTGCAGTCTGTCAGACTACTATGTGGTTTAGAAAGAAACTGGTATTTTTGTTTCTGCTTCTGTATATTATCTTTTTGGATTACTCAGTCTGTAGCATTTTGGCTATATCACATCATTAGGTTTTGATTCTCTATTTAACTTTTCTAATAACGTATTTTGTGACTTAGGAAACAATTTTTCAAAATATAAGCTACCTGTAACGATGTCAAAGTGACACCATCTACTGAGTAAGAAGGTAAAGGGGCACTCAGTGGATCATAGAGTATACTTCTCTGCACTTCGGAAATTTTCCCATCTCTGAATGCATCCAAAACCAAAGTCACTGGTGGAGTTTCATATACTGACGGAATGCATGTTGCACTAAAACAGAATTATATTAATTATTCTTGGGGTTTGGAGAATTTCTTAAGCATCATGAAAGAAAAACAGACAAATGGTAGAAGTTAATATATTATAATGTAATACAAATAATAATGCAATAATAACAGTTACTCTTCAGAATTCTATGTAAATGCTAAGAAAGTAGATGAAAACAAGATGTAGAAATTTAACTTACAGAGGAGAAAGTGTAAATTAATTGATTTTATTTACTCAAAATTTCCATAACCTGAACAGCTTCAATGGAAAAGATGAAGATAAAACACAGAAGGTAAAACAAAGGCAATCAAGAGTGTTTAAAAAACAGTTAAGTAAATTTTAATGAAACCAGTTAGTTACACTCACCAAAATATTGAATTCTCAGTTCTACAAATATTTATGTACACGTATCCTTTAAACATGTAAGTTATTGCATGGAAGTCAATGCAACTATTCAAGCATTTAAAAGTTAAGTACACCCTTAAATATCTGTAGAATTGGAGCCAAAAAAAAATAACAGTACTCCTTGAAAGCATCCTTATTCATCTGCTGCTGTGTTTAACTATTTCTCCCTTGCTATGTTTAATTCTGAAGATCTTGACTGGGAGAAATATGTTCTAAGACTGTTGGGGAAAATATTATTTGGGGTTTCATGCTGGTCACTTGTGGTATTTATTCACTTCTTGTAAGTACTGAACCAACAGTGATTAATCTTTATTCAAGAAAGGTCCAGCACTGGAATGGCACTATGTTCCTGGGCCAGAATAGAGTTGTATTTGCCAAGGTTATGTGGAAACCACATGCAGCAGCCACTTACAAAACTGTTAAACTGAGCCAAGGCTTTGAATCTTTCAATTTGGTGGACACTAACACATTCACAAAATTAAAAATACAGCCAAATAGGGCCTTTATAACACAACATAGGATAAACACGAAACACTACACATTGGAACAGAAGCAAATATACCAAGAAATTGAAAGTCAAGTTAAATGTACATATTTTCATATTTGCTTTATTTTAAATCATGTTTTTCACCCAGTCTCTTTTACCCATTTTACTCAGAATACAAATGCCCAAGAATACAAAATTCTTTTGGTGTGTGGACAAGCATTTCCTGTATTCCTGCTATAGAGCTAGTCCCTATAGTAAGACTCTGATCAGGAGAATTAAAGCTGAGAATCAACGTTATGCATGCTTGGAAGCCAAGTACAGTCACATACTTTTATCCCATTTACTATCCAGATTTTTCCGCTTTCTATTTCAATTCAAACATTATATTAGAAGCTATCATCTGGAAAACTATCAGACGTAGTCACCAAATTCTGCCTCTCAAATTTTGTAAATGGCATTTACTCTTACTTTTTACTCATTTATTCTAGCCTTTTTCTTTTGCCAAATCAGTAGGAAAAAAAAAGCCTCATGACTAGATTCCCAAGGGATACTTAAAGAAGTGCAACGTGAATCGAGATTTCGGGCTCTCTAATTAGGAAGCTGCTCTCCAGCCCAAAGACTACTAAAACATATGGAGAGGGGAAGAGTTTCAATACAACAGAACAAGTGCTCTGCACAACCCAAAGAGACTGTCACTCAACAATCAGAGACTCTACTCAGGAAGCGGAAAGTTCAGGCCCAAATCTTCTCAGTAAAAAAGGAGACATCAATGCAGGTCAACAAGCAGCATATGAGCGCTCTAATTACTAGTCCTATACTAATATAAAGGACTCCTCCTTTATGGATCACCCAGTACTGCTGTGCATGATGAATGTGGAGGATACACCTACCATACAGACCCCACAATAAGATGGGCAGAGGAATGGCTTGTGTATGAGGTAGGGATTTACATGTTAAGGAGTTTGATTCTGCCAAGTTGAGCTGGGGAATCTGTGAGTTTCAGACAGCTCAAAGGGCCTTCACCTCCCCACTCTAACAAAAATTAAAGCCATTTTGAAGCAGGTGAAGTGGTAACACACAGAATGAAACCTCAGATGGAACTGTAACCATTTCAGGTGTGGTAATTCACAACTTGCCACAGGAGTAGCAATGTCTTTCCAACTTGGACACCTTTCATATTGTATGGTATGTGAAAAAGTCATGTTTTCTAAGGCATCAGCACTGAACAGTTCAGACAGGTTAGGAAGAGACAAGTATTAACAGAATCCTGCGAAAAGACTGCCTCGATTAACACTAACATTTTTGCTTTTTACAAGTGCTGCTTTATAACATTGGCTTACCAGCCATCCCTGAGTCACAGAGCAAAGGTTCATAATATCATTAGAATTTCATTTAGTCTGTCTTTCAATATCTTTTTTCAGAAAAGACGAAGGATAACAACAAGCAAATTACCTTCTGCCATAGGTACTCTGGTAAGCAGCTATGCAGTGTACTTTAGGCTCTGTGTATTCTAGAGAAAAATCTTCAGCTGATATAATACAAATTTTGTGCTGAAAAATAAGCACAAGGCAAAAATAGCAATTAGTGTTGTAAATAACAGGACTAGGACTACAATGGGAGCTAAACTACTTTTAGCACAGAGATGTGAGTTCAAACCCATGTTCTAGTATGGACTTCCCACACAATTTTGAATACATTTACTTATCTGCACCTGAATGTCTCAGTGTTTAATATCATGTTTCTGTCCTTCTCAGGGCAACATTGGCTGTTGAGAGGTCAAACAGATCAAATTGTAAGGATACATATGACATAAGACTGAACAGAAGACCAGCTCGGCCAGACGCTAGTCAGAACCTAGCCAAGGAGCATACAGTGCAGGAGAGAGAAGCCCTTATTAGTGACATTAAGGCTTTTTATGGATCCTGGGGAAATTCCTGAGCTTTCTGAAATGCAAGTACTAACAGTTGCTAGCATGAAGTCTTCAGGAATGAACTTCAGTGAAGCTAGGATTTCTTCCAGTAGATTCAGAACTCATCTTAAAAGCCAATGAAACTTCATATGGGGTTTGGAACACTTGAACAAATGAAGCCGTGATAATTTTGCTATAGCCATGGTTGCCTAAGTATAAAAGACAAGGCTTGTTGGTAAACACAACAGCTTGTACTACCGAATTGCACTTACAAAATACACTCGTGCATGAACTACTTGAAAGGAGATAAAATGTCTGATAAGCAGAAAGATAACTAATACTATGTTATTAATATAAATTAAAATTGCATGGGAAGAAAGCATTAATGTACAAAGTGATCCAGTTTAGAAGCAGGTCTTTCATGAGCTCAGGTTGTGTTTCAGCAGCATTGAGCAGGTAATATAAAGCTTTATAGGGAGTAGGGAATTTATAAGCTAGAAGGCAGATGCTAAAAAATTCTTTTCTTGAGCAGCAAGCATTGTGCCTATCTTGCCTGTAATGACCCATGTGACTCCAGCCCACAGCAGCAGAACAAGAGTAGTCTCTGAAACTCTGAACTCTCTCAGTTATAGCAGCTAAAATGTTTGTGTGAACCATTGTCTGGGATAGATAGCTCATACGCATCAGCCTAAGATGAAGATCATCAGTCTGTAAGAGCCCTTCTTGAATGCAGACTACACATTTATTTTCTTCCCCTTTGCTATTTAGATAGCAAATTTTGGATTTCTAAATTCCAAAATTGGGGATGGTTCCCCTTTGTCCTTCTGTTCATCTACATAACAGGGGGTTATATGAGGATCTTTAACTCCAAAGCTGCTGAGATACTAACTCCGTGGTCATATTAGCACAGAAGTTCTTTTTCTCCCCTTCCTTCTGTGTTTTGCTAAGCACAGTCTTTACATTTAACACAGGGAAATAGCACTTCCTGTATCTCAAAAGAATATTCAAATTTATCTGGTAGCAAGTTTATTCTGAGAATGAAAGTTAGAATTTAGACATAAAAATAAAAACTCTCTTATTGTAAGAGACTTACATATGTGGAGATACAGCCTAATAACATCAACATCTTTTGGACATGGATCTTGTTAGCACAGCAGTCACTACAGTGAATTACAGACAATTTGATTGGTACTTGTTAATACCGAGCACTGCCTCATGAGAAGAAGAAAGCATGTATCAACTGTCATTCCTAATAGTTCCATGTAATTTCTCTGTGTTTATAACTGGATTTCTACTGTGGATTTTAATCAAGTGCAAAAACAGCATTGTTTCTTGCGTTTCTAAAATAGAAAATACCAAAACAACTTGGATGAAAAATCAGTGTCCAGAAAAATGTATTACTGGTGTATCCAAAAGATGGCCGTAAGTATGGCCATGAGTACATTCAAAGTATTTAAAAGTCCTTATATTTCAAAAATGAATGCATTAATTACCTCGGATTTTGTAAGAGACCCAGGAAACTCCCATATGAGTTTTGAAGATGAAAAAAAAAAAAAAAAGTGAGAGATACAGGAAAACAAGTATAATTATGAAGAATAAAAGCTACTCAAAGACTTTTCATTTAAACTTTACATGTAGAAAAGATAAATTCCATTTATCTTTGAAACTGAGTGCTGAATCAGTATTCCTTGAATACACCCAAATCAACATCTTCAGAAAAATCTTTCACACAAATTTACCACAGAACATGTGAACAGATGGAGAAAGGTATCTACCTTCTCCGAGAAAAAGCATTACAAAAAGGGAAAAGAAAAAGGAAACTTACCAAAAGAAAATTAATTGACGATGCCTTAAGATGTATCTTTGTATCTGCTAGAAGGTCATAGATTGCAATGCGATTCCTATCATCAACTACAACACTGCGGCAAAGGAAACTGCAAGATATAAAGCAGAACTAATAATTAGCCTCCTGATAATGGCAGTTCCAGCTGGTACTCAGTTGCCTTGCTTTTGGCTAGCCTCACCACTGCTGCCTAGCCATTCTGCTGGACAGTGGGTAATGATTATCTTTGGCTACTGGTGAACACAGCATCCTCACTGATGAGACAAAGGGAGTACCAGGTAAAAAACACTACTTGCCCTTTGTAAGTGGACCTACCCAGAGTCCAAACCTCCAGACTTCAGTTCATACCTCCATTTGATCTCCTACTGTAAGTAGGATGTGAAAAGAGAGACACAAACACATATTACCTGCACATGTTTCCAAG
Organism: Rhea pennata; assembly: GCF_028389875.1. Lineage (NCBI taxonomy): Eukaryota > Metazoa > Chordata > Aves > Rheiformes > Rheidae > Rhea > Rhea pennata. The sequence continues at coordinate 114,956,863 of NC_084664.1, read as the reverse complement.
CTATGTAGTATGTCTTGTAACACTCTGTGCCTAGTCCATGCTCTTTGAGGTGCCAGGGCTGCTGCATCCCTCTGCTGCCACACACTGTTCATGGTGTGGATCAGCAACTATCACCCCCTCAATGGCAGCTGGGTAGTTCTTGACCTTTGGAAGCTATTTATCCCGTGAAATAATCTTTAATAAAAGTGAAAAAATGCAGATCTACCTCTTACTGATTACCTTTTATTGGCTGTGCATCTATGGTAAAGACAAATGTATACAAAGAGGAAGAGTCTTGCCAAAGGCTTCAGATGCTGCCTTGTGAAGGGAACATGATCTCCACACCTTCCCAAAAGTGGCAACAGGCTGCACTTTTGCTCAAAAGGTGGAATTCATAAAATGCGCTAATTACTTATTTGTCTAGTTAATCTAGCCAGCATTTTGTGGGTGAGAGGCTGTAATCACCATACAGTTCTTTCTCTATTTCTCTACTTGGAATCAGAGCATATGAAATTCTTACTCATCTTCAGAGCACAACTCAGAAATATAGGGCAAAGGACATTTAAGACAGAAATACAGCTGCCTTATTTGTGATTCACCAAAAGCTAAGCAACTTAGTAAATCAGTGAATCTGGAATTTGTTCTCTTGTAATGTTTTATTGGGAATAATCAAGCTCAAGGAGCTGTAAATAGGCATGTACGCTTTAACTGCATGTACTTCAGTAAATGGTCTCTTGACTTTTATTTTTTAAAAGAAAAGAGAAATAGCTTCCAGCTCAGGAAAGATGACACAGCAACTTACCTGCAATGTAATCTTTAACCTCCTGCAGAATGGCAGCAGAAAGGATTTACTGTATTGTTACATAAAATAGCAAGGAGTTTCTTTGTATTTTCATGAGAAAGTTCTTACCATATAAACATCATATAAACAAAGAAATATATTCAAAATTAGCCAACAAAAATGTGCTGAGAAAAAAAGCAATAAACTGGAAGCTTTATAAAAAGTGCTTTGGGATTCATAAAGTTTTACATAAAAGGCTAAAATAAGATCTTTCTCCAGTAATAACCTGATAAGCTCACTGCTTTCACTGCTTCATATAGCTCTGTTCTGTATCACAAACATGTTCATGCAAATGATTTTTCTTACAAGGCAGTTTCCCCCCAAATACCACTAAGCCTCCAACATGTCAGACACATGGCTCAGGAAAAAGGGATGCATGTAAGCAGTCCTCTGGCACTGGGTATGCTCAACCAAAGACATAAACATCTGTAGGGTCACAATCATAATTTGAGTCATCTGCTGAAGTATGCAAGTGTCCCACTCAAGAGAGAAAAAATCTCTCCTGCAGTAACTTCAGTAGTCAACAAGGATAAAGAACCATACAGCTTAGACATTGTCTACAGCCTAATAGCTTGAGAGGATGGCTACACTGAGAATTACAGGGAAACCTTTTTAACCTTTTTTCAGCAACTCCTGTTAGAAAAGTGGGAATACTCTTGTAAACTGGCTGCTACTTTTTTATAGCTCAGACATGTTCTCAACTAGACAAGTACATGTATATGTAGCCAATAGAAGGATATGCTGCCAGTGGACTCTGAAATTAACAGTTCATAAGGGGTTATGAGTGTATGCAAAAAAGTAACTCTTTGTATAGGAAAACAGTTTGCTAAAGCAGCAGCAATATTAAATGTTCTGATGGCACAAACAAGAGGGAAATGAAAAGGTGTATTATACCCCCCAGAGGATCATATATTTACTTTTAAATTACACTGAAATTTGAACAAGCTTTACAGCGAAATGCATTCCAATATACAAAAAATATGTCTTGAATGGTTATTTAACCATTTAGCGATTACTTCTGAAATTCTTACCTGTATTTACAACTGTATATGTTCACTCTGCCTTCGGTGGCAGGTCCAGGATTATTTACTATCACCTCAGCAGTGTATAACTGATCTCCTTCATTGGCATATTCAAAAACCAGAACATAGCGACCGACTTGAGGAACATTTATGGTCATCTGCAAACTGACCTAGGTCAAGTATAATCAGAAAAAAAAAACCTCTTTAGATTTTTCACCCTGTTTCTTGCAGGAAACTCTCTTTGCCTGGCCTGCAAGCCAACCAGTCTGCACTAGTCCAGTGCCAATCTTGTATTGCTGCAGCAAAAGACAATCTAGTTTTGCAGAAGAGAAGCAGTGCTTATAAACACCACTTTGTCTGCTAAATAGAGGAAGGAAAATTCATGAAACAAATACCATAAAACAGTTCTAGGAAGGTGGTAAGATAAGCCTAGGAAATTATATTATATATTATTATTTATATTCCTTGTAGGGACTAGCAGCGAGGAAAATTAAACGACAAATACTAAAATTTTGTAGGCTACTGAATTATCACGCCCATCTCTAAGCTAACTTAAATAAAAAATACAAACTGATGCTATATCTCCACTGAGAAAAAATATTTCCAGGAACACAATTCCCACTACAGCTGTGCTGCGTTTTGATTCCTTAAAAAGAGGGAAAGTGTCTTCATCATGAAATAGTCAATGTCACTTTCTGAAGCATCAAGTTTTTCTTTGAGTTTACCTGTACAGATTGGTTAAAATCAGATTTGATGCAAAATATTTTGAAGTAGTTGCATGAAAAATGCTGTAGTTACAGAGATTTTTGCTACAGATTGCTATATAATTCTTTTGAACTTTAAACTGTTTTTCTCAGTATTGCCTTAGTCTAGGAACATCTAAACATGCAAATAACTCTGACAACAGTTACCTTGACTTCATTGCAATTATTCATACCAGTAAGGTTTTGCACATGCATCAGTGATGAAGCATCAGGGCCTTTGGCATGTAAGGGTTCTTGTTGTAGTTAGTATTTTTGAAAGCAACTGTCAGAGCACCATAATAGAGAGCATAGTCATTTTACATGTAATTATCAGGTCCTTGATTAAATATCTTATTTTTACCAATCACATTTCTAATATAATTTTTCATTTGATAACACATTTCTCTTTCAACGGACCTACAGTAGTGGCAAAATTGCTTCTGTTTGCTTTTTCCAGTAAAGAAAATATTTTACGTAAGTATAGCTATTTAAGAAACCAAAACATGATCACAGAATCACAGAATGGTTAAGGTTGGAAGGGACCTCTGGAGATCTTCTAGTCCAATCTCCCTGCTCAAGCAGGGTCAACTAGAACATATTAGACAGGGTTGCATCCAGGTGGGCCTTGAAGATCTCCAGAGAAGGAGACTCTACAACCTCTCTGGGCAACCCGTGCCAGCGCTCTGCCACATTCACAGCAAAGAAGTTTTTCCTCATATTCAGGCAGAACTTCCTGCGTTTTGGTTTGGGCCCATTGCCTCTTGTCCTTTGGTGGGCACCACTGAAAAGAATCTGGCCCCGTCCTCTTGACACCCTCCCTTAGGGTATTTGTAGGCATTGATAAGATCCCCTCTTGGTCTTCTCTTTTCCAGGTTAAACAGACCCAGCTCTTGCAGCTTCTCCTCGTAGGAGAGATGCTCCAGCCCTCTACCTATCTTTGTAGCCCTACGCTGGACTCTCTCCAGTAGTTCCATGCCTCTCTTGCACTGGGGAGCCCGGAACTGGACTTGGCACTCCAGATGTAGAGGGGGAGGATCACTTCCCCTGACCTGCTGGCTTGACCCATGATACCAGTGCTCTTCTTGGCCACAAGGGCTCATTGCTGGCTCACAGTCAACTTGGAGAAGGACTCCTAGGTCTTAGGAGCACTCCTAGGCAAAAGCCTTGCTCAAGTCAAGGTATACAACATCCACTGCTCTCCCTTCACCTACCCAGCTGGTCATGCCATCATTGAAGGCTATCAGATTCATTAAGCAGGATTTCCCCTTGGTGAATCCATGCTGACTACTCCTGATCACAGAGTGACATATTTACACTATTACTGCTGATAAATCATTACGCCATTTCTGCCACAGCTAGACAGTATACTGAACAAGACAGGATCCCCAAAGCAGAGAGATTTCACGAAAGTATATTCATAAAATATTTTTGTCAGAATGAAATGCCCACTCTACTCACAGCTATAGATCTGCCTATATTGATCTGTCTATACAGAGCTGTGTAAAATATGGAACTTGGCTCAGAGTCTGTTTTAGAGATGAGTTAGAGATTTGCAAATGCAGAGCTATGGATCTGCAACCTTTCTAGCTCAGTAGGTTTACAGCTAACAGTACATATGGGACTGTTCAGAACTATGCAGGAATCTGACCTCTCTTCCGCTGATAAGGGACATCACGGGATGATCAGGAGTTGGCTGTCGAACAGGTATTTTTTTGTATTCTCCCCCATTTGTGAAATATGCTGCTTCTGAACCAAGGACACAGGAGAATCTGCCCAATGGCAAGTGCTGATAAAGTAAGCAGCTTAAAAAAGAAAAACAAAATACAGGATTATTATTGTTATCAATTACAGTAGTATAATAATAAAATAATCCAAGGCAAAAGTTTATTCTGTAGCATATATACTAACTTCTCAGTCGAAGCACGTCCTGAATAGGTGCAAGGTTCAGTAACTTGTAACTGCAAGATGGATGCTTCAAAATAATCACTAGGTAACAGCACCATATAATCCTAAGAACAAAGAATACAACTAATGCAAGATCATGCAGAAAATTACAAAAGGAATATCTCCAGACTTTCATAATGTAGCAATGATCATGAGCAACGTCAGTAATGATTGTTGGAGGATATCTGCAAGACGCATATGCATTTGTTGTTGTTATATGTGGCAATAACACCATAACATGGCTCAGTAATTCTATCTTCATAGAGATGGGATGAAGGCAGCTGCACTGTGAGCAGGGAATCTCTGCAGCCACTCTACCATCATGTTTTGTACTAAACAGTGCTTGTACAGGAGCCTCCCCACCATATCTGTGCCTGGCAAAAGCTCCAAGGCAAGGGCCTCTGAATCTAATAGCACAGGCCCCTGTTGCTTAAACTTTAAGCTAAGAAACACAGATCTCCTACTGCGAGGCTGTGCCTTGCAGACTTAAAAGCCTCTAAGTGGTCCAGTCACTAGAAGGCATAAGCTTTAGCTGCTTAAACAGTTTAGAACACAAACCTGGCTCTGCACAGTTTTCACTCATGCCTGCAATTTACATGCATACAATCAGCTATGTTTGACTCTGCAAGGGAGATGCACATATCCCAGCTGCCTATATGAAAACATTTCAGATGTTTCAGAAAATGCTGTATTTTTGCTCTACCTTTCCTACTTAAATCAACACATTAGAGTTTATAAAAACTTTTATCATGAAAAACAAGCATGTTGGGTTAAGATCATTACCAAATTCTTTTTAAAAGGTGTTAGTAGAATCATAGAATCGGTAACGTTGGAAGGGACCTCTGGAGATCATCTAGTCCAACCCCCCTGCTCAAGCAGGGTCACCTAGAGCATGTTAGACAGGGCTGCATCCAAGCAGGCCTTGAAGATCTGCAGAGAAGGAGACTCCACAACCTCTCTGGACAACCTGGTCCAGTGCTCCAACACTCTCCCAGTAAAGAAATTCTACCTCACGTTCAGACAGAACTTCCTGTGCTTCAGTTTCTGCCCATTGCCTCTTGTCCTGTCACACGGGACAACTGAAAAGAGTTTGGCCCCATCTCCTTGACAACCTCCCTTCAGGTACTTATCCACATTGATAAGATCCCCCCCCTCAGGCTTCTCTTCCCCAGGCTGAAGAGGCCCAGCTCTCGCAGCCGTTCCTCAGAGGGCAGGTGCTCCAGCCCTCTGGTCATCCTCGTAGCCCTACCCTGGACTCTCTCCAGTAGCTGGGGAGCCCAGAACCGGACGCAGTACTCGAAATGAGGCCTCCCCAGGGCTGAGTAGAGGGGCAGGATCACCTCCCTCGACTTGCTGGCAACACTCTCCCTAATGCACCCCAGGAGACCATTGGCCTTCTTGGCCACAAGGGCACCTTGCTGGCTCATAGTCAACTTGTCTTCTACCAGCACTCCCAGGTCCTTCTCTCCAGAGCAAAGAGAAGGCAGAAGAAGGTAGAGAAAGAGGCAGAATAACTACTGCCAGTTTCAGCAAGAAAAATGTATGCAAACTCTCTAGTAACATTTTACATGGTATTCAAATTTAGCAAAGCCCCAGACTTGATGACTAATGACAGTGGCTGCTCATTAATGTTAAATAATATACAAATGTATTTCTGTATGATATCTTTGTGATCATATATTTTTAATATTCTTGATAAATGATCACCTGAAACATTTTGTCTTTTTATCATAGTTTCTAAGAATTGCTGTCACAGATAATTTTTCAATTTTTTAATGAGTAAAAAAACTTCATTACCTTTGGTAATGAAGGAAGGACAGTAACATTCAGAAAGTGACCTGCCAATTATGCAGCCCATCTTATAATATTTTTCTGAGGAATCTTTGCTAAGAAACTAAGGGCTTGATCATCTATGACTAAGCCAAGCTTTAGATATGTGAGAATTACAAATTTCTGTGAGCTTTTGTGCTCAACCAATTGAGCTTCATATTAACATTATTTTTTCCTTTGAAGGTATAGATTCCAGTTAGATTAAAGCCTGTATTAAAATTTAATTAAAAATTAAAGTAGGTAAAATTCAGAAGAAAAGAGGCAAAATTGTAAATTTTTATAATGATATTCTGCTGCTGTACTCTTTTCATTAATACTGAATTTCAATCTCTTGTAGTGTTTTTCCCAGCAAATACCTCCAGAGCAATACTATTGTACACGCTTCAAGTGTTTGTTTTCTACAATTGTTTTCTTACCAAGAGGACTTCCTCTGCCATTATACTGACAATCCATGTGCCTGGAACCAGGGAGAAAGGTTCTGTGAAGCTTTTTCCTGGAATTGTGACAAAAGCTGGCTCCTTGCTAGGTGGGAAGACAAATTCTTTGCTCTGAGTAGTCCCTGTCAGCAAAAACATAAAAGTAAAAACACAAGGGACTTTGTAAAATGTCTCTGCTAACGTAGTGCTCAAGAGAGATGATTTTGCCTGTTAAATTTGGTCTAACAGAAGCTGATCAGTGCTCCTCCTTCAGTATGCACTAATAATGTCTCCTACAACACAAAGCAAGCTACAGAGCTATGCAGTTACTGTCCTCTTTGTTCTTTTTAGTCTAGAGTACACTGGTTCAGAAAAGTAGAGTTCTTCCCCTGCTATGACTAGTTTTGCAGAGTTCTGAAATGCTCACTTCATTTTCCACTATTTCCATTCTATCTGCCTCTGTGCTGACTCATGATACATCCAGCTGATGCAGGCCTGCATCAAAAACTAAGTTTTGTCTCTTCCAAGTTACTGAAAGGATCTATGACTAAACTGCATTCACTCCCACAGAATATACTGAAGGTAGGTATAATAAGAGATAATTCTGAATATAGATTTGATATTTCTTTACCACTCAAAGGATCCGGAGTACTTATTTCTTGTCAGGGTCCCAAACCTCAATCAATGACATCAAATGTTGCTGAGAGCTAACTTTGTAGATTGAGTTCATCATTAAATGAATATTACATGGAATGGAGACAGAAGCCACCTTTAAACTGAAATATTAAGGGCAACTAAATGAAGATAAGCACTGTCATTACTTCATTAAAAGCTTCTTAAAACCTACAGTTCTGAGCTTTCAGATGCAGAACTGAAAGTATTGGATTTGGCAAGCATTCTTTTAAAAGTGATTAATACTGTAAGCAGAGGCTTCATGCAAACACAGCCACATCATTTACAACAAAATATATCAGGAAAAGCACAAAAGCAGTGACACTGTTAAAAAAATGCATTTTAAGCAGCATATTCGACTCAGCTGCAGCTCAGAAAGGCTTCTCTGATCTAGCATTCATCTGTTCTGTTGTGCTGTTAAGTTGTACCTACCTGTTTCAGGCCGAGATTGCCAAGCAGATAGGCGGCCAGGTAATGTTGCGCTTCTGGAGTTAATATATCTCAGGATAATGCGAAATAAGTAGAGGTTTGATTTTTCCACATTCAAAGTTATCCTCACTTCATTCTGTAAAAGGGAGGTTAATAAACAAAAATAGCCGTAAAGTGCTGAATAGAGAAACAGCTGGAAGCCATGCAAGCACCATACTATATTCCTACAAGAAAAATACACATGCAGACAAGGATATAGTGGAATGGCAATATCAGTGTATGACAGATGAAGACAGGTAAGCCTAGTGAGAAAATTAATTCACTTACAAGTATAATTAGTGCCAAAATGTTTTCCCTCAGTAATTGAGATCTTCCCTTTAGAGCTTTTTGAACCCAGGCTGACATAGCGGAGGACTAGGTGGAAGAGCTTAGGGGAAGCCACAGTGACAGGTACAACCACCTCTGGCTGGCAAAAATAAAAAGAAAGGGGAAAAGGAGGAAAGGAAAAGTGTATTATTTGTTACGAGCACCCAGAGAAAGAAAAACCATTTGGCAAAGACAAACTCTGTAACGGAAAAGAAAGACTTGAGCAGCTTACAAAAGAATATAGAACAAAACACTCCTGTGAAATAAAACCCTTTACTGAGGAATGGTTCATCCAGAGAGACATGGAAGGCTGAACTAAGATGCATGTTGATATTGCACCTTGAAACACTGACAATATTTTACTGCTACTCTCCTCTCCTGTGCCTTAGAGGAGACATATGGTATCAAGGGCCATCCATACCCCTGGATTCCTGAGCAATAGGCCAGAATCATTGACACATATCTCAGAGCATGCAGATGCCTCAAACACTGCAATTTCTTCTGCTCCTCCACTAGCTCCCTTAGTCTGTTAGAGTTGTGATACTCTGTCTCTCTCTTCGCCTTGTGGTTAAACTGCCATCTCTTGAACTGCCTCAACCATTGACTGGCAGTGCTGCCCACAGAAGACAGAAGTCACCTAGCCCATTATTCAGAGTTTGCAGAACAATAGTGTCAAGGACAGAAATTTACTCAGAGACATCTTCAAAGGTTGTTGATGAGTTAGGAAAAGATATGCTTGATGCAACCTCGAGGGTTTGACTTCCTTCTTCCCATTCTGATAAATCTCCCTTCCTCAAAGTTCACTCATCACAATACCCTCTCTGTCCTGTTCCAAGATGCCTGAGATATCGTAAGCTCCCCACCATCATGGTCAAATTCAGCTTCCCCAAAAGCACACAGGTTCTCTAAATTCCACACCTTTGAGAACTGAGCACAAAGCTTTTTCTTCTCTTATACCATACAAACACTAGACAAATGTTAATACAAGCTGATACAAATGCTAGATTGACAGCTTTTATATACTTTGAATGTATATTCTTAAATTGATCTTCATTGTAGAGACTTTTATTTTCTTACTAGAAAAGCAAAGCAGAAAGCAAAAACTGACCTAGGACAGATGACAGGGTTGAGAGATGTACAAAGACTAGATAGTAAGATCTAGTGGATCACAGAAGGGCAGCAGAACAGAACAGAAATTTTGGACAAGTAGGGGATGATTTTACAATTGTTGTTTTAAATGGAGAGAAATGACTGTTGAAGGGAATAAAGATCAGATAGGCACTGGAGGACATTTGTACAATACATAACAACAAAAAAGAAAAGGCAAAGGAAATTAAAAAACACGCTTCAGAAGGCTTAACAAAATGGTTTCTATGCATTTTCTGGGAAGTCTAGAAGACAGGTGAAGGGAAGAAAAGAAGATACATATGAGGAGTGATGGATGAAGAAGTGTTACACCTTTGCTTCAAGCAAAGGCACGAAGTGGGAAGAATTTGTTCTCCAAGCTCTGCCACAAACTCAGACAGCTTTGGCCTTTCAAACATTCCTTGAAATTAAGAATGTGAAACTATCTCCGTAATGCAAGAATCTAACCGTAGAGGCTGGCAATTACTTATATGAGTGAAAAGCTTCAGTCACTTGAGCACAGTAATGCACACTTTTAAAGATCTGCAGGATTGTAGATTACGCCCTTTCACTACCTATGCCAGCTAGGTATGAAATGCAAAAAGCAGCAGAGTTAGAAAGCAGAAGTTTGGAAATCACAGTTGTTAAATGTTGCCTTCTGTGAACGTAGAGTAATTCTGAAGAGCCAACAAAACAAACTCTGGGATAAAAAAAGACAGAAAAGAACAAAGAGAAAAAAGTGAAAAATGAAGAGCAAAAAGGAAATTACTATGCTTGCACAAGGCACAAGCTTCTATTTTACAAAGGCTGGACACAACAATACCCTGGGACTAGAAAATCTAATCAGCATCAAACTGATAACAAAGTATTACTTTTAAGAAGAGTGAGCAACTGCCATTACGGCTAAGACTTGCTGTTCTAATATCCTAGTTCCCTTGCTCAGTAACTCAGTCAAAAGTCAGATAGATCCGTTCTCATACAATTAAATTATGCTGACTTTCTTCCTTTAATGTATTTAATTTATTTATTCCTTCTGCTGTTGTCTACTTTATTTCTAGACTGTCCGGAAACCAGAGATGTTGCCTATACACTCCTGCTCACATCCTATTTTACTGAGTTATAGTTTGGCCTTTTTGCTGCGAAGTAAAGCTGTTGCTCCTAAAAAAGCTGATGCCTTTCTCTCCCTTGCCCAATAAAAACTGCAAGTGTAAGAAGGATTCAGGAACAGGGTTGTGATGATGCCTGGGAATCAAATAGACACAGACTACTGCAGTAATTCAAATCATTTAGCCAAACATTAACTTTCTAGTGTTTCTGCTGTTCTTGGCATAACAAGAATTTCTGCATTTAGTATTATACATTTTAAAGATATCTTTTGTTTAATCTCATGGCAAAATGCGTATTTTTCTTACAGACACACACACACGCACACAACTCTAAGAATGTCTCTGAAGAATATGTATTTGCAGTAACAACTCACAACAATACTAACACTCACTAATCCAAGCCAAACTGTTGAGATTAATGAGATCTTGTCATTTTTTTTGATTCCTTCATGACCTTGCGCACACATAGCAGTACTATAGAAAACACATCCCAAAGATTGTGTTTTTAACCAAAAAGCCCAGATCCAATTACCAGCTTACTTGTATAGAGGACATCCGGGCATATCCTCTCCAACTGAAGCCAGGAAATTCTTCAGGATCATAACCAAACCGAATTCCTCTTCCTTTGACAGTAGTACCATCTTCAATCTCAAACTTCATGTGGTGCAGATCAGGGAAAAAGTAGTTTTTTTCAGGCCTTACCAAGAGAAAAAGAATAACATTCAAGGTCTATACCTTTTCTCTGAATCTTTTAATTTTTGCTCTTACTTGGGTAGTTTTTGCCAGTATAAAATACAAGTTTAACTACTGACTGAACCTCTGATACTAATTTTGGAAGGACATTTTACGCAACCAAACTAAGTTACATCACTCAACAGCCAACCCAAATTCATTCTGATATGAGTTCTCATTTCACCTGTATGTAAGTTAATAAAGCCTGATGAATGTCTGACATTTCTACAGTTTGTTACCTGACTATCACCTCTACATCCAGCATTTTGGTCTGTCTCATTACTCAGATTAGCAAGAAGTTTCCATCCACCATTGTAATTTGAATGAATTACCAATCACTATATGGTCTACCTCAAAGAGAAGGAAGCAACAAAAGGGAAGTGGTCTACAGACCACAAAGAAATCCTTATAGCGTTTATAAATTCCTGACAGCAGGTAAGATGGATGTAATGAGAATTCTCTTTCCAGTTACATTCTCTTTTCAGATAAAAAGCTGTACCTTTCTTATAGAACTCTTGATGAATATAGACATATACAAATATATGCAATGCTATTGAAAAATAGCTACTGGCTATTTAAGAAAACAAATTAAAAATATATACATAAAATATTAAAATAACAAAATTGTCAAATAAAAAGAATCAATAAATAATATCACAATTGCCTGGCTTATATATCAAGAAATCCAGAATTTCCTGTGAAAAGAAAACAAGGAACTCAAGGGCATTTTAAAAAGACTGTTTTGAAGCATGAGCTGTTTGCTACAGCTAAACTCACTCCTGACAGGCCATCCCCACAATGTGTTCTCTGCATTGGCAGACACCCAAGGGTTCAGCACACACAGAACTGATGGATCCTCCAACATCGCATTGACAGCCTGTCAAGCAAAGAACAGAAGCCAAATATCCCATCTGAAATAGTGATAAATATTATCAAAAAAACATATCTCGCTTCCTCTACTTAAATACCATTATCCACTCATTTCCTCCTTCTGGAGTCCTTAGACTCCCTCTAGAGTTTTTCAAACACACAGTAACACATGTGCATAAATTACTACTATTCCTAGATTCTCATGTCTGTGTTTGTTTTCCATTTAATGTGACAAAAGTCAAATTTTTTAAAAAAATCACTAGTAGTAAACCATGCCACATTTATTATATCCTGGATTAAGTTCTGAAGGACAGCCTTCAAATGTTCTGCTCAATAGGACAGAATTCCTATGGCAACAGCAAGCTAGTAACTTATTTTTCAAAAAAGAGGAAAAAAAAACGTTTAGCAAATATGTGTAAGATGTTAATTTTTGAGAGTCTAGTACCACAATATTTAATTTACTTTACAAAAATTACGCACAACAAAAATATATGTATTTACATAATATAATATACATAATCTTTAATAAGTATTGGACAAGAATGTTGAAAGACTTGTTACAGAAGACAGGATCTTTGGCATAAAATAAGGAACATGTCTAATAATGAGGTATAATGTGTCATACTAAGGCAGAAATATGTCTGGGTTAAAAATTTCAAAACTAAGTCAAAAGGTTGAAAGTTCATAACCACATATTCACGTCAGCGTGTAAAAGTGTCCTGCTTAAGATATATGGAGCACCTATAATCTCACTGAAATCAAGCAGAATTGAAGTACTCGGCACTTTTGTGAAACCACATCTGTTTCATTAGATCCTTGGTTTGAAAATTAGGCATGAAAGCGATGTTTGATAAGTTAGCCATTATTTTTAACTGTGCACATATAAAATGATTGCTAAAAGTACTTCAGTGTTTTACAAATAAATTTCTAATACCATCATGGGCCAGGCGTAAAGCACAGCAAAGTCTGTGAAAGCACTTTCAATGATTTTAACAAATCCAAATTCTGGAGAGGAACAAGGAGGGAACAACTGAAGTAGCTCTACGTCCCTCAAAACACCTTCTTCAGAAGAATGACCACTTTCTCCACATTATAGCTATGCCTGGCTCTGCTTTAAAACACTTATCACTTATAGACAGGGCCTAAAGCAATAAGCAAATATATCTGCAGAAAATCAAGGTAGTTATTTGGTGAAACATTTTAAGTTTTTATTGCAGCAGCAGACCTTAAAAATAATTAAGCAGAAGAGAGAGCTGCCACTCTTACAGGCATCTGATGTTATTAACACTTGGAGGAAAATCAAACATCCCTGGTTTCAAACCTTGGGTGGATGACTGCGAAAAGAAACAACTTTCATTTATCTTGTTTGAGAATCTTTTTAGCAACAATACTTAAATATTTTGCTAGGATTACCTGGGTATTATGCACTGCAGTAAACTTTCCACTTCATTTAAACCCTTGACTGCTTCTCAAAGTGAGGGGTATTAGATTTCCACAGGGAAGTACAGTATAATAGACCAGTGAGGTAAGCTGTATGAATGAAGCTGAAGCACATGCACACGAATGAAGGGGAGGCACAGAGCCTGGGATTTCCCAGGCCTCCACTAGTTCTGTGCTGGGCAAGCTTCAGCAGTTCCTGTGTGCGATGCCGTGAGAGGCTTCAACAGCGCCACAAGAGAAGCCTCACACAGGCTAAGCCCAATAAAGCAGGAATCGATTTTCTGAAGAGAGCGACCCACAAAAATGACTGGGAACTACTCTATCTGTACATGTGCCATGGTTTCTCTCCCCTTGGAAGGCAAACATGCTTTAATTGGGTGAAAGAACTCTAGAAAACAGAGGAGATTTTCATTGCAGAACACATCTAGTTTCACAAACTGAGACTTCCATACGTTACAAGCAAGAGTGAAAAATGAGTGATTCAACACAAGTGATTCAACAAATACATCTATATCTAGAAAATACAGTCTATGGAATTCTAAGTAGTTTTGTGCTAAGTGAAAATGTTTTACTAGAAATGTTCCTTATTCATCTTACCCCGACAGCCAAAATAATTCTTGTTTTCCAGAGCATAATAACCAGCTTCACAAGCATCACAGGAATCTCCACAAACATTAGATTTGCAATAACAGTGTCCATTTTCCTAGGAAAAAAACAACTTGAGGAAAAGTATTTCAGCACCTTTTCCAGAACTTCATTCTTTCAATATTTTGAATTCTTTCTAATTCTAAACAGGGTAAAAACTCTAATCTCAACAAAAAATATTATCAAGATATATCACCTGTCATTCATCTTCTGTAATGAACAGACTAGAAAGTACATACATTCAAGGCGATGAAAAATTTTAAAAACTTGTATACATCTTTAGAAAATCACCAGTTATTTTATGTATAAAAGAATATTCAGTTCTAATATTTCTAACCTTGCAAATGTTATAACAATTTATCTTTACAGAAATCTATTTAATTAATGTCTTTCTATTAATTTTATTTTACCTGCTGACACTGTCCAACTCCACTTAATGTTCCACTCACATCACACTGGCATGCTGCAAAGACAGAAAAAAGATAAATCTGTATTTCATCTTTCTGGGATGCTTTGGAGATGAAATAAATTGCTGAATCTGCAACAGTGAGTTACAGTGCAATAAGGTGGATTTTACTCTGGAAGGGTCAGAATAGCAAATGGATACCAGCACAAGGAAAGAAGAATAAGAAAAGGAGAAAGAATGAGAACTTTGGTACGTGCCATTTACTGACTTGTGTTAGTGTATTCCATCTTGTGTTTAACAGAAACAGGTTTCAGTTTGGATTTGGAGTCGTCTTTCTTTCTTAGAAACATTCAGATGACAGAAGCAAAACTGTCTTCCACCCTGACTGGCAATTCTATTTTGCAGTGCTGCTTTGAGACCAGTACAACTCTGTGTATGAAATATAAATTAAGCAAATATTGCGGGAATGAGCTATGCTGACAAAGAGGTTTTGTGAAACCCCATATTGACTCTGTGGCTGAGGGAGGAGAAGATAAATTGCAGGAAAGGTGCAGTAATTAATCTTTGAGGAGATGTTTGGACTGCACAGTATTTAGAGCTAAGATGTAATGATATTGGTAGCTGCTCTGAGGCTCCTCGTCCCATCTAGATAGCTGTTGTAGTGTAAACTGATGGAAAAGATACAGATGGGGAGAAAAAATAGGGCTCTGAAGATAAAATGATTCTTCTCGGCCTGAAGTTAACACCCTCACTGTTAGGAAACATTGAAAAGTGCAAAGTGATCATTACTACACAGGCTTAAACCGTAACAGATTTGTCAGGCTTCAAGGCAACAAGAAGGCTCTTCTTCCTTCTACAAGCTAGGAGAAGATAATTAATGAATAAACATCTTTTCCTCCAAACAATGAGCCAAATTCTGGTTTCAGTGTTAAGGAAAAACATCTTGCCTGTGCAATACACATCAACATAACTCACAGTACACTTTGGTCCGGTGTTATTAAGCACTCATGGAATGATGGTCTAATTTTTAAGAATAACTGGTTTCATGAGTAATTTGGTGTCAAATTTAAGCACTAAGGAAAACACACTATTAATAAGAGTTGTTAAAATCACTAAACACCAAGTAAGGCCGCTGCTAACAACCATCATTTTCAAAAGAATGTAACACATTTCATGCCCAAAGAAATAAATCATGAAGCTGTACCTGTACATCCCTCAGGGTTTTCTTTGGCTAGGTTCCAGTACAAGGGTTTGCATTTACTGCAGGTAGGACCTTCCACATGCTGAAGACATTGACAATAGCCCTAATGACAGAAATGAGTCAGTACAGGTCTTTTCAGAATCAAAATTAGAAACAACAAGAAAAAAAAGCCCACTTAGTAAATGCATGTTATTGAAAAATGAGGTGTCACTGACAACTTTTTTCTACAATGGCTTTCTAAGGAAAATAAGACCAAGTTGCTTTATGTTCTATTCCCCAAAAGATTGTCATTTCACACAACATTCAAAAGAAATTAGAATCTTTCTCTGCTATCCTATCTTCACAAAATAGAGAACTTTTACTATAAGAATTCAGTAAGTATTCAGAAAATCCCAGTTCATATTTATTAGAAACATACTGCTCTTTCTTGTATATTGAACTGCCCAAAGTCACTGAGAACAGGAATCCTCTCCCATTGCTACTAAGAAAAATCTAGTATTGTAACAACTCAGGCAATTTACTCAGAAACAGGGACAATGAAGCTGATTCAGATTTTTTTTCCCGTATTATCAGTACAAGATTGTTCCACATTGCCTATTTTTTCCCTACCTAATCTATCCTAAGTGTTCCAGCAGACATACTTTCCAACTCTTTTATAGCCTTATTAGAATTGTTCTATAGTATTAATTGCTTTGCAGAAAGTTTAAAAAATTTATTTCCTTAGAATAGTCATTGATTTGATATGTTCTCTTTCCTTTACTGCTTCTTTTTTTCTTCAGAGGACAGAATGGAAAAGAGGGTAAGAAAGAGAACCAAATCAGATTCCAAAATGTTAGAATTACTAGTATTTTTTTAAAAATAATGGCACTATCATATCAACAAAAAAAAAAAAGATTCTGTACTTTTAAGCCTAGATATCTTATATTTTAATTCCCCCTAAGTTCCGTACAGCATCAGGAAAAAAGTATGACGTCTGTTTTTCTTTCTGAAAATTTGCCTTAGGCACATCTATTTGTTCTGTCTCTTCTCCCTATTTTCTTTGACTTCTCCATTTATTCAATTATTTTAAAAATAGTTATACAAAAGTAAAAGAAGACATATCTGTTCTTATGAACAAACAGAAGCAAATAATGAAGAGTTCTGCTTTTCTGCACAACTCCTTTCTTCTACCTTTTCTACTCATCTATCCTTTTCCATAAAAACCATGGATGTCTCTCAGTGGAATTGTTTACTCACATCACCACAGTTTCCATGACTCCCAATCAGCCAGTTTTGAGTAGAGGTGAAAGACATATACAGCTGTATATATTAGGCTACACAGATAGCTCTTTCAGTTATTTTCTGGTTATGTTCAGTTCATAGTGTCAATGATGAAGGACTATCTTCTTTGCTAATACTTACCAAATGAGACCCAAAGCTGCCTGAAGGGTCACATTCACCACTGGCTTCTGTATGAAATTAAAAAACAAAGATATTGAAAGATCTTTTTTAAAAAGAGTCCTGGAATACAGTACTATAGAACTGCAATGTAGCAGTTTCAAGTTTCAAAGGTTTATTTTAATCTGGTTATCTTGGGGTGATTCAAATACTTTAAACTTCAAAACCAACCTAAGTCTTTAATAATGATGGTGCAAATTTGTATTTAGCCTACTTTAGACTATTTATTTTACTATGCAAAGTAGTAATTTGCAAAAATATGTCACTGACCTACGGAACAGAGATTTTTTATTATGTTTCTTGTGCCAGCAGCTAAAAAAAAAGAGTTTAACCTTAAAATGTCCTTCATTAAGTAAGAATGAACAACGAATAAGCTCGTCTAAGTTGTGCTCTTGGTGTGTTCCTTCTCCTTTTCAGTGGATTTCTATAATGCTTTATACACAGCAGAATGCCCTGGAGAACCTGGTGATAAAAATGTAGGAAATCTGAACAAGAATGAAGTATTTTCTGTCACAAATGTTACCTTCACAATAGGGGAAACTGTAGGCTCCAGAAAGGCATCTATCACATTGTCGCCCCGTAATGCCTGTTTGACACGAACACTGCCCTGCTGTTGGCTCACATGAGTTGTGATGGGAACCGTGAGGAGAACACTGACAAGCTATATAACAAAAAAACATTGACAATGTTGGTAGGGCTCATCCTCTAACATATACCAAGCAATAGACTAAGCAGTAACTTTCCAAACCAGTAGTACTTTAGAAGTTTTGAAAACTATTTGTGTGGAATATGCTCTATTTTTCTTTGCAATAAAAAACTCACAGGGTCCTCCATTTGCACATAATTCTACTTGGGACCCATGAGTTTGAGATTGCCTCCTATTGACAAGTAGGATTAACAGGAACCTTAATAAATTCCTCTTTCTCTACTTTGTTCCATTCTAAGAGCAGACTGAGGGAATTTGGTTTTCTGTTTTCCTCATTTTTTATTGTTACAGAAAGAGCATGGCAAATTCTGTAACTAGACTTCCACTTGAAATTATGATGGCAAAATACAGAACATAAAATTGTATGCCCAGCACGCCTTTAGATCCGAGAGCAGAGGAGGCCAGGAAGAAGCTTTGAAACAAATCATAAGACAGACTTCTTATTCCATATTCTTGTATGAAGTCTCAGCTTTCCAATGATTTACCTGCATAGAGTAAATAAGAATAATGCCACAAAAATGAACAATAGTACTACAACAGAGGAGGATAATCTTTGCTCAGATAGAGTCTAAGCTTGAAATTGTTAACAAGAATTAATGTAGCCAGTTTCCTAAAGAGGGAGAACAAACCTGTCAGATTATTTTTTGCTATGGCTGTGGTGATTAATAACAGCCAAATTTTGAGGATATGTTGCTTCTTTAGCACTAACAATATTTGATTTCTAGGAAAGAATATCTCCATTTATGATGATCAAGTAGCTTGCTGATTTTTACCACAGGACCTGCAGTTTTTACTCTGCCCGATGTTAAAAACATATATATATATGTTTTCAGCCTGATTAGTCAATCCACTTGGACAGCAAAAATTGTTGATGTGGTAGAAGTTTTTCAGAGAAGAGTTTTTCAGTTTTTCTAGACTAGAATTTAAGGTTGGTGTAGAGAGCACCTATGAATGCGCTTTAAAAGCTTACACAATACTGCAAGAAATAGTAGAATCCCAAATTAGTTGAAATGTAGCTTAAACTTTCCAGGTTGAGTCAGAACTCAGCTTATGAAATGAGGCTTAAATGAAGTTTATGCTTTTAAAATGAAGCCTATACTCTCCAATGAACTTAACTGAAGCTTATAATCTCCAATAAGTCAGAATTCATAAAGGTGCATGCCCATTGCCTACACTCAACTTTAGATTTCCTATATTAAAAGGAAGATATAGCTACAGCAAAGCCAAACATTCTCATGATCCTATTAATCCAGCTAGCACAGATAATAGAGATACGATAATAGAGATAGCACAGATAATAGAGATGATGTCCAGAGTGGGCTGCCAGAGTGTGAACTTGTTAGGAATCCTGGCCACTGGCTGAGTCTTCAGTGTTATTGTTGGCTGCATTGAATGGAATGAAACTTTCATGGTTAGATATGTAGTTTGTAGCCATGTAGTAGACAGAAATATGTTTGAGGGAATCAAATCATTCTTTTCTGTGTAACAGAAATGAGAGAGAAAAGCCAGAAAAGGGAGGAAAGGCTGTTACTCACCCAAGCAGCTGGGATAGCTGTAATAACCTGGAGCACACTGGTCACATCTAAGTCCAGCATAGTTACTATGGCACAGACACTGACCTCTAGGACCACATGTATTGGCCACAGAACCACGAGCATCACAGTTGCATTCTGCACAGGAAAATATAATAGATAATTATCCTGACAGATACATATCTAAATTGGCATTATTTAGATCGGAATTTGCCAAAAAAACACCTTTGAATGCAAAGCAATCATGAGAAATCCAGATAAAGCCGTAGTTTTACCAGCAAAAATAAATATTCTCCAGTAGATACGTATAATGTAATTGCCTTCTCAACCATTGATAATAAAGTTCTTACTGCAATGCTAAAATCTATAGTTTAGAAATTTAGTTTGGTCCCTTGCAAAACGTGTAAGGAACAGTAATTTATCTTACAATGGAAAATCACATGAGATAATTAGTTAATAACTTAAAAATTTAACCTCAGACCTAGAGCGTCCACAAAGCTAGGTTGGGTCTAACAGTTAACAAGAAGCTTACTAGTAAAGCAGTTTGATAAATGATACATGAGGTAAAAAAACTGTTCACCTATATTGGTTCTACAAGCTAGCAAGCTGTGCAGTGCAGGACTCCGTAGGTGACAGACATACAGCACATTGGTAGACTATAACAACTAGCTGGATGGGTGCTTTACACAGTTATCACTATTTTAAACTAACAGCTCTAATACAGATAAGATGTATTCCATTATTGATGCAATACTGGAAGTTATACAGCCTAAGCTTTATATATACACGAATGGGAGCCCATCTGGAGATCCCAGCTGCCAAATGGAGAAGCTAAAAAGTTGCAGCTGATCACTTGAATTTTACGAGACCACAGAAGCTGAAGGGTGGAAAGATTTCACTCAGCTTCACTGTCCCACCTGGGATGACTGACAGAAATATAAAGCAGATGCTATTTAAGCACTGTCTTTCCATCCCATTTTGATATTCCTGATTCCCCCTTTGAGTTCCTCTCTCTCTAGCAGCCAATGATGTCTGACTTTCCTGCATCTACTTCAAAGGTTCAAGGAAATATGGAGGACTTGCTCTGAAGTATGACAGATAAAAACATTGCATCTTCCAAAAACATCACCTACATTAGAATCAACCCCCATCTGAATATATATAACATCCTCTCTTCATTTTAATGGAATTGATTAGTTTAAGGATTCATATTGCTATCACTCCTACTGAATAAATCTTCTACTGATTTCAACAGGGCAGGACCAGAGAGGTCAATTTTAGCTGTGGCAGCCAAAACATTGCAGATCTACCTCTCTTTTAAAGATCAGAACTCCAAAGAGGAGTAGAAGGCTAGACTGCTCATCTTCCACCACAGTTTGCAGCATACCACATTAGTTTAAATTTAAACCAATGGCAGCTTATTTTAATAGAACAAGCTATGAACAGTGGCAGTTAGGAGTGATCCCACTGCCTGTGTTTTCAACTACTTTTTTCTGTCTTTTACAGCTTGTTTTTGCATGTTCTCTTAAGCTTTCATATGTCTTTTCAGTTTTCAATGTTAAAAGCTTGAACACATTTGATATGGTTTGATTTGCAAACATATGAGAGAAGAGGATTTACAAGAGTGCACACAGAGGCCTGTGAGGGCAATTATTTTTAATGCTATATAAAGGAGAAGATAATTGGCTACAAGAAAATAAGGCTTTGTGGGATGTAATGGCAACTGCAGACAACTTCAAGAAAACAATTAGGACTTGTAAATTCATAAATGAATTAGCACTGTCTGCTTATATTTAAGTGTCTGCTCCACTAACAGAAGAAAATACTTTTCCTAATACCAGCATACACTCCAGTTCCATGAAAGCTAATAAAGGAGAATAACATCTATTTTGGTATCTAAGAAAGGTTGCTACATCTTTAAAATCTATTAGGCCTAGATTGCATTGCAAGTATGTATTTAATTAAGTTCTAGCTGTGATGCTGCCTCAGTTCTGCAGTATCATAATATATACTTAAAATGTAAACCCACTGAAGGAAATTTTACAGATTTGAGACAGCTTTGCAATGGGCTAAATAAGAAATATATAGCTCTTTTAGAAATCAAAGCAATACATTGCCAATGGCAATGTACAACTTGCTAGGTATAAGAAGACAGTTCATAAACAGAGGGCAGTTAGCCTTAAGAAAGAGACTTACACTGTAAAGTAGATGTCAAGTTCTACATGTCAGAAAGTCTGATGGATTTGTTCATACGAACAACAAACAACAAGATGGTCAGCTTCTTCTGCACATGTTTGCGGGAGGCTGGCCAAACCTATTTTCATCTATAATTCTTTCTGGAACTAGCCCACTAAATTGTTTAATATTAGCATGACTATATGATAAACTGCTGGTAAGAACAAAGCCTCTTTGAAATAAAAATATCAATACTGGTAAAAATACAACATAAAACTGCATGAAAGAACAAGCAGCACTGAAACAGTGAATAAAAATGAAACAGGGAAAAACAGTGAAAGAGGGAAAAAAAAAAGAAAAAGAACTTACCTATTATGTCACCAGCCATAGCATCTCTTGGATTTGGAGAAGTAAAAGGATAAGCAGGAATACCTTTAGAACAAAAGAAGTAATAAAATATACCTGAAATAGACAATAAATTTATTTCTGTAAAGATCATGCCATGAAGTTGTCTACTGTCAACACAAAAAGAATAATAATCATATGCTCTAGTAACCAACTTGAGTTTAGTATTGTTTTAGTTAGCAAAAGTGTAAGAAACCTTTTACTTTTGATCTCCAATTTAAATCCAAACATCCTTCTCAAAGGACAGTATGAAAGGCCAAACACCATTTGGAAACGCTACCAGGTTGCTTCCCTGCCCCCTGCTACTTTGTGCAGAAAGTTTTCTCATGCTAAACAGTATTATCTCGGAAGCTCTGCATTTATTTCTTGGCTCCTGCTTCCATTTCAAAGTTCATCTCCTGTTGTTCAGCCCTATCACTTCCCACCTCAAGTGCTAGAATTTATGATGTGTGTCTTACATCTTGGGAGTATTTCTGAGACTCCTCCGCATTAGGAATGGGAAAGACATCCCAACAAACTTCCCTTCATTAAGACGGATTGTGATCCTTACCAAACTTGATGTGCCACAAACTCCAGCAGCATTTGATCGAAGTCTCTCTGAGCTGAACATACTTTAAAATGCTGGATTATGAACAAAAAGCTAAACAGATATGATAATCTAGAAAGCATTATACAGAAAGTATTTATTTTATTCAGAACAATATTCAATTTTTACACTGCTTTATCCTGTGTTTTCTATTGATTTCCCTCTTCACTGTTCCAGTTTTGTAATGGTATCTCTCTTCTAATGGTGTAAAAGCAATGTATAATTGAAGCATCACAGTGGTGAATCAAACTGCAAATCCTGCCTCAGAACAACCCTTCTTTATTGACTATCAGAAACACAGTTCTCATGCATGCACAAAACACTCCCAGTGATACATTTTTAGAATCTGATCATGGAATCGCAAGATTTTACACAACAAATACAATCCTGGTGTTATATTTTCTTCTCAATTATTGTATATTTAATTTGTCTCTGAGAAAAGCATTGGATTTTCCCAACACATGTCTTAGTATCTTTATTTTAAAGTAACAATCTCATTTGTATATAATTTATAGCATTAGATATTGTTCCAATACCAGTTTGAATAAATGGAAGGAGTCATCATTTCTGCTATATCATTTTTTTAATGTGTTTATTTTCTTTGGATTTACAAACATCTTTCTTTCAGCCATTTTCCTGACAAATCCAAAACAAATTGTAACCCTTCCTTCAACCACGTATCAGCAACTACCAGCAGACAGCAAAAATAGACAGCATGTCTGAGAGTCTAATGTTCTCCCAAGAGGGTCTTTCCAACATTGCACAGGCGCTATTCCAGGGGCAAAATCCTCTAAAAGTCCACAAGCTGGGTTTATGGGGAGGGGTTATCCTGCAAGGCCTCAAGAACACAGAACCATTTTCTCCTCTCTCTCTTGCTACAGCCACATTGCACTTCCCAGTCCAAGTGAATTATGCCTAAAGACACTGAGTCATATTTGAAACAATCTGTCCAGGGCGTTAGGACTGGAATTCACAATGTATTGAGAGACAGGCTCTAACTTCTCCCAGGATGTCTTAAATGAACTCAGAAGTCTGAGAATGCAACCAAATCTACCTGATTTTCAAGCTAATTGCCATTTTGTAAAACAAACTAGATTCTCTTCAGTGTTACGACAACTGATTCACCAGAATGTGTAAACATTAGAATCCAAAATGATGGAATGTTTTATCCAAGTGTAGTGAAAATGGTTAATTCCTTGATGCATATTAAAAACATCTGAAAAGAAACATTTTTATTTGTGTACTTACGGACACAAAATGGAAAACCATAGAATCCATCTGCACATTGCTCACAGCTTTCTCCCTGGAAATTCTGCTTACAGAAACAGCGGCCAGATCCTTCCTCACAACCTTCCGCATGCTCCAAGTCACAACTGCAGGCTAAGTAAGTATTAACAATTAGGTACTTTATAGAAAAAAATTAATTTGTCTTCTGTAGCAGTGCACAGTGTATTAAACAGTGTTTCATTTGTAGTTCTGAATATCTCATTATTTAAAGAATTAACATTTGCATGCTATTTCACATTTTCCAAGTTTCCAAGTATAGTACAAGTACTATATCAGAATTTAATCTTTCTGATATCATTAGGGATAAGAACTATATTATTTTCTTACAGTGTTTATTTTTCATAATTCAGAAAGTTGTCCTTTATTACTCGATAGCACTGCAGCAACTACCCTTTTTGCTGCTTCTCATCTCTCTCCATGGTCTGCGTTGAACACCAGCCTCTGTCCACTCTCCCTTACATACGAAGTTCAAAAACATCTCTGCAGCATTCCCACTCTGTTGACTTTCCATTCATTTCAATACATAAATAATCTGTAACCTTCTCCTACCTGTCACAAAACTCTTTCATCCTGGTCATAATTCAACCTTTATCTTATACCTATACTCAGTTCTTCTTTATAAATGTTGTATCAATATTTATTCTGTTGCATTATTTATTATACATACTAGCTTCAGTACTTTGGACACACTGTCTCCCATAACATCCTCCTAGATAAACTCAGGAAGTCTGGGTTAGATGAGTGGACAGTGAGGTGGATTGAGAACTGGCTGAAAGGCAGAGCTCAGAGGGTCATCATCAGTAGCGTGGAGTCTAGTTGGAGGCCTGTGGCTAGTGGCGCCTCCCAGGGTTCTCCCAGTATCTCAGTACTGGGTTCCATCCTGTTCAGCTTTTTCATCGATGACCTGGATGAGGGGACAGAGTGCCTCCTCAGCAAGTTTGCTGATGACACCAAGCTGGGAGGAGTGGCTGACACACCTGAGAGCTGTGCTGCCATTCAGAGAGACCTGGACAGGCTGGAGAGCTGGGCAGAGAGGAACCTCGTGAGGTTCAACAAGGGCAAGTGCAGAGTTCTGCAACTAGGGAAAACAACACTAGGCACCAGTACAAGCGGGGGGCTGACCTTCTGCTCTGCAGAGAAGCCTGGGAGTGCTGGTGGATGACAAGTTGAGTATGAGCCAGCAAGGTGCCCTTGTGGCCAAGAAAGCCAATGGTCTCCTGGGGTGCATTAGGGAGAGTGTTGCCAGCAGGTCGAGGGAGGTGATCCTGCCCCTCTACTCAGCCCTTGGGAGGCCACATCTCGAGTACTGTGTCCAGTTCTGGGCTCCCCAGTACAAGAGAGACATGAAGCTACTGGAGAGAGTCCAGGGTAGGGCTACGAGGATGACCAGAGGGCTGGAGCACCTGCCCTATGAGGAATGGCTGCGAGAGCTGGGCCTCTTCAGCCTGGGGAAGAGAAGCCTGAGGGGGGGGGGATCTTATCAATGTGGATAAGTACCTGAAGGGAGGGTGTCAAGGGGATGGGGCCAAACTCTTTTCAGTTGTCCCGTGTGACAGGACAAGAGGCAATGGGCAGAAACTGAAGCACAGGAAGTTCCGCCTGAACGTGAGGTGGAATTTCTTTACTGGGAGAGAGTCGGAGCACTGGACTAGGTTGCCCAGAGAGGTTGTGGAGTCTCCTTCTCTGGAGATCTTCAAGGCCTGCTTGGATGCAGCCCTGTCTAACACGCTCTAGGTGACCCTGCTGAGCAGGGGGGTTGGACTAGATGATCTCCTGAGGTCCCTTCCAACCTTACTGATTCTATGATTCTATAAAGTAGGAGTGGACTTCATGACCCTTTGAGCTGTCAAATAAAATTTTCAAGACTCAAAAGATACATGTACATCAAAGAGCTAAGAGGAACAGAGTCATGAGGGTGAGAGATGAGAGTGGTTTCTAAGAGGTCACACCAGTTCACTGTGGGGCGTGCAGCTGCACCCACAGTCTGTGTGATTTTATCTCCTCAGCAGCCTTTTCTGGCTTACTTCCTCCTATGGCCATGCTGCTGGTCTGAGGTTTATGGCTCATACGACACAAATGTTGAGAAGAATACCATTAAAAAAGGTTTAAATCAACACAGAAAGTCATTTGCTGTTACTCTTCTATATCTTTTGCTCACTTTTTAATATTTCCTCCCTGAAAGACACATCCTATGCCCCGATTATAGCAAAAACAAACAAACAAACAAACAAACAAAAAAGCCCCCACCTTACCAATATGAGAAGACAGTGCATAAAGAAGAACTTACGTATACAGCCATCATGAGCCCTCACTGGAACGCCATAAGGACGATAGTAACCTTTTGCACATTTCTCACAGTTAACACCAGCTGTGTTATGCTGTGCAAAATAAAACAAAAGGAGAATATACAGTGAAAAAAGGAACTTAGATAGAGAATTAAGAAATATTAACATCCTTTATGCTATTCCTATATATCACTAAGCAAAAAACAGCAGATCACTACAGTAAAGACTGTATTTGTCAGCTGCTGATTTTTAACTACCTGTATTTTCTAAAGCTTTCTGAATTACACTATTCTCAAATCTAAAAGCTGAATTTTAACTTTAAAGCATTATAAAAAGACCTATTTTAACAAAACATTAATTTAAATCAAGGGAAAAATCTTTTCTATCATCAGATGTTTCTCTTTCATACTGCATTCTTATCACATTGGGTACATAATTCAGGCAATTGCATTGTGAATTTTTGATGGTATATAATACTTTTTAAAATACTTTATATCTAAGGTCAACATCAAATGAAAGTGTATTTTGACAATAGCATCTCTTGCTGTAAAACTTTTTCTTGCTTGATGGAGGCAGTAACACATAATGGCAATGTTGTTCATGAGCTGAGTAAATCTTGGGGCTGGTGGTGAGGCAGTTGCAGAGTGCCTAGGTCGCTGCTGGGGGCTACTGTCCACAGTTGGTCTCAGTTCACGAAGCTGTTTCTGCTCAAGACTGTGTGGGGGTACTTGAATAGTGTGCAGTGATGGTCTCAACAAACTGCAGGCCACAGTCTATGGCAGCTACTGATGCTAAGGCCCATGGCTCAGACACAGCTCCAGGAGGCAGACGCCACTCTCCAGGCTCCTGCTGGGGCCTGCAGTGTGCAGGATGCTCAGGGCGCTACTGGAGTTGCTGTTTGCAGTTGGTTTCAGTTCATGCAGCTGTTTCAGGCTATGCTTCCAGCTCTATGGGGAGCTTTTGTCACCTTCAGATCCAAGCTCCTGCTGGGAAATGCTGACTTCTGATTAGGAAGGGTCATGCTCACATTGAGCAGCAGCTAGAGACACAATTTTGTTGCAGTGCTTAGCATAGCAAGGATGCAGAGGGGCCCAGCATTTCTGCTTAAGATTGTGTGGGGCTGCTTGGATAGTGTGCAGTGATGGTCTCAACACACTGCAGGCCACTGTCTATGGCAGCTACTGGTGCTAAGGCCTGTGGCTCAGACAGAGCTCCACGAGGCAGATGCCATTCTCTGGGGCTTGGCCTGCTGAGAGTGCCTGGGGCTGCCCAGGGCTGAGAGGCAAGATAACCCAAGGGAGAGCTTGTGGTAAGATCAGAGGACAGACCAGTATAGATGATGTAGAAGGTATCTGCTACAAACCACCTGATCAAAAGGAGAAAGTAGATGAAACCTTCTTTAGATAGTCAGAGAAAGCTTCACAGTCATAGGCCTTGGTACTCGTGGATGGCTTTAACCATTCCAGTATCTGCTGGAAGGGCAATGCGGCTGGGTCCAGGTAATCCAGAAGCAGGCCTTTGATAGAGTCTCCTTTGACAGTATTCTTACGACCACATTGGTGAGATATGAACTGAATAAGCTGATGATAAGGTGAGTGGAAAATTGTCTGGACTGTTAGCCTGAAAGAGTTGTGGTCAGTCGTGCAAAGTCCACCTCATGGCCAGCAGCTAGTGGCATGCTTCAGGGATCAATACCGGGACCAATACTGTTCCATGTCTTCTTTAATGACTCACATTTTGGGACAAAGCACACTCTTAGCAAGCTTGTGGACAACACCAAATTGGGGGAGCAGTCAATGTCCTGGTTGGCAGGGAAGCTGTTCAGAGGGACCTAGACAAGCTTGAGAACGGTTCGACAGGAAACTCAGAAAGTTCAACAAAAGCAAATGCCAAGTCTTACACATGGGATGGAAACCTCAGACAACAATATAGGCTGGGGGCTGATTTCTTAGGAAGCAACTTTGTAGAAAAGGACCTAGGAATCCCGATGGGTTTAACAAATTTAACACGAAGCAGCAGCATGTCTTTGCAGGAAAGGAGTGCAACAGTATCCTGGACTATTTTAATAGGAGTAGCCAGTAAGCTGAGAAAAGTGACTCTTTGCTCTCTTTGGCACTTGTCAGACTGCATTTGGAGTACTGTGTCCAGTTTGGGGCTTCCCATTGGAAGACAGATATTGTCCACCAAGATGGTCAGAGACTAGAACATGTGACATTAAAGAGGGTACTGAGCAAACTGGGTCTGTTCAGCACTGAGAAGGCAAAAGGGAGACCTTATTGCTATCTACAACTACCTGACTGGAGAATACAAAAGGGATGGAGCCAGACTCTTCTCAGAGTTGCACAGCAATAGAACAAGGAGCAATACATACAAGCTGGAACATGGAAAATTCTAATTAGATATTTTTCACTATGAAGGTAGTCACATAACAAAACAAGTTTCCCAGGGTAGTTATGGAATCTCCATCCTTGGAGATGTTCAAGCCACAACTGGATAAGTTCCTCATTAACGTGACCTACTAGACCTGCTCGGAGTTGGATTAGATGATTTCTGGAGCTCCCATCCAACCTAAATTATTCAATGGTTCTATGGTTTTTCTCCCTTCTGAACTTGTGGAAGGATTAAAGAGAAAATGTGGAATGTACAATACTTAAAACTATCTGACACATGCAGAACAGAATATATGGGTCAATATTATCAGATTCTAAAGAAAGAAAACTTATCCGTGTGTGCAACACTTCTATTCCTATTGTTTCATCATTCAGTCATCCATTGCTAACACTTTCTTCCATGACACACACACACAAAAAATTAAAATCCATGTGTTCTTTCTATGAAGAAAATACTATAATTAGATTTATGCTAAACTTATTTAATCCAATGTAATTTCCTAAAAATTAGATTACCAACATCCAACATCAGTTACACAACCAGAACTCATAGATTTAGATTAATCTTGCTCTTTTATATCCTAAATGCAATTTAAGAAAAATGTTCTATCATTAATAAGGAGCTAACAGGAAGCATCACCATGATATATCTTACCAGACTGGATGATCAAAGTTAAGCATACAAATGTCAATTGGAAGACAAAGAACATTTCTTCTGCTAATGTTAGCAAAAATAATTCTACCTTCTTCTCGCAGCACAGATAATACCTGATTATATTATGGCAATAAATGGGAAATACACTATATCGTTTTACTGGACATTTCCTGTTTTGTTGTTTAAATAGATACATATTTTTAAATGTGCAGCATGGTAATATATAAATCATGATGAGTAGGTTTCATAGGAATATACAATTGATGCTAATTTTCCCTCTGATCTACATTCTGCTGAGCAGTTTCTCATCATTCTTCAGAAGATTGACTCGACAACAAAAGGAAAATAACGCTTCAAAAAATTCTAGCTGTATTTAGAGAGCCTGAGATCACTGAATCAGTGAATAATTTAGGTTGGAAGGGGCTTCGGGAGACTGGATGGTTCAACAGTGCTCAAAGCAAACTTAACTCCAAGGTTAGATCAAGTTACTCAGAGCCTAGTGTGATCTTTCCTGATAGTAATTAGTCAGAATAGTATAAAAGTTACTAAGAATGAGACATCCTTTCTCTTTGCAATAATATAATATTCAGTAATGACATATACAGTGTAAAGTCCCTGACTTCAAGTTTACATCTGTTGACTGAATCCAGCATAGCCTCTAAGATGGTTAGTGGCCTGGAGCACATGACATGTAAAGAGATACTGAGGGAATGGCTTTGGTTAGCTTGGAGAAGCTTAAGGAGGCATAAGGTATCTACTTGCAGTTTTCCATTACCTAAGAGAGGAGTACAGAGACAACAGGGCCAGACTTTTCTAAGACTTGCACAGTAAAAGGACAAAAGCCAACTACCACAAGATGCAGCTGGAGAAATTCCTACTGAATAGTAGCAAAAATCTCTTTACCACTGGAGTGATTAAATTCTAGAATCTCCGTTCTTGGAAATACTCAGAACTCAACTGGACAAGTCCCTGTGCAATCTAATATAACTTTGTAGATAGCCCTGCTCTGAGTGGAGGATTAGACTAGATGATTTCCAGAGGTCTCTTCAGCCTAAATTTTTTCTATGAAATAAGCTTTTTTAATGGCAATAAGCTTTCTTCCTGTTACAGCCTATGCTCTCCTTTACTTCTGCTAGTGAAGGAGAGGCCCTCTGTTTTTGCTTCCATAAGGAATCAAGACTTCCATAAGGACAAAGTTTGTATTTTTTTTAGGAAATTTTACTTTTCCTTTGTTAAGCAAGCAAATGACAAAGTCTATAATAACAGGAAAGGGATTTTTTTAGTTATTTAATAGTTAAATGATGTGGCTTTACTTGAATCACATGGGACTAAAGTACGTAAGCATATTTATTTCTAGTGTGGGCACAGTCATACTCCAGAATCCATTTCTCCAAATGTCATTAAGTTAAACTGACCAAAACCACCTTTTTTACCTGGCAATTAATGCAAACTCCACCACCTTCGTAATGCCCATGGATGTTTAAGCTTTCTTGATGATGAGCAATATCAGCATCATAGTAGCAATCAGTAGCATGTCCATGGCAATTGCAGGCTGAAAAAGTAATAGCTCAAGTCAGCTTCCATTACAACAGTGGAATTCAGTAATGTAGCAGAAGTGAAATAGAAGCTTTGATTATTTATATATATATACATACAGTCATGTGTGTACTCATACACAGGTATGTTCAAATACACATACTTAGCTATCAGCAAATGGTCTCTCACACCTGGAATAAGGTAATATCATCTAGACATAAGAAAAACATATGCTGCTAGGTTTGTCAGGGAAGGCAACAGTTGCACTACCTCAGCAATCAAAAACATGTTCAAATGCTTATTCTATTTTTTTGTGTCCAAAAATACATCTAAGCTGAACCTGTGTGCACTAATTCTTTATTTAAAATAAACAATTATAGATTAAGCTATACACATTTGAATAAAAAGATCTACACCAGGGAACTCACATACTCAGCCTGAAGTACAAGGATACCAACAAATTAACTATATGTTTACCCAGCTGCTGTTTTCCGAATTGAGAGTTTTTAAGAAAGAGTTCAATCTACTGACTGAGAATTATGGATTCAAAAAGAGGTAGGCTTGTATAAAGAATATCAACAAAAAAAAAAAAAAGAATAATAAATTCCTCTAGAAAGGGACAGTGTTAGGTGACAGAGATAACTCATTTTCCTAGTTTATGGCTGGTTACAGCCTCAGCTATGAAAAATTTTACTTTGCGTGTTTTGTGGTTAGCTCCTTTCCTTTGTTTATTTCTCTTTTCTATTAAGCCAAATAGAGATTACAACTGAACTCACAGACACTCTGAATCCATCTTTAAATTATATGTTCTGCTATACTTTCAATCTATTTTAACTAATGATAATATTGCAGTGTTCAACTGAGACTGAAAAGAGAGATTGAGAGATCTCTGCGAGGCCTTGCATGCAGGCACATTAGCCTCATAGGTGACCTGACCATAGATACCCTGAGGTTCACCAGCTGAAAACATCTGAGGTACATCTATTGATTGGCCTTGTATCCACATCAGCTGAGTTCACTCTGAAGGTGGGAGATTTAAAGCCAGAAAAGCCTTTACTATTTTACTTTTGGCAGAAGGGCCATAGCAATATAAATCCTAAAACCAGTCAAATGTTTGTGCCTTGTTTGCAGATGAGTGTTAATCTGAAAAATAGCTGTGCACTTGGAATAATTTCTGCAAATACAGTTTGAGTAAAGAGTGATGGATTGACCTAGAAACTAAGTTCTTTTGGCTCATAATCTTGTAGATCATTGTTTATAAACTGATTCTTTTAAACACATTTATCTAACTTCCTGTAGGCCACTTACTGTATCTCCTAATCTGCTCGTCAAGCAGGATATTAGCTAAAACTGATCTCTGATCTTCACTCCCTTCAGCAAAGTAAAGCTCTGCCTGTGTTCACTGAAATCTTCCAGAACTACAATATAATTCTGAATATGGATTAACTATACCAATATACGGACAGAATAAGTGAAAGGCAGGCCTATGGTTTTGCCATAAGCTCTTTCTGTCTCCTTTATTTTAGATCTGATCTCCTTTCTTCACTGGAGAGAAACAACAGGAACCTTTATAAAAGAATGCAGAAAGCAAAAAAGGCTTCCACAGGCATCTGAATACTATGCGTGCTTTTAATTACAAATGCCCCAGTATTTCAGGAAAACCTTCCTAGAAAATTCCTGAAGTCATGCTTCATGCTTGAGAAAATCCTCCCTTCATCTGGAAGGAATGAGTTCCTTAGCATCTCAAAACAGAAGTTAAGGACCCTGGCCTAATTCTTTTCATGATGGGGGAAGTGTATTGGAAGTTATTCTTTCAAATTCTACATAAAATACCTGGCACAACTGGAAGCATAATTTAGGCAAAACTAATTCTCCATGCCTTGTTATGTGACCAAATAGACAAAAGAAAGGGATACTGGATCATTCTCTGCATCTCCTCTAGGTCTTTACATTAGAACAGCTTTGGACAAGGAAACTGTCCAATTTCTTTCAATCAGTTTCTCTCAAGGAACCTCAGGCTTCTGTGTTGCTCTAATTTCTTCACTACTGGCTTCTAGGGAAAGAAGTCTGCACCTGGCAAATACTCCCAGTCACCTAAATCACCTAAAACTGAAAGGAGCAACCTATAATAAAGAGGATATTTTTTCAGAGGTAGTTAGAAACTAAGTTCTTTTGGCTCATAATCTTGTAGATGATTGTTTATAAACCGATTCTTTTATATGCATGACATTATTTATATATGCTCTTTGTCTATCTCTTCCTGGCAGAAAATATTTTCCTTTCAAAGAAAGGAATTCAAATGGGGTTTCAGATACTTTTCAGAAATTGAGTCCCAACATGCCTACCTCCTATCAAGTGTTTTAATCATTTGTTTTTTTTTCCAAACCCTCAGTCTTAGTGCTGCAATTTTGATTAAAGCAACACCACAAGCTTTATTTCTTAAACCAGTTATATAGGTACATCTATTTGGCTTTCATATAAGATTCCCACATTAACAGTTTGTACCTACTGGCTATGCTACTCCCAGGAAAGACCAGGAAACGGAAAATAAATTAGGCTAGGCACAAAGGAAAGCAGCAGGCTGCCAACATGTTTGCTCAGAATAGGAGATACACAAAGACAGCAAACATGACCTGTACCACAGACACTGTATTTTGAATACAAAACACCTGTGTGTGGCAGTATGTACCTTCTCACCTAAAGAGGATCATAGAATCAGTAAGGTTGGAAGGGACCTCAGGAGATCATCTAGTCCAACCCCCCTGCTCAGCAGGGTCACCTAGAGCGTGTTAGACAGGGCTGCATCCAAGCAGGCCTTGAAGATCTCCAGAGAAGGAGACTCCACAACCTCTCTGGGCAACCTAGTCCAGTGCTCCGACTCTCTCCCAGTAAAGAAATTCCACCTCACGTTCAGACAGAACTTCCTGTGCTTCAGTTTCTGCCCATTGCCTCTTGTCCTGTCACACGGGACAACTGAAAAGAGTTTGGCCCCATCCCCTTGACACCCTCCCTTCAGGTTCTTACACACATTGATAAGATCCCCCCTCAGGCTTCTCTTCCCCAGGCTGAAGAGGCCCAGCTCTCACAGCCGTTCCTCAGAGGGCAGATGCTCCAGCCCTCTTCCATATTCTGTATATTTTATATTGTCAACCTAAACCTATGTTACATTTTTTTTAATAAAAGAAAGAAACATTGGGAAGGTGGAGAAAGGGCCAATGGGCTTCTCTAGTTTGAATATTCAATCTGCGGGACTAAAGCACTCTAAACTCTTAATTATGAGCCCAGAAAGGAGAGCACATATGCACTTCCTTGGACTCCTTATAAGAAACACTTTTGTGCCCCTATACATCAGGTCAGTGAGGGGTGACTGTCAGTATGAGACTGGAGTGAAGCTCAAACAAAAGATAGCAAAGGTTGAGTGAGCTGTACTTTATTAACAATACTTCACCGTTTCTCACTGAGCTTGGTTGTATCAAAATGAGGTTTGCAGTATTGTACTATGTAGTTTTCTTTTTCTAACAGTAGCAAATGGTGCATACTATGCAGCTAAACACACACACTCCCCTTCTATTGACAATACATAAAATCTAGAAGTCAGATGGAGAGTCCTCCTTTGATATCAGTTAGCAAACCTGTTTACATATTTAATTAATCTAGTAATTTATACAGTCTGTCTCTTTAGATTCTGAACACAAAGAGGTTGGGTGACAGAGGGACAAGTTTTGAAGCTGTACCACACAACTATAACCTCTGCTATGTTGAGGAAATGCAGTCTGTTAATAGACACATCTGTGACTGGGAGGAGACATTGACTCAGTGTACTACAAGAAGGCTTTAACGTTTCTTATGTAGTATTTTAAATGAATGACTGCTATCACTGTTTAATGAAACCAAAAGTGAAACATAAATAATACTCACTGCATCATTTAAACCTTATTGCTATACTGAAATAATTTCTTCAGTAAAGAAAACAAGTGTTAAAACCTGCAGTGTGTTAGTTATGTTCCATGAATATGTGTGGTCTACAGCAATTCCTGTTCATTTGTCAATGTCTCTTGTAAACTAGCAACTTTTAGGCTACTCACGTTCACATATATTTGTGTTCCCAGCTGTTGCAGGTTGCCACTGTTTCTGGTTATATCCAGGACAGCAGTGATCACAGGTTTCCCCACAAGTGTTATGCTGACATTCACACTGAAACCTAGGGAAAGGAAGACTTCTTATTCTGTTGAAGCTGAATTTAACACCTCTTCCCTCCCCACCAATTGTTTTGCAGTCCAAGACTTACACATAATGTGAAAAGGACAGGACATAAGATCACATGTAAAGAGGTCAAACAGTAATTCTAAAACATTTTAGAACTTTTCTAAAATCCTTCTTGATTGATTTCTTTAATTATATGATTTGGAGCCTTTTAGCACAAATGATTTGTAGGGAATATTTATAATTGAATGTTATAGGCTGGATTATAAAATGTTCTCCTAGAATACTGAATCAAGGTGACACATAATAATTTAAGATGTATCCTATTTTACCATCATTCCAAGGCTCAAGAATGTTGTCCTACTTTAAATCAGAGCATTTATCACCTTGATATGCACGCCCTCATCACTTTCACATTATGACTTTTTTACAGTAATTTTATTAGTGTCTTTAATAAGCCACCTTTGTAACTTCATCCACTTATTTTTAAAGCAGTGCATACTATTCATCAAGAAAATATAGTTCAAATTTATTCTAATTTAGCTGAAGAGCCTACATAAGGACAGGGTCTCATTACAGGCTAGGTCTTACTACCATCCATAGTAACTGAATCCCAGGATTAAAAAAGAAGAGGAGAGGCATCTTCCAGGGATGCTATGTTATCTGTGTAGTCTAATATCCAAAGACAAAACAACTTTTAAGTTCTGGTAGATTTTATGCCTTTTTCACTTACTTTTCTCTAGAATAGACATATGGAGAGGGTAAAGGCACCCATCTGCTCACTCACTCTTTTTTAAAAAACAGCTGAAAATATTGTATCATCCTGATAAAAGTTTGTTTTGTGATGCGTAAGAGCAAGAGCTGTTATAAACTAGGCAAGTATGTTTCAGACAGCCTGATTATTCACTGTCATTTTCCTGTAGCAGAGGACCACAGAGTGTGATCTAACTCCTTGTGAAATCTATATGGAGACCATAAACTTCCCAAGAAAAGAAAACTTTCCTACAGATTTCAGTTAAGTGTATGACCAGTTGTCAACCTATTTTAATTCACACTCATTCATAGAAAGTGACATCTGTAATTGAAGTTAGAATAACATAATGTATTCATTCTGTGAAATGAGTATATGACTAAAATGCCAAATCACTTCACATTGCCAAAAGAAATTACATTTTTCACATCTGATATTTGTTCATTGCTCATGTACGTGACAATAATGAAAACTCACACAATTAAAGGCGTTTAAAAATAATTGTAAAAATACACCAGAATTATTACACTCACAGAATAGCTGCTTTTGCAACTATTGTTCTAACCAAATGTTGGTTAGAGCCAGATATCCATAGGTCTTAAATAAATAGTCAGTGTTCCCAGTGTTCTGCTCACGGAAAATGTTCAAGCAGAAAAACACAGCCTATCTGAGTTCTATTAAATTCATGGCTGTCTTCATGTCTTCAGTACTAAGAATTTTGTACCAAAGGCCATGCTTTTCTCATTGAAGTATTTTAATAGTTCAGCTCAAAAAAAGTATCACCTTATTGTCAGAGAGGGCAACAGGATATAGTTCATTAATTTTCTGTTTTTATATTTTCTAGCAATGATCGATAGCCATTGGATCTTGGCTGAGTTCATTTGCAATGTTCTAAATTTGCAGGAAGTTCACTAGCTTTGTTCTTGAGCTGGCCTTCTAATTTCTGCTGTTCAGGGATGATATCAATCTAAGTTTTCCAAAAAGAAGTAAGAGTTGTTAACAAACTATTCAATCTTCGAAATTCTTATTTCAATTTTAAAAAATGTTAAGTATAAGACTTTTTATTATTATATTTCACACACAATAGCTCTTTACATATTTTCATAGCAATCAATAATAGATTCTCTTTTTTCAAACATTATTAAAAATCCCCATAAGACTATGTCATTCTTTAACAAGAAAAGGTCATTTGAAAACATATAATTTTGCCTGATATTCAATTAATGTGATGCTCAGTTTACTTACTGGTATTGGTTTTCAACATTCTTTGCATTACATACTTCAGCATGGCCATGGCAAACACATCGACCACCAATACTGATGTCCTTTATACTGTAGTAATACTATGGAACAAGCACAAGAAGCATGTATGGATCTTTTCTTTACTTGTATGATGACAGATACCTCAACATCAGAGGTATTTCTACATTATTAAATCTTGCTTGTCAGAACTTTAAAGGCATGACTTTAGAAAACACCAAAGTTAGATGGCCGATGGCCAAACCTCTATTGCTGTCTGCATTTCTGTATTAGTTAATCAAATCAAAGTCAAGGCATGTGGGGCACCTGACAGCAACAGAACACATCTGCAGGCTTGTGCAGCTCACACTACATCTATTCTGCTGCAGCTGCCCATTCCCAAGCAGCTATACAACTACTGATACCCAAGCTCAAAGCTAGTTAAAAGCCAGCTTGAGGATGGAGACATAAAGTACAGTCACAGTATTGTTCCTGAGAGCTTGGTATGTTCAACAAACAGGACAAGCCACTGTGGGCAGTGCGGTTTCTCCATGCAGTCAGTCACGATCACTAAGCACTAGAAATAGCTTGAGATTATCAAATCAGACAAAATCTGTCATGACTCATACTGGATTTAAATTTGTGACCTGAAGTTGAAATACTTTCTATCTCATCCTCTTGCCTTGCAGGCATCTGGGTAATAAAGGAGACAAAAATTTAATCACTTTGACTCAATGCAAATATTGCCACTATACACATTTCAATAGTAACTTTGCACACTTTCTGGTAGCTCTGAAACTGTTTCTCTGTCTCCCTAGAGCATCAGCTTAGTGACCCAAGAAAGGAGGCAACAGGGAGAGCTAGTTGTAAATCTTGATCTCTGTGTATCTCCAGAAAAAAAGCTGAAGGGGTAGATTTATTTTTAATGCCACTGGAGAATAAGGAGAACGAAGAGAAAATTTTGCAGTTATGTCCCCATCTACGCTCACTCTGTTCACAATACAGGCCTCTCAGTGGTCTATATACCTTCTCTTTTTATGTAGGAGAAGTTGGCTGGCTTCCCTAGGACTGAAAGATTTTCCTGATAGCTCTCTCTAGCTGCTATAAAGCTACTTTGCCAGAAGTAGTAGGTAGGATATATGGACTAGGAAATACAGTCTGTATTATTTTTTGTCTTCTGAACTATCTCTGTGTAACTACACATGTTAATTTCTAATTGTGTTTACTGTTGCCACATATAAACAAAACCTATGCTTTCAATGTTTTCAGCATAGCTAGAAATGATCATGGTGACTCTCTCCAGCATATTTGACAGTGTTTGCTATAGAATAAGAATCCTCACAACCCAGTCTCTACTCTGTTACAGCTTTGTAGAACTATGCTGTTTTGTTACAGCTTTGTAGAGCTATGCATTTACTTCTGTCTGTAAGCAACATCTTAAAATGCACTAAAGACAATAAAGGTATTTAATGGGAGTGCCATCAAGTAACTGGAATAGTTTCATGATTTTTTTATTCAGAAACCCACATATATTTGTGCAGTGCCTCAGCCCAGCTTTTCCTCCAATTGTTACTGAATCTTCATTTTAAATATAACAGGTCAAAAATAACAATACAGTATGAAGTCTGGAATCGCTCTAAGTATATGAAATTCTGTGCAGTATTCCCCTGAGAGGTCTGAATTTCCTTATATTTTCCCACTGAGTGAGTGGGATTTTGTCTTTCAAACCCTTGAATGCCCAGAATCCATAGGAAAATCCCATGCATCTCAAATGATTTGTAGTCAGATAGCACCTTTCCAGTATGCCCTTTGATTCCTTGTTCCTTCAGAAACTCAGGTACACTTTTGAAAATCTTTCTTCTAATAGATAAGAATATAGCAGTGTGAAATAAAGCTGACAAGGCTTAAACTATCTTATACAGAGCTGAGGAGCAAGACAATTTCCTCTTTAGTTCCTTACAGCTTCCATGATGCACACAACTCCCTTTAATACTCATAAATGGTTTGTTAACCTGGAAAAAAGACAGTCTGTTATAAAATCATTACTTGCTCTTCAAACTCTGTGCTACCCCAATTATCTTCTTATCACAAGCAGACATGGAGAAAACATGAAGACTTAAAGGTGCGCAGTGCGTTTTGATTGTTATGATGCTTGTAAACTAAAGAAATTCAGTTCATTTTATGCTCTCTGAGATGCTGAATACAATTGCTGAATCTATTCCTGTAAAAGGAGTACTTACCCTGCGGGTTACAGAGGGGTCCCGTTGAGCTTTTGATATCAAGTGTCCAAGAAGTGTATTGGTTCTGAGAAAATGAAGGCGGATGTTTGTCGCTTGTGTGAATTCTCTAAGGCCAGAGGAGTAAGTGAAGTTTTTTGCTCCTGGACGACCATTTATCAAGGATACTACAATCTAACAAAAGAGTGAACATGTTTGTTAAAACATATCAGCTACAAGTATCAGCAGTGGGCACACAGCCAAAAGTTTGACTACTAAAAAAATCTAAAAATTTGTTATTGCTTCTGAGTATATCTGTAGTAACAACTACACTTTCCATCCTAAAACTAGGACATCAGTAAAAACAGTGTCATTAGTTTTGAACCCTGCTGAATTCTTGTTACCTATATTACAGATAGAGTGCCTCTATCTGTTTTGAAAAGAATGGGTAGGATGCACAAAAAATACACACTTTTTAATAGGAAATAACAATAGTAATAGTCAAAATAGCAACACTAAAAGCAGATCATGTCAATGGGAGTTTTGCTTCAGTAAAAACATCAGATATTGGCTCTTTCCCAAAGCACATTTATTTTTGGGTTAAGGCACAAACATTCCTGGAAAATATTATTGTTACCAGGTCCAATGCCTGGGAGCATATTAATGGTCTTCTGGAAGAAAGTACACAATGTTACTTTAGAAAATCCCTTCACATGAAAGTAGGCTTATCTGACATTCAAAACAAGTGCTGCAGTACTTTTTTAAAGAAATTGATGCCTGCAGTCTAGCAATCATGAATCTGTTAAATTAACAATCCAGTATGCATGCACACAAGTGATTAAGGGACTTTCATTTATTTATAACTGATAAGATAATAGATTTCTACTTCCAAATAGCTCCTATAATCTGTAAGCATGTAACAATGAATTAGTGATGTCTAATCATAGTACAATTCCTTTAGGAAAAGTGATACAGCAAGTAATAGGGGATGACACCAGCAATGTTCTTCTACAGAAATTATTCTTAAAAATGTATCATTAGGACAATTTTACAGAAACGTTAGTACATAATTTCTACTTTTAAATTACAACTCAAAATCCAAACCCTCAAAACTCTGAGGAACTGTGAAGGACTTCAGATCTGGATTCTAGTTTCATCAGAAGTAAAAAGAGAATGACACGAAGAGTGAGCAGTATGGCCAGTAGTTTAAGATTTGTTCAAATAACATAAGTCAAGCTTCTGCCCCTGAAGGAACAGCAGCTAAAATCAGAGAAGCACTTTTCCAAACATATGTATTACATTATAAACAAGTATAATTTTCTACATATTTTCTTACAGTTATTTATTTTTGAATGGTAGATACATGTTTCTATACCCTT
Organism: Rhea pennata; assembly: GCF_028389875.1. NCBI lineage: Eukaryota > Metazoa > Chordata > Aves > Rheiformes > Rheidae > Rhea > Rhea pennata. The sequence continues at coordinate 114,916,314 of NC_084664.1, read as the reverse complement.
TACTCCTGTGAGGAATTCTAGTGCAATATATGATATTATATATATACACTGGGTCTATTCAGAAAATGTGGTCAGCAGGCTCAAATGCACATGTCTAAAGTAAGTTATATAAATCATAATAAAAAATCTACATAGGTGGCTCAGGGAAGTCCCCACCCCCACAGGGAATGGTGAAAGCTGGGAGTCAGTTCACCCATCAAAAATCTTACCACATACTTAAGTGCCTGGTTATTGATTTATTAAAGTAATTTCAGTCAATCATAACTAAGAATTTACTTCATGTTTTAGGTTTTTATTGAACGAGCAAACTTTCAGTAAAAAATACTAATACTACTTTACAGTATTGTGGTATTATAATAATAAAAAAAAATTAATGCTGTTTACTTCTAACATCACACATCAGTTTTCTAGAAAACTTACCTCTCCATTTTCAAGAGGCACAATGCGAGAATACTCTGTAGTGCAAATGACATCACTGTCCCTCTTCACAGGAACGTTAGCTTCCTTTCCAAAACGTCCCAAACAATCTGCTTTGGAGTCTAGTCAAGTGAAATTGAAATTATTTTTATATATGAAGATATTGTTTTAACTTAAATTAACAAAGAAATTGTTGTTCTAACTTAAATTAACAGAGAAATACCACGTGCTTTCAAGTAAATACTCCCCCTTAATTGAACAATAGCAGTGATCACTTCATTCAGTGCAGGAATACATAAATATTAGTACAGAAAAATGGAAATTAGTAACAACAAACTAATTTTTTTTTTCATTTCTCTTTCTAAGGGATGCCTGATGAGGCACTGCACCATCCTTCCCTTATCATCACAAAAAAGCTACATGTATTCCAAGATGCTTTGCTTGCGTCTCACTTTGATTTTTGTAAATAACCTTAAGGTCCACTAGGATGAATAACATTACAATTCTGATATACTAAAAGAACAAAAACAAAAACAAAAAATAGATGGAAAACTATTGCAAAATACATCAAAATACCATGCTCATTTTCAGCTACACTTTTGTCACTAATTTATTGCAGATAACTAAGACAAGTAGGAGAAATATACTTGATATTTGCTATCTTCACTACAGCTGAAATCTTCAGTGAGACTCACGGGCTGACTTTCCTGCTACTGTGCAAATAATTAAAGAACTTGTCTATAAATGAGCAGTGACACGAGAGACGATACTCACGAGCAAAATATTGCCAGGGACTGTAACTTCTTCCAAAATCCACTGATCTTTCTAAGATCCAGAGATCTGGGCGAGGAGAATTTGCAAACTTGATAAGGATATAGGCAACATGGAAGAGCTGGTAATAAAATATATATAAATCTGATCAAGAGGTTGTTGAATCTTGTAAAATCACTGAAATAGTGAAATTAATTTCAGCAAACACTTTTTCTTTGTGGACATTAAGAAGGTTATCTTCTACAGTTTCTTTCCCATTAAAATAATAGGCCAGGTTCTCTGCTGGTAGCATCTAGGCAGCTGCATCAACTTATCTCGTCTAGCAATATGCTCCAATACATTAAGAAAGTCACAATACAATTATGTTAAATGCCATCTCTTACATTTTAGAATAGGTCTATCTTGCATTTGATAATAAACTGAGTCATTTGTTCCCTCACTACAAGAATGCTTCTAGATAATTGGCTACCTGAAAGACCTTCCAAGTAACAGAAGCAAATCTCCCCAGAGCTGTTTTCATCAAATTACTCAAGAGAGATTCTTATGACTGGTAGTTCATTTATTGGTTGAAACAGGTCAAAAAGCTTCATCACATTCAAGGTTCCCCAGGCCAAGAGTTGCATCCACCTTCTTTAATTGCTCATTGTGTATCACTGTGATAGACCCCAGCCACAGTAAGCTCCCAAGCAGCAGAGCAAAAAATGGGTTTTCTAAGAAAGAAATCTTATTGTGAGCATCTTGGGATATAAAAATTTGGTCATCAGCTAATCCAGGGTCATAAAAATACTCTGTTGACAGAACCATTCTTTTCCCCAGAACTACACACAATGACTGCATAGATAATGTCCTTAAATCACTGACCAAAAGCCCCTAAACTGATTGTCAGAAGAGCCAAATAGCTGAACAGTTTGGGGAATGTATGCCAGATCTGTTGTTACCAAGTTTCTGATACTTTTTGCCTCCGTAACTTCCACTACTTTACTGGGCTCTTTCAGAGAATGGATACTGGCCATATAGACCTTATATGTCATCCTTTGTGGCCATCACTGTGAAGTCTGATATCCTGACAGGGAAGGGTAACAGTTCTGAAATTCCTAATCAACTTCTTCCATGTTCTTGCTTTTGGCCAGCTGAATCTCTCAAAGACCATTGCCCTGTCAAAACCGGTTTACCCCTAGGCAGGCACCTACCCATCTGTTAACGTTCTTGCTTCCCCTAAGTTTTAAGGTCTTGGGGAGTTCCGTGCTTACACGCATACAAACGAGGGTGGATAACACTCTGTGTTGATCCAGCCAGATTTTATCCAGGCAAGTGATTTAGAAAGCTCAAAGGGAAACAGAAGAGGTATATAGAAAAGGCAGACTACTTTTTCCACAACTTTATTATTGGCAGTCACACTGTTGAAACAACAATAACCTTCTGCCTACTCACCAAAAAAAGCAGATGACATCTGCTTCAGCCTGTCATATAGCTATTACATTTGTCTACTTACATGCTACTCAGAGTGATGACACTGCTAGTTTGGCTTCATATAGTAACAGATGATACCTTCTCATAAGCATGTGCAAAATAGCAGCAGTGAATTACATTTCCACAGTGCTCCTGCACTGCTGAAAAACTGAAATATGAGACATGCTCAGTTATACATCAGTGTCACCCTAACTATAACCTTTCATAAATATTTAAAGAAAACAGTGGCCAAAATGAAGGCACAAAACAGTCTTCTATGTAATATAGCTGACTCAGCGTGTAGTGCCCTTCAAACACCTACATGCCACATCTGCTATTCAAATGTGGAATTTGCTTCACTTTGTGACTACTCAGTGCATGTGAAGTTGAATTACTGTCCAACATGTGTATTATATCAGGAATCTTGCAATACATCCTTCCCCCAGGTGTGTTAATGCTTAACGAACAGGCTCACAGCACCACACTCGGCAAAATTCCATGCAAATCACAAAATGGAAAAGTAAAATTATAGTAATTTCAAACTACCATTGCATATGGAAAACCTCAATTCACATTAGCTGGCCTAGCCTGAAACACTGCTAAGAACAGGTTTGTACAATCACATTAGAAGAGGAGAAAGCAGACAGGTTTTCATAAAATTAAATTAGTAACAGATGACAATCCTTCACTAAAACTTAAGCTACCAATCTGTCCAGATTCTAACTTCATATAGTTGCTAATGAGTTGGTTCTGACCTGGACCAAGGATGCATAACAGCACCTAAAATTCCAAATGGCAGCTGTTGTTGAATGATGTCCAAGCTGATGAATGGTCTCTGTCTAGATTTGATGAGGCAATGAAGGAAGAAAAATAATCCTTGATTTAGCAAATAAATCCCAACTAAAGAGAGAAGAGTAATCTTTTTGACATAAGACCTAGAACAGAAACTGATATTTTCGAAGTAGTTTTTTTTGAAAGTTAATTTTGATTATATAGCCTAGGCTAACATTTCACTAATTCAAATCTTGATCCCATTGCATCAACAAAAGAGGCATACAGTGAAAAAAGGCATAACAAACTCACAGTACAGTGAGTTTATTCTCTTATACTGTTTCTTTAACAATCAGTCATTAAGTTTCAAAAAAAAAAAAAGGAAATGTATTTCTTTATATTTGAAATTTTGTTTTATTTGGGCAGTTTTTAATTAAGTTCCCTTCAATACAGAAAGTACCATTTCTCAAAGAGAACGTTGAAAATGTAATAAGGTATTAAAAATAACTGCTCTTTTGAGGCAATTATCAAGTTATTGGTTGTCTCTGTAAAACAACTGGAAAAAAATCTGAAATATGATTTAATCAAAATTCTTACAGTTTTCTCATATGAATAAAGAATTATGTTTAAAAATAGAAACATTATTTGTTTCTGATAATACAAACTATCTGCTCTGGAAATGCATACTTGAAAGAGCACATATAGACCTACAAATTTCCCAGTATACCATATCTTGTTGTAATCTAGCAGTATTGATCAACAACTAGAATTTTAACCACTTCTGTATTTGTGTGGCTTTTTCCTATTCTTTCAAGTTCATTGATTGGAAATGTTCTTGCAGGTGGTGGCCTTGAAGGTTCATAAATATTTTTAAAAATTGTCAAATACAAATCCAAATATCATTTGGGTTCTTCATATGAGAACCCAAATGATAATTAATTGTTGTGAATTACTAATATTACAGCATATAAATATTACATATTACACTATAAAGACAGAAAATTTTCTATAAAAACTCTTACAGATTAATTTAAGACTTTCTTAGAAGCACTTGTATAAATGGAATAGGAACCACTCTGCATCATTATTATTAATAAATGTTTTATCTAACAGAATGTATACTTATTTTAACTCAATAGAAAAATCTTCTTGCAACACATTGTATCCTCATAAGTATTACAAAAATAAGACTCATTAAAAATCTTTTGTCCATTTGCTTAAAATTTTATACAACTGTTTAAATAGAAGAATTTCCAAGATCTGCTTGAACCCTGAAATACACTTGCAAACGGAAGACAGTTGGATGTGTATATTCAAAAGTATACTATATTTTTCTCCGTTCTACCACTATAAATCCAAAACAGAATATTAAAACAATGAAATGACCATTCATTAAATGCTGAACATAAACAGCTACAAAGTAAAAATGCAATATGTTCCAAACAATCATTATGTAGTACAAGTAGGAAAAGATTAATAATTGTTCTCTCTTTTTGGTTCATGAAGAATACAAATTTCTTGAGTGTGTTAGTATCAAGAACAAAACTAAAGTCATGTAGACTTTAGTCGGGTAGACCATCTAGCTACCAGACAATCTACAGGTTTCAAGATGTATTTAAAGAGTTATCATGATGCCTCTTCATGTGAACCTACTTTTAAAAGCACAGAGAACAACTTTTTTCAGTAGAATGGATTTTTCCTATGCAGGACAACATCCCCTCAAACTGTATTAGCAGACACATTCATACCAGCAAAACTTCCCTCGACATAGTGTAATTGTTCTTGTAAGCTTCTTACTGATATCATCTTGAATGATGCCACTATGTTTGGCATTGCACATCATCTAGAAAAAAACAAGGTCCCTATGCTGAAGAATGTCTCCCAAAGATGTCCTTTTTAGCAGACATGTGACCTTACTGCGCTTGCAGCACAAACTAATGAAGAAATTGAGAAAGGGGCAGAAGTCTGATGCCTATTCGGTTCACAAACTAAGCTTCTTAGAGTAGGACCAATATAGGACTGGGATTTCAAGGAAGTAATACTTGTTCTTAGCTCACAAAAAAAGGAGCTATTAAAGTGTTTATGCACCTGTTCCAGAACACACTTTAGTGCCGCTGATTTCACTCTCTCATGGGTCTCTTAGCTTACAAAAGGGTAAGCATGCGCATGCCCATAAGTTTCTTGCTCTAACAAAGCCTTGAAGACTTAAGCATGGCACTGTTTTTTGTGAGAGATCATGTCATGAAAATAACAAACTATTCAAATGAAATAGAAGTACCACACATCTCAGTTAAAAGGTTTGAAAGGCTTTTATAAAAGGTTGAAAGATTTTGATTTGAAAGGTCATGATGATTACAATAGATGCCTGAGGACTGGAAGAAAGCAAACGTCAATCCAATCTTCAAAAGGAGCAAGAATGAGAACTCGGGGAGCTACAAGACAGTCAGCCTTACCTTGAACTCTATGAAGGTGGTGAAGCAGCTAATCCTGGAAACCATTTCCAGGCAAGTGAACAATAAAAACGTGATCAGAAGCAGTCAGCATGGATTCACATACTTAGCCAACCTGATAGCCTTCTACAATGAAATGATTCACTTCATAGATGAGTGGATAGCAGTGGATGTTGTCTACTGTGACTTCAGTAAGCCTTTTGACACTGTTTTCCATAACATCCTCACAGGCAAGCTGATGAAGTACAGCCTAGACAAGCTGACAGTGAAGTGGATTGAAAACTGGCTAAACAGCAGAGCTCAGAGGGCTGTAATCAGTGTCATTAATTCTAGTTAGAGGCCAGTAACTAGCAGTGTATGTCAACTGTTTAACATCCTCATTAATCACCTGCATGATAGAACAGAGTGCATCCTCAACAAGTCTGCAGATGATACAAAGCTGGAAGGAGTGGTTGATACACCAGAGGGTTGTAATGCTGTTCAAAGGAACCTCAGCAGGTTAGAGACAGAGAGAAACCTCAAGAGGTTCAATAAAGGGAAGTGCAGAGTCTTGAACCTAGGGAGAAGTAACCCCACGCACTGGTATAGATTGGGAGCTGACCTACTGGAAAGCAGCTCTGTGGAGAAGAATCTGGGGGTCCTGGTGGACAACAAGTTGACCATGAGCCGGGAGTGTGGCCTTGCAGCCAAGAAGGCCAACGATCAAGTTCAGGGAGGTGATCCTCACCCTCTACTCAGCACTGGTAAGGCCACATCTGAAGTGCTGTGTCCAGTGCTGAGCTCCCCAGTACAAGAGAGACACAGAGCTGTTGGAGCCAGTCCAGTGAAGGGCTACTAAGATGATTAAGGGACTGGAGCATCTCTCGTATGAGGAAAGGCTGAGAGAGCTGGGACTATTCAGCCCGGAGAAGAGAAGGCTTGGGGAGGGGGGAGGGAATCTTATCAATATGTATAGATATCTGAAAGGAGGATGTAAAAAAGACAGAGCCAGACTCTTTCCAGTGGTGCCCAGTGACAGGATAAGAGGCAATGGGCACAAACAGAAACACAGAAAGTTTCATCTGAATTTAAGAAACAACTTTTTTTCCCTTTTCTTCTTTTCTTTTCTTTTTCTTTTTTTCTTTTTTTTCCACTGTGAGGGTGACAGAACACTGGAACAGGTTGTCCAGAGAGACTGTGGAGTTTCCACCCTTGGAGATATTCAGAAGCCATCTGGACAGGGCAATGTGCAGTGTGCTCTAGGTGATCCTCTGGAGCTGAGGGTTGGACTGGACAATGTTCAAAGGTCTCTTCCAACCTCAGCCCTTCTGTGATTCTGTGATTTCTTGCAGTTTCAAGGAAGATCAGGGGAGGACCCCCCTCTTTTCCGTAACCTCTCAGTGGTATTTGACTCACATTTACCCAGAGACTTAACAATCACTCCTGACAATCAGTATTTGGCAATCTACAACACTGAATTCTGCTGACAAAATTGTAATACAAAAAATGCCAACTAAAGAGAACTGGTAGTTAGTATTTACATTTCTGGGTATCTGGAGAAGTAGCTACCGCAAACACGCAGAGAAAAGCACACATGGGTAGTATGTGAGACACATTAACTCTACTGAATGTGTTCCAAACAGTTTGACCACATACATATATAACAATGCTAACATCAGGTAGCACATTTGTGGAGACACATAGCACACCATATAGAAGTCATTCTTTGCATGCCAGCTTCACAGTCTGGGACACAGAATAAGTACAGGACTTCCAAAATTGTTCAGCTAGCACTGTATGTGCAGTATTCATATCACTTTTTAATTTAACTAGTCACTGATGCTAAAAAGACTTATCTACTTACTTAGATAAGTCAGTCCCTGTTAATATGCCTCACTGACATTATTGTAGGTGTTGAGTTCCTTTGCTACCACGGTTGATGTGCAGGACCAGAAGGGAGAAGTTCTCCACAATTCATGGCCAGTATTCTGGAAGGAACACTTTCAGAAGTGAAAGGGTAGTCCATTGTCCAGGTTCAATCAGTCCTAGTCTTTTTGCCAAGACTGCAGGCAAGTACATCAATTAGTGTCATTTATAATCTTGAATTTTTCATGCAGTCACATTTCCACTGGGAACTGGTCAAAGACCAGCTCAATGCTCATAACTGTTTCTTACATATGGCCTATTTGTTCACAGAACACTGAAGCTATTCATATGAGAAAGGATTTATAGGATTCAGATCTCAGTTGTGCAGGAGATTAGCATCCCTTCATGAAGGCTACAGTCCAAAGTAAAAAGAACATAGTACTGTCAGCACTGAAGGAAACATAGGGAAGTGTGTAGAGTTGAATGGTATCGGGAAAGGTTCTGCTTTTACTACATTGAGTTTAAACTGAAAGTGAGGTACTTAACAATATACCATAGAATGAATGTATTATGTAGGACTCTGTCAGAGCCCTGAGCGTACTAATAGACTTTCAAAACCCTGAGCAGCCTCATCTGGCTCCTCCACCCACACCCCGCCACTGCCCATATGCCCAGAAGCTCTATTTAAGCTCTGCCCTGGGCATTCGGTCCCCACATGAGCTATGTTGAAGGAGTGTTGGTCTGCAGCTCAGCCACAGCTGTGCCTGGCCCCAGATCCTGCTGATACAGACCCAAGACCATTGGTTGACTTCTCACTTGATCTCAGCCCTGCTTCATCACTAGGGACATGAGCAGTGATCACTGGACCTGATCCTTATCTGTAGAATGATTTCCCGGCATGACCTTGGAGCTGCTTCATCACCACTGTCTTGCCAGATGATCTGGACTCTTGGTGAAAACTGGCTGCAGTCTCTGCGTCTGTCCCACTCTCCTGGCTCAGGTACTGTGGGACTGGGTCCTGGCTGGTGAGGCTCCTGCCCTGCTGGCCATGTTGCTCCCCTTGGCTTCCTGTCCCATAGGGAAATAGCTGACCATTGCAGCTGCCTGACACACTGATCATGGGAAGGGAGGAGGGAGATGAACAGACACTGTCTGAAAGACTGTAGCTTAACAGATAAGAGCCAAGGGGGAAGTGAAACACCAAAGTGAGAACAAAGACCTTCCTTAGGGATGATGAAAAAGAATCAGAGGAAGATAGAGTCAGGCAAGTTGAGGAGAGCAAGGTTTTTTTTTTTATGCACACTTTGAGAATAAAATCTGAATGCCCAATATGCGTTTTAAAGCCAATGACTTAGAGCTATTAATGTAAACAAAAGAAAAAATGCTGAGTCAGCTAAAAGATCATTTAATAAAAGCTTCAAGAAAATACAACCTATTGCATATATATTGAAGAATATATAAGTAAAAAAAAGCTGCATTTAGGGTACTTAGCTTAAAATGTGTGACTGCTATGTGACTGAGAAAGAAATGGATTGCTCACTACCTGATAGAACTTCTAGAAACATTTATCAGATAGCTACTTGATCAGCTGAAGTTGTTAATCTAGTGTTTGCAAGAAGTGGATTCATCTTACTGTGCTGAGCCAAAATCAACTAACTTCAAAACACAGTGCTTTGTGGCCTGATCCCAAATTGTCTTCCTTTAGAAAGCACAGGGCTTTTCTCTGATATGAAGCAACATAAAATTCTCTGTGATGCTAGCATCCCAATTTTTGGTCATTGCAGGGACAATGCTGGACCTTCCCCAGCCCTAAAAGCCCCCTTTTCTCCCTGAAGTGAACCACAGCACTAGAGCAGATCTGTGCTACTAGAGAGCCAGCTCTATAGAGGTTCCAAGGAAAGACTGTCTCATCACAAGAGCAATTCTGTAGGAGGCCCTACAGAATTTCTGTAGAATGCTTCTGCAGAAGCTTCATTTAGTGGTTCCTGTGGGCTGATTTGTAGAACTTCTGGGTATTACTACAGAGGTTCTGCAAATCCATAATGGACCTGGGTCTATTTTCAGTCAACTGTAATATAAAATCTACAATAGTGAAGCACAACAAATGTAATGACTATTGTGGGAGGCCCAGTTCAGTGCAGCTTACTGTGATAAATCTACTGCCACTTGACATTTCACCTAAGAAGGGGCCCACAGGACACTTTCTATTTTAGAGCGTGATAGTTAAATTAATTGCAACTTCAGACCCATTTTAGCAAATGATGTCAGACCTTTTGTAAGAGAAGAACAATTGTTTTTAATAACCACAGTTAGCAATAGCTGATTAATATTCTCAACAACAAATATTTTTTCTTAAGCTACGCAAAACAGGATTGCTATCAAATATAAAATAATAAATTCATAATAAATACCTATACAAAAGCAACTCAGAAGATTTGCCAAAGTATTGGGGCTTTTTGCAAAACATTTACATGCTTTAATTAGCAGCTAAATGGAAGCCACAAGGCCTCCACAGTCCACACCACTGATCTTAAGTTCATGGCTGAGTTTTCCTTCCTTCCTTCCTTCCTTTCCACTGTGTGTGTGCACAGAGTGGTATGAACCCTGATTAACAATTAATTTAGCTTTTTAGCCTTTGCTTTTTATTGTGATCTTGCTGTCATCAAATTTTACAGTTATCTTAATTGATGAGATTTCCTGCATATAACCACACTGCAGACCAGAATTATTGACGTTGGGGAAAAAAACACTCTTTTTTCACTACTTCAGCTTTTGTTTTAATAAAATAAGAATAAAAATGCTCCTACCTCTTTCAAAGTTCATGCATTCATACTCACAAAATACTCAGATTCTACAAGGAAAAGTAGCATATTGAAAAAAAGCACAATAAATATGATCATTATTTTGTAACACAATTATCTGGAGAGATTTCACAACTGTTCTTCGTGTTTCTCCTGATCAATGGTATTAACCACAGAAGGTCCAAGTTTGAGAATGGAAAAGTAAAATCTTAAAATGTTTTCCTAATCAGTAGGCAAGCAAGGACCCCATCTCAAATGCTGGCTGAGGATTTTAGCTGTTGAGAGCATTACTTTTGTCACATACTGTATTCTCACTGTAGAGTAGCTACAGCTAGCAGGTCACAAAGCAATGATCTTCTTGCTCTGTCTTGAAGACACTCAGGAGAAGTCTAATGTGCTTTGTGCAAATCTTTTGCTTGAATTAGAATCTTGAAGTGGTAGATATTCCTTTGTAATACCGTTAGCAGCACAATCAAAATGAGAAGTAAATGAAGGGAGCACAGCTCATTCCACGGAAGATAAGGTCTATCACAAGTCATTTTCCTTACACATCCCATGTGTTCTGAAAACTTGAGGACATGAGCCAAGTATATCACATGTACACGCACAACGAAAAAGTTAATTTCTGAAGCAACAAAAAAAATCTAAAATAAATGGAAACAACAGCAACATGGAAAACAGCACTATTGCAAGTTGTAGGTAATGAAAGCAATATCTGATCACATGCACTAAGCATGAAAGATTTTCACAGCATAGTCAATTTTCCAAGAATTTCTTGACACCGGTACCAACAAATAAACTAGAAATCAGGTTTCAGTGGCTTTTCTCAACATTTTCATATCAAGTTGATTGCTATAGAAAACAGTTTCAGATCCTTTCTCCCATCAATATGGAAATGAAAAACCACTTGTGAGTATATTTATTTATTTATTTCTCTTAGAGAGCAAAAAGGTAGACAGGACTATTTTGGACATCATATTCCACCGTGTGCCTTCAATTTATGATAGTATTTAATTAAAAATATCACCGTGCCACCACTACATAAAAACACTTATCCATTAGCGCACAAGAGCTCACTGAGTCTGAGTATTTGGGTATACTACTTCCACAAAAGCACAGCAAAGAAATGACACTAAAGGCATTGTCAGTGCTAAAAGCAACAATGAAAACTGTGGACTACATTTTTAAAAGTGTAACAATTAGACATTTAATGTTCATTCATTTTCATGCACTATCATGCTATCCTGAACCTTCATCTTCTGCTTCTGAACACAGAGTTCAGAAAAATACCTAGGGGAGTATTAATGTAATCACTACTGAGCATTAAGTAAATCAAAGATGAGGGCACATCTGCTAAAACGAAGCAATCCAGAGAGTCATGTGAAGGTCAATGAACCTCAGGCAGCCATTCTGGATTCACAAGTATAAAATATGTTGAAGACTATGTTGGGAAAATATGGACCAATTAAAGGAATAAGCAAAACGTATTTGATCCGAATATTTTAAACAAGTTAGGAATAGCCACAGTATAAATATGTATGTTATCAGAATAGAGAGATTGCCTCAAGGATCAACATTACAATTACTATTCAGAAGGACTGTGATTGATTAGAAAATGTAACTAAAGTGCAGTACGTCAGAAAGGGGAGCATAGCAGGGCTTTCGCTTTAAGGTTTTTGCTTTTTCTCATATTACAAAGTACAACAAAATGAGCATTTTTCTAGCAGAAAGTTTTAAGATCCTGAAGGGATTTTTACTATTCTTAGTTCTTGTGAACCAGAAGTGAATGTGGGTGGATGTTCTGTTTTAACTCTTTTAACTCTGATTTAATCAGCTCTCAAATGTTCATCATTGTGCAATTATTTAATTAAATGCTGTCTTCTGAACACTGACAAAAGGCGATCAGGACTCCACTCTTAGTCTTAAAGATACAATGGCAGGAATGCAGCAAACGAAAAGATTTAGATGCACTAAATTCTGCTTCCTCTAATCGTGAATATTTGATGACCAACTTAGTCTTTGCTTCTCTGCATGCAGATGCACTTTACTTTGTCAGTAAGTTGCATATTTTTTTTTGCAGAAAAAGCTGTTATGTGTTAAAATAAAGAATGGGACAACTATTCAGTGAGGAAAACTGTATCTTCCTCATCTTTTCCATACTACAGCCTATGGATCTGCATGGTATTTAGGTACACATACAAGTTTAAGCACATAAAACTTTCATTTCATCTTACCCAAGTTGAGCAAATTGGACTCTGAAAACATCTACCCCCTCTGCTAACTACTGAGAAAATCTGCACGACAGACTTAGACTAAGCTCTTAATTTTTAGGTCCCTGAAATAAGGCAGGGTGAATTGGAGTCTTAATGTTTACCTATCTGCTTGAGTAGACTTACTCTGTCATTATATTTACTCTCCTTCAGATCCTGAAGCTAAGATTTAACTGACTGAATGCACGGATGGGATAATGTCTGTGAAATGAAAAAAGCTCATGAATCCTACTAAACCCTTGTCCATTCACCAATTAACATTATCCCTTCCTGATCACAAAACCTGCAGTCATCCTGACCTCTTGTCTTGCATTTCCCTTGTTTCCATGTAAGGGAATTTGAAGTCACCTTACCAAGTGTACCAGAGTAAAGAGAAAAACATGGTCTCCTTCTCAGAAAACCTTTAATAATTAGAAGAATTTCAGTTTGTATCAGTTGGTGTCCAAAGAGTTCAACAGGAAGAGGGCACTCAGTCTACTCAGTCTCCTCCTCTAGAGGAGGAGAGTCTTCTGAAGTTTATTCAACACAAAGAAGTTTAAGTGTCCGTCAGCGGGTCTCCAAAGAAACATACAAATACACAGTGGAGTTAGTAATTTTGGATGCAACAGCTTCATGGGTGCTACACAAGATTCTGATGATATATATAGAGAGAGATATATAAGTACTGAAACTTATAAGCCTTTTAATTAAGAAACTTGTATATATAAGCCAAGAAACTTACATATATAAACCAGAAATATGCTGGACTATACTACAAGGTAAATTATAGACTTCGGTCTGCAACCTAATCCTAAATCACGCAGAAACCACAATGGTTACAACCAGCTCAGAAGGTAAGGCATGCTTTACTGGGAGGTGATTGTCTTTCCATGCTACTTATACCACCCTACTGCCTGTTCAGCACCCCTACCCTGTATGCCCAGACAGGCAGGCACACTTCTTTACAATTCCTTGGGAAAGAATGACTGAGTAACTCACTTTGAAGAAGCACAAAGCATCAGGGAATGCAGACCCATCAACAGGACCTTGCACCAGGAAGAGCAACACTAACTCAGAGACAGATCTGATCACTGTGTGCTAGGCTGATGTGGATGCAGTGGCCCAAAGATTAATCAGCATACACATAGCTCTCCTTTCTTTCATGATACAATCAAGAAAAACAATCAAGGCAACCAGCACATCAATCATTCAATTAATATATATACAAAAATCACAACAGTTTAGTTTAACTACTCAAATTCTCCATCTCAATCTTAAATTGTCTTGCATTTCTGCACTGCTGGTACACTGGAAGGTCTTGAAATCACTACAGAATGAAGATATCCTCCAAATGCAAACCTCATATGAGGTTCTCATCATGTGAGGGATGGGAGCATTAACCCCTCAAAAGAAGAAGTAACCACACCACCCAGGGAGAAAATGATTTGCACCTGATCCCCAGCAAAGCAGCAGCCAAGTCTCACAACAAAACTAATGTTTTTCCTTAATTATTTCTCTCCTTGCTGTCAATTAACTTGAAAGCTTACTTAAAAAAAAAAAAAAAAAAAAACTTGTGCTATATAATCAGTGTCAGTAAACAGTCACTACTGTCCAAAAATATATATAAATTGGAGCCCAATATGTATTTATAGCCAAATATTTCCAGCTGGGGTGAATCTGCAGGCATAACTAATTTCACTGGAACAGTGCCCAATTATGGCAGCTGAGAATCTGGCCTTATGACTTAAAAGCTACATTTACAGATACAGAGTCTTTACTGTTAGCCTATCGCCTGCAGGAGAAATCTGGGTGTCCATGTTACTAGTCATATTACCAACTCATATTACAGTGTTTTTCCTGCCCTATGCTTTTAGACTATTCTATCAATATTTTTCCGTTTTAGGAAACCATCTTATCTCAGAGATCTTGCTGTTTAACACAGAAACCAGAAAGACCCCTGAGGCAAAAGGGGTCCTAACATTAGTTTAAAAATATGTGTATGGTATGAGATTACAAAATCTCTGTGTACCCACAGAAAAGGATAATATGAAATGGTAGGTAGAGCCCCAGTTTCAATGGGCCAATCCCCTCTGTAACCTCAGGTTAAGGACTTACAACGCCTGTATCAGGAAAGCATACATTCACTGAATCAGCGTGATGCCTGTGGCAAGAAACCACATCATCAAAATTTCTGAGGCAGCTAATCACTTTAGTAAAGTTAAATTAGTAAAAACAAAACACAAGCCACATAAAAAAGCATGGCATTGGAAGGCATCAGTTCAAATATTCCCTCTGCAATTGTAAAGCTTTTATATAAATACAGAAAATGATCAAATGTTAAATAGCAGCTCATGCACTCACCTGTCCCAGGTCTAAAGTGACATTGACTTCATTGTACGTTAAGCCCATAGAAAGAGACGGACTTTGCCACCAGCGCTCCGTTCCATCAATTGCATTAGTTGCCGGGTGAGCTTTGCTGGGATCAGCAGCATTGCAATAATCACAAAACTGTCCCTGAAACACAATATGTCGAAGAGATGGTGTTAGTTGAAATCCTATGCACTGCAGATGCTGTTGTTGATTGAGATTCTAAATAGAACTTTGGCTAAAAGAGAGAAAGAGAGGTTAATTTTTTTTCTGTTTATATAGTATTTCCTGGGGTTTTATGTAAAAACGATGCAAAATTAAAATATGCACGTACATCTGGATATGCACTAAATTTTATGTTACAAAACAAAAAAAATGTCAAAATCTCTTTAATGAAACTACAATAAATCTTTTTTATTTATTTATTTTTGTTTTTTTATTATTACAGAATCACAGAATGGTTGAAGTTGTAAGGGACCTCTGGAGATCATCTAGTCCAACCCCACTGCTCAAACAAGGTAAATATACTGATGCTTTGGTGAAATTACCTATACTTATTCCTGATGCTTAATACAGGATTAAGAGCGAGGCACAAATTTTCCTCAGTTCTCCTAAACCACTGTGAAATATTATTATATGCACATTGACTGATATTAACAAAACATTAAAAATACTATATCTGTTACTCATTTATAATTTTGGTTTTATAATTTTATAATACTGTTTTCGTTTTTTTTTTCATGCCATTATAATATGTGCTGAATCAAAGACTTTTGAAAAATACAAGCTCATGGAAAATATAATGGATAATGTGGAACACTCCCTTTTAGAACAATTAAAGAATACTATTGTATATTCACTTGCACAAGTTACCACCCAATTTTCAGTCCACAATTAAAGTCATACTTTAGAGATGCCCTGATAATCTCTCTCTGATAGTATCTAAAGCTCTTTGTACTGTATAATGAATAATGTTCAGAAAACTTAATTGTCTTTTAATGTGATATCTTGGCTTGCCCCACAGATAGTATTTTTATCTTCAAGAAACTGCATTTGACAGTCCACTAAGATTAGTGCTAAAGTGTTGAAATTAGTTACTAAGGGATTTTTTTACTATCTCACTCACGCCCTACTTCAGTCACTGGGTACAGAGTCTTCTCAGAAATGGATAATTGATGGAAGCATTAAACAGTGTCAGGTATAGATGCTCATTAGAAAAATGGTATCTTCATTAAATGGTAGTACCGCCTCAAAGGGGGATACTTTGAATATCTGCCAGACAGCTACTTAATCCACTCAGTCTGTGAGGTGTATATAATGTACTGGATTCATTTTTTTTTTTAAATAAGGATGAAATACATCATTAAATTTCTTTTAAATGTCCAAGGAAGTCATATTTCCACCATTCCATTTGTCACTTAAACCTATTTTCACAGAATCACAGAAGGGCTGAGGTTGGAAGAGACCTTTGAACATTGTCCAGTCCAACCCTCAGCTCCAGAGGATCACCTAGAGCACACTGCACATTGCCTGGGACCCTGTCCAGGTGGCTTTCCAAGGGTGGAAACTCCACAGTCTCTCTGGACAACCTGTTCCAGTGTTCTGTCACCCTCACAGTGGAAAAAAAAAGAAAAAAAGAAAAAGAAAAAGAAAAGAAAAGAAGAAAAGGGAAAAAAGGAAAAAAGTTGTTTCTTAAATTCAGATGAAACTTTCTGTGTTTCTGTTTGTGCCCATTGCCTCTTATCCTGTCACTGGGCACCACTGGAAAGAGTCTGGCTCTGTCTTTTTTACATCCTCCTTTCAGATATCTATACATATTGATAAGATTCCCTCCCCCCTCCCCAAGCCTTCTCTTCTCCAGGCTGAATAGTCCCAGCTCTCTCAGCCTTTCCTCATACGAGAGATGCTCCAGTCCCTTAATCATCTTAGTAGCCCTTCACTGGACTGGCTCCAACAGCTCTGTGTCTCTCTTGTACTGGGGAGCTCAGCACTGGACACAGCACTTCAGATGTGGCCTTACCAGTGCTGAGTAGAGGGTGAGGATCACCTCCCTCAACCTGCTGGCAATGCTCTTCCTAATGCAGCCCAGGATACCATTGGCCTTCTTGGCCAATGGTGGCCAAGGGCCCATTGCTGGCTCATGGTCAGCTTGTCCACCAGAACCCCAGGTCCTTTTCTGCAGAGCTGCTTTCATTAAAAAATGAGAAGAAAAAAGATTTGACAAATCTGTTGTTTCTACAATCCATGTTGTCTGGCCTTAAGTTTACTCCTACCATTTAAGTATTAATGGAATCCCACACAACCGCCATTATCTTGCTTGTGATTGACGTCAGGCTAACTAGTCTAAATGAACTAGGGAAATCATACTTGCCAACTTTCAATACAGGAATAGCATTAGCACTATTTCATTCTTACTGGGTGCAAGCCTTAAAATCTTGCTGATTATGTTTATCTCTCATAAAATTTGTTTAACATCTTTAGTTACTAATGGATTGCAAACTACTTCATCATCCTCTCATGACACAAATACGTCATCTTGTGTCTTTCCACATACAAAGCATAGATGTTCACCGAATATTTCTGCATTTTCTGCATCAGGAGTATCTGCATTGGTCTTGTCCCAGTCTGCTCTTGTGGGAAGCCTAGAATATGCTGTTGCTTACAGAGGAGATAACTAGCATGATTCAGCACTGCACTTGTCAACCGAGCTAAGGGTTAGCTCTTGAAAATTTAGAGTTGTTTAAAGACTTACTAAATCCTCATGTTGGTTAGCTATGTCTGCAGATCATGTTATAATATGATTCTCCTCCAGCTTTGTTAGAGAAGATGATCTGGCTGACTTCCATTCAAACAACTACAGTATGCCAGGACACTACTGTATTCTGACATAGTTTGCAGGAGTAGACACCACATCAGCCTGTGCTAGTTATAGGCAGCATTGCCAATTTCTGTAATGACAAAGAAGAATGTGTGACAATCTGCAGAAATCAATACACCAAGAAATTAATCTATGCACTAATGACTGCAGCTGCCACCACATCAGAGCATCTTTACAGTTAGGAAGATTTTCCTGACAAATGCCATTTGGAGTTTTCACATCTAGTTAAAACAGTTTTAGCTTCCTTAAATAGTTTTATAACATGCATGAAACGCAGTCTTTAGATGTTCACTGTAGTCAGGCTGGAAATACAGAGAAAATAGTTGCTGCTAAAGCAATTTTAACTCTAGTCTGGAAACAACTTCAAAGAAAGGCTAACTGAACAGAAAACAATGAGGAGTATTAAATGCGAGTGTTACATTTACATACCCCTATGTTATTTCTCTATACTGCAGCACTTGATCTGAATTCAAGATACCACCTTCTTCTCTTTCTTTTGACGCACAATTCAAAGAATTTCATTGCAACAGCTGGACTTTCAGTTATTTAAAGTACTTTCCAGACAACTTGCCAATAAGACAGCAAAACAAAAAGAAAAAACAAAAAAAAAAAAAAAAAAAAAAAAAGGAAAGAAAAAGAAAGAAAGAAATCGTTGGACATAGCAGCCTCCCCTGCTTCCCACTGGCCATATCTGCAGGCATGCCCCACTCAGCCTGTCTGCTATAGACAGCTCAATCCCTGGAACCTGGGCCTCGAGGTACTGTTTGATTTTGGCTGCTGTTCATCAGCCAGGCAGGTGTGCATTTGCTGATGACCTTGTTACCTCCTTTCCCTTGATTCTCTTGAGTAAAAGGCAACACTGTAACTGCACAAAGCAATTTGCTGAAACACACCAATGTGGACCACTGACACTCAAGGAAGAAAAAAGTCTTACTTGTAAATTATAGAAAACTACAACAATGAGGGATTTGTTCACAAATTAATACCTAGAAGTTCTGCACTCACTGGCAGGGCAGGACAGGTATGCAGTTAAACTTTAATGCACACCCACACACCATTGTGGATAGATCTGCAGACAAAATGAGACATGCCATTTATCCACCAGAGCTGCTGAAATGTTTTGCACTCCAGTGCATCTGTTCACTCAATACTTTTCTTATTAAGTGATCATCCTGCTTGCCAACATGCTAATTAAGGAAACATACTGCTTTCTATAGTGTGTATTCAGCACTATATGTACGTTCAGTACTGGATAAGCCTCAGATTGTAACACGTGATTGAGCTGTATGTGAAGGGACTGTTCAGTCCACCTACTGGATTCCAGATGCTTCTTCTAGGTTTGCCTGCAACCTCACTTTTTTAAAACACATATCATCAAATAATAGGGTGAACCAAAGAGACCAAGAAGCAGCGGAAACTAGTCTATTCTTTGCCTTATTTTAAGTGCTTGTGATAGCACTAGCATTAGAACGGCCTGATCCCTTCATTTCACAATTATTCAAAACACTAAAGAAGAAGTCAAGAACAATCTCCATGCCTTCTTTCCAGTTTCCACATTTGTACACAGTCATAATCCAACCTTGTATATAATTCAAAAGTGAGTGACTCAAGTGTACAGTGTTGCTTTAACTTGGAACTGGCTTGCTACAGTGTCTGTTATAGCTGTCACTTCATGTAAAAGCCCTGTGATCTTCTGTCAGACTCTTAAGAAAGAGCACATGAATACTCATGCTGATTTAAATCCTTGAATGTAGGCTCAGCTTCTGTAAGAATTTAATAAACTTCTGTGCATTTTTACACAAAAAGAGATTCTCTTAATTAAAAAGTCTTTGAACTTGAGAGGCGGACTGGCTTGATAATATGTACATTGTGCTGTTATCACATTTTCTGTGGCTGGATTTCCCTGGCCTTTTGGAAGATTTTCCAACCCCTCTTGAACCACAACAACTCCTAGTAAACTGCAGAAGTATTCATGTTATGTATCTCAACAGGGCTTTATTAAAACTGGAGAGAGACGCTGCTGTATCCATGTTTACACAAATGCTGAAAGGCGCACAACATGCTCTCTTGTGCCATGGCTGAGCTATCAATAATCCTGCTGGTAATTTGAATCACGCACAAACCATAATTGCCCTCTAACCTAAGACCTGTAAGGTAAATATTTAACAAGAGCCCCTCCTTTCTAACCTCTTCTACATACTGCAAACCTCATGAATTCATTTCAACTGGGTATTAGTACATAAATGGAACAATTAAAAAAATGAGTGGCAATGCATCACACAACAGACTTTGTTCCTCTTACTTGACATCTTTATTTGCTATCTATCTTGCTGACTTCTGTTATACTGTGATTTCTAGTAACTTATGGCATATTAGTATGAGATTTCACTATATCACTGGGCTACAGCGTGTTGCTGGGAATGTGGCAGAGTTGACTGGGCTTTCTCTTCGCCTTGTGGCATGGTTGTTTCAGGCAGTTTTAAACATGGGCATTGTGTTCAGTATGGAGGAATGGTTACCTAAACTGCAGAGATGTTTCAGAAAGATAGGATCAGTTTCCTGATCATCACAGATTTTCTTTGTAACCTTAGTTTAACATTTAACACCTGTGACACAGTTTTCCTGTTAGTAAAACTGCACATTACTCATCCTAAAAGCATTTCCAAACCACTTGGAGCTTCTTATGATGGAGAGAGGTAAACTGGGAAGACTTCACGGTGAGGCAGGAAGGCATTACAGACAGAAGTTCATGACAAAACACAGCGCTGGATGTGACTGCCTAATCAACTGTGATGGAGGGCTCCATGGCAGTGCAAGCTCCTTCCTGGCACATGACAAAGAGACTAAGATTTGTTCACAAATTAATACCGAGAAGTTCTGTACTCACTGGCAGGGCAGGACAGGTATGCAGTTAAACTTTAATGCACACTCCTGAGCATCTGCCCCCCCCCCTAAAAAACAAGAAGAAGAATTCATATCCACTGGAACCTCTCCTGAAACCAGATCTCAAGGGTTATTTGAGTATTAAAACACATAAACACCTCTTAAGACTTATAAACACTAAGCCTTCTTCTAAGATCCAAAAAAAAAGTTACTTGCATTCTTGCTGTATTGCCTGCAGTCATAAACTGGACCTTAAAGCTTTCAAAATCCCTTTCATATTGCAGTTGCATCCTGGCTGTCCTCTGATCCCACCAAGTGAGAATACAAATAAAATAACTTTGGAAGATCTTAAGGCACCAGTAAAGTTCTCCCTTTAAAAAAAAAGTACTGATGGAAATTATACTGAAGATCTATTTCACTACATCACATAGTTTGATGCATTTGTTGTTCCTTCCTTACCCTCTAAATAGACAGGTTCACACAAGTTTCTACAAAAGAAGAAATGTATTTCCATTAACCCTTTCTTTGTCTTTTATGCTTGTCTTTTGGGGATACTGGCAAAAAAAATGCATGTAATAAGCTTATCCTCTGCTAGGAGAGACTGTCATCCTCCACACTGTCCTGCATTCTCATACTCCCTTTCCAGAGTCCCAAAGGGATACCTGGCTTCATCCCACAAGCAGCATAAGGCATTGATTATAAGCCTCACTATTTAGTAGTTGTAAAATGCCACTAAGCCAGCTGTCTGAAATCGGACATCTTCCCCCCGCCAACGGCCCGAAAGGCACCCTTTCTTCCATGAAGTGGTCGGAAGTGCAGTGCCTCCATACCCACCCACCCTTTTGCTCACTGCTTCATCCCCAGAAGGCAATAAAGGCATACAGAAGAGATCCCTGCAGGATCAAGAGCCCAGCGCTGAAGCCACCAAACATCTGGCAGTCTCTAACAGGTTCAGGCGCTGAGGGGGTATGGGGAGGGAACGAGAGGAACGGGCATCCCCAGAACACGCTGCCCTTTTGGGGGCCGAAAGGCCGCGCAAAGCCGGGTAAGCGGGGCAGGGGCGAGGGCAGCTTGCCCGCCACCCCCTTCCCTCGCCTCCGGCAGGGGGGACCCGCCCCAACGGCCCCCGCGCGAGCCCTAACGGCCGCCGCGCGCGCCCCAACGGCCGCCCGCCTCTGACAGGCAGCGGCGCGCGGCGGCGGCGCAGCGCCCGCCGAAGCCCGCGGCGCCCCGGTTACCTGGATGGCGCGCCCCACCGGGGCAGCCGCCGGTCCCCCCACCAGCTTGCAGTACAGCTCCGGGCGCGGCCCCCCGCCGCCGCTCGCCTCCTCGCCGCAGGTGGCCGTCGCCCAGATGCGGGCTGTCTCGGCCAGGTTGAAATACGGCGGGTGGAGGCTGAGCCCGGCCCCGCGGGAGCCGGGCGGCTCCAGCTGCGCGGGGCAGAGGGTGAAGAAAGGCGGGAGGAGCGCCCAGAAGAGCCGGGAGCCGGGCACCGAGGCAGCGAGCGCCGAGCGGCTCCGCCGCGGCCGCGCCGCGGCCATGCTGAGCGCCGCTCTGCCCTCGCCGCCCCCGGGCGGCCCTATAGCGGCGGTGGGCGGGCGGGCTCGGGGCAGGAGGCGGCCGGCGCTGCTTGCGCTCTGCCCGCGCCTCGCTGCGGGCGGGCTGCGGCGAGGCGGAGCGGCGCGGCGCGGCGAGGCGGGAGCACACCCCCTGCCGCAGGGCGCCGGGCCGGGAGCGGGGTGTGCGGGTCCCAGCCGTGCGAGGCCGGCGGCGGCGCCCTCCTCCGCGGCGTGAGGCAAGGGGTCCCTGCGCAGGTGCGACCCCCGGGGTAAAAACCCCGACGCCGAGCGCCTCAGGCCTCTTCTGAGAGGCGACTCTGCACCCACGGTTCAGCGCCAGCTTTCTCTTCCTCCCCTCATCCCCCTTCCTCAGTAAATGTGTGGTTTAATGTTTTTAGGAATTGTGACCCACCAAATGTACCACAAAATCAAGAGTTCCTGGGCTTTCTCCTAGCGCAGGGGATGTCTCCATACGAGATGCACTCTGCTTGTACCTGTGGGTCCTTGAGGAGACACCCTGCTCAGCCCTGCTGCAGACATCACTGCTTCTCTTGCGATTATCGGTCCCCTGATGCTGCTGGAAATTGTGCAGTCCAGGCCACTGCTGTGCAAAGCACAACAAATGCACTTGATTTTTTGTGCAAAGGTGGTTCCTGCTCATCCAGAGCAGACAATGAACTGCCTGTCTTTCTTGAAGATGTTTGGCACAGGATTTGGATAACACAGAATCTGGGAGGAGATTGGGGGAGGAGAAAGAGGCCTAAGCACCATACTGTTTTTCTAAGCAGTTACACTACTTAACAGCTTTGCTATCCTAAGTTTTGTATCATTTACATTTCTTTCCCCAATGTACATTCACACAGCCAGTGCTCACTTCTAATAAAGTCTGCAGGAATCAGGCACAAAGATATGCTTAAATACGCATGCCTCCAATATTTTAACAGTGATTCATGTGAGTAGTGAAGTATTTCATAACTTTATGAGGGCTTTGCTACATGCTACACAGCATTGGCAAGAGAAATCCTCAGTATACTGTTTCAGGAAGCATCAGTCACGTGCTATTGGTTTAGTCCACAAAAAAAAAATCACCACTCATGCTCTTATGCCACTGTGGCTTTAACACCGTAGGAACACATCAGTGGGAAATAAATTTTGAGTCCTTCACAAAAAAAAAAAAAAAAAAAAAAAAGCTTTCCTAAATGTAGCATACTGTGAATTATGTATCCGTTTGGATGTTCTATCTGTAAACATTTTCAATTGCTAGAGCAACTTGAAAATATTCTCCTTTTCTAACTATGGCATTGTGAAATAGAAATTGCTTTATGGCATATGCCCGTTATATTACTTCCTACAACAGACTACTTGGTACAAACTATGAGAGGTTTGAATATAAACAAATAATACTGTCTTCAAGTATTCCATTAAACAAAATCCTGTATTATTGTAAAGGATATCCACTGGTGTTTTCAACCTGTTTCTTGGAGACTTGTTGAATCCTAAGGGACTTGGAGTATATCAGGTACAAACTGATATCTGGAAATATCTGACTTCAGTGGCATTTAGGTGCAGAGTAAGCATGCTTCTACAAAAGCCTTCTATCCGTTAACTTGCTGAATGTTCTTGCCATCTGTATTGTGAGAGAAAATGAATCAAATTGAATAAAAACTGTTAGAGCATGTTCCTCGTAGAAAAATAAATATTTGGATACTGGAAGGGAAATCCATCTAAAAATACCAAGTGCAAATCTAAGAGGAGTCGATGAAGACTATAATTATGAAGGTTACAAAATCTTCAAACTCGAGCAGTCAGATTACCTGCAGGCTGGACATTTTAGCTAACAGTTGCTGAAAGATGTTGCTTCTGTACACCATCCAAAGAGCCATGAAAGATTTTCTCCTCACCAAGAAGAAATTTACTGTCTTGCACAATAGTTGGGGAAACTATTTTACTTCAGTTATCCTACAGATTCCTGCAAATTGGACTCCAGTGATGGGACTGCTGATTTTAAGGACAAGCAATCTTTTGCTATGAACTTTTTGATTTGGAACAATTCCAAAAGAAGTATCTTCTGGTTAGTTTGGACACACTTCCTGCACAGAACCTTGCCCATTTGTGCTTTCATAAGTGTGTAGGGGTTGTAATAAGCATCTCTGCCTTCTCAGTTTTGAACTCTTCATCAGTGCCCCTGTCCCCTGTCTCCAAAAAAAGACACCTGTAGAAGAATAAGCAAAAGCCTTGTGATGAAAATATATATGATGAAGCATAAGAAAGTACCATGAAAGTATAGAAAATAACTGCATAAAATGAAGAATTTGAGGTGGAGAGCTCTGTCCTATGGATTCTATATAATACCTTACAAGTTTATCTGATATAGCTTTGTGGGCAGTTCAGATAAGGAATCCAGCTTCAGCAGATGCTTTACAATCTCACTTTGAAGAAAGATTCTTGTAAGCTGTTTGATATGTTCCACAGCACAAAATGCAGCCCTTGCTCACAGGAGTTGTTCTTACTCAACCAAGCAGTATTAGTTGATTTATCGGAGAGTATGCACATGATAAAAGAAGGCTTATGTGAGTAAGAACCTAATATTTTGTACAATAATGACACATTCTTGGATCTTGTTTCTTAAAAGGTAAAAACATGAATGAAACTTTGAAAACATTCAGAAAATTAACCTAACAAGTAGCAAAAGAGACATCCTCCTATTACCTGGCTCATAAAATTACCTGCATTTTGCTTTAAATACAGCTAGATTAAAAAAAATGTTGGCATTGCAGATGATTTTTTGTCCTTTTTATTAAAGACTTACACAAAACAAGCCCTTTTATTCATTGTATTTTCCAGAAGTGGAGTGGAAGATGTTACTTTTTATATTTTGTTGCAAGATGTCCAGAGATATCTAAAAATGTGGGCCAATTTCAGGAAAAAATACTGTGAGGGGAAGCAGACTGGAGCAGGGATGTGGGGAGTATATGTAGAGATGGTAGCAGCAAAGTGGCCTGTCACAGGCAGATGGAAAACCAAAATGAGTTCTGCTGTTCGGTCAGTAGCATGCAAGCTGCAGTGTGACCCTCTGCCACCATGAGTGTCATCTGACTTCTGCAGGGCTTTAGAATAGAGTAGGGTAGGTAGAATAAGGGTTGGCTCCCAGTAAAAAAATAGAGGAGTGATTTTTCTGGCATGTAAGTCTCCAAATGTATAAATGCCATGACTCTTTTTAAATCCATTTTAAGCCAAATCCAAAATCAGCAGAACCTCACAGAAAAGTGCTTATTAACATTTTGAGCTTCAGCTTATCCTATCTAACATAGAACTTCAACCTTTAGAAATGCCAGCATCAATAATTTGTGGGATGCTACTTTATCTTCCCCTCATGTCATCATTTGGCTGCAATTACAGGCTCCAGAAGCAAAGATAAGAATTTATTAGCTGGCAGTTCTCAGGAATCAGCATTTGTAAGATGGTGCCCACAAGCAGAAAATACACTTCTTCAGCTACCTGCTTTTCCTCTTTCTTCCAGTGACTCCTTCCCTCCTTTTCCCTCAGCCATTGTAAGTTTTGCTTTCCTTGTTTCTTTCTGTCTGCAAGGAATGGACTTTGGTACATGTCCTTTGGTAGATGTCAAGCACTTTATTGAATACCTGTGCCTACACAATTGAAATTGTTTCTAAATGTGTATAAAATAATCTAAACAGATGACATTACATTAGTAGGCATTTATGCTCTGTATAGATTATTCTCTGTTTTCATTTTTTATTTTAAAACATGCACTTAAGAATATATTTAAAATTTTAAGTCAGGAATGTTTGCTTCAAAATAGCATGGCTAATGTAATTTTTCTGTTTCATTCTGCTATTGGTGTGTGCTATATAGCACCTCCTTGAAGAACAACATCTCCTACTGCCGTTTCAAAATGTAATTAGGATTTAATTATATTGAACTCACAGATCAGAAACCAGCAATGAAAATGAAAGATCATCAAAAAGTAGTCTTAGCGACTAGTATTAATTGTAAAATTTAGCTCCTGCATAATATGATGTGCCAAAGGAATTGCAAGGTAGCACTGTGTACTCCAGAATTTAGGAGACAGGGAAATTAGCACAAGGGAGGACTTGTGAGCTGGATTATGTGAGCTGCACATAGTAGGTAAGAAAAGGTAGGAACAAAACCTCAGATTCCTGTGCAGGCACCACATTCGCTACTTTGCCTCCTTGGATGTTGCGTGAGTTCACTCTTTGTTGGAGAAAACGATGAATCAGTATGTCAGCAGTTGGTTAGAAAGTCTTTCAGATTAAACAGATGTGAATCTGTATTCTGCAATCATTATTAAAGATTAAATTGTTCTTCTTGCCCCCTATAAAAGTCTCCTATCTGGCATTTACGTTGAGGCCTGTCCTGTAGATTTTTTTTGTAAAGACGCTTCCTGCAAAGGGCTGGAGCTGCCTTGACTCTTTCAGAGTTACCTAATCGGGGAAGCGCATTCGCAGCCTAGAGAGTAAATAGACAACCAGAACACTTAGAGCTCAGACTGGACTCCCTGCTTCTTTCAAAGAAAAAAGAGATTTATCACCTCTGGTCATAAATGCTTATGCACAGTTATTACTCATTTATTACTCATTTATTTATAATAAGTTATTACTTATTATCTGTAAATAGACTCTTACCAGGTTTACTAAAAGCAGATTGAAGTACACCTAAGCTAATACAAGATTATCTGCATGAAGTCTGGTTTAACAGTGAAATAGTACAATATACATTTAT
This sequence comes from Rhea pennata, assembly GCF_028389875.1. Lineage (NCBI taxonomy): Eukaryota > Metazoa > Chordata > Aves > Rheiformes > Rheidae > Rhea > Rhea pennata. The sequence continues at coordinate 114,889,113 of NC_084664.1, read as the reverse complement.
GTGTTTGCAAGCTCTATATGTTCACTGTTTTTCAACAGGAAACATGCATTCTGTTAAGCTCATTTTGGTCTTGGCTTTTCTGGTGACAATAATACAGAAACAATACTCAAGAAAAATAGCCGTGACATGAGTTCATTTCCATATGCATTTATATTTCAAGAGCTCCACTGCTCATCAGGTTTATATTCTCCAGATTGCAGTTTTCATTATCAGTACCAGCATCAGTCACTAGTTAAGTACTACACAAGGAATTAGAAAGTCTGCAAAGAAAAAGCACCTGAGTGCAGGACTACTGGACTTTCTCTCTTTCTGGACTTTCTCTCTTTGGGCTAACCAGATGGAAATAGGTAAGCAGTTAACTTAAGACTGAGTCATAAAGTCAACATATACAGAGGATAAGTGAAGAGAGAAAAAGGAAATGTTAGCTGAAGCAAATACGCAGTCATGATCTGGACACAGTGTACTAAACCAAAACTTCAGGAGGGCAAAATTCCAAAACTTGGGAGGGGAAGGATAAAATTTTTTAAATCATGGTGTACAATCTGTATAGACGCTAACATATAGGTGTTTAAGTTCAGCATGTAGATCGTGATATTGAAGAAGATGATATACTGGTACTTATACCAGAAGTTTGTCTTAGATGGCAGTTGTAGTCCTTCATAAGGTTCCTAGACAACCTCTGTGGCTAAAAACATTAATTTTCTGGGAATAAATGGAAAAGAGGAAACACAAAAGCTACTGTAAATTCATTCAAACTCAGATGAAGATTTGTGGAAATTATTATGTAGTGTTTATTCAAGTACAATGCTAACTTCCCTTTGATTCCACAGTCACTAGCCCAGACATCAGTTAGATGGACCACATGAAATAAGTTAATGATACTCACATGTTCCCAGCAAGCAGATGTACTTTCACCAGCTTATATCAGCAAACGTGGTACAAAAAGATCTATCCTAACATGCCTCAGCAAAAGGGCCATGGAGTGAAAAGAAAGACTCAGAGTCCTATCTCCCTAAAATGTGAACATGTAAGAAAAACTACATCTATTATGAAATAAACTTTTCCCTTTTAAAGTCTAGTTTTGTAAATTCTATGCTCTCCTTTTAAAAGATTTGTGAGAGATACATAAATATTTGATAAAGTTTGCCTGAAAATTCTTCAGGATTTGTTTCTAAAATCATTTTTACTATTTTTATTACTGTCACTATTTTTTTCTAAGAGTACATCCCAAACTAAAGAGTAACTCAAAACACATTGTTTGTATGACAGGTTTAGTAGAAAGGGTCGGTATTTTTATAAACATTGTAGAAACAAGAAATAGCCCTTCTAGCAGGTTAGGCTACAGTTTATCAATGGATAGATTATCGTAAATGCTAGGCCACATGAAAAATCTTGTGTTTTATTGACTAACTTACCAAATTTATTGCTGACGATTCAAATACATTTTCTTGAAAAATGAAAATTTAAATTAACAGTGCATTATCTTAAAACATTATCTTTACAGGACATTCCTAATTTCTGTGTTTTTTTTTTTTTTTTTTTTTTTTTTTTGAAAGGGTAGAAATAGATTAATTATGATCTTATACATAATATACAATATACATTATGAACTTAGTATTTCACAGGTTTCATAAGCATAGTCATAATGCAAACTTCAAGACCTCTCGGTCTGGTAAAAGTAACAACTTTAGGTAATGTAGAAGATACAACAGATTTTATAAGTCTAATAATATTTTTAAAAGATCCCACCATTTTAGCATTAACCAAGAGTATTACCTCCAGGCTTCTTAGATGGCTGTTTTCCTACCTTAAACTCAGACACATCCTAAATTATTCTCTTGCTTCTTCTCAAATGAAACCACTTCATAAAAGCACAGTATTTAAAAATACACTGATTTGCTGTGATTCTGAAGTGCCAGGCTGACCCTTCAGTGCTTCCGTTGTCCCAGGTACACTGCTCTGCACAAGCACTCATCAGAGGCTGAAGCTAGTCCAAACACTGACAGCTTCGGCACAGAGCCCCACTGCCTGTGTTAGAGGAGTAACTGGCAGCACTGCTATTCTTTGCATGGGCCAGCCACGGAAAAGGACCTCTTTTTGCAGCTTACAGACTTATATTCAGGGTTACTAAAATCTCTTATTGACTCTTAAATGGAAGCTGGTTGAGGACAGCGATGAAGGCAGAGCGATCACGGAGAAAACTGTCATGGGAAACTGCCTTCAAAAGGATCTCATGAAAACTGTTCAGAGAGTCCATCATGGTGTCGTGCACAGGTCTGTGCTACACCCTTACAGTCAGCTGGGCCTCAGATTATCAAGCAGAGTAGATCTCTACTGGATCCCTTGAAGCAATGTAGAAAAAACACATTTTTTTCCCCCAAAAGGCAGTGCTATTTAAGGAGTAGGAACTGAGATCTGTTATAAACAAACGTGATTTCTGTTCTCAGTTCCATCTGTGAAATACTGGGAATGAAATGTACGTCCTAGCCTAGGTGCATAAGGAACCTGGCACTGCCTACCAATGTAGGCAGAATTAAGGATGGAAGTCAGTGGAAGAGCTGTAATGTGAATATGTGATTTTTTGCAGTACACAGCTTTCTTTACTATATGTAGCTTAGTATTAGTTCCCAAAAAGAGACCCTAGCTAAGCAGCCTGAGGGATGCTCAGAGGAGAGAGCATGTAGAAAGCACTGTGTGACTAGAGTTGGCTTTGGGACTGAATGAGCAGTAAATGTCCAAAATGTAATGTGGAATATGTGCAGAAGATCTGTTTCAGCAGTTTGTGTTTCAGCCAAATGTTGAAACTAACTCTGAGCTTTCTATAAGCTTGCTATGTGATCTTGGAAATAAATTGCTTTAATTTACATAGCTCCCTCTTGAATAACAGGGATAACAATATGACTTACTTAAAAAAAAACAACTTTAACGTCTTTACATAAGAAGTGTAATATAAGTGCATAAAAAGTGCATTTGAAGATCATGGTGCCCCTGGTAATTATAAACTTAGCAGTCACTCAATATGTTAGATTAATTTTCTCTGTAGTTTACAGTATTCCATTTTCCATTTAAATTAATTTAAGTTCTTTGTACAGCAAAAACATAGACAAAACCAGGTAAGATTCCTCGAAGAATCACTGCATAAGTGCTTCCCAGCACCTCAAAGCAGTCTCATAGACAAGGGTGCGAATGTACTGAAAAGGAGTTACAGCATGAATTACCTTGAAACAGTCCTGTGAATTAATCCTAGGATTCACATTGTATGATTTCTGAGTCAAGTATCCCAAGCATCAGGTCTTCCTGATGCAGTAATCTGCTCTGTATGTTACTGAGATCTCTGTCCATGGAGTGCTAGCAAGAATATCATTTTTGGCTTGAAATGAACAGAATCTTTTTCATTCATAAATAGATCTAGTTAGGTGACTACATACCAGCTCAGTAACACAGCCGTGAGGCATCGAGAATGTGTGTGTGCCTGTGCACTTTTACAATGACATGTTGATGGATATGTACTGGCACTTTTGTGATTTAAGACTGTCTGCACTCATAGCTGAATGCAGGCTGTAAAATATCCTCTAAATAATTCATCTAAATAATTTTGAACCTCCTCTCAAATCTTTCAGTATTCCCATTTTGAAGAGTTTTTCCAAAAATACCTTAAAAGAAAGTTAGAATAACAGCAATGTATTGCACTTGATTTAATGTCACCTCATGTTGTCTTAGCATTTAGTAAGCAAAGGTTAGCCAATTTAACAATAATCCATTTGAGACATGCAGCTGTTTTTATCTTGGGTTGCATAAGTGTTTCACATGCATATCTATGCAGTGCTGTTCTTATTTAAAGAAAGTAGCCCAGATCTTTGACCATAAGTACCTATGAAGGAACCATAGGCCATTAAAAATTGCAACCAAGAAGTAGTTGAGGCTTCCCTTGGGCAGAATACTTTCAGGTAATGTAATGTGCTAATTTTGGAATGATTCATGCTCCTGAGCAGAGGATGGGCATGGTCAGACACTTCAGGATGTATTGCTCGTGTTGTACAGGTACAGTATGCTGGGAAAGTGTCACGTTTGTTGTGCATGATTTGTACCATGCCTGCACACAGTGCATCATTAAAAGGTTGGATTCCCCGTGTTTGTGGAGAGAGCTGGTGGAGCACACATACAGTAAGTCTAGCTTGTGGACTGCACATGAGCTACAAAGTCAACCTGTAAAGCACAGCGGGCAGGATTTCCAAACATTTTGTAGCCCATTTGTAGTTATTGCAGGACACCTACAAGCCCTTGGCAAATACTGAGACATTCAAAGTTCTCACTGAGGGAGAAAACACGAACAGGAGAAGAGGAAGGACCAGTGGCACAAGGCTTTGGCTGCTTTTAAGCCAGCAGAGCGGGCCAGAGCGGATGCTGGGCCAACATGCTGGGTCTTCTTTCCACACCAAAACCAGCACTGTAGTGTGGAGATACCTGAGCCAGCAGGAACAATCTGCTTTGTACAGCACAGCCTTTTTTAATTAGCAAGTAGTGCAGACTAACAGGAATAGATCTGTAGAGCAAAACAGTTGACTGAAGACCTGAAGTCCAGTCTGTACCCTTCCAAGTTTTGGATTTTTTTTTTTTGTTTTGTTTTGTTTTGTTTTTACTTCAGATTAGCTGTTATTCAATTCCAGGATGTGAAGGCCCATTTGCAATCTCTCAAGTCTATCCTTGGAATATTTCTTCCAGCTTTGTTTCATTCACAAAGAAGCCAGTTTGCATGCTGCATGGTCACTCCTCAATATGAACAACACAGAAAGAAGAGATCATCAGGAGATTCGCTTCAAAGGTGTACTCCTGATCCAGACTAGAACACTAGTGTAGATGTGCCCACAAAGGGTCCAGAGGTCAGGCAAAGAGAAAGAAGTTTTAGAGCTGCTGTCTTCTCGCGCGCTGAACGTGCTGCTGGTTAAAACTGATGTGCAAAAAAGTTTAGCCAATGTCTTCAAAAGTAACCTTTGACCTGGCTGTCTGCATTTTGGGTTACAAGATGAGGGAGCATGCGAAACTCAAAATAAGGAGCTATTTTTGAAGATACCGATGCAAAAGGCTTGCCCAAATCTACATGAGAAGTCATAGGCAGAAACATACAACAATCCCCTAAAAGGCAATGATTCACCTTTTTAAAAGGTGAAAAACCGAGAGAACCGAGAGTGGCAAAGGGATTGATTTCTTTAGTAAAGTAGAAATACAATCTCTTCTTCACAGTAGCCTTCACTTTTTATCCAGCATATTCAGTATGTTTTCATTTGCAACCTAATAGAACATTCCTATTGTTGACTGAGTAAATAGGCTTCAAAATTTGTAACTGAAATTGCTAGAGACTACTCCAATTAAATTTTTAGACTACTTTTTCTTTTTAATCACTGAATAAAGTAATTTATTTCTGAAGAAGTAAACAAACCCATTTATATTTTTGAATAATTAAATAACTAAATATTCAGGACAGTTCTTGTTATGAAAAGGAAGACAAAGCAAATAGGGCTGAAATCCATAACATTATATTAAGATCTCTACCTTCTCTTTCTTAAAACTTCATAAAAAAATAAGTTACAGTCAGGGAATAAATTCCCAGCAAATGGGAAGCAAATGTATCAACTATAGACATACTGCTGTAAAGGAAATGCAAAAATTTAGAGCAGAAAAACACATTTGCCAGCGTAACATGTCCTGGGTTGTATGGCCTTAGGATGGATGCAGTGGGTGATACAACCAGCAGTACTAAGCTCTGGAGTCTAGCAAATGTCATAGTCAAAGTCAGCTGTAGGTCCTCGAGATGGGGCAACATCCCACGGCCGAGCTCACTGAAGTCAAACTGCAAACACTAACCGCCTTCCTCTGCTGAAAGACAGATAGCTGTTTACTTAAGCAACAACACATTTATATTGCTCTTTTTCAGTATTTCTAAACAATTCATAGATGATAGCCCGTTGATAGCTACTTTAAAAAACAAATAGAAATGTATATATACGTATGCATAAAAACTCATGTTTGGATCAATATTGCAAAGTGAATGTTTTGGCTAACCCAAAAGTTTGGCCACTTCGTTTCATTCTTTCTAGATAGATAGGCCTGAACTCTTCTTGTTTAGGCAAGGCTTGTCTATGAGTTACGCAAAGGGTTTTCTGTAATTACATCTGGGCTAATAATAATTCTTGGGTTAGATTGTTAAGATTTTAATTATATTAACAATAAATTCTTGGCTTTATAAATATGTTTCTTTTTTGCCCATATAGATAGAGGTGCGCACCGAAAAAGATAGCTCCAAAATGCTTTCTGGAATAACTTTTCAACCATCTCCAAAACAACACATAGCTAATGTACATGCTGAGCACTTTTTCTCATGCATTATTGCATCCAAATACAAAAACAGCCACCTGAAAGCAAAGTCACAGCACAGCACATGCAAGTGAAAATAGGTGGCAGTTCCAGATTTTTTGGCAAATTAAGAAAGGCACTTTCAAACTTTGACCGTTTGTATATAAAATAAGTGCAGCCCAAAAGAAAAACTGAATTATATTATTCTCCCTCTTTGCAGCTCATCCAGAGAATTCTTTGTCTTTTCTTTGTCAGAGAACTAACATTTTTGGCTGTTGACTGTTATATGGTTGGCATATTATTCAAGATAGATTAAATACAGGGATTTTCCAGGGGTGAGGCAGGGAGTGTGTACAGATTACTAATATTTTCCTCTATCAGTGGGCAAGCATAGCTGTGCAGCTGGAGCAGAGCAAGGATGACTCTTAACTATGCAATCTACTGAATTTATCCAGTACTTTTACATTTCGGAAATGATCAGAACCGTCACCTGTATTTCTATGAGCTCGCAGTAATCAAGGTTAGGGTCACACCAGGCCATGCACTCTAAGATGAGCTTATGCTATGAGCAGCTCTCATCTGCTCGAAGACTGTTTGCTTTACTGTATGCACAGATGAATTTTGCCTCAGGAAAATATCTGCAGAAAATCTCCACTTGCATCTGCAGCTTTGCAGAATAAACTACTTGGATCTCAATGCAAATAGATTTGTTCTCTCCATGCATGTGCATGATTTTCTTATGAATGGGGTTTCTGCGTGCACATCAAAAGACACCCCCCACCCCCAGCCAAGGGCTCTGTTTAAGCCAACAACAGCAAAGAAATTCAGGAATCTCCCACGGGAGCAGGTCTCGTTTTGCCTGCTTGACACCACGCCGACTTTCAGTGAAATCTGCCGCAGCCAGGCAAAACGGGGCATGCCTGGGACAGTGTTTCAGCACCGGCCTGACAGCCGTTCGTTTTTATAGGTTTAAAATTAAGCCTTTAAGGACTGACTGTCTCCCTCTGTGTGAGGTAGCGCCGGCGGCAGCGGGGCGCACACAAGCCAGGTATTATATATATATGTGTATATATATATATATATAAAAAATAATTTAAAAAAACAGGAATATTTGGAGCAATGCTTTAAACTCGCGGGCACGAACGCCTGCGGGAGGGAGGATGGAGGGGGGAGGACGGCCCCGCGCAGCCCCTCGCCCCGCCCCGCGCAGCCCGGCGCGGCGCAGCCCGGCGCGGCGCAGCCCGGCGCGGCGCAGCGCTGCGCGGGGCGGGGCGGCGCGGGGCGGCGCGCTGCGATGTGCACGATGTCGTTCAAGGTGAGCCGGGCGCCGGGGAGAGGCGGCAGGAGGGGGCGGGCGGGCGGCGGGGGGCCGGGGGGGATGCACGTTTGGCATCTCGTTTTGGGTTTGCCGTGCGGGCAGCCCCTGAAATGCTCCGTCATATATATATTCTTAATAAAAATAAATAAAAATAAACAGGCGGGTAGAGGGGAGGAAAGGAAGGCGCCGCCGCGGTGGCAGCCGCTGGAGCGGGCGCTCTGCGCACTCCCGAGGGATGCTCCCCCGGCCTGCAGCACGCCTGGCCCCGCGCCTCTCCGCTCCCCTGCTAGTGCCGGCTGTGCCCCGGCTCGTCCCGGGGCGCTGCAGCCCGGCGGGCTCCTTGCCTTTCCTCCCTGCCATCGCTTTGGCCAGGCCAGGCCAGGCCAGGGCAGCCTTTTCCAGAAATTTGTCTCAAATGAGTTTTCAAGCCTGAGGGAGGGATTAGCGGGATCAGTCGGCAAAGAGGGAGGCAAGCTGCGTTTTGCTGAGGATCACGGATAATATTTGTGATCCTCGGTTAGGCACTTTCGGGATGCTCTGCCAGCTCTTGCCGAGTTGGTCAGCAGCTCCACGCCAGTTGCACTATGTTGTGCTGCTTTACGTGCGGGATTATTCCCCGTCCTTGCCTCTCATTGCTGCCAGCAGCGTGTGTCCCTGCACGTTCGCCCGTGGCACTGCTTTGGCGCGTAGCAGAGTGCCGTTTCTCACAGCCCTGCACTGAAATCTCTGCGGTTGCCCCCCTTTTTGGCCCTCTCTTGGCCTCGCGCCTTTTCAACCGCCCCATCCCTCTGTCCTGGATCATTCCCACCCTCTTGCTCCTTCCTTTCTTTTCTCCTGCTCTTGTAGGCATCTGCCTCAATTTGCTCCTGCTCTTCATCCTGCTTTTTGGTAGCAGCTGGGATTGCCATGAGGTTCTAGGCCTGTGTTTTCTTGCCTTTTCCAGCCTTTTTGACTTCCTTGGCTTTTTACCTTGTCCTCCATGTCTTCTTTTCTGTTCTCCTCCTACCAGCTCCTTTTCTGTGCCCTGTTTCTCACTTTCTGTCCCCTTGAGTGCTCCTGTTTGGGGGAGCTTGCTGCCAGACCCTCTCCCTGCTTTCTCTCTCCTTTCTGTGCCAGTCTCTCTACTGAGTATTTTTAATTTCCCTCGGAAGGCTGCCCACTTACTTTGCGCTCCTCCTGCCTCCATTTGCTGCTCTCTGCCCATGTTGCCCCTGCTTACTCATGAGCTGGCATTTCTGTAGGTCTCTCCGTGACCGTTCACATGGATGTCCCCTCTTCTAGGCAGTTTCTCTGCATTTTTGCCTGCATAACTGTCCATCTGTATCTTCAACTAGCTTTCTCTTTGCTCAGGATCATGTAGGCTGTGCTACTGTCCAATAAAGTCCTTGGTCTTTCCTCCCAAGTCCTACTCACATCTTCCATTATCTCTTGCTTGATTCAGATTTCCAGCTCTTCTTAAAACTTTTTACTCAAATCCTTTTCCACTGGGAGTGGTTTGGAACCTGCGGTCAAGAAAAGGAATTTTCTCGTACGTGGACAGTATGAGGAACCAGGCCCTGGGCTGGTCTCTCTTTCTCCCTCTTTTCTCTCTCTCTGGCTATTGCCTCTTCTCTTCCACCTTCAAGACCACTGCTTAAGAACTACAGCCTCCCTCCTCAGCTGTTGCCCCACCACGACCTGCCTCATCCCTGTATATTCAGGGCAATTCAGAGGCAAGGCAGGGAGCGGGACCTGGTGATCACAGCGTTCAAATGATTCTTGCCCTTCCCCTCCCATATTCCTAAGACAACATGTACAGTTACACTGTTCTGTTTTATTTCTTCTGTAGTCCAATATAGAGGAAGCCTTGTCAGATTTGTAAAATATTTTTCTCTAGACTTTTTGAATAGGTTTTTGTGCTTGATGTCGGTACAGAGTAAATATAATGCAAGCTTTTCACCACTAGGCTTTTCTAAAAGTGCATAAGCAATTAAAATTAATAGCACAGCCAGCGTTTGAAATGATGCTGCAGAGATCTTGATGAAGTACAGGCAACTGCATCCGGAAAGTTGCTGATGTTGGAGCAAACGACATAATGAAATACGTTGTTTTCACCAAAGCTATTAGCTAATCATTTTTTCAGACCTTTATTAGTTCCCCGGCTGTCAGTGCTGGATCAGTCGTGTACTTTAAGGGTTTTCTAGGAGCAGATTAGCTTTGTAATAAGAGTAACATCAATGTTTTAGCCAGGTAATCTCTTGTAATACGACATTACCTCTCCCTAAGAAATACCTGAGGGGAGAGGATTGAATACATAGCTAAACAACAGCAGTCAAGGCTCATGTCGTGTCCTGGGGTTTAAAACCAGTTTATTGCTCAGAAATTATTCTGTTCATCTGATCATTAATCACCAATTAATGTCTTTACTGTGCCTTCTATTGATGTCAGTGCTGCTGAAATCATCTGGAAATGAAGAGCACAAAGGTATAAATCTTTGCTTTGAAAATAGAAGAGAAATTGCTACCTGGCACTTCTCCAGGCTGTCCCTGTGGAAGTGGCCTGGCTGTTTGAATGATTTTTGCACATTCCATTCAGCTTAGCATACAAAATAGCTCGGGTTTGTGTTTGCTTTTTTTATCTAATCACTACATAGTTGATGTTCTGAGTGCGCCGTATACTCAACTTTTATATAAAGAATTTCCAGCAGTGTGGGGGATTCTAGGTGAAGTAAAAGTGCTGATAGCAGTCATTCCAAATTGGGTCAAAAACACCACTGGGAAAGACCTGATTTCTTGTCCTTGATGCATCTGAAAATTCTTCCATAGCCTGGATCTGATCCAAAATATGAGAATAGTTTTACTGGTGCAGGAATTACAGGGGAAGAAAAAAAAAAGAGAGAAATTTGTGGGTCATAAAGACATCAGATCTCCAGTTGCAGACTTCTTTGGTGCTGGCAACTTAATTTTCTTCTCTTTTCTCCTTGTGTAAAGTGCTGGAAGCAAGTAAAGAGCTCCTGAATAGTGATTCCAGTTCCTGCCTACCAGATATGTAAAGGGGCTATAGGCAAAATAAAATGGAATCACATTGCCACTATGCACTCATAGTGAGAACCAGGCTGGAGAAAATAAACTTTTCCTTATATGGATATATTGCAATCCCCAAAACTTTTCTAAACCTTTATGGGACACTGTGAGATGACAAAAAATAAGGAGCACTGTCCATCTTTACAGAGCTCCTTTATTTACCTTGAAATCTGTTTTTCTACTCTGTAACATCTGAAGATCATTCTTTTACAATAATTTTCCACTGAACATCATCATAATACAGTCAACATTCCTAAATACCAGCTCTATAAATAAATATCTGCATAGTAGGTTAGGGCAAAACGGGCAACATGGATCCACTATGTTTTTAAGTCACCTGTCTGCATTCACAAAAAATATTAGGTTTTAGGGGGTAAAACTAGAAAAACTGCATTTCATGACTAGCGGCCAGCAAGGAGGGTAGAAAACACTAGCTGTATTCCAGTTGACACTGTCTACAGATTCATCAGTGGAAATGCAGAGTCCATGTAAAAGGAATGCCAAAATTTAGCCTCCTGTGCCTGACGTAATTCTCTTTTCCAGACTCCTGTCTCTGTATGACTTGCGTGTCAATGAAGCAATTTAAACTCTGATATATGTGTAAATTTTAAAATGGAAAGCGATTTAATCCTGTTTCTCTACGACTTTTCACTTGTGCATTGACCTTTAGACATGGGCAAATTGAATATTAAATATTCTGCAGAAGAATGGCTGACATATTCACCCTTTGGGTTATCTTGAAGGCAAGATTTGTTGGAAACTAAGGCCCTTCGGTGCTTTTGACACTGTTGCAGTCTCAGATTACTATCGGTGAAATGCTGCTTTATTGAACTGTTAGTGATATTGAGCCTTATTAAAAATCACATGTGACCTGCTACAGGACATGTTTCATTGCCACCACAGCTTTGTTTCAGCTCAGCACCTCACTCGTGGCAGTGCTTATCTCTCAGGATAGCATTTGGGCAGCTTTCTGCGTGGATCAGATAGGAGATCAGAAGCTGAGTCTCCGTCTTTTTCGCTGTCTTCCTCCTGTGCTGGGGCAGTGATAATTTTCTCCTACACAGGAAAAGTCATGATGTGGCAGTGCTTTTAGGGCTCCAAAAGCCCAAGGAGTTTATTATATTATATTGCTTAACAGTGGTCTTTGGTATCTAGATTGCAGAGTTTCCCAATTTTGCCTTACATACTGCCTTGCACATAAAGTAAACGAATTTCAAAGTCTATAGACAACGTGACTGCAGCCTTCTTTTTCTGGCATTCCCCAGGGGATATCTCACATGACCACAGTTACACAGAGTGTTATTTCCAGGAAGCAGGCAGACCCAGCAGTATGGGAGATGCATGAGCAATACTTTTCATGTACTGTGACTTCTTATGCAGCAAGGAGGGAGATAATGGAGAAATAGCCTGCAAGCCAGGATGTCCTGCAGCGGGGCTTGTCAGCAGGATGATTCAGCCTCCATAACCATGCTCAGCCCCACCACACAAACAGACAATGCAGGTACCAGGTAGCAGCACGTTGTTTTTTGTGATGTTTCCCTGGGGATCTGGACTCGCATCATCAACTCTCATTACAGCGCAAGCTAAGAGTCGCAGGCTGCCATGGACATAGGGAGGATCGGAAACAACAGGAGATAACGCATGAAGACCAGTCTCTTTAATTGTGCAAAGAAACTAAATTGGCTTTCTTTCCACAGTGCAGTTTTAAGAGAACAGTGCACCTGAACTGAAGCATACTTGGTTTGAATGCAGAATTTGTATGTGTGTTCTTGTGCACAGCATCTTCCAAAGTTTTCTGTTTCTACTTTTTTCACCAGAAAGAAACACCGCTCGCTAATGCTGCATTTTGGGCTGCAAGAAAAGGAAACCTGGCTCTCCTCCAGCTGCTGCTGAACAGTGGGCGAGTAGATGTGGACTGCAAAGACAGTGTATGCATGCAATGCGCACATGCCCACTGCACTGATTTACATCACTTTTCCATAGCCCACTGCACAGAGGGTGCGGCAGGCGCCTAACGTGAGACATCTGAGAGTCTTACGACAATTAGACATGATTTAAAACTTTCTCTTGCCAGGAAGCAAGTTTGCAATTGAAGATATAATAGCGTGATGATTTACATCAGTGGCAAGGGGTTAGGAATTTACCAACACTCAAAAATGTGTCTTACATAGTTATTTGCAGAGTTGACATTAAAAACATGGGTTCTAGCACCTCAGGCTTCTCTTTGCAAGGAAATGTCATTCTAGTAATAGATCACTGTGACGAGTCGACTCAACTGGTCATAGCTAGCCATGATTCTGTCAGCTACCAGCGATCCTCATAATTAGTTTAAAATAACCTTGGACCATACCCTCCATTTAGGCGACATAAAAGATTGTATTTAATGTGCAGCCCCGTGGGGCATGCAGTACCTGCTGCTGACCCTGTAACTTCTCTCCTCCTCTCCCGTACTTGATGCCAACACAAAGGCACAATAGATTTCCAAGCAAAGAGGAGCCCAGATGCATTACAGATAGACTTCATGGGGATTTCCTGACTGCCTTGGCATGAATTGAAATTAGTTTTGAGATTAGAAATGAGCTGAAAACACAGATAACATATGTTTTGCTAGTTTGTTTAGAGCATATACACTGTTACTTGATCATACTTGGCTTCTGTAAAGAGTAGGGGAAAACCAGGGATAAGCAGTCCCCGAGTTTCCTGTGTTTGGTGTTTGGGCTGACTTATTGAGAGTCATACCTGTGTTGTACATGTTTAATGCTACTTTTAGACTGAAACATGAAAATGCCCCAGCTTCTCTCACTTTGAGCAGTTTCAAAGTGCAAGAGATTTTTTAAGTAGCTAGTTTGAGGCCCAACTCCCATTGGCTTTTTCTGAGAGTCAAGAACATGTCCATTTATTTTTGCACTGTAGGAAGGCACAATTGTCCTGTGATATTTTTGGTACTGATTCTATGACTGTTATTTTCAGAGGTAATATTTTCATAGGAAAGGGTGTTCAAATTGGGGTGTGAAGTAAGTAGGACAGAGGTAGATGCAAGAAATAAGGTCCATGACTGTTCATTTTTCTCAGACTAAGACTAGCCTTGATCAAGAGATTTTACAGTGTACTGTAAAATATCCCAACTTGTTAATTATATCAGGTGTACATATTTTTTAAAGTATTTTCATATAATTAAGGCTGCATGCTTCTTCTTTGCAATATCACACATTCCTTCCTTGGATTGCATTGGTATATGTGAATGTTTTAGAAGGATGAGTTTCATCCTTACGCATATGGTCTTGGCATAACGTCCATACACCACATATGTATAACCCAGACACTGTTTGGTTCACTGAAGCAGTGGCTTTGCTGGGCCACCTAGGTAACCAGAATGCAGAGCTCTACTTTGGGACGTTCTTTGGTATGACGCAAAGATTCACAGTCTTTTGGAGACAGAGTTTGTTGTAATGATCTGGACACGGAATTAGCAGTAAAGACCTGGACCCTATTCCTGACACTGACTCTCTATAAAAGGCCAGAAAAGTCAGTTAACTTCTGTGTATAAGGTTGTTATTCTACAAATGGTAAAAAGATCCTTGATACTCTCTGATAAAAAGCTAGGTATAAATCAAAAATATTGTTGTTGTTACTGTTGCACTTATCTTAGGGATAGTAATACAGTCATTGCGTACATAGTTCCTTGAAGGATCATGCCTTAACATTGTGCGCAAGTCTGTAAAGTTTTTGCTTTAACACTGGTTAATTCCTCATTTTCAAAGTATTTTTTATAGCAAGTTTCAAATTGTTTTAGAATCTGTTTAGAGGAAAATTGCCCCACTGTTTGTGAAGAAGAAAAGAACAAACAGGTGCTCTGGTCAAAGATCGTAAAATTCCTTCAGCTTTTCAGAAGAGGTACTGTCTCTACCGGACAGTCTAATTCATTGCTGGAAGTGTCTGTTGAAGGTACTGATCTGTTTTTCCTTACTCCCAGCTTGGCACAACAGCTCTGATGGTAGCCTCTTACTATGGCCACATAGATTGTGTGCGAGAATTGGTGTTGCAAGGAGCAGATATCAATCTGCAGAGAGAGGTAGGAGAAGTTCTGTGTTCAAACAGGGATTGATTAAGAGACTGCTGTGTATTGGAAATAATAAAGGAGTGTTATCTGTTGCTGATTTGCCAGTTGCTTATTTGGCATTTGCTGTGCAGTGCATGTATAAACAGGATCTGTTCTCCTGAGGACACCAAAGAGTTAGATGTCTGGAATTTATGACAGAAAATGAGATACTGGAGCTACATTTATACGTAGTTCACGAAACATTTCCAGGACATCCACTTAACATGGGGGAGCTACATATGAGATGTAATTCCATGGTGAATCCATTTATGCACCTGCCATTTTACTTATTGACACAGTAACTTACAGCTCTCAGGATGGGATAAATGTCTTACGATACAGAGAAGTCCTTTACCTTTTGATTTGCAGACTCTGGTCATTAAAATGGAACCGATGCCATTGCTAGCCCAGGGATTGTTTCGACTCAGTGTGCTTTGGAGTTTCTGCTTCTCCGTCAGAGCCAAATCATCTCTAATGATCACCCAGCTTAGTCATCCATATTTCTTCCTGCATGTCTGCTCTGCATTCAAAGCATCTCTCATGCCACGGCATGCTTTTTTGTGGAACTCTAATTATCCTTGGAAAGGGTAAATGGCAGTGGCTAGCTTTGTGAAAGTGCCTTCCCCTCACATCCTGAGCAAAGGATCATAGGAATAACTACAACCATTCTGGTTTCATGTGCTGGCTGCAGAGAAAGCAAAATTCCTGTGGGACAAAGAGAAATGCACTGGTCCTAAGAGAACAACAGTTTAATGAGAGCATGCAGTAATATGGGATGACTGCAGGAGATATGGGATGGCGGTATTTTCTTCACTCAACAACGCAAGCAGATGTTTCTTACTTTCCTTGGTTACCTGGAACTATAGCATTAATCTCATGCTGACAGCTGCAAGTTACTGAGTCAGTGAAAGCCATGTTTGATGGTATAAGAGTCATTGCACTAACTAGCTTAAACTTGCTTTAATCATGATGTCAGTATTTTTCAGTAAAATCTGGTTCCAGTAAAACATGTACTTAAACATGTACTTTCCCTTAGATAAACGTTGCTTGAAAAGGAGTAACAAAAGGAGAGGTTGAGAAAAGAGTTTTATAGACATGCTCTTGAATATCACTCTGGATATATTGATTCAGCAGGCTAATAAAAAGAGAAACAGGAATCCTCCAAAATCACTCCAGTGTAGATAGGAAGGCATGGCAAAATAGATGAAATATGAGTCATGAAGAATAATGACACTATTTTGGAAGTAAATCTTCATACCCAAATCAATGCCCATGTACTCTGAAGTTGCAGTGAACCTCAGGGAAGTGAGACTCCCACAAGTGTGCCTTTGAGAAGGGACTCCATAATGGTCACAAGGGGCCATGTGCAGTTGTAAAGGCCTTTGGCACTGGATTGAATTTCATGTGTAGCTCCATTTTCCTGCATCTCGTATATGGGATGAGAAAGCCCAAAGCTAGGAAAGCCTGCTTGTCTTCTTTCCTTCCTCCTTACCTTCTTTTTTTCTTCTCTCCAGCCATTAAAATATTCATTTTTCATCCTGATTTACTCAGATGTCAATGAAAGAACTCATTGTTTAAAATACAGAGTTCAGTTCTTCAGTGAAATTAGGCTTAGCCAGGGAAATAGTAGTTGCAGGGGCAGGTCATAGCTGAATGAAGGCTCCTTGGCTGGAGGGGAAGATCGTACTGTGAGAGGCAACAGTGATTTACACCAACGACATTCAAATTTTGTCAGTGTAGGGCCAAGGAAGGGGGAGCTCTGCAGTATCAAGTAACTTCCTCTCTGATCCTTCCACACCCTGATCCAAATCTATCCAAATTCCAGTTTCTCTTGGATGAAGGGGAAGGTTGGCAGGTGGTATAGGGGTGTGTTTTAAATTGGCTGTTCTTCTCTTGTCTAAGACTCTTCTCACTCTGGGCTTTCTTTCCCCATCTGGAGACTAAGGCGAAGTAAATGAATACCAAGAGGTCTGTACTAGAAGCTTTGTGCAGAAGCCTGTCATGGAAATTGAGTTGTATTCAAATGTACAATGCTGAACAGATCTCTCAGTGCAATGAGAAGAAAACTGACCACTTACCTACGTACCCTGTGCCCTCTGGAGTTCTCAAAGTCATCACCATTCTTTTCAGCTGATATTCTCTTGATTGTACTCAATATGTTTTAATTTGAAGTATATACTTCAGTCAAGTGTATTATGTGTTTGGGTTGTTTTAATCCATTTTTTTCTTACAGTCAGGTGCAACTCCTCTGTTCTTTGCTGCACAGCAAGGCCACAATGATGTAGTGAAGTTTCTCTTTGAATTTGGAGCCTCCACTGAATTCAAGAATAAAGTAAGCGCATAGGTCTGTTTTTGCATGTTGATATATTCTGAGAATCAAGGCTATTGTTTCCCATTGACGTGAAACACGACATGGCAGCAGGAAGATCATGAAAGGAGTTCCTCACCTGAATGTTTTCTGAGTAATATAAGTAACATGACAAACTGTGAAAATATTAACTTGGCTAAAATAAAGCAAAATAATAGTTTTTATTACCTAGACTTAATGGCACAGATTGGTCAGAGATCAGTCCCTTGATAATGAGATCAGTCTTTCCTCTGAAACTGTCCTGAAATACAAGAATGAAGGGTCTTTGTGTGCATGTTAGATAGGCTCCCATTTTGGGTGCATGTACATCACTTGCACAGGCTGGAATTTTGTCCACATTGAGGTGTCCGTGTGTGCCACCACAGGAGACACAAGAGTATATTGCCTTCAGACCTCCCTAAATTCCCATGTACCCACCTGTAGCAAGAAGACGAAATGCATCTTCTAACTTCTGATTCCTTATTCAGGTTGGTCCTTCTATAAAATCTTCTTAAATAGCCAAAAGCACTCCTGATTGCCTGTTTCCACTGCCACAACCTGACTTCAGTTCTGGATTAAACCTCTGCCCCTCTCATGCCTTCAGCGCCTTGATCCCACTTCATGGAGCATAGACACAAACCTTCTGTTGTGTCGCACAAGTCCTCTCAAAAGCGTGAGCTCGGCAGGCTTCACACCCTTGGCAGCTGGTGTCCTTCTGAAAGCTGGCTGTGTCCTCCGCCTGAGGGAGGGTTATTCTCTAAGCAGATGCTCACAGAGGCTTCCCTGTTCAGGATGATCAACAGGACCCTCACAGTGAACGGCATTAAGAGCAGATACACTAGCAACAGCACATCAGCTCAGTTTCTTTGTCCAAGGCAGCACTAGTATTTCTGCTTTCAGCAAACAGAACCAAAAGTACCAGATTTTTGTTAAACATTCTTCTCCTTGACATGGTGACCACATTTGGTGGCACTGGGACTGATGCAGCTGAAATTCTTCATTTCCATTATCTGGAGAGAAGACTTGCCAGTACCCTGGGATCCACAGTGATGCATGTTTGAAGAGGAAAGAATTTTTCTTTAGTACACAATAACCAATTTTTCAAGATATTTTAGTCTGGGATTAGAAAGGCTCCACAAACCATCCTTGTTTTCAGAGTCCTTGCAAACACAGACTTAAGTTCTAAGGGAACTGATGGAAGGTCACTGTCCTCAGCTCCTAATTCTCCAGGGACTGCAGCAGATATTACTCATTAAAAATCAGTAGGTTCTGTGGCCACAAAGCTAACAGATGCCCGTAGAATAGGATTTGCATTGATTTTGGTGAACTATGTTTGAGGTAAGCTACCCTCTGACCACAGCAGAAACATTGATCAGTACATTTAAAAGCATGAATTGATCTGTGGCTCTTTAACGTGAAATGAGCATGCCTGTGTAACTTAGCTTCACAGGAGGGTGCATTAAATACAACAGCTGGATTTTAAAGTGTTCGATAATCTCATATGGAACGGAGCTATTATGAGAAGCTGCATGCTAAATTACTCAGTCTTTTACTTCAGGGTTGAAGTGACCGTAGTAGGAATCAGGAAAAAACATCTTCTCTTATGTTAGGCTTATGAACTGTGACTGTGTTCTCTGACTCATCTAGTGGCCTGCAAAATGGCCATGAAACCACATTGAAGGAGCAGAAGTGTCCCCCAGTACAGGAAGCTAAAGAAGAGCCTGCACTACTCTTCGGGTTAAGTGTGGGATTGGGTAGTGTTTTTGCAGAGGAAGAGAAAGTAGAGAATTCAGGAAACTGTTGGTAAGAAGGGAACACAGAGGCCAAGCATCTGTTTCTGTCTAGAGAGACAGTTTTATCTTCACTTTAGCAAACCTTTGCACAGCCTGTGAACTAGGAGTTTGCAGAGGTCAACACTTGGTCCAGAAGGTAAACAGCAGGGTTGAAACTGTCTGATTCTTAATGGCAATGTATGATCTTCTATGAAGCATGTAAAATAAGTTGATGTGAGTCGTTACAGCAGAAAAAAAGAAGTAAAGATCTAAGTAAGTGATACGGAAATCTTTCTGCATTCAGCTCCCTCTAAAGGCTTCCACAAATGCAGGTTCAGGCTCTACTGCTTTTCACCTTGAAACTTACAAGTCAAACATGAGTTGAACCACGTTCTAGTCTCAAATATCTTCTTAGCTGCAAGTTACTCTTCTTCTCCAGGCCACAATTTTATGTCACTTCTGGAAAAGCCAGTCAGAAGGGAACGCCACATGATGTGGACATGTGGCAATTCTCCAGCAGCATCAAACATGCTTGTCCAAGCACTCCCTCCTTCTCTTCATCTCTTCAAGAGGGGTATCAATAATACCAGCCACCTCTGTGGCACTTCAGCACTCAGTATTATGCAAGCTAAAGTGCCTGAAAAGGCTCTTAAAAGTTGGATGAAGGACAGCTGAGTTAAACAGAATTTATGCAAGATTAAAATGATACTGTTTAAAAAGCTGGGATTAACTATCGCGTCCATGCCCTCTTTGCGAAAAGGATCTACTCTTTCTGTACCATTGTGGAAGTATGAGGGCTTTACTAGATATGTCGTTAATTCTGGAAACCATCCTGGAAATCGTTGTCTCAGCCATTGCTTGTAGGAGAACTGCAGCTCTTCCTTCTGAAGTGAGGATCCAGCCATAAGGATCCAGATGTTTACAGTGTCCAGGCTGGGCTTTGGTAACTCAAACTACTTTAGACTAAGGCCAGGAGGGAAATTTGTGCACTGGGCAGCAGCGTGTCCCCAGCAAGAGGCACCACTGAGAACATACCAGAGCACCAGCGTGCACTGCCCATTGGCCTTGTTTGCTTTGGTATCAGTGAAATTTCTGATTTACAAATGCAAAATTTTCTGTAGCTTGGAATTGTAGCATCAAACTAGCTTCTGTTGTTGGGCAACCGAGATAACGGGCTCTCCCCACAACCCCGGACGCAAAGCACCTGACAAAATTTACCTTTTCAAGTCAAAGGTAAGGGGTGACCTGAATAAGCCACTTAGCCAGGAGTCAGCCCTGGAAGAAATTAAGCTGATTCTGGCTGCTTCCAAGGGGCATTAAAAAAATCATCAATTTGCATTGATAATTTCTGTTGTCAGTGAAGAGCTGGAATTAAAATAACAAAACCGATCAAACATACCCCAGGAAATAAAGGCCTTAAAGCAGTGTAACATCAAGCATCCTCCTTGTAATTTACTTCTCTGGAAATTTTAGCTACTGCATTTATCACTCAGATCTGAGAATGCCAGAGAAATATCTTAGCATGGACATTCAATTCTTGTTACCCCTTGTACTGTTAGAGCTGGCACTCACCATGGCCGGCAAAAAAGCAGGTTCTAAACCAGCATAATGAAGCAATTAGCAACAACTGCTGATGTGATAAAGGAAAATAAATACTGCTGTCTAAGATTATTATGGACGCAAGCTTCCATACTATTTTTGGCATTGTCACAGGCTGAAATCCATAGCAGTATGTATCATAAATTAAAATGTGTTTTATTTATTTTCTTAATGCGGGACATGTTAAAAGCATGTGGGTTCTTAAATGGATTTCCCCAGGTGGATGTCTCCTGAGCAATACTGAAGGTAGGACAGAAGCAGAGGCTTTTCTTTACTGAATAGCGGTTGCAGAAGAGCAGGTCCCCTCCCTTTTAGCATGTTTCAGAGGTCATAAAACACCATATAATTCTAAGGTACTTTCCGAGAATGATGGCAGAGTTGAAGGAAAAGGTGGGCTAACAGGCCCAGATATGTAGTCTTACCAGGTGCTGCTTACAGAGGAGGTTGGCAGCCTATGTACGTGCTGCCCATAGGGAGGAGAGACTGGAGGAGAAAGGAGGTTGCAGAGAAAGAAGTGCAGAGGTGGCTGGGAGAACTAGCTCTCGTCTCAGTCCCAACTGTGCTGGAATGGACTGCAGTAAAAGATTAATAAAAGCTATGTTGGGTCAAGAAAACAGGATATGAGCAAGAAACAAATGCGATGCTCCGGGCCTTTTCTCAGCTGCGTTGCCCAGCTGCCTCCCGCAGCAGAGCGAGTTTTGCTGTAGGAGAGCCTCTGTGGCTGCTCACATGTCCCGGCTCCTGTTTGCTGCCCTACTCAGAGTTTCCAAGATGCTCGCCAGTCCCAAAGATGCTGCTTCAGCTCTTTGCCTGTTGGCCGAAGCCCAAAAGCAAAGTGAAGAGGGAATCACGTGGCTGACAGGGAGTTTAAATCTCTGACATTTGCCTCTTTGTTTCATGCCCTTGTCTGCCTTCCTTGAGTCTGTAAAACGTTGGCCTCTCCAGCCAGAGTTTGCTGGGGTGCCAGGAAAGGTGACTGTGCTGGTGAAAAAGAGAAAGCAAGGAAGCAGGTGTGAGAGAAAGCAAGAAGGAAGCTCGGTAGGGGGGCTGCTTTTTCCCCTCCTGAAAAAAAAAGAGTGGCCCTTTGCCCTGCCAATGGCTTGATTTAACCGAGTGCTGTCTTGCCACAAGGGGTATTCTGCTCACCACTATGCTAACGATATACCCGCCTAAAGCAGGCAAATGTCTCTTGGGCTCTTCTGCTGACCCTGTTCAACCTGGTGGGGACACACAGTAAGGCAGGTCTTAGAGCCCAGCTCTCTTTCTGGTCAGGGACCAGATCTTTGGGCCAAGGAGTTATTATCAGATTCTTCCTGGCCTAGTGAATATTTGACTAAGAAAAGGCAACTGGAAGCCAGGGAGGAGACCTGGCCCACTGACTGTTTTTTTCTGATCCTTGGAGTCTGACCAGGGTGATCATGTGGTCGCTCTAGGTCAGCTCTAGTTAGAGCTAAATGGTGTATTTTGGAAATGTGTTATTGTTTCCAAAAATGTAATTAGTTAAAACTGGCCACTGAATTCAACCAAATATTTGGTGAGAATTCCCGTTTTGAGACACTCAGATCCCTCCTGCTTGAACTCTCCCCCTTCTTAGACCTGAAGCTGTTACAGCTCCCAGGGTGGGATCACACAGTTCTGCTCAGAGCATTTGGCCTCAGCTCAGCTAGAATAACTGTGGTTAGCTTTGCAAGCCTGACTTTTATTTGGGACCTGTCATTTGGTTCCCTCCAGAAGTGACGTTAATAACCAAACAGTATTCTTAAAATAACACATTGTTTGTTGAGAACATAAGAATTTTAATCAAAAAACAGACTATAAAGCAATAAACAAGTTATGCCCATATCCAGGTTACTAGCTGTGTTTTTACCTTCTGCATGGAGAACATCAATACTTTTAAGCTTCCTATAGCTAGTTCATTCGTCCCCACCTTTCCACAGAGGACCTCCAGGCTGGATAGCACAGTTCCTTTTCTTAACTAACCTTCTCTCGCAATTTCCTTCAGGGAAAGAGTCTTTAAAAATGTCTCTGCCTTTTGTTTGTAGCCCTTTGATCTGGTAACTCATTAGTTGGGCAAAACAGCTCTCAGCTGGCTGGAGACAGGAAATAGGTTTCACAAAGCTATTAGCTTTTGCCATTGTCTTTTAAGTATGTGGAGGGTGCTTTTTTTTTTATCTTGGAACCAATGTGGTTGCTTTTCTGCTTTGTTCCAGCAGTTCCTATGTAATTAGGGCAGTTTAATTTGACAGGGAAGTTCAGTAACTCACCGTACCTATAGAGTAACTTGACTCCACGGATCAGATTACACACTACATTTACTCAAATAATCCAAAATAAATATACAATTCTGTATTGTTACGTAACAGTTTCACATCTGTGGCTTTGCCGACACTCAAGACTTGTTTGCTTTTCAAAGTTGTAGGGAGGAAGGGTGAACATGAAATTTTGAGAGTAGCCATACACAGTCCCAGTGGGTTAGTTCAGTTATGTCAGAGTTTGAGTTTTCCTCAGGTGATTACAGTCATGAAACAGCACCCCAGATTTATAGCTGGGTTGGTATTTCCCATTAGAAAAGATTCAGCTGCAAAACATCAGTCTCTTGTAATTTCCCTTGTTGGATATCACTCTGTGTGGAAAATTTCAGACAAAACTTTGGAGCTGTTTCAGAGAAGCAAGAACGAAGGAAAGCACGTATTGTGCCCACATTAATAACAGCTCTAGAAACCACTTATTTGAAATACTTTGCATAACTTGTCCCGTGGAGTAGGGGCTTGAGATTGGGAGTAGGCAGGGAAGGAAAGAGGAGAGAAGACCTTGGGTGCTGAGGACAGGAGGTGCGCACCGTCCTCACGTGATGGCAAACCCTGCCCTCACATGGGCCGTGGTGTGCCCTACAACGCCTGTCCTCAGCTCCCAGGTGCCCTGAGGACAGGTCTAGGCATACAGCAAAGACTTTCCCTTGCTTGTGCTTTCGGGGATGCCTCACACTGCACCATCTCCCAGCTCCGGCTCTTGAGGAGAAGGGACAGACCCACTTGTCCCAAGGAGGGAGGTCAGTGTCTGTCTGGCCAAAAAAGGCTGGAACCAGGAGGGGGAGGGTTGGAAAGGATAGATCTGGAGGGATGGAGGCAGAAAAGAGACCAAAGGGAGACCCAAGCCATGTGAATCTTGTCACTGTCCTCAAGTGTTGGTGGCACCCTCTAGCAAAGAGGTTCTCCTCCTGCACACTGCCATCCCAGGCAGAAGATAAGAACCTCCTCTCAATCTCAGTGGCAGAAATGATGGTAAATTTTGAGTGGAGTGCACTGCACTTAACAAGGCAAGCTCCACATTTGCTATTTCAATGTTTTCAGCTGGCTGGGAGTCATTAGCCAGCAACACTAAAGTCTTTCCCTCCACACATGGCTCCTACAGGAGCTGCTGTACAAGCCAGACTCTTTGCACGTGTCTAGGTCTCCCTTTAGTGGTGATGTATAGTAATTATAACAACCTGGGATTGCTCCTAGCTGCAGGGGTCACTTCTTCAGCAGAAGTAATGGGCTTCCACAGGTGGTCGTGGGTTTGGTGAGATGCACACTTCCATGGTTAGCTCAGATACTTTTTAGAAGTGTCCTACCTACCTTCTTCAGGCCAGCAATCAGCAGGTGAGAGGCAGGACCTGAGGTGAGGTTGCTCTTCACTGGGTGGGAGAGCTTGGCAGGGGTGGTAGTATGGCTGTACGTGGGAAGATGGAGGAGCTCAGAGCCGTGAAGGGAGCAAAGCTTCTAGTGTGAAGGCAGAAGATGAACTGAAAGCAGAATTCTTCTTGCTTCCTGTCCCTCACTAAAAAAGCCTCTGGAGAAAGATGTTTACAGTGACAGAGCCAAGTTCAAAGATTTATGGAGCAAGGCTGTGCGCCACAGCTATGAATGATTTGGTATTTAGTCACTACAGAATTGCTGTGAGCCAAATTCTGAGAAGCCTCAAAACTTGCTTATGTTTTACGGTGAGTAGAGTGCCCGCCCTGTCCCCTTACTGTGCCCATTCTTTGCTTTTCCACAGGACGGAGGCACTGCCCTTTTAGCAGCTTGTCAGTACGGGCATGCAAAAGTAGTGGAAACTCTGTTGAAGCACGGTGCCAACATTCACGATCAGCTTTACGTGAGTTTATTTGACACAGATATCGACAATTCTGGTGATGGAACAAGCGTGCTGTTCGCTGGAAAGCAGCAGGCACGCCAGTGCCAGCACGGTAAAGCGTCTGCCAAAAGCTGTGGTTTTACGGTACTCTGCTTTTCTAAGACGTGCTTTTTGTTAACTGCCTGCTCTTCGTGGTCCTGGGAAAAGAGGCACAAAACCAGAAACGAGGATTTAGCTGCCTTTGGGTTCATTATCTGGGTGAAGGAAACGTTCCAGGTCCGGAGCAGACCTGTGCTGCCCCTTACGCCGGTGCAGGAGGCCGTGTCCTGTTTTAGCACACCAGAGTAGCGTTGCAGGCGGAAGGCAGAGCAGCTGTAAAGCCTCCGAGGGTTTGGAAGATCATCGGCTAGTCTTCCGGAATAGCTGCCAAAGAGTAGAAAAGTTAGGTTGTCTCCAAAATCTTTCTCAAAGTCGCCCTTTAAAGTGAAGTCATTGGCTATTTGCGCATCTCTAGCTTGTCGATGCTTTGGGGAAAGAACGGTTAAGCTGACGGGGTCGGCACTGTTTAGCTGACTTTTCAGAAAGCTGGACTGAGCTGATCAAGCAGTGGATTTAATTTGTGTCAGCGGAGAAGCAAAGAAGCCGAGCTGACATAAAACCCCAAAGCCTGGCAGGTTTTGTCTCCGCTCCCCACCACTCTTTCCCACCCCAGGGCTCTTCAGCCGAGGCCGACCGAGAGGGGTCTGTCCCCCGCGGGCCCCTGTGAGCGGCAAACGCGCGGCTCCAACTCAACTCAAAACTGCTGCTGCTGCGCAGACAGCCACTACCTTTCTAGCGGGCAGGGATTTGTAACGCTTACCGTTCTCTGCACCGTCATCCTGGGGTTTTCCACTCACTTTAAAAATAGCAGCGCTGCCTCCCCTGGAGACACCCGCTCAGAGGTAAAGGCAATGAAATATCTTCCTTGCGGTGTCTCCTGTAAATAAGCAATATTTGCAATGGGATTTGGTGACATGTTCTTATTGCTCCTAGCCATTAGGCAAAATCCTTCAGAAAGAGCCGCTTCGTAAAATAAGAGCGCGTTCCCTCGAAAAGGAGCGTTAGCCTGACTCCTTCTGTGGGACGTTGCCAAGCTGGATTTGCAAAGTGGTGCCTGGGTGGCAGTTTCCTTGGCAGGCCACCATATGAGAGAGATTTCAAACACACACTTGGGTAGTCCTCTCCAAACCGTCAAGATAGACGTTTCAATCTTAAATTGACTAAGATGAGGGGTAGAGAAGAAGAAAAAGTCCTAGCTAAAAAGTATTTCTTGCAGAAATATTTTATAGCCTTAAAATAGTTTTCTTATGCAGAAATACATCATAGCCTTAAAACAGCTTTCTAATTCTTTCAGGATTTCTCAATTCAAATCAAGTGCAAAAACCTAATAAAGAATTTTAAAAATGGTTAGACAATAGGTAAAGCATGCTTCTCCATATCAATCGATGCTCTAAAAAAAGGAGCACTTTTAATATTCCAGAACTTTTTCTCTTTCTGAATATGCAAGGGTTCCTGCTTTGCCTGTCTCTGGAGGAAGTCTGCAAAGACTCAACATATTTTATGCACCTGCATAGCATTCAGGGAAAACAACCCCACTGAGAGCCTGGAGGTATTAATCTGTAGTACCAGCAGACACCTCACCTGTTTACCAGGACATTTGTCTTGGAATCAAGGTCAAACATTTTAATTTTGGATGCTGGGCACTATATTCAGCTCATGCTTCACTGGGCACGTGTTGAGTGTCTCTAAGCAGAGAGCAGCATTCAGCCCCAAAGTAGGGACATGCCAACAGTGTCAACAAGGGGCTTCCACTAAAACGCCCTGTACATAAGCGTGAGCATGAGGTGCCTGGAAGATAGGTACCCGCACGTCTGAGAGACAGCATGTTCATTCCTGCCTCTAAACTAAGAGAGCCTCAGCTCCCAGGAAAACTCCCCTTGGGCTGAGCACTCCGGGTGTAGGGTGGGTAGATGCGTGTCCCAGCCTCAGTACAGGTTTCCACCTCTAATTAGTTAGATGGATTCTAATGAGGTCTGGATTATTTTTTTCTTTTTTTTGTCAAGAAACTCAATATTTAGGACTTTTTTTTTTCCCCTAGGGAAGAAGCTTCCATGAAGCTAAACGTTAAGGATTTTCTAATACAGAAAACATCTGCACATGAAAGACATGTCAAGGAAAAAAAAATCCCAGATTCGTTAAACTCTTTCACAAGCTTTTTGAGGGATCGGCTAGTTTCTGATAGGGCTGCAAGATGCCTGTCTTGCATATCCTACCGTTACATGCCTATATTACAGGTCCAGTCTCTTTTGCAAGATGCGCCAGAGCAGTGACGTGGTAGTTGCTGGCAGACTTTAACACTGTAGTCCCCAGTCTTGCAAAGTAATAGAGCATTTTTTCACCATGAGTACTTCTGAAGCAGAACACTTCCGCGTGAACATGAGGAACCTAAATGAACATTTCAATCGAACCTGAATGAATGTATTTTGTTATATAGGAATGGATTCCTAGTTATGTGGACCAGTGCTGTGATGAATTAGAGTGTTAGTATTCTAGACCAAGGATTTAATCCTTAGTTTGATATATGATGTGCATGTTGAATGAAAATATTACTATAGTTTGTCATGAACTGGGCTTTGGATTTTGATAATTATTTTTTGAGCTCAGCTATGTATGTGCTGTTACACTGCACATTAGCATCAGAAGGAGAAATTGATTCTGTCTGGTTTGGTTTTGTGCAAAACACTGTCATCATTTTAACATATTATAAACGGAATGTGTTTGTACTCAGGATGGAGCTTCTGCAACTTTCCTGGCCGCGCAAGGAGGATATCTGGATGTCATCCGCTTGCTGCTGTCCTCAGGAGCAAAGGTCAACCAGCCACGACAGGTAATGTTCAACGCTGTCAGAGCAGGGCCAGGGTCAAATTAACAATCTCTTACTAAAAATTAATGCTGAGATTTTCACGGGGTATCAGATTCCCAAGGTGAATGGTGGCTGTGCCTGCATACGTTTTTGAACTCAGATCAGCAGTGTGGTTTTGAAGTGAGTCACCCAGTCCTTTCTGTTTGCATGCAAGCTAGATCCTTTATAGAAGAAATGAAACTGGAAGCCCCAGTCCAGGTGTGCACCAAATGCACGTCATACCCAAAAGGAGATCAGACCTCTGACAGGTCCTTTGGACAGCTTTGAACCACAAGCACAGTAGACACGTTTGGGCTACAGGATTAAGCTAAATCAAAATAAAATCCTCAGGCTGCAAATAATGTTGATGTAGTGTCCTTGCACTAGCTCTCCCAACTACTGATCTGCTCCTGTTGTACCAGCTTACCTGTGAACGTACATGCATAAAATCCTGGGGTTCTTCTGAAAATCCTATCTGGAAACTCCAGTGAGAGACAGTGCCAAATTCAGTACACTGAAGTCAACAGTACCTGCTTCAGTATCGAAGTTAATCTTTCACAAAACCTTTTTTTTTTTTTTTTTTACTTTTAGTTTTATGTCTTTAGTTTTACTTCATATCATCCACATGCACCCTGAAACTCAGACATAAGTTGCACCTTCATCTCTGGAAGTACCTGATATATGTGAAAAGCTTTGCTATCTCTGTTTGCAGTTAATTACGCTAGTGGGCCTAATCCTGCAAATACATAGTTCAGGTGGCAACTTGTAAGCTTGAAATCAGCTCCTCTGTAAGTAGTAGGGCTGCTGTTTGAACATTAAATCCTAAGTATGAGATTTGGAGCTGATTCCGAGGTGCCTGCACTAAGGGCTAGATCCCTCTTGCGTTATTGTATGCTGGTGGTGGATTAGGATAAAAGAGACTTCCTGTATTTTAGACTAAATAAGGGCTACATAAGCATATGTGGTCTACAGACACATATATAAAACTTTATTGGTTTCCAAAAGAGGGATCCATAACTGTTTGGCTATTCTTGAATCTAACCTCTGTGCTTAAACAGCATATTTAGATGCTGCTTTGAGTAGGCAGATATGAGAGTTGCACTTCTAACTTACAACCTCTTGGCACTTAGAAGTGTCTAGTTAGACATGGGGCTTCCTGGGAACCTTTGCCTGCCTTGAGAGAGCCTCCCCTCCGGGCTGCTGAAACCCTGCGGGCAAGGTCGCTGCCCTGAGTCGTCACTGCACGTTTTAAATTGAGGGGATACGGTCTTGCTCTTGCGGTCAGCCGCCTATGCCCGCCGCATGGCTGTGATCTCCAACTGCAGCAGGTAAAAAGTGGAAGGTGGGAAAAATGTGAGTCAAATAAAATGTGAGAGCTCTAATAGCAGCGGACAATACGGCGTGTGACAAACTTCATCGGTTATTTTCAGTATTTTCTTTCTTCCACCCTGAAGAGCCTGACAAATTAAAGCTCCCTGATTTGGCCTAGATGAAGATACAGAAGTGCTATGAGGAGCTGCTGATTAATATAGTCTAAAAAAACAGTGTAGGAGGATAGGCCAGTGTATGTTTAATGCTTTTTGAGTAGGTCAAAATAAAGCTGGGGGAACCTGAGGTTTAACTCAACCAGTTTGCACCAGTAGCCCGTGTAACTGTAAAAACTGCACTCTGTACGCTAACCATTTAAAATGTTGGAATTATAATGTACCAGCTAACTCTGGTTAGCACTACTTTTTAGATCTCTAATACAATTTGTATAATGCAGTGTTTCATTTCATAATGCCTTTTTAAAACTTAGCTGAGGCAAGGACTCCACACTGCATGAGTGCTCTTTCCGGCTCTCTTTCAACCCCAGTAGTCTGGGCTCCGTTTGTGTCAGGGAACAGTCAGTCTCTGCTAAGGTTATGCCTGGATAAGTCAGTGGCATTTATTGTGAATGTGGTATTTGGGCTCACCGTATGCTGAAGCAATTCCTAAACAAATGGAACATTTTAATGCATTTAATTAGTGAAGTAATGACTGGATGGACTTCAGTCTCTTCCTGGCAAACAAATTCATACTTCGTTCAAAGGCGGGATGTTGTTCAGAAGGACTGTAAGCCTTGATGGTAGTTTCTACGCCAGATGACTCTGGTGCTGTCGGTTACAAACTACACTGCTGTTACTGCTGTAGACATTTTTTTGTAAGTGATGTTCCTTTGAATACAGGGCCGGCCACAGCTTCAGAGCACCAGATATGAATTCATGCTTCTCTTCCCTCATAGCCATCCAGGTCTTCTCTCCATCTGGTTCTCGTGGATTTGGGGGCTTAATTCATTTGCCTGACTGCATATGTCTACCCCATATGTCTCCTGCTGTTCCAGTAGAGTACTAGGTCCCCTTTGGTCTCGTGTCCTATGTCCCAGACTCATGGGGATGCTTCTGATACCTGAGAGCATCTCAGATGGAACCAGCTGCCTGTATGCAGGCCCTTTATCACAGCTGTCACAACACTGAATAGTGACACTTTCTGGTGATTTTCTTCCCTGGCAATGTCATTTCTCCTGGTATTTAACCTTTCTGTGTTCTTTATGACCCACTGCCAGGCCTCTGCGGCGCTGTGCTGGCACTGTTTTGTCATCTTTTTGTCTAGACAGAGCTCTGGGCAGTGTCTGAAGCCTGGTGCAGGCTGTGCTGCTTTGCTTCTCTAACTCAAAAGCAAAGCAAGAAGGTTGTTCGCCATTGAATTTTACACTATTTTGGCAGCCTGTGTCGCAGGAGGCTTTGGTCTGAGTGGCAAGGCAGATTCAAAGTGATCTGAAAATTAGTGGGTTTTTTTCTTTACATATGATACGCACTCAGACATATATGTAAGCCAGTGAACCTACAGAGATTGTAATGTTCTGTCAAGGGTGCAATCTCGTACTAGCAATATTGCTGCTGGTGCACGGGTGCTAATGGCTGATGGGCAGCACAGCAGAGGAGCGGACACCCAGCAGCCAGAGAGCAGGGGCTCTCTGGCCCTCAGAGTCCTCAGTGAGAATTCAAGGGGCATCTCAGCTCCTGCCTTAACTTGGCCCTTTCCAAGCCAGCAGCCAATATTACAAGATTCAAAGCCACAAAGCAGTGTCTTTAGTTAATGAGTAAGAGAAGGAACAGCATCTGTCTCAGTGAGGGTATATTTGGGACTGTTGGACATAATAAGACATAGTTTATATTTATTAGCTTGCAAAAAAAAAGGAAAATAAATATAGTTTAAAAACATATGGGATATTTAACATTGTTTATTCTAGGAATGTAATGGTCCGCAGGTCTGCTGGGTGGGCAGAAAGACAGGAGAAAGAAAGGTCTTCTTGAACTCTTCTGATCATTAGACAACCATAGGCTGTTTTGTCCCCTGGGCTTATTTTCTTCCTGGCTTGTCTCTGTGCCCTAACAGTTGCTTGTATGGCCTCTTAGTACAATGTAGTATCACTTTTGCTTTACACACCAACGTTAAAATGGACAAAAATCTCATCTATTCCGTACAAATATTACATGTTTGTATTACAGGATAAACCTGCCTGATGAAATGTTGTTTGTTTAAGGGAGAGAAGCTGACATTAGTCAATGTGAGCCCACCATCATCTTTATCATCTTTCTTCTCTTTAGACTAAGTTCTCCAAGATGGTCACTTTTCCCACAGTGAAGTGGGGTTTTTTTGAGCAGCAGTGATGTTGCTCAACACTAGAATTTCCTTGTGTTTCTTTTCATTCATACCTGAAAGTAAGAGTTGCGCTTATCAGCTTCACTGTGGACAAAAGAGCGATGCTTTTTTTGCACAAATAGGGACACAGATTTGCTCTTAGTGTAGATTAGTCTTAGAACACAGATTATTTCTTAGTGTAGATTTAATTGTGTTGGTGGGTCTCAGGTATTTTCCAAGTTTTTATAGGCTTTTTCAGTGTCCCTCTTCCTATTTTCTAGAGCCCTCTGGTGGAGGAAGATTTGAAAAATAATCAGCTGCCAACTTACTGACAGGGAAAAGACTGTATTTTGGAGAGGAAGAGTTTTTTGCCATCACACTGCTGTCACACATTCTATGTACAAGAGGCCCTTTCAACGTTATTTTTAAATAACAAAGAAAACTCATTGTATTAATGTGATATATGCTGGAATGAGGTCAGTAATTTCAATGAGATCATTTATGGTGAATTCATGCAAGAGTGGGCAAAGATCCTGTTCTTCACCATTTGTGAAGACTCAGCCTCAGTGATCTCAGGATGTATATTTACTCTTTCTCAGAATCAAAAGAATGGAAATCCAGAATATATCACAGGAAGAAATGGCTTTATCTGTTTCTTATGGCAAATTAAATCACGAGCCCATAGAAAACACAGAACTGGCTCAACAGTGGTTTTGGATAGCTTCAGCAAGTCATATGAATCTTCATTTGGCATTGATGACAGAGATTCCTTCTTTGATCAAGGCGGAAATATTTTATTAAAAGCAAAAAAAAAGCTGTTTTCTTTTGAAACGCCTCATTAAGGCTCTTTTGAAAGTCTTTTGAAATATATTTCCAACTACTTTTTCCTGTCAAGTCTAAAGGCTGCTGAGGGTGAGCAGAAAAACAGGCAAGCAGTGAAGGCAATAGCAGACAGACTGCCACCTGAGGCCTCATTTTTGTATTAAAGTCCTTATAGGCAAAGCCTCGTGTTAAAGGCCCATGAAAATCAATTTGGCAACCCATAAGTGCTGGAGTCCTCTTGTAGTTTTCAGAATCAGGCCATTTAGAAGTAAAAATAGGCATAAGAAACAAAACTAAATTCTAATTGCAGCAACAAATACTTCTAGTGCCTCAACTCACCTTTGCATTTGGAAATCGTGGAATCACAGAATCAGTAAGGTTGGAAGGGACCTCTGGAGATCATCTAGTCCAATGCTCCTGCTCAAGCAGGGTCACCTAGAGCATGTTAGACAGGGTTGCATCCAGGCGGGCCTTGAAGATCTCCAGAGAAGGAGACTCCACAACCTCTCTGGGCAACCTGGTCCAGTGCCCCGTCACTCTCACAGTGAAGAAATTCCCCCTCACGTTCAGGCGGAACTTCTTGTGCTTCAGTTTTTGCCCATTGCCTCTTGTCCTGTCACATGGGACAACAAATCCATCACAAAGTTTACCTCATTTTGAATGCATGTATTTTCTGACATTTTTTGGTGAAATAATGATTGTATAGGACCTTTTTTTTCCCAGGCCAGACTGTCTCCTGGATAATGGCCTTGCTTGCTAGTGGAGCTCTTGAAGCTAAAATTTGTGAAGTACTCGTCATAACTGCAAGGCAGGACGTTTTTAACAGATTCCTTAAGGGTGGATAATGTTATGCATTGAAAGTGGCTGATCATCCTTAGCTCCTATACCCATCTGCCATTCAAAAGGTGCACACATGCAGAATTTGACCATGAATGTCTTGAGCTTTACCCGTATCTTTGTCATGTCTAGCCAGCTAGGTTTCAAACTACATAGGATATCTCTAACTTTCCTGTGTATTTTGGGCACAGTTGGGTGAGCAAAAGAGGGCTTTAAGCATTCAGCCAGTGATGCCCATTTCAGGTCAGCTGTGCAAGGGGAAATAGGAAAGAAGCCTCTAACCCCACAAGAGGGAAGGTTCTGACTTGATACACTGAGTTCCCATGTGCTTTTGGAAGTGCATTTACATTTGTCTATCTCTGATGGCAGTAGAGTTTTATCAAGGCATTGAAGTTCATCCATTCCAGTAGGTAGACTCTGGTGGTAAAGTACCAGGGCGTAGAGGGTCGGTCTCAGGGTGAAACCTTTAGCTGTATGACTCTCTTTGAAGGATGGGACAGCACCCTTGTGGATTGCGTCGCAGATGGGTCACAGCGAAGTGGTGCGGGTGATGCTGCTCCGGGGAGCTGAGCGAGATGCCGCACGGGATGTGAGTAGTACTTCTTCCTGTGCTGTGCCTGCGCCTTACGCTCCCTAGCTCTTTTTCAGACCACAAAGCCATGTGCATGGAGGCCTGCTGCCCCTGGAGCTTGTTCTGTTCACCAGGTCATACAACTCCTCCGAAGCCACAGGCTCCCTCTTTCCCTTTGTGCCTGCGATGGCTTCCTGGAAGGCCCTCCTGGAATAAGGGGTGGCAATGTCCATATAAAGGAGAGATGGAGATGATATATGGGGTCACTGGTTGATTTCTCCCTGAAGTCTTCACCTGTTAGAGGAACTGTCCCCCAGACACTTTAAAAACAGCAGCACATGCTGGGGAGGTACCTCCTAACAGACCGTGAACCCCCTTGCAGAGGTTCCTTGGGGCTCCCTTG
This sequence comes from Rhea pennata, assembly GCF_028389875.1. Lineage (NCBI taxonomy): Eukaryota > Metazoa > Chordata > Aves > Rheiformes > Rheidae > Rhea > Rhea pennata. Next base: position 114,855,212 of record NC_084664.1, on the reverse strand, counting down.
GAGGGAGAGCTGGTGTCTCCGTTCAGCCAAGGGGAGTGCGGGTGAAGCGTTTGTAATGACTGAACTTACCTTCCTCTCTCTTTTAAAGGATGGTACAACTGCCTTACTGAAAGCTGCCATCAAAGGATACAACAACGTGATAGAAGAGTTACTGAAATTCTCTCCTACACTTGGCCTGCTGAAGGTTAGTAGTAAAATACCTCGATTTTTACACAGAAATCCAGGAAGGCAAAGGATCTGATGAAAAGCCTGACATTTATGACTATGCAAATAGGCAGTGAAGAGCTTGAGTCTAGAGAAGTCAAGGGAGACATAAATTATCTTATTTAGCCTTTAGTGTTACACAGAAATATTTTTTTTCAAAAAATATTGTGATGCTGATTTTTGGAATGAGAAAGCATATTGTGTTCTAGGAGGAATTCTCTTTTGCTTTTTGACATCTGATTTTATTTCTACAGCAAACGAACTGCTCTTGGTGATGCAGTTTTTAACATTATACCCTGCCCCCAATTGCATTTAGTCAGCAAAATATAATCCTAAGAGATCTGCTGTGAGCAATTCTCTATTTGATTTTATTTTCCTCAGAATTAATACAGTGACTTCAAAAATAGTAACGGACATTTGGAAGCTGCTTCTTAATAGCATAACAGCATCCATAAATCACACATTTTTATAGCCCCTGCAGATGCAACTAATTGGCAATGCTGATGTATTGGAAAATGCAGGTGGCATTAACTTAGTTGTGAATTACAATTATGAAATAGCGTCCACACTTATTTGAACTGTCAGTTCTGCAGCCACAGACAAAAGGCCAGCTATGAAAAAACAACAGTTCAGCTCGCTGACATTCAGCTCATTAATCAGCAGAGAAGGGGAATAAAATGTGCAGATGGTTTCCATTACTGCTTGTGCTTCTGGTTCACTTGCTAACGGCTGAGTTTCGCCAGGCGGAAGCAAGTGCTGAGTTTATTTCACATCTAATCTATTGACAAATGTAATTTTAAAGGACAATATTATTGTGGTAAAGTGGACCTGACCTTCGTGGGTATTAGAGCGTTTAAAGTCAACTCCTTCACAGCCTTCTAGCCTGCCAGCACCCTGTGTAAATGAGTCAGATGCTATGTCCTTGACGTCCTAATCTCCTCCGTGTTATTTCTCTCCCGTTTGGAGATTTGCTCTCCGCAGGTGCTTTGGTTTCGCTGCCTTCCAGTTTCCTCCCTTTCCGCTCGCGTTGCGCAAACGCCTCTGTCGCTCTTTTCCAGAATGGGACCTCTGCTCTCCACGCGGCCGTTCTCAGCGGCAACGCCAGGACGGTAGCGCTGCTGCTGGAGGCAGGAGCGGACCCCTGCCTCAGGAACAAGGTACCCGCCGGCTCACCGCCCCGGCCCGGGCGGCTGCCCCGACCCGTGGAGCCAGACCTTTCCGACGGGCTCCGCCTCTCGGGCCATGGTTCGCGTTTGCACCCCGGTCTCCCCCTGAAGCCCCCCTGGGCTGCCCATGAGTTTGTTTGCAGGCATTTGCAAGCCGCTAGCTAGTGCCTGGGACGCAAACGCCGCTCTGTGAGTGACCGTGAATAACGCGGTGATCGTGTCCTTACCGCTGGCAGCACAGGTGCGATCGCTCGCTCCGGCTGCCCCGGGCGAGCCAGGCTGCGCGTTAGGGAAGCAGCGGTCTGCCGCTCTCCTTCTCCGGCCACAGACTGTGTCGGTGTCTCACGTAACGGATGTGCAAGGAGGATATGCCCGGATGAGGGGAATGTATACACGGGTGCCTTTGGCGAGAAAATTTGATTACATTTCTAATATAAAAAGGACTTCAAAATTATATGCATCCTCCCCATATTTTATTACAAATCAGTTGGTTCATTGAAATAGTTTCAGATTCTTTTAATGATTGCAAATCGTCTGCAGTAAGTTTATCCTTTCCTTTATTCTGCAAGGTAATTTAACATATGCTCAAAATTTCTGTAAAAATGCCTTTCTCTGTACTGTGTTTATGAACTGTTTGCTGCATGTATGTGACACCCAGGTGGGTTTGTGAAGTTGTGAATGGATGTTCCGGTATTTGTTTCTGACTTATGACTGGATTAATGAAAGTTTGTAAAGCAAATAATCCAACATCTGCCTTCTGAATATTTTGGTCACTTAATGTAAAATCTGTGCATCTTGTTTCTGTATCATTCCACTTGATGGCAGCAGAGTTAGTGCCTCTGTTACAGTAGTTTGTTATTAATGTCATACATTTTGTTTTCATACTGTCATACAATGCAGAAGGTTTTTGCAGAGGGAGGGTGAGTAGTATAAAAAAATCTTGGATTATAACCTCTCCTACTGAAATTTTTGGAAAATGACATGCTGTTTCTCACAAGACAATGCATTTGCAAAACAAAAATGCTGATTTTCAGAAGTAGCTTCATTATAAGTATTTTCTATTACCAAAAGAAAATACTTTTGGTATAGTATTTTCTATTACCAAAACTGTATTCAATAAATACAGAAGACCAAACTCTCTGATGTTCTGTTATCTGCTATACTGCAGAATAGCATTGACCATTTCATAGTAATGAAAGTCTTTCTTTGGATTTTTATGGACTGTGGTACCCAAAGACCTGCCTCATCTCCCATAAATATCAACAGCAATGTTCTCTTTTAAAAATTTTGTGGCAGTAGCATAGGGAACCCAAGGGATAGCATTCAGCCTAGGTGGTCAGCACAAAACAAGCTGTCCACCCAAGTCCCAGGCTAGGATTATCCTCAAGACTGAAGAGAGACTTGCACACTAGGGAGAAAGTGACTTTCTAGTTCCACTGCCATTCCCTAATCCTGTAGCTGATTTAAAAGAACACTGCAGGTGATGGAAATAATGTTGAAACAGGCATTTTAGCTTTGTGCTTAGCAGTCTTCTCTAGAGTTTTAATGCTTGTACACCATGTTTTGGAAATACTTTTTCGGCTTTGCTAACCACAAGATTTTTTATTCCAGGCAAATGAGCTGCCAGAAGAACTCACAAAAAACGAGCGCATCCTCCGACTGCTTCGTATGAAGGAAAAGCAAAGGAAAAGCTCATGTGGCTCTGTTGCAAATGCGGTTTGACAGAGGTGTGCCCTGTTCGCACCAGCCTGAAAGTAAACGTAGCCCGCCTGAGCAGAGTTTGTTGGACCAGTTTGCAGAATTGATTAGCCGCTCCACTACATGCCCCGTGGACGCGGGAGACCTTCGCCACAGCGCTGCTGCGCTTGGCACCGTTGAGTGCAGAAGGACTGCAGTGAGAGCAGGATTTGGCCTGAAAGCTGTATCTGCGCTACAGCCCTGCCGATACTCCAGGATCCCACTGGTCCCAGCACCACCAACGTTAGCTCCTCCGTGCCTGCGGTGTGTGCGTCCCCGCTCGCACCGGGGCTCCCGCCGCTCCAGGCACGCGCTCCCTAACAGCTTGGCTGCACACCTGCACGGGGTCCCTGCGAGTGCCTCGGGTGCGTGCCGAAGGGCACCCCGGCTCTCGCAGCTGTTTGGTTTTGCTCCATCCCGGACCAGCCCCACGGTGCTGCCCTCACTTCGCCAGCACTGCCAGCTCTCTCGATTCCTCCATACTTCCAAGTGCCACATGGGGCTGGAGGTGACATCCCAAAGACCACATGCCTATGGGAAAGTCCTCCTGCCAGCCGCAGATAACCTTTTGGTTCCTATGTGGAGATCCATAAAGTGATCCAGACCATTACGAATTATGCCAAAAGCTGCCAAACAAACAATAGCAATGTTGTTTCTTCCTCAGCATGGCACCTGGATCTGCCACTCTGTGCAGCAGAGATAGTGGGGCAGCTGGTAGCAGTTTGCAATGCATATGGAGTACTGTGGGGTGCACCCTCAGCCCTACGGCATATGTATGAGCATTTCTATGGGCCAGGGAGGACTGGTTACTGAGCAAACCAGCCAGGGCATATCATTCACTGGCACAAGTATTTTGGAAACTTAGCTGTCAGACACAGCAGTGCAGATGCTATACAATATCTGATGTATTTTCTCCACACACATATATCACACAATGGTTTAGTATCCACAGCTACTATGCAATGCACTTGTTCCCACGAACTGTGATCGGGTATGAAGGAGAAGTGTGCAGTATGCAGGTGTTTTAACAGCTGGTGACAATTACAAATTACATGTAGCCACATGCTAGAACGGACCCATTAATTAATGCAGGCATGGAAAATGAACTCTTAATAGCAGTTCTGGCCTTTTTTGTGGTTGAGATGCTTAAAATAGACATGGTTGTTGCCAGTGCCTCTATTGGAAAGGCAGTGCAAATTGTTAAGGTTTTTGTAAAGAGCTATGCTTAACCATGTTGCTTTAACACACTCCATTAACCCCAATAGTTTCTGCAATATAAATATATACTAAATCTCATTAGCCACAAACACATTACAGATTATTCTTCAGTGAGTTCAGGTATAATGTTAGTTCAGTACACAGATCCAGGTACTTTACCTGCCTTCAAATTGTGGCAAGTTACTGAAAAGTTGCTTAAAAATTTGAGGACAGAGAAGATTGTGAGGGAACATAAAATGTTCCCCATTATAAAAATGTCTGTCTGGGCTTCAGCTGAATTGTTGTGTTTTTGCTTTAGTGAGTAAAAAAAACAAAACAAAACAAAACAAAAAAACTTAGGGAGCTAGCTCAAATTGATGTAGTTTACTTAAGTGCAAATTAGCCATATCGATTGCCAAATCATAAAAAGTAATTCTTTTTTGTGGGTAAGTAAGTTAGGTAATAAATTATGGTTCTGATGAAGAGAACAGAAGTGGACATACCTTTGCTTGTAAGCTATATGTTATTTATTCAGAGTTAGAAAGGAAAACTTTAACTTTTCCAATGACATTATAAGGTTACACCAGAAAAATCTATTATTTGGTAAGGTAATTCACACTGTTGCATTTTAAAATTAAAATAATGTTGCACCTAACTGAAACTTGCAGACAAAGTGGTACAGAACCAAAGAATTATGCAAGATGCTTAGAAGATAATAGTATCCAGGCTATTTTGATTTAATTCTGCAAAGTACTGAGCATGCAGAAATCTCAAGAACCTTATTGGGAACTTAAGTTGCACAGCATTTTATGGGACTAGATTCTCTAACTTCTTTATCAAACAACACTGAAGAGGCTAAACTCATTAGGAGTTGAATGTGTTGTCTTGGAGAAAGCTAGATGGAGTCCTGCAGCCCTGCCCTAATATTGGTCTTCCTGCCTGGATTTTCTTCAGATCAACAGCTGGAAAAAAACACTCTTCAGATGAACAGCTCTTTCAGTTGTAAAGCAGGATAATCATCAGAAGGTCTGCAGTAGCTAGACATGCCGGGTGAGCAAAAAGTACTCTCAGTATCAGACAGGCTGTAATGATCAAGCCATCCTCCTACAGAAATGTGGAAGCATCCGCTGTTGGTGAAGGTTTATGGCAGAGCACAGAAGAGAGGATAGGAAAAGCCAGCAATGGCCCAGTGATGGCTGGAATAAGCAAACTGAGACTGCGACATTCAGGTGGCTGCAAGATGCATCTCCTGTCTGCTGGATGTGGCGTATTTTCTGACCACTCTCACCCAAGAGAGGTAGCTACTCAGTAACTTATTTGTAAACTATGCCTGTATATGAGAAATTGCATGTCTGCTCCCTGCCACTTATAGTAGGACTTTCCAAGTCCTGTTTCCACGACTGGCTATCACAGCCCGGCTCTAATGCAAAAGATGAAGAACAGCTGGGATGCCACTTCCTATAAAGAGGCCCTGTTGACCTTCTAAATGGGTAGCACATGCTAGTACTGAGAGGTTAGCATTACCTTTTCTGGAGCAATAGTGGGCTATAATTGGCTTTTATTATTCGTCAACAGAATTTAAAATGTGGGGCTAACATAGGCTGAAGGGAGAGGCCTGTCTCTCCCTCTTAGCTCTCAGTGCTGGCAGATGCGGTGCCCTGGCACACAGCAATGCCTGGGAACAAAGCCTCGCTCGGCCACATTCAGATTGAAGGTGAATCTGGCTCCACTTAAGACACTGCTCAGCCTACTTGAGATTTTTAGGAATGAAAACCTTGTTGGGAGCATTTCCTTCATTGCAGAATCTTTGAAGAGGGGGTTGTTTCTGGCATGAAGTCCTGTGTAACCAAAATGTGATTGGTTATTCTGCCTGTCAGTGGGCTTGGAAGTTGCAGTGCCATTTCTCGCCATGCAATTAACCTTTTCACAAAGAAACCTTAATGATTCTTATGTAGCCACCGTCATCTTTATAAAGTGCTCAATAAATACTTCTGTGGTTTGTTTGTTGTTCCAAAGAGGAAACTTGCTTTTCCTCCTTGACTGAAGTGGTTCATAATCTTAAGAGTAGTTCTTTGCATAGTTGTAATGCCTTTCATGCAAGACTTTCAAAGTGCTCCACAGACACCATTAGCTTTGCACGTTCCAAAATGCATTTCTGAAGGGGAGTTTATTTTAATTGCACATCAGCAAATGCAGCAGCTGTTTGTCAGTTCATGTCAACAGGAAAAAAAAAGAGTAAATTTAGGCTAGAAATTAAGGGGCACCAAAACCACTTCAGAGATGGCAGCATGAAGCTAGGTAGCATATAATGACATGAAATAGAACTAGGACAGGATAACTGGCCAAAGTCTTTTTGAAAAAAAGTGCCATATGTATATATATTTCACCCAAACATAGCAGCTCCAGTAGCACAGTGCTTTTAGGCTGGCTTCTCTGCACATTAAAATCCAGGGGCCCAGCCTTGCTCTCTCCTCTGCCGGAGACTTATGCTTGTCCTGTAGCCTCGTAACTTCCCATCAGCAGTGAGTGCAAAGTATGTGCAAGCAAGAACAAGTTACACGAGTCAAGGAGAAGTACAGAGCATCATTCCTTTATTTCATTGGTATCAAGCCATTGTAGGATGAGGACAAGTGCAAGGGAAGGCCACCAGCGTGTAGAGAGGACTGGCTTCCCATCAGTGCCATGGCAGTGGTGTAGCCTTAGAGCTCACAGATGTGTGGAGCTCTCCATTTAAGATAGTTGCTGCAGTGACATATGTATGTGCAGGGACATATATTTAGTAATGATATGAAAAGCAGTCTTGTACTTCCTTAGTGACACGCCTTACAAATACTGTTCATTCTTTGGAGTGAAATCGTCTCTCTGTAGATGCACCCACCTTTACAGCACCAGATCAGACAGCTGCAGGTCATATTTAATGCACTTTATTAGTAACAGTGATTATTTGTCTCTGAGTCAGGGCCTAACTGCAAGAATAATTCATACTTTCTTATTCATCCAATCATAGCGACTTTTGGGAAATCCATATGTAAGCCAAATTTCATGTTGTCTCACTAATTTCAGAATTGTGGTACAGAAAATGAAGTAGCATAAAAACTGCTCCATTTGTATTATTTCACTTAATATAAACATTGAACAGGCGTAAGATATTGTCTTTGTTTGGAACCCTTGCAATTACCCTACACACCATTTGTCAGTGGTGTTAAATGTTAATGTATGCCAAGAATTCAACCAAAGATTATTCATGTGGCTCTTTTCACCAGCAATGCAGTATTGCATTGCACATACGGGACTAAATGGAGCTGTGTCTTCTCACAGCAGCTCTGCATTCGGTTCTTGGAAATTTCATATTAATTTCATACTTTTCTGAATTCCATAGTTTCCTTTGACCTGCCCTCTTACGCATTTTATAACAACTATATAAATTTGTGTAACTCAGTGTAAGACTAATATTCCAGAAATGTTGCTTTGCTAAAATGCATTTTTTCCATATCATTCCAATAAAAATGAATATACTATTCAGTTTATCTCAACTGTGTTTATACCTCAGAGTCTTTTTCCTTCCTTCTGCATTCTATTCTTTCCATTTGTAGACTGCTAGAAATAATTTTCTATTTGCTATTTACATTAAGAGCAGTTTGTTCTATTCCATTTGATTCGTTAGACTGTTACTATTTTTCAGGTCTTTGCGGATGAGATAGCATTCACAAAACAAATAAAGCCAATGCCCTTTCTTGAAAAACAGGAAGACTTAATTTAGCATGACATAACAGGGTTTGTTTCAAAGATCCAGATGTCACTGACAGGCTCCCTTTGAAATTAATGTCCATTAGGTTAGATCTGAAGGGAACATTACACACAGGCAATTTAGGAACCAAGAAGAAAAAGACTGTACTTTGTTCAGTTAGTCAAATATGTTTTCATGGTTCTGTTACTATTCCTAAAGCTAAAACAGACCTTCACACTGATCTGATTTACTTCAGTGAAATGTTTACACTCTATGATATGCTTACTATGGCATGCAGTGCGTTATGCTCATTATAAAATGGAAAAATAGTCTACACCAAAAACTTAATTTTTGACCTTGTGTTTGACATTGCAGGTCTTTTGCCTTATTCCTACAATCTTCTGTTGTGATGAGCTGCATTTTGAATCAACATCAAATATTTCTACAGCCACAATTCAATAAAGCATTTCCATCTATTCAGTTTCTCAAGAGAAAGTGGTGTGACTTGTTCATGGCTTAAATAACTACAAAGAATGATTTCTGATAGCAGAGATCTCCTTAATTTGCACACAAAAGTCTAAGAAAAATGCAGAGTCATGAACATGAAGCTACACAAATTCAAACCTTCAAGAAGCGGATTTTCAAAGAGGAGGATAATTATCCATTGAAAGAGATTGCTTGAGATGATTCCTTTATCATTTGAGTTTTAAAAAACAATTAGTTTTCTGCCGAAAATAAGCATTTCACCTGAAACATTTTGTGCTTGATGCAGGAGATATTGAATGAAATTATATGACATGCAGGAAGCAATATAATTTTATATTTTTTTATCTTGATCTTAAAATGTGTAAATCAATACTATTTTAGTTTATTCCTTCCAATGATGCTAAAGAGATGCTAACCCCCATGAGTTCAATATGAAGACCACATGCCCAGCAATGCTGGCTGTAGTTGCACGGCAAAACAAAATCTCGCAGGGACATATCTAAGTTGCCTTTAAATAATCTGTTTCACTCTTGCTATTTTGCCAAGGCATTTTAACCGGGCTAATGCACCTCTGCTTTTAATGCCTAATCAGTTTGTTCAGAGCTAGCACAAGCTCTTCATAGCAGAACACTTTGCCATGGAGTGCAGAACAGCACAGTGATCTGCTACATGCCAGTAGGGAGTGCTGCTAAGTGAGGAAGGAGCAAGGCACACAATTTTTTGTCAAAGCAAATGTTTCACTGGCTTGGATGCACAGATGCAGACTGACAGTAACATACAACACAGGTCTGAAATGGACTGCACATTTGCATGTACTGCACATGTGTGTTCTGATGTTATATATATGTATGCATGCCTATTTTGTGTCCAGTGTATAGGTATAAGCTCCTATAGTGCCTTAGGAGACAGATACCAGAATCTCGTGGTCTGTTTGTGTGAATTACATAGCACAAAGAGGTTGAAGAAATATTCCACTTTGTGAAGCCAAGAGCTGCCTCTATAGGCTCTCCCTTGGCCATGCTTCTGTACAGAACCCTATTCACTGAGACAAACTGTTATAAACTTGATGAAAGGTCTTCAAAGTCCATGAGTAAGCCAGCTGATCCTCAGGTGAGTTATGGCTCATAAACCTGCCTCCTGCTCCTCCACCCAGACAGCTTTTGGTAGTGCCCACAGGAACTCCCCTGTGACTGTCCCGCCTTTGCTTCTCCACCCTGACAGCAAATCCTGACTTACTCATCAAGTGGCACCGTGGCATTCAAAGGGACTCAGTAAACTAAGGGTGCTAATGGCAACCAGGAGCAACATACAACTATCACACAGGAGTGAGCTTTGAATTTTGTTAGCATAGCAGTGCATATGGGTAGCATCTGGCCTGAGCCAGAAACAATGCATGTATTTGCTCACAGAGAAGTGCAGTGTCTCCCCAAACGCTGTTGTAATAATAAGCTGTATTTATACAGTGTTTTCCTTCAACAGTTAACTGTTACCTCTTTTTGAAGATCTTAGATCATATGTTGCCATACAATTGGCACCACTTTACAGAAGAGGAAACTGCTCTGGAGAGGTTGGGACCTGCCTAGATCACTCAGCAAGTTTGTAACAAAGCTGGAACAAACTTTGAAACGCTTGAATTCAAGTTCCAAGCTTTCACTAGAAGCAAATAAATAACTTTATCCAGAACATGTAATAAAAATGAACCTATTCCAATGACCTCAGTGATAAATGCAAAAAGGATGTGATGTTAAAGAGCAGCTATGCAATTTAGTAAGGTTAGATAGGAACATAGTGGAACAGGTAGAGCAGCCATACAAATACATTAGGGCAGATACAATGATGAAAACATAAAAAGATTTGATTCAGCATCACCTGACATATTATATGTATATTTAACTGATTGCTGGCAGCATCAGGCAGATTGCTGTCAGCTCCCTCAGTCTGACAAGTATGCTGGTTTTTTGGAACACGTCACAGGGGTTTGGATTGGCTCCACAAAAAAGCTGAAGTGTGTAAAACTGGGCGAAACTTGATAACCCACATGTTGCAGCTTGTCTTCACATAGACTGCAAGACTTCCAAAAAGCGTATCATGCTTTCCTATGTGCTTATGCAGAGTTTTGCTTAACATAGCTCCACTTTTTGCAGCGGCCCCTGGGTGACATTGCAAGATAAATAATAAAGGCTCATAATAAATTCTGGGGAAAAAACAGCAACAGGCATTTTAATTGACTTTCCTGTGAAGTGGTCATATACTGTGTTTTGATTTGTATGTGCAAGTAAGTCTTTTGACAGATTATACTCTAGAAATTGCAAGGTCATTGCCATTAGACACTTCCTGAGTTTCTAGTGGAAGCGGTACAGTTTCTTTTCTGCACTGGGTAAAGCAAAGGCAAAGCTCAGGGCTGTCTGCCCAAGAAGCAAAACAAAATGAAGTAGGTAATTATTCCACAATAGCTTCCAGGCACACACCTTTAAGCCAAAGGGGAGATTTTCAGTTTATTTGGTCCTGATGGGCAACCGAAGGACTTGTTTGGTGTGATGGGGCACCAAAATGGCATTCTACACTGCAAATCAATTTTAGCCTCTTCTTGCAGATGGCAACATTCAGTTTTGTGTACACTGCTGAGAACCAGAATGACCATTCTCCATTAGCTTTCCAAACATACAATACTTAAAAACTACACATAATCTAGGGCTTTAAAAGGAGCCTTAAACAGCAAAAATTTGGTACATGCTCTTCAGCAAGAGCAGATGGTAGTGGGGATGGTCTGTGGGCCATGTCCCACAGACTTGGCAATGAGTTGATAGGCGTTTGTGACATTGATCTAAGGTAACTGTTCAGGGCTACTTCTTCTCTGCCAGAAAGAAAGAGAGAACTTAAAGATTTCACAGTTAAAGGTGCTAACTTAACTGTTTTGTAATACATATGGAAACAGTGCAACTACACTTTTTAAGGCCAGGGAGCTGATACAATTAGTTCCATATCCTCAGTCTCCGAAAGCTGCAATTAAGACTGAATGAATTCTCAACTCTGTGCCCCAGGAGATGTTGCACAGATGCCCTGTTTGGGACTGGTCCACTGGCTAGGAGGAACAGAAAGAGACAAATGTTCTAACTTCTGCATCCGTATTACACAAGATTTCAGACCCCTCTATGACTAAAGATGGCTTAGGCAGATTAGTGTTTATTAATCAGTCTGTGTGTATATACCACTTCAGCTTTTGAGTGTAAAAGGGTTGGCAATCTCTGAAGGAACTGCACTAGCAAAACAACTTGAATTTAACCATCTAAATACAAACATCAATTAGAGATTCAGACAAATATTAAAATATACCTTCCCTCTCAGTTTATGCTGTAGGTGGTAGACAAGTGTAACATTACAGATTTATCTACATTAGAAATTGTTGCTCTAATAGAACCAATTTTGTTTGCAATATTACAAATTGATTCTCTCTCATCTATGATCCTTAAATGATTTTTTCCTCTATGGAATTCATTTGGAAAGAAAATGCCATCCCTGTTTAGTCAGTTTTGCCATCCTTTACTTTTCCACAAACGCTGAAAGGTTCTTGCATTTTTTTATTTGTAACTATGAAAACTATGCCCATTGTATCCTTTGCTTATGTGGAGTCTCTAGAAAATGTCGTAACTCAATCTATTCCTTTTAAGGATCGTAATGCATAGTGCTGAATAAAACTTGGATTTATGACATCAAAATTAAAACACAGTATAATTTTAGGTGCTTTGTTTTGATTAACACTTACCAAATGCAAAGTCCTGCACCTGCAATGGAATAATCTCATGGAAAAGTATCATGTGGGCATGGACTGGATAGAAAGCAATTTTGCTGAAAAGAACATGGTGATCCTGCCGGACAACACACTGAATGTGAGTCAGCAGTGTGCCCTCGTGGCAGAGGTGGCAGTCCTGGGTCATATTAGCAAAAGTGTAACCACTAGATTGAGTGGTTATTCCTCCCTGTTTGGTACTTGGGAAGTGCTGTGTCCAGCTTCAACAGCCTCTAGTACAGGAAAGACACTGACATACCTGGCATACTGGAGCAAGTCCAGTTTATGGCCACCACTACGGCTGTGGTGCTGGAGCACATGAGGGCAAAGCTGAGAAAGCTGGCTAAGGGGAGATCTTACTGCTCTCTTAAACTACCTGATGGGAGAACATGGAGAAGAAGTCACACTCTCCCCGGTGAGGCATCATGATAGCACAGGAGGCAACAGACTCAAGCTGGAACATGTGAAAATCTCTTACAAGATACAAATACAAGAAAAAATGGTTTATTCTGAGTATGGTCAAATACTGCAACAGTTTTCTCTGAGAAGCTATGAAATCTCCATCTCTGAAGCAATTCAAAATCCAACTGGACAATTCCCTGAGCAACCTGATCTAACTGAATCTGCTATGAGTAGGAAGTCAGGCTAGGTGACCTCCAGAGGTCCCTGCTAGATCTCGGTCCTGCCAACCTAAATTAGCCTATGAATCTGTAATACCAAGAGCAATTTACATTTTTGTCAACAGATGGCAATATCAGCCAAATCACTTATTTTATTCCAGTTTTATCATGTACACTGAACAGCCACAAAGGCAGTAAGGCGGTAGGGAAATCACAGAGAAACTGCATGTGAATGTGTTACACCCTGCTTTTGGTGTGTTTCCTTTGAGACAGATTACTAAAAGATTAGCAGATTAGAATCTCTTTACTTCCAAATTAGTGATTACAACAGTCAGGTCACCTGATGTCAGCACTTCATGAACAATAAACAAAACACTGCAAGCCAAATACCCCTACAGTAAAAATCCCTGCAAAATCAACGTCAAAAACTGTTTTCATTCCAGGCGAACTTGTTTGGGAAGCTATTTTTACTCTCATTTTGTTGTAGCTGTACTGTAAAAGCACTTACCCACTGGTCAAATACACATGGGATTGGGAGGCTAATTTTAAAATCATGAATTAATTATTTTAAATAAAAGTAAAGAAGCTTTTGTCTAAGATGGTATTTTTAATACTTAATTATGAACTATATAATATTCCACGCTCATAATATAAAATGCTAATACAGCGCTGATACAACCTGCACAGAATTTTTCATTCTGAAGAGGCACAACTTGCTCTACAAAAATTAACCCAGCATATGAAGAATTCGCTGAGCCTTTACTTGCTCCTGGAGCATGTGTCACAACAGCAGTTCCCAGGAAACAGCAGGTCATAAGACTCTGGCAGATGAGAAGACTGAACTAAAATAAGAATGCATGAGTAGATCGGTTATCAGACAGGACTGGTTATTAATCTGAACTCCCAGTCTGAAGTTTTCTGTGGACTGGTTGCTCCTCCCAGGACATGACTGTGCTGCCGCCAACGCCAGATCGAGAGGGACAAGGCGCCAGGCCGAGAGGGACAAGGCGCCAGGCCTGCCCCACTTCACACCTGCGTTCAGGCGGTGCCAACGCCCTGGCCGAAACTGGGTAATTTTGCCGCCCTCTCACCGCTCTCGCCCAACAGGGGCGGTTTCGCCCAGCAAAGGGAACAGGCGCGCAGCTGCATATGCCCGAAGCTGCAGCCGTGAGACCGGTCAGCCCGGCAGGAGCAGAGCAGCGCTGCAGCCCGCCGCAGGCTTCGCCGGGGCCGCGGCCGCGCCGCCATTTCGGGTCTCTCCTCCGCCCCCTGCGCCCCGGCGGGGCCGCTCCAGCGCCCCCACCGCCCCGGGGCGTCCAAGGAGGGGGGGGGGGGGGGGACAACGCTGCAGCCCGCGTCACGACTGCGCGGTGGGATGGGGGGAAGCCGCGGCCCTGAGCCCCGCCGGGGCTCCCGGAGGGGCCGAGCGGCGGCCGGGCGCGACCCCCCCCCTCCCCGCGGCAACGGCAGCGCGACCGTTGGGGGCGGGGAGGGGGCCCGGGGCGGGGCGCGAGACGAGGCCGCGGCGTGGCGTGAGGCGCGCGCTGAGGCGGCGGGCGGCGGGGCGGCGCGCGGGGGGCGGTGCCGCGGGGCGGGGCGGCGGCGGCGGTTGGCGCAGGCGGGCGGGCGGGCGGGCGCGGCCCCCGCCGCCGCTCGAAGGGGCCCGCTGCGGGGCGGGCGGTATCGCCCGGGCCGCCCAGGGGCGGCCCTTCCGGACCTGCGCGGGCGCTGCCGGCGGCCGCTTGCCCGCCTCCTTCCCCGCCGCCCTGCGCTCGGCCGGCAGCGGCGTCCCGGTGCTGCTGCTGCTGTCGCCGCCGCGTCCCTGCCCGCGCCGCCATGGGGACCCCGCGAGGCGGCCTCGGCCTGCTCGCCCTGCTGCTGCTGCTGTGGCCCGGGCGGGTGAGAGCCGGCCGGGAGAGGGAGCGGGAGGCCGGGCCGGGGCCGGCGGCCGTCCGGTGGGGCTTGGGGCTCGGGGAAGGGGCGGCCGCGAGGGAAGGTGCCGGTGGGGGGCGGCGGCGCCCCCCGGCCGCCCGCCCGCCCGCGGTGCCGCCTCTCGGCTGTGCGTGGCGGGGAAGTGGCCGCAGCGGGGGGAGGGAGCAGAGGAGCTGCCCGGGGGGTGGCTGCCCCGTCAGCGGGGCGCGGGGGGAGCTCCGGCGTGGTGCCCAGGCGTCTCTCGCTTACGCCTGCGGCTTCTCCCTCCCTTTCCCGGCGCTCCTCTGACCAACGCTGCGGGAAGCCGCCGTGCAACAGGAGAAACTTCTTGGGGGGCGGCGGGGAGCTTCGAAGCAAAAAGTCCTGGTGCAGGATTTACCCGGCTGTTCAGCGAGCCGCTTTGGGAGCGCTTGCTGTGCGAAAACAGGTGTGCTGAAGCGCTGTGCAATGCGGACGAAGCAAACTTCTGCCCCGTCCTGCTCTCCCGCTATTGCATGAAAGGGCAGCTGCCTGGGATGCTGCTTTCCTGTGATGTGCCCTGGTTATGCAATGCGTGGTGCATGTGAATAGCTGTGAAGTCACATGTTCCTGCAGGGGGTTGTGTATGTCATCAGCGCCTGGTTTGGTTTGCTTTAAGTATTTCTTATGCTAGGTGATAGCTTCCTGGAAGTAATGGAACTTGTAATAAGACCTATACTATCTGTTGCTGTGCTAGTACAAAGAGTATATGTTTTTGAAAAATTTAAGGAATAAACTAGACTTGTTCTTTGCAAATTTACTGTAAAAGAGAGTAAGGTGAAACCTTAACTTCCTTCCAGTTAGGTCTTGGTTGTATTTTGTTTATGCTATGGTTTTAGGTAGGAAAAAGATATTCCATGTTTCTCCAGAGAAACAAGCTTGAGATACTCCTGAAGTGTCTTTCTTTCATCTTCTAACTGGTTAGAAATGTACTCTCCAGATCGGGTTTTATGCTTGACAAACCTGCCAGTTTAAACGGGTTATTTCATGTGTACTTGCTTTCTTCTGTTTTAGTACCCTTTTCAAACAGCCTTTAAAGAGCTTCAACAGAGAACTATATGCATGTACTCCCCTATTACACAGGAGAAATGGATATTTACTAATGACTTGATCTCCAGGTGGGTAGGTAATGAACTTAGCATCTTCCCAACACTCCTCTATGTAATCCTTTGGGAAAGAGACCTTGCAGCATAACAACAAGGTGTGTCCTAGGCTGGTGAGGAAAAAAAAGTGCTTTACCTTGTCTGATGACAGAATGCTCAACTTGAGCTTGAATGAAGTTCCCTTAAGGTTTAGAGGATCCTTGTAGAGCAGTGTCTGTGGCTTTGTGGTCCACAGGAAGTTCATATTGCAAAATGACTTCACAAAACAAATGTATGTGCCTAATCCAAGAAAGAAAAATGGAAGTGAGGGGGGAGTGAAAACAAACTTCATTACCATTTGTTGCTGCTAATGTTTATTTTCAGCCAAATACTGTATAAAGGTGGCCTCAGTATCCTTCAAAGAGAAATTGGTCTTTTGGTTAGTCTGAGTGTAGTGTTAGATAATGCTTGCAAAAGAGAAGTATCATAAAGGTGCACTTGTCTTCTCCCTTAAGTATACAGGTAACATAATAATTGCATGCTTTCAATTTTACTGTATATAAACCAGAGGGCACTCTGTTACTGCACTTATGCTTCATGTGAAAACATAGAGTGGCACTTCAATTTGTGAAAGTGTAATGAAAGGTTGCAGTGAACTTGAAGTCTTCAGGCTGTGTAAGAGGTAACTTGTCTCTGAACAAGGCATGCTATGAAACTTGTGCCAGGTAACCTATTGCAGGTTGATACTTAACTGCATATTAACATCTAAATATTACACTGCAGGTCTCCTTGACTCCTTTTTTCTCTTCTTCTAAATGGGTTAATTTAAATTGTGGATTTAAGGGAGGATGAGATCTTGAAACTTCTGTTGCCTCATGAACATCTGTTAAGGTACTAGACTACATCTTGTGTGATTAATGCCAGATGTTTCACTGATATGTAACAATACTAAAACACAGGCTGTCAAATTAGTGGGTAAGCAAAGCTGAACACTTGTTCCCACTGGCAACTAGGATCTGAAGCTGTAGGATCAAATTAGCTTGAGTGCTTCCAAAAGCCTGTTGGATTAGAGGTAGGTTCTCTTGCTGAATGGCCTGGTCTGCAGTTATGTGTGGTATTACCTGACCTGCAGTGTAAAGTTCTGAAATCTGTATAGAGGAACTTGTTTGGCAGGGATGGCAACATTGCTCCAGAATAAAACATTAAGAGTAGTTATTTCTGCAAAACTGGGAGTGACTTCTTTCTGGCTAGAAAGTAGGGAAGAGATGAATGTGAAGTGAATAACTAGTAGAGCTAAGTAATGCTTTCTTGTGCAGTAGCCAAAGCCATTCATATCCATATTGTGCAGTATCATTATTTGTCCTCTACAGGACATCATAGGTATTTCAGTACAGACTTTAACTGCAGACAGCTTCTAGTTAGGAGCCCTGCACTTTCTTGATAGTGTACTGTAATTCTGTCTCTTATTTCTCTCTCCTCTTCCCCCCCCCCCTCCAAAAAAAAGCCAAACTGCTGTTGGTTAACACCAACTGGCTTCCACAAATACTGAGTTCTTACTGCAACTTTCTTCTTAATGAGTCTCTGTGGCATCCAAGGATATTACCTATACTTGGCATAACTCTGGCCACCAAAGCAAGACCCAGTTCTAGGACTTGTTAATTATTATTATTATATTTATTTTACAAAAGGAAATGACCCATTTTTGTATGGGCAAAGGAAAAAGAAAGCTAGATGGCAAATCTTGTTGCTGGGTTGGCTGTCTTTGAAGAAATTGATAGTCTCTTCCAGTAAGAATAGAAGCCAGTAAGGTTTCCTTTAGCCTGTGTACCGCTCCTCCTGCAGAGTACTGTGTGTAGGCTGCTGGATAATGTAAAACTATTGGGGCAGATCTGCCAACTTAACCTGGTCACTTCTTTCCATAAACTTGACCTTGCCGCTTGTTAAAGATTATGTAGTACTGACTGTTTAATTTATCAAACTAGGGAGCAATATTGTTTATTAAAAGTGATACAGCCTAGACAGTTAAGTGCTTCTGTGGGGCAAAAGGAAAGTATGCTGTTTTTAGTCTCTTTTCTTGCCTTACAAGGTTCCAGATGTAAAATCATGCTAGATAAAGGAGGGAAAAACAGCTGTATCTGCTGTTGACTCTTCTCATACATTCCTAATCTTAATTTTAAGAGCTGAACACAATGCTGACTTGTTGTCTGGTATTTGCAAAACTGCAGAAAGTCACTGTTTCTATAAACAGCAGCATCATTGTTCTTTGTCTGCCTAACAGTTATGTATTCATTTGCTCAGTAATGACTAACTCTGCTAGAACCATTATATTGATCTGTTTCAACATACAGTTGAAGAAACTTAGACTTAAGTAAATGTGTTATGATCTGTTGGAACAGTAGTCTTATTACAAACAAATGATGCCTTGGACTAGGAATAAAGATGTCAACTTGTCTCTTTGTGTAGAACCTTGCTAGTCAGGAAATGCCCATATGAGCTCTTTAAAGTCCTTTGTTGGGACTCCTAGAGCCCAGTCTACTCTCAACTGAGGTGAAGTCTCTCCTCAAGCAGAATAGTTCTAACAGAAGCAGAAATAAGCTGTGAGCACTTACGGATGTACTAAAGTCTAGTCATTGTACTGCCAGATGGCTTTTAAGCTCTGCTGGAGGCAAGGAGGAAAGGCCTTAATTTCAGGTTATGACTGGGTTGCAAAGTCCTTAAGGAAGTCTGTCTTTAAAATTATGGGGGACTTAGTAATAATGTAAGACACTCACATTAGAGCCTTGCAGAGTAGCTTGTCTTGTTTAGAAGGGAGTTGTGTTAAAACACAGTTCATTTAGTCTTGGGGTAGTGAGGGCTTTCATCTGTTGAAGATGATTGTTCACTTAGATTTAAGTGATTTGAAAGTGTGATGACTCTGCAACTAGTAGCTTTGTTTATGTGGCTTACAGCCACACTTTAATTTCATATCTTGATATTTGTAGGAATACTGGTAACAGTAAAGACAAGTGATATTAAGATCTTTTTGATGCAGCAGAAAGTATGTCTCATTTTATATCTTACTCTGACCTTTACTAGAGGAGTTTGGGGAAGAAATTTCAGCTATATCTTATCAATAGTAGAGTAGTTATTTAGTTACTTGTGATATCCCTGAAGATTGGAAGGAGACTAGCCCTCACCTCCATAACTTGTGGCTGAATCATCTGAGGAGCATGCAGTTAACTTGTTAACAGCCAAAAACTATTGGTGACCTCAGACTACTAACTTCGAATTATTTGGCTTTTCGTTTTTGGTGTACTGACTTTGCACGACCACTGTAAAACATAAAACTATGGCCTTATCAGTTCTGAGAACAATTTCTAACTTACCTTGCATTAGTGAGATCCTGTAGGTTGTGGCATAAAACTATCTAAATTTAACTTTCACCAAAATTGAATATTCAGTGTTCATACTGAAATAAGATGTGGCATTCTAGTAAGTAGGTTTAGACCTGAGTGTTCTTTTCTTAGTTAGAAAGCAACTGACCTTTTTGTCTTTAAATAAGGTGAAGTTTGATAAGAATGTTAATTTTCCGTATTAGGTTTTATCCATGTGGAACTCAAACTGTTTTCAGAGCCATATTCCTACCTACTTAAATTACACAACTGTAAACTAACACTGATACAGCAAGATGGGATATTTTTGGCTTATCTTGTTGGTTTTACTGAATTACTACTTGTCATGACCAAGTGCTTGTGCTGAGTAAGCTGCTTTATGTTCCACTCTGAAAACGATGTCAAGATAACCTTCTAGGTGAACCTATAGGCCACTGCATTATGACTTAATATAACATGTATTATTTTAGTGTTTCTGTGTAGTTTTATGCAGGAAAGCATTAACTTGAGATGTAGATAAGCTTTGTTTCAAGGCAGGTTGTCAGTGAGCTTGAAGTAGCAGAAGTCTCCTTTAAGTCTTTTTATAAAAAGCTATCTGGACAAGCAACTCTATATGGGGTAAAACTGGTAGTGCAAAAAATCTATTTTTTTCTTCTAGTAGAATTAAATTCTTTCATAAAGAGTAGACTGATAACTTTTATTAAAGCCTGCAGAGTTGACCAAGATCTAGTGTTCATTACTAGATTACAGGACCTCATGAAGCATATAGAATTAGTGTCTTTGATTGCAAACTATTCTAGACCAAATGTTAGAGACCAGCCTGTGATGGAGAGAATAAAAAAAGAATTGTCCAGTTATTGTAGTAATAGTAGCTCTAAATCCTTCCTGACTTTTTGCAGGAATAGCAATAAATACTGAATTTGTACTTCTTTAAAAAGTATGATTGAGTCTGACATGGGTACTTGTAAGCACTTAACCTTCTTGCTTCTGCCACTAATAGATTGTTTGCTGTTAGAACTGAGCTTACATAGCTGTGAGGAAGCAGAGATGAAGACACTAATTTAAATGTCTATACATAAAATAGTTGTTCTGTTTGGGCAGATTAATATATAGTTCCTGTTAAAATAGTCTCCTAGCTGTTCTGGGAGTATAATTTTTTTGCTTGAGCATTGTGTACTCAGCACTTAAAAAGTGCAGCCTTAAAGGGATGCTTGTCAGCAAAGGCATAAAAATATGATAACACTAACAACCAGCTACAGGTTTAGCCAGAAGAAATTCTAAAGCAGACAACAAAGTGATCTGTATGGGTGATACTTAACTGACTCTTGGCCCTGGCTTCATAGTGACTAATTTTATTGGGCTACATTGCCTAGTTAGAGGAAGGAAGTAATTCTAACAAGTTCAGGTAAATTGGTGACATTCTGTCTCAGAAAAATGTTCCAATTTCCAGTGTGCTTATTGGAGGACTGCTGGTGCTATTCAGCACAAAAATGGA
Organism: Rhea pennata; assembly: GCF_028389875.1. Taxonomy (NCBI): domain Eukaryota; kingdom Metazoa; phylum Chordata; class Aves; order Rheiformes; family Rheidae; genus Rhea; species Rhea pennata. The sequence continues at coordinate 114,834,390 of NC_084664.1, read as the reverse complement.
TATTGTGGGAGCACTACTGTAATTTTGGGTAGCTGTTGGGTTATGAATGGAGCCTTTCAGGGCCCTCTGGTCAGTAAACTGTTTTCATGGTCAAGCACAAAGCAAAGTACTTTGTCCTTGCAGTGTAAGTGTATGGTGCTGCTACAAATGTTAGTCAAGGCTGTTCGGGAGATTAAAAAAAAAAAAAAAAAAAAAAAAAAAAAGAATAGTTCAGTTTTCTTAACTGTATCATGCAATCTTTTGATCAGAGCTTGTAGAAGCAGAGTGGATGTTTGTGCAGCTGGCATTCTGCTTGCAAGCCAGATGCTTACTAAAACCTTGGAGCTACGTTAAAACTTTTACTGTAAACCAACTTTTGTTATTTCATTGTTCCATAACTGTTTAAACTTTTAGAAATCATCTTAGTTTAGAACTGTAGGTGTTTTATCAGTCCCACTGAATATAAACTTATGGCATCACTAATGTGATTTTTTTTTTCAATTCTTTTGTCTTTGCCCGCAACGAACCAACTCCTGAATGTTTCAGTAATCCCTTATAGCTTAAGTATCTTTAAATGACACTTTGGTCCTTGTTGCTGTGCACCTTGATCTAGTCTTATGCTCAAATACCATATTAAGTGCCATTAGAAAGTTCATCTTGAATTTGTTGCAGTACAGGAGACATTATGGTAAAGGAAGAGCTGTTAAATTCTGCTTCAGAATCCTCGTTCTAATTTTGATGCTTCCTTTTGAAATTTGTCATAATAAGTAAGTGGGCCTACAGAAAGGGCTAAGAGGTGGCAGAGAGAGCTGAAGTACTGCAATATAAGTAGTGTCCCATAGTGTACCAAGTCACTGGACACAAAATGACAACTTAGTCCATACTCTGTGTAGTCCTATGTGAACAAACTACTTTCTATGTTGCCTTGTAATTGGAGATGCTTTTAAAGTCTCAGTTTACCTTTTACTTCAATATCCCATGATCTCTCTATCTTAGCCCACTAGAATGGGCAAAGAAGACTGGGAAGCTGACCAGGAGATCACAGTAAGAATGTATGCCAGGTCAGAAACTCATGCCTCTCGGTGAGTTTTGTATGGTAATACAGGTTACTGATAATTCAAATTTAGCAATAAGTTGCTTTCAAGGAATAAATATCTAGATAAGTTATCTAGTCTGGACTGTAAATGACTTTGAAATGTTAACACCAAGTTTCTCAACTACTGGCAACTGTTCCTTGCAGTTAATCGGTTATCTTGTGTTGATTAGGTATTTCCACAATCATGTGTCTGGTATGGGGAATGTGGAATTGCCTCTGGAGACAAGAGATACAACTGTGCTTATAATGGACCACCAATACCACTACCAAAGGATGGCTATGACTTAGTACAGGTAAGCTGCTTCTGAAGATCTGCTACTAAAAGATAATTCCCTTTTGCTTTAGAGTCCTGTACTGGGTTCTAGTGGGGCTGTGCTATACTGCTTTGTGGGGTTTTCATCTTCTAATCATGTTTAGGATGTACAGATAGCCCTTTTTCTTGGCTACACCTCAGCCTCCAGCTGTGTGAAGGTAACATCTTTGAACCCTGAACAGGAGCAGATATAAGTCTCTAAAGTATGTCTTTTACAGACTTTCACAAACATAACTTTATGGATTTGTTGCACTTTCCTGCATGTTTTTCACTGCTTAGAGTCCTAAGAACAGTCTGACTAAAGAGCATTCAAAACTGACTCATTTCCTACTAAATAGCTCTGCTGTTCTGATCTCTGAAGTGCAAGGCTAAAACTATATATTTTCTGCTTTCAGAGGACTGTTCTTGATCTCTCACTTATCTGGGTTGGTAGTAACTGACACTGATCACTCAAATGGAGCAATCTTGGACAAAGTTCAGTCCTCTTTTTACCTCTGCCTAGTATGAGAACTGATTTGTTGCCATATGTGGGCTTAGGTGTCAAAGCAAACAAAAATGAAGTTAAAATTGCTTGTGGATTTGGTGCATACAGTGGGATCATATTGTCAAACTTCCCTTCTGGCAGTTGCAGTTAAAGCAACTGTAGAATTAAGTAGTAGTTTTGGCTGGTGGCAGCAGCAGTAACTTAAACATAGTAAGCCAGCTATGTTGCACTCTTTTTGAAGACTTGATACACAGTTTTTATCTGTAAAAATGTTGCTTCTGTAAACTGAATATGAAAAGTCTTCCAAGTAATCAGTGATTTTGATTAGTGAGTTGTCTTCTGTGACTTAGAGAATCTAATATCCCTTAATATAGATTCTAGATAATCTTCAGAAATACTTTCAACTTGGATGGATAAACATGTGTTGTGTTCTTACTGTTAGACTCTTCAATACCATTATCATTCTATTTATAGACTGACTAAAGCTCCTTCAGATGAGCTTTAGTCAAAGAAAGTTGTGCTTTGAAGCAAAACAGTTCTTCCTTCTATTCTCCAATGAATCTCACTTTGGTAAGGCTCTCTCTGTGCATCTTGTACAACTACTGTTACCTCTGAAATATGCTGAAGCAGAACCCATAACTATAAGAAGAAGTTTTGAAGTTTTAAACATGCTTTTTCTCACTTCCCATCCTTAACTAAATGCTATTTTTATTTAAGGAACTATGTCCAGGTTTATTCTACGGCAATGTTAGCACTTGCTGTGATGTTCCTCAACTTCAGACTTTGAAAAATAACTTGCAGCTGCCTCTGCAGTTTCTCTCCAGGTATGGTGAATGGCTAAGTGACTAGAGCTTTGAAACCTAATATGCTTTATTAGCTGCTTGTGCTTGAGTACATTGGAGAAGATGTAACAACGTCACTTAAAGGCTTATTGGGATGAGCTTTGAGACTTCCTCCTCCATATCGGGAGGCTTTAACTCCAGGAACAACTACTTAGGATTAGGTTAGCTGGTAGAAGAAATGCTGGCATAGTTTGTCTCAAGGTACTGTGTTTATTTGTAATGAAGTCTCCAGCAAAAGATGAACACTGAACAGAATGAACAGAACCCTGTTCAGACTCTGATTCTAGTAGTCTCTTCTGAAGCTGCCTGTTGATTTGAGAGGCTTAAATTGACTCCTGTGATACTGGTCAGAAGTCTTTATGCTAGTAGCAAAGCTTTCTTAACTTCTGGTTGGCTTTGTTTATTTTGGACAGAGTGTTCTCCTTGGGAGTGATGTTGATGCTAGTAATGAGTATTCAACCTTTTTACAGCACTAAATATTGTATAGCTAGTTAAAAGTAAACTGCAACACTGAAATGTTCTCGTTCTGTCACTCTTATCAGATAGTATCTACATTTCCTGTGGAGGTCACATCTGATATACCTTGTATTTTCAAGTTCTTTCTTAATCTGATTGCTGTTCATTTGACTTCTTTCCCAGATGTCCATCGTGTTTTTATAACTTAATTAATCTCTTCTGTGAACTGACTTGCAGTCCAAATCAGTCTGACTTTTTGAATGTTACAAACACCATACCTTATTATGATCCAATTAAAAAAGAGAACAAAACAAGCATCACAGAGCTGCAATACTTCATTGGAGAACGCTTTGCAAATGGTAAGAAAACACTGGGTTAATGTGGTGAGTTTATGTAGTGAGTTTAGTTCAAACTCTTCTCACCCAGGCTGTTGTTATCAAGGTAACTTAATATAGCATCCAGTCACCTCCCTGGAAGAACTGGGAGAAGAAGAAACAACACTCCAGTGACCCTCTAAACTTTAAGGCATTAAATAGGAGGTGGTGGTGGTGGTGGTGGGACCTACCAGCATCATAAAACTGCTAGAACAGTAACTGGTTTCTGTGTGGGAGACATCACATGAGCACCTTTTATAGTAGTGTTTTTTTGAAGGTTTAGCTGAGAGTAGGAATCTGCTGTACAAATTATAATATTTGATAGCCCTGGAGACTTTAATTTAAAACTTGCTGCAAGCTGCTGCATGTCCAAAGCCTACTACCTGATATTGAAATTGTCTAGCGGGTATGGCAGTGACAGTTTGCACACAATGCACTGCAGATCTTTAGATGCATCTGCTGCTCTTGAACTGCTCTAGTCTCTTTCAAAAAAAAAAAAAAAATGGAAGGACAAACTGAGATCACTTGCTATAAAATGAGAACACAAGCTGAAAACACTGATATAACTCATATGCCTCTTGCACAGTAATCTTTAGCCTAACTTGGTTGTAACAAGGCTTACACTTTAAATGACTTGTATCACTTATGTCATAACTTCCCCATACCGAGGAACTTTAAACTGTTAGATTAGGTACTGTTCCCCTGTAACAATCAATTCTAGTGTAATGCAGTTTCAGGTAGCCTATTTGGATGAAGACAGCTGTAACAAAGCATTGCGGCATTGAACACTAAACTGGAAGCAATATTTCACTGTCTTAATCTTTCCTTTGAAAGACACAGGTATTCTGTTCTTTAAACTCAGTGAATGAGTCTACTTGTTTCTCAAGCTTGGAATGCTCACTTAAGTTATACCATTAGTTTAAAGACTTACATCTTAATCTACTCTTCCTAGCAATGTATAATGCTTGCAAAGATGTAGAAGCTCCATCAAGTAACGATAAAGCACTGGGGCTGCTGTGTGGGAAGGATGTCAAGGACTGCAATGCTACCAACTGGATTGAGTTCATGTTTAGTAAGGACAATGGACAGACTCCTTTTAACATTATTCCTGTCTTCTCAGGTAGGAAACTGGATTTTCCTTACTTATGAAGCTCTTGTCAGAGGCTGTGTGCTATAACTAGTATACCAATTTGTTAAACAGAACTCGGTCAGTAAGCAGCTTACTGACCATTTCTACAACTCTGAGGGATGAACTGGGTTAAAACTGGATAGCTTGTTTTCCTTAGTTTCCAAGGCAATATCCTGACCTCTTACCATCTCTTTTGAAGGGGCCTATTAGATACTTTGTCTGAAGAGACAGTGGAGAATTAAACTGGCGAGCAAAGTAGGAGGCTTGCATTTAAAACTGTCATCTATACTTAGCGTATGACTCAAGAGTCAGCTCTTGTTATGGAAAAAGGCAATGGCTTCCTTGCTATAAGACCAGCAAACCTAATTTTATATGGAGTCCTTAACTTATATGGTAGCATACCACATGTGGGTTGGTATATCTAGTCACCTGAAGTGCTTCCTAAAGGCCTTCAACTTTACAGAAACCTCTCCCTCAAACTCTGGCTAAATCTAGTGACTTTGGAAGAAGATAGAAAGGGAGGTTCATTTGTTAAGCTGGGAGATCTGTTGTGAAGATCTAAATTTCTACTTGGTGAATTAGCTTTGTAACTTGTGATTCATTGTGTTTTTTTTTTTTTCAGATGTTCCTGTCCATGGAATGAATCCTATGAACAATGCTACAAAAGGCTGTAATGAGCCTATGGATGATTCGACAGGACCATGCAGCTGTCAGGACTGTTCAATTGTTTGTGGTCCAAAACCTGAACCACCACCACCACCTGCTCCATGGCTTCTGTTTGGTTTAGATGCTGTGTATGTCATCATGTGGATCTCCTACATGGGATTTCTACTCATATTTTTTGCACTTGTCTTTGGGGTCTGGTGTTACAGGTAGGCATTCAAATGTTAAGCTCTAACAGTAGTTTATTATATGATGATAGCTTGCTTTGCCCAGGGCATGGTTTTTATGTCTAAAATATCTCAGCTGGAAGTCACGTTCTGTGGCAGATACTCACTAATAAGGAGTGCTATAACCCTAAAAGCATGTTGCAGAAAGTGAGTGCAGGAAGCTATTGATGTAGAATCTCTATAGCTTGCCTACCTACAAGATCAAATGAGTAGACTGCTTTTAAAAGTATGAACTTGGAAGTATGCAAAAGTCTGAAACTGCATTTATTCCTCTCATCTGACTTGAAACCTTTTTAAAGGGAATTAAATCTTTGATATGTTAGTCATCATGAAACTTTACACACTTGAAGGGATTTCATATTGTTTTTATGACTCAAAGCCTGCTTTAGGACCAATGTGCTACAAGAAATTTCATACAAATTAGTAAAAATGCAATCCTGTTTCCTTAAACTAACTCTTCCTTAAGTTGTAATTGGAGTGAGCTGAAAATTCAGTGTGGAGAGGCCTCTTTACTGCGTACAATGATTCAGGAAAACTTCCTTTACTCTTGGCTATTGTTACATGTGGAACAAAGTACCAGCTCACCATGCTTAGTTGAATGTAATGGGGTGGGGGAAATTGCTGAAAGTGACTTAAAGATAATTGGGTTGGAGGGACTCATTTGGAAGGAGCAGGATGTCAGATACATGCAAATATACATACAATGTGTATACATACATATCTAGTTTTCCTGCAAATTAACAGTAATGCAGATTTTAGACTAATACTGGTAATGAACAATTGCGGTTCTGTTGCATATTAACTCATGACTATATTTTCCTCTTCTGGAAAGCTAAAACTGAGCTTCCAATGATTACAGCATTTTGTAGAGTAATGCTTGCTAAGCAGGCTTCTCTGCTAGACAATGCTTTCTAGTGGTGGTAACAAATCTTTTTATAGCTAACTGTTTGTGTGGGTGTGCTAGCCATCCTTAACAGTGTTTTCCACAGGCTTCTAGTTAATGTTCCTAAGTAGGATAGTGCTTCTTAATCCAACTTTATAAATTCCTGGTCTCAACTGACCAATATGTAATACTATCCCTGTCTACACAGGGAGTTTGAGTTCAGCATTCATGATGTTCAGCAGCCTTGTCAGTAACCTTGCTGAGCAACATCTCTAGTAGAACTTGAATGAAATGGTAGTTTAGCCTTAGCATCAATGCCTCTGTAGTCATCAAACGTCTGTAAAATAGCTTTTTCTGGGACTTCCTGCCAGCAATAAGCCTGTTAGCCATAGTTTGGAGTGATGGCAGTACTTGCTGGAGGATCATCTTTTGTCATCACATACTTGGCCTTTAGATGAAGGTGAAGGCTGTAAATTGAATCGGTTCAAAGGACTGATAACCTTGGAGTGAAGAGGCTCTTCAGTTAGAGTATATGAAATAGTCCTTAAAAGACTTGTAAGGATGTTAAATGTCTAGTTCTTAGCCCCAAATAGCCCTTCATAATTTGGAAACCTTTAATTACCATGCGGAGCTGTAGAACCAGTATGTCTCTTAGGTAGCAGAAAAGATCCTAAGCAATGTATACTGTATCAGAAGTGTTTTATACTGTAATTTAAGGCTTCTTCAAGACAGGGAGAAGGCTTTAATTCCTCTTTCCTTACATCCCCACTTCTCTAGGCTAAATGTCAAACTGTTCACTAATTACATGTAAGGTTTGGGAAAAATGTATGCACTAGACATTTTTGACTTTATTATCAATCTAAATTCTGGTCTGTTTAAGAGCCTTTTTGTGCTGTTTACACTAATGTTCTGAAGCTCCTAAATTTTCTTAAGTTTTCCGTAGAAGCGTGTTCTTGATCTAAACTTGAAGTTCAGCAAATCAGATAAGGCCATAACTTTGTTCTAAAGGATTATAGGAGCTAATGTTCAAGTGGAAAGGGGATGGGAAATAAGATGCCTGTACTTCTGCAGGAGTTTAATGTAAACTTATTACTAGCATTGTGCTTCATTGTCTTACTGCACTGACTGCAAAATGCTTTTTTTCAAGGAGCAGATAACAGCTTCTTCTCTTTTACAGGAGGCGGCATTTTGTCTCTGAATATACACCAATTGATAGCAATATAGCCTTTTCTGTGAATTCTCGTAACGATAATGGTATGTCTGGGATCAGAGTAACAGGTATCTGTCCTGTGGACAGACTTAAACTTCAGCTTTACTAGTCTGTATAGTCTATTCTTACTGTGATTTATTTCACTGTCTTGGTTAGTCTCTGCCTTGTTTTGTGGAGTAGTACATAGTTCTGTTCAGCTAGATGCTGCAAGCCTGAGGTGCAGTCTGTGGGTCTAGCTATGAAAGACAGTCTGTGGGACAGCATGATGCTGTAGTCAAGTTAATCATATTATGACTCAATCATGTTTGTTCAAAGCATAGACACCTTAAGCTGTGCTGTACCTACAGTAGAAGAACTGTAGGTAATTTTGTATAGCAGCTGAGGTAGCAAGTCACTTCAATGCTTGTGTGCCTTTTAGCTTGCTTCCTGGCTCTTACTTGTTGTGACTACTGTCCTAGGACAAGTTTGCATAAGAAGGGGTGTGAGCTGGTCTGTGCCTTTTGACTTCAACCAAGGATTGGTGCCCAGCTCTGAACAGCTGCATAACTGAATAGAGACGCAATTTCTGGTGCTAACTATAGAGCTAGAAAAAAAAAAAAAATCTAAGCCTTTTTAATGGGCTTCAGGAAAATGCTGTTAAACTGGCTGCTCAAGTGTTTGCTTTTCCCGACAGGAAAAATTACCTGTGGTGAAAGGCTTGGTGAAAGATTTGAGAATGGCTTAAGGACAACATTCACATCATGGGGAGCCTTCTGCGTTAGGAATCCACGCCCTGTTATTCTTTTCTCTGTGATCTTCATTGTCATGTGCTCTTCAGGCCTCCTGTATGTTAAAGTAACTACAAACCCTGTAGACCTCTGGTCAGCCTCAAGCAGCCAAGCACGCAAGGAGAAGGAATATTTTGACACCCATTTTGGGCCTTTTTTTCGTACTGAACAACTCATTATTCAAGCCCCCAAAAGCCATGCAGACATTTACTCACCATACCCATCAGGAGCAGATGTGCCTTTTGGGCCTCCACTTGCCAAAGACATTCTCCATCAGGTAAATGACTTCTGAGGAAAAGGAGATCAAAAATATGTTTAACAAGCATAATCGTAGAGTTGGCTTCCATCTATAATGTGATGTGTCCTTTAAAACAACTGCTAAAAATCCTAGTTCTTAAAGTAGCTTTTTCTGAAAACTTGTTTTTGACCTCTCTGCTCGAGGTCAGAACTTGCGAGCTAAGTCCTAATAAGTACTCCTACTGTAAAAACTAAAAATGACTTATGTGATTTTTTTTTTTAGTGTGCTGTTGCCTTTGGATACTGCCAGGAACACTATACACTTAATGCTGTCTTGCAGGAGAAATGTTTTCTTCCACTCTTTAACCATAGTTTGGTTTGATTTCAGGTGCTGGATTTGCAGGATGCTATTGTGAACATAACTGCTTCTTTTGACAATGAGACTGTAAAGCTGAAAGACATTTGCCTGGCTCCTCTTGCTCCCTACAACAACAATTGCACTATACTGAGTGTACTCAACTACTTTCAGAACAGTCACTCTGTTTTAGATCACTCTGTTGGTGATGAGTTCTTTGTCTATGCTGACTACCACACTCACTTCTTATATTGTGTTCGGTAAGCAGTATGGTTGTGTTAAACCACCCCTATTTAAAAATCTGCTCAATACAAAACTAGCTAATTAGTCCCTTTGAACCTCTTGACCCCAATTAAATTTTCAGTTATGTGAAATAGATTCTTTGCATTTCTGTCTTGGTGCTTAAGTAGATGTTGCACTTCAATCAGATTGCAGGCTAAGCTTGGCTTGTTGTGGGCACTGGCTGTGGCTTGCCAGAAGCATGTTTCTCCTAAGCATTTCTCAGCAGCAGAGTTCAGAAGCATAAGATGTGTTAAATGTTCTTAGGCATGAGTACAGTTTTGGAGCTGTCTTCCCAATAGCATCTAAGACAATCCATAGCTTTTATCCAACTAAGCTATAAATTCTTAGAAAATGTAGCACAAAAGCAATGTCTTACTAGAAACTTTCTTATTGCCCTGCTGCCAATAAAGCTGATGTGTTGTAATTCAGTATTTGTTTCTTCCTATGGCTCTGGGCATCAATTGTCAAGTATAAGCTGACAAGTGTATTGCTGGTTTTTTAGGGCTCCAGCATCACTGAATGACACAAGCTTGCTTCACGATCCCTGCTTAGGAACATTTGGTGGGCCTGTCTTTCCATGGCTGGTGATGGGAGGATATGATGGTAGGTGATTAAACACTTTGTGCTCTTAAGTTTAATGAAATCTTGTGTGTGCTGTCTTTGGCATTAAAGTTTCATTCTCTTAACATGGCAGTTAACAAAATTTTTCTGAAATTCCTTTCAAAACTTCCAGTAAGCAAGGATGTTTAATGATTTCCCCTCCCCCCCAAGTATGGACATACTGAAAACATGCAGATAACTACAGAAGTGCCAAATGCAAACACTGTTAATGAAACATACTTGTGCTGTTGAACAGCTGTTCCACTGTTATGAGTGTTCAGTCTGTTTTGGGCTTACTGAAGGATCTCCTCTATCAGAGACTAGAGAAAATATCTCAAGCTGATGTGTTGGGGTGTGAACAGATTTTGTTTTTCAGATGGAACAATCTTTGTCACTGCAGTTTAACAAAGAAGATAAGAATAGATTAAGGTGTTTACAGAAGAAACCCTTCCACAACTATCTCCTGAAAGCAGAATTGTTTAAACAACTTATCCAATAACAGAATTCGACAGATACACTGAACTGAAGTGTGCTAGAACAGCCATTGAAAGCAAACACTTCTGTAAACTGCAGACTTAGCTTGTTCTGAGGCAAAGCTAAGTGCACAAGAGGTATAGTGTATTAGGAAACCACATCCTGTTTCTCATTCTGTTGAAAGTCATAACCACTAGCTATGTAGTAGCCCCCTGTCTAACTATGTGACAGCTTGAGACTTGTTAATATTGAGATGCTGCAGACTTGGCAAAGAATAAATGACTATCTCTGAATACAATCTGTTTATCAACCCTTATTACTGTTACATTAATGTGTCTAATCATGCTGAAGTCTTCGAATAGACTGAATTCAATGGAATTGTGATGCTAGGATTGCTTAGGACAATATTCATTTAAACCTAATTTCTCCTGCATATGCTAGAACATATGTAAGACTTATTTCATAATGCCTGGCAACTTTTTTCCTACTTTACAGATGAAAACTATAACAATGCTACAGCTCTTGTTGTTACTTTTCCTGTCAGCAACTACTATAACGACTCGAGAAAACTGATGAAAGTCTTGGCGTGGGAAAAAGAGTAAGTGTGTTTTTGTATTTTGAAATGCACTTGGTGATACTTAGAATAATCTTAATTTAAACATAAACAAACGAAATGCCTTTGCCTACAACTTCTCAAAACAGCCTTCTAGATGTACTGGGAAGCAGTACTGACTCTGGTCAAAAGACTTCCACTTTGATATGCATTGTTCTCTTGGAGATAGTTACTAGTCAGAATAATATATCTAGTTTAGGAGTACTTGCTGATAAGGCATGTCAAATCCTTGTTGTAAGTGTCTTTGGCTGTGGTGTTATCTATCAGCATTTAAAATTTCTCTTTCGGTCTGCTGGACTCTGGAGGAAAGGTACAGCATTATCCTGTAGTTATTGCACTGTCCATGTTTAAAAACCATCTTGCAAGTAAGGATCCAAAAAACCTGCCTTCATCTAGAGTTAGGTTTTACTGTCTTGCAGAGCTGATGACTGCTTATGGGCCAACAGCTCTGGCTAGTAACTTGGATGAAAGCAAACTCTAGATTTATACCTGGTCTGAGGCTTTCTAGTGTCTACCTGTGGTGCAAGTCCCCTTGAGGTTAAGGCAACTGAAATAAGGCTTAATTGTTAAATGACTGTAGCTTGTTTCAGCACTTCCTGTTCTGTGTACTTTTAAGTCTAGCTTTGTGGAAGACTGCATTTGTGCCTTTAAGTATCTTATGCAAGATAGCTGTTTGTCCTCCAGCTTAAGAGAATGTGAACTATACTTCTTTACAGAGCAATTCTAGAGCTTGACATTAAGATCTAAGGGTGAATAGCCAGCATCCCTCATCTAAGTTTCACAATTAAAATAGTTGAAGATTGGATTCATTGTTTTACCGCAGTATACTCGTGTATGGCACAGATGACTAGAATATACTTTCTGCTATAAAGTTGTCAACTTCTAAGTCTTCCTAATACGATATTTCACCCTTTGAAGTGTGACTGTTCTTTTTTAGGTTTATTAACTTTGTGAGGAACTATGATAATCCAAACTTAAGTATTGCACTTTCTTCTGAACGGAGTATTGAAGATGAGATCAACCGTGAAAGCAACAGTGATATTGGCACTGTTATGATAAGCTATATTGTAATGTTTATGTACATCTCCATAGCTTTGGGACACATCCAGAGCTGCAGAAGACTTCTGGTATGTTTGTGGTTCTCATAACTCTAAACTGAAGTTACAGCTTTTTGACTAGCTCCCTTAGCTTTAAGAGGGTTTTTGAATATAACAGTGTACTGCAACTGTATTTAATCTTGACTCAGAGCATTGAGTTCCAGCCACCTACTACCTTACTTCTCCTAGCTTCTGTCCATTTTGCTTTATTTAGCAATTCATGTGTGCTTCATAAATGAAGATCAGCCTAGGTTAAGATGTGTAATTAACTTGGAGTTTTAAGGTCTGTGGCTTAAGATTTTTATTTATTTATTTATTACATTATCTGACTCTTTTGAAGAGCCAGAATAAGTAAGCTTTTTACCAACTGCCCTAACTTGAGAATACTTTTTTTAACCTTTACTATAAATCTCTTATGTGATGATGCTGGTGTGACTGACAGTCATTACAATCTCTTTAGGTGGATTCAAAGATCTCCCTGGGCATTGCAGGCATCCTAATTGTGCTGAGCTCAGTGGCATGTTCTCTAGGCATTTTCAGCTTCTTTGGAATTCCACTAACACTAATTGTGATAGAAGTCATTCCCTTCTTGGTGCTGGCTGTTGGAGTGGACAACATTTTCATTATAGTCCAGACACTTCAGGTATTTGCGCTTCTGTGCAGTCTTTAATATGTGTCATTTCTGAGGGCTTTTGTCTTGGAGCAGTGGAACGCAGAACTCTGCTCCACCCAGTCTGAGCAGCTCTGGAATCTTGCTGGGTATCTAGTCTTCTTCAAGAGGAGAGCTAAGACAGACATGTGTCTCAAACCAAATAAAAACCTTTAACTGCTGGTTCATACCAAGCTCACTTTACATTTTTTGGTCCATGTTATATGATGTATGTTATGTGATGTACAAATGACTAATACATTTTAAACAGCATTTGGTAGCTCTAATTACTATTGTTCTTAACTTGAAACTTCTGGGCACTAGGATCTTTAATATGGTCTGAAGCTTGCAGTTTAGTCCATGAGACTAGGGACTATTGACACTAGTATTTGAGTAATAAGCTTTCTAACTTGACAGGCTTGACTACCCCCCAAAAAAATAGGTACTGCCTCTGGCAGGTTTGATTCCAGCTGGAGCACTGAACTTGCTTTACAATTTAACTTAAAATAAAGTAATAAGAGCAGCATGAGCCTCCCTCCTGTTGCTTTGTACTAGAGAGACTCTGCATCTTGAATTCATGTTAATGCTGCTAAAATTTTGGAAAACAATTTTGGATGCTAAAATTATTTCATAGACTTGGCTATCATCGAATTTTGAAGTTTTTTAAAACTATAACAAATTACTGCCTTAAAACAGAGAGATGAGCGCCTTCAGGGTGAAACTCTGGATAAACAGATTGGAAGAATCTTGGGAGATGTGGCACCTAGTATGTTTCTCTCATCTTTTTCTGAGACTGTGGCATTCTTCCTAGGTAAGACTTCTACTACACTTGGTGAGAAGTTTTAGAATATGCTTGTAAGAACAAATATGAAGAACTGAAGTGTAAATAAGAACAAACCAAAATTTTCATGCAAGAAGTTTAGCTTAGTAGTTTTTCATTGGTATAAAGATTTAACTTTCTCTCTCCTGGGGGATAGGCAGTCATAGCTCTTCAGAGACTGGCACAACAAGGCCATATTCTATATATAAAAGCTCTAATTCTATTTTTGTCAAGTGCTCATTCAGAAGTCCAGAGCTCTATATAGTATTTGTGGTGACAAACACCTCTAACTTTCACATTAGGAACATACCAAATATCAGGATATACTGACTCCTACATGGCATAAGCAGCATTTTTTTTTGAACACAATGGCAAGATAACATCTGATTCTGTCTGAGGTTGCTCTTGCATACAGTAGGTACTGCAGCATATCACGTGCTAGAACACTTCAAGTTTAAATCAGACTTCTACATGAACTTTTTCTCAGTGTTGTTGCAATTAGTTCAACTTGCATTGGCTGGCTTCTTAGTGGAGTAAAATCTTGCTCCGCAGCACTCCTTAACAAGTACCTTATACAGCCTGCATGCAACTAGCAGCTCTGTAGTTGAGGAATGTCTTAAGCTAGTGTTTTCCTTTGCACAGCCTTAATGCTGACACACAGATCAAAGATGGCTGTCTTACCTAGATGGCTTGGCTTTCCTCAGCTTGATGGGGAGAGAATGGGAAGTGCTTGTTTTGCTATACAGCTAAATCTTCATCTCTGTCTTGAAAACACTCAAGCAGGATAAATAGAACAGCCCTGATTTCTCAGTAGGGGAGAGGACTTACTTAAACTGGCTTCCTTCCTTTAGGGACACTGTCTACCATGCCAGCAGTCCGCACGTTCTCTCTTTTTGCTGGAATGGCTGTGTTCATAGACTTTATTCTTCAAGTTACCTGTTTTGTAAGTCTCCTGGGCTTGGATATTAAGCGTCAAGAGGTAAGTGTAAATGCATCTGTGACTGCGATGAGACAGGGATGGTATCTTATGCGGAACTGCACTAAACTTAGTTTTTCTTGGAATCTCTTTTTCCAGAGGAATAGACTGGATATTCTGTGTTGCATTAAAGGTGAAGAAGAAATGACCCAAGTCCAACGTTCTGAGAGCATCTTATTTTTGTTCTTCAAAAACTTGTATGCTCCATATCTGCTTAAGGATTGGATGAGACCAGTAGTAGTAAGTATGCTTTGTTTACCAGTAAACAGTCATCACACTTGAACAAAAATATACTGAGCACAGTCTCACTGTAGAAAGGTCTATAGAAATTTTCTTTCATTATGTTTATTTTTGTTTCAGGCTTTAATATTGGCATGAGCTTTTGTACTTACCAGAGTGTTTTTAATAAATGTGGCTAGAGGCTTGGGATCTCTGTCAGTATTACAGCTCTACATAGCTTGGCTCTTGAACCATGAAATCACCTTAAGAATATACCAAATTAACAATGTATTGACTTGAACACGACATTAGTCCATAAGCTTGCTGTTGCTGGAGAAAGATGCCTGATTCAGTTTGAGGTTATCACCCTTATTTGCAGTAGGGGTTAGAGGTATATCTTATACTGGTACCATCTGTGTACAAATGGGGGTTCCAGGGAGCTAGATATTACTGTTGCTGTTGGGCTAAGCCTGACTAGCAAGCTTAATGCAACTGTGCAAAAAGGCTGTAGCTTAACTTAGCATATTCATTCCCGGTTTCTTGCTGGCCACTGCAGTACAGTTGTCACTTTACTGAATCTGCTTCTTCTGCAGGTAGCCTTGTTTGTGGGTGTTCTGTCATTCAGTACAGCAGTTATGCACAATGTAGAGATTGGACTGGATCAGTCTCTTTCGATGCCAGATGTAAGTTTTGAAATCGTGTCTGTCCTTAACTTGGAGCTCCTGAATTATTGAAACCCTGACATCTCTGATACCTCAGCATTGTGCAATAGTTCAACTTGAGCTTTCCCTTTAAGGACTCCTACGTAATGGATTACTTCAGCCAGCTAAGCAAGTACCTGCACGCAGGTCCTCCTGTGTACTTTGTTCTAGAAGAAGGGCACAACTATACCTCTTTGGAAGGACAGAACATGGTGTGTGGTGGAATGGGATGTAATAATGATTCACTTGTCCAGCAAGTCTTCAATGCTGCAGAAATTGGCAGCTAGTAAGTTTTTCATGCTTTTTTTTTTTTTTTTAAGTGGCTACATAGTGCAATGTTAACTGCCTGGTGTGTCCTTTTAGGTTCAGCTGTTAATTGTACAACTGACACTCCATAGAACTTGCTTTCTACTGTGAGTTTGGGGAAGGGAGGAAGCTATGATAATTTCCTAGAACAAAACCAAAACCTATCTGGACCTATGGGATGTGTTCATGTGTCAAATAGTGCTTGGAGAAGGGATTTTATTGTCCAGGGATGAGGAAAGAGAAGAAAAGTTCATGATAACTTGTCTGGCTAAGTTCTCCTGGAAAATCTCTTGCATATTTAGTTTCTAAACATGTAGATAAACTAACCTAGTAAAGCTTCTCAACTGAATTGTGGAGGCTCAGTAAGGAGCTTGGACTATAATGAATTGATATGGAATAAGATAACACAAAGGTCAAGCAATGTGTTCTGGAATGAAACACTAGATCACTGATAGTTGGTATGTTATACTTATTTTGTCAGCACGAGGATAGGCTATGCTCCATCATCCTGGATTGATGATTACTTTGACTGGGTGAAGCCACAGTCATCCTGTTGCAGAGTCTACAATACCACTGGACAGTTTTGCAATGCTTCAGGTACTAGCATCTTTCATGTTGCTAGCTTATCTTATAGGAGTTTTTCTACCAAAATGCCTTGTTCTATGAGCCAGCTGAATGGCTTTTCTTATTGTAAGCTTGTACCTCTAGAATACCGCTCTAATCTGTTTGAATTGTCAGTTCTGAGTGAACTTGGTACGGTTCACGTGCTACAGGTTGAAGATAGCTAATGACTTTTCAAAAAAGAACAAGTTGATCATGAGAATTTTGATCTTTATGGGCTCTTATGAAATGAGTGGGGAAACTTATTGCCCCACTTGTGTTCGGGTCCTTCAGTTTTACATAGTTCTTCACATCAGATTTAACATAGGCAGTACAAAAGTAACTAATAGTTGTCTAGTAAACCTTACCTTGTAGACATCTTAAATTCAAAAACATGGCAGCAAATTCTATGCAGTAGTGCAGGACTACATTCTCAATATTTTTAATCAGTGAAAATGCTTTTTATGGGTTTGTATACAGTATTACTGCAAGTCAGAAGTGCCTAGTACTAAGATGGAGTATTTGATTCTGTCTGACCTCCTTTCTGTATTTTTCAGTTATTGATCCATCCTGCACTCGTTGCCGACCACTAACTCAAGAAGGCAAGCAGAGACCACAGGGGGAAGATTTCTTGAAGTTTTTGCCTATGTTCCTATCTGACAACCCTAATCCTAAATGTGGCAAAGGGTAAGAGCCATATTTTGTGTATCCTGCTTTGAAGATCAGGATGGTAGATACAGGTGGCTCATACATACAAAGCAAATCTCTCTGGAAGCTTAGATATCTAATGTCAGTCTCTAAAATGACAAACTACAGATCTCGCTTACATAGTGTTCTTTAAACAAATGCAGGAAAAGGGAAATATTATATCAACTAAATGGAACAGCAGCTTTTCTCTACTTAGAAGCAAGTTCTGTAGTGAGTCTTGCCTAGTATATCCTGCTTAATTGTAATGTTTTGGGCTCTGAAGTCTTGTGGTTATCAGTTTTGGAAACCTAGAAACAAGATTATACACTATAGAAAGCTAATAAATGAATGTGTTCATTGACACTGATACTTAGAATTTTGTTCTCTTTATGTAGAGGACATGCTGCATATAGCTCTGCTGTCAACTTCATAAACAACAAATCTGATGTTGGAGCTACTTATTTTATGACTTACCATACTGTACTAAAAAAATCCTCTGATTTCATTGATGCTATGAAGATAGCTCGGGTTATAGCAGATAATATTACTGAAACCATGGGCATCAAAGAGAAGAACTATCGGGTGTTCCCTTACAGGTATGTATAGATCCTTCTTGCTATTGTGAAAAAATGTTTCACTTAAAAACAAGACTCCAGTTTTTGTAAGATGTTGCTAGCCAGTACTTTTTCAGTTGTATAAGAGGCCTATTTAACAGACACTCTGGAATCTATTAAATCCACTGCTAAATCCAAATGTGCATCACAGCATTAACTTTGCTTTAGTTAATAGTTAATTTAAATTGAGAAACTAGTCCTTTATTTCAGAGCTGGCTGTCTTCAGCTCAGGCATTTTCTAGCTTTCATAGTAAGGTTAGTAGTTCTACTAGCTTAAATATGTTGACCTGGTTGAGTCACAAGCTGTAATTTGAATGTATTTGCTTCAAACTTAAACAATTCCTGAAGCATTTAAACTTAAAGCAGACAGCAGTGATGTCAAAGTATTGCTCACCTAATTAGTATGACTGTTAATATATTGCTCAAGACTTCATGCAATGGTACCACAGTGAAACTAAGTAAGGAACTGGCTTCTGTACCACAGAAATATGCACCTTTTGCTTCAAAGTTTCACTGCAAAACCTCACTCCAGACCCTCAGCAACAGCCCAGTAGCTATTTCAGGTATGGCACATGATCTGAGGCAACTACTGTAGCTACTTATATTCAAATACAACCACTCCAGAAACAGTCTTCACTGCTGAGGGGCTGTCATCACCAGCAGGTGTTCCACAAGTGATCCTGGGAAGCAAATTCTTGTTGGTGGCCTCTTCTTTATAGAAGGGACTACTACATCCTGTCTTCAGCAGCTTACCTAATACTAGCGGCTTAGTCCCTGTACTAGATGACCTGTTTTGTCTGTAGTCTGACAAACACTAAGCGGTTCAGAACTTCCTTAAAGTCACTTTGGAGTTTTCACTAAGCATCAAGCATGCAGATCATGTAGTCCTGTCAGCTTGAATTAGCTGATCTTCAAGGCTGTTTCTGCTCTCCAAATAGTAAATGACAGCAGATACTCATCCTAAGCAGTTCTACTCAAATATTCACTGCTAATACTTTTAAGTACTATTAAAGTATAGCTAGTACCTATGGCTGACTAGATATGGGGAGCGGGGATGACTGGGAAATGTTCTGAAGTTCATAGCCCCCTTTTTGATAGGAATATTTATTGCATGTTGCTTTTTGTAGAAGACCTGATGGTGATGTTTCAAAAAAAACAAAAAAGCTAATAAATCCTCTGCTCTTTCCACAGTGTGTTTTATGTCTTTTATGAACAGTATCTGACAATTGTGGATGATGCTATATTTAACCTCTGCATCTCCTTGGGATCAATATTTTTGGTGACAACTGTGCTGCTTGGCTTTGAAGTATGGGCTGCTTTTGTAGTTACAATAACTATTACGATGATAATCGTCAACATGTTTGGGGTGATGTGGCTGTGGGGAATCAGCTTGAATGCAGTCTCATTAGTAAATCTTGTCATGGTAAGTCAATGAGATCTCTAAAAGTTTTGAATGGTTTTGTGTAATATATACATTCATGAAACTGAGTAGTATTTCCGTTAAACTTCAGGAGCGTGAACAATAGTAGAACATCTTATTGCTTCTAGATGCTCTCTAGAAAATTTTACTCTTTATGAGCATAATTTAGTTCTAGTTCAATTCTAGTGCAGTTGTTTTATTTGGGCATGGTGCTGCTAATGCCAAGGTCATGAGTTCAATCCCTGTATGGGCTATGCTGAGGGTTGGACTAGATAATCTCCAGAGGTCCCTTCCAACCTTACTCTTCTATGAAATTCTGTGAAATTTGTAAGCTTTACTGCAGCTGTTAGTGGTCTCTTCTGTTCTACAGCAATGCAGGGTTGCTAGTATTAAGACTGGGTGCTGTTGTATGTCACATATGGCTGTAAGCTAAATGCATCCTTACCTAGGCATAAACAGTGTTTAAGGCTTTTGCTACACTGATGTTCGAGTAGATCTAGGATGTGCTAATACCTGTATTGTTCCTGCGTAAACAGATGAAACTGAACTAGTGCAGAAGGCACCTTGGTAAATACTCCAGAACTTAGCTATCAGCAGCTGAGAGTGCTGGACCTCTGGTTTATCTTGCTCTCTAGTGACCTATGGCACATTTGAAAATGCTATGAGAAAGTAAACTGTCAGCTCATCTTACAACTAAGAATCATAGTTGTGCCAGTCTACCTGCTAGGTAACAAGTAAAGAAGGATTTGCCAGCTACTCAGTCATTTCAAAGCATCTACTTGTTTGAGCAGCTTGCTTTTTAACATGAAATTGAAATATTAAAGTTGGCTGCCCTGGTGTGGTATCAACATGCACATACAAGTGTTAATGCAGAGTGAGTTATTCCAGCTAGCATCTGTAAATTCATTTTTTAAGAATGCAGTGTGCTCACTGCATGTACCGTGGCAAAGCCAGGTTTTTCTCAACTTCAAACTTCTGTCCTCTAAAACCTTAGCAGTGTTGTGCTACCTGCTTAATTGGATTGTCAAACAGTAATGATTAGGTAAAACACTATAGTACCTTTAACAGCCTCTAGTTAATGCTAAACTGTTACAGCTTCCAAGGGCACTTTAGCCCTGGAAACTGATGCTGGCTGCTATAATTCCTCAAGCCCATCTCAGGTCTTAGAACTTACCATCAAACTGCTTTTCTACTGATGCCTTATTTCATGTTTTTTCTTTCACTGTAGAGTTGCGGTATTGCTGTGGAATTCTGCAGTCATGTGACAAGAGCATTCACTGTTAGTACTAAGGGCAGTAGAGTAGAGCGTGCAGAAGAAGCTCTATCTCACATGGGCAGTTCTGTAAGTATCTACTGTATGGGGGCAGGTAGAATGGCTGGCTCAGGTTGCAGCTTCAAAGAGACTATGACAACATTCTTAAGTCATAAAGAATGTGTTGCTTTTTCTTTCTGAGAATATGTAAAATGCCTAAGGATCAACTTAGGTTTCTGCTTATAAGGCTCATCAAAAAACTTAATGTTAGGCCAGTATAATGTGAGGCTAGTGATAGTAAAGAACAATACAGCTAAAACTTTAGCTTCAACTGTATCAGTAGTCTGCATAAGATATCCTTAAACTGTAATGTTAGTAAGGATAACAGGGTATCACAGGCTTCCAGATGACTGGGAAAGGTCAATCCGAATAGTGTGGCACTGGGGCTTTGGGAACACAGGCAGGTTAGTATTAGGCAGTACTGTCATTTAAAGTCTAAGATGAGCAACCTGAGCAGAGTTGGAGCAGACTCTTCTGCTGCTACATCTACCTGAACCAGAAAAGGAACTTCACTGAAGCCTGAATTATTTCAAGTGAAGGCTTTTATCTGTTTGCCTGAATTCAAAATTATACTTAGGTGGCTATAGAGATTAAAGTAGAACTTGAGCCATTCAAAGAGGAAGAAGGAATATAAAAAAAGCTGAACTCCTTAGTGTAAGCCAGCATTAACTCTTTAACGTCTGCTGGCCTGTGGCATGAAGTTCAAGTAGAACCAAAAGTTGATCTCAAACTCCTCCTTCAGTTAGATTTGGTTTTAAGGTTTAACAAGGAGAGGAGGCATCCTGCATATAGGAAGATCAGTATTTGCTAAAAATGCTCATGTAATTTAAGTAAAATAAATGGATTACTTAAAGCTCTTTAGCACTTACAAAAACACTCTTTTACTTGTCAGGTTTTTAGTGGTATCACACTGACTAAATTTGGAGGAATTGTAGTACTGGCTTTTTCCAAATCTCAGATCTTCAAGATATTCTACTTCAGGATGTATCTAGCTATGGTTCTGCTGGGAGCAACACATGGACTAATATTCCTTCCAGTTCTATTAAGTTACATAGGTAAGATGTAATGGTCTTCAACTCATTTCAAACAAATAGCTAAGTATATGGAGCTCTACTAATACGCAAGGGACTGTAAAGATTAGAAAGCACTATTTGAATCTGCCTTTCCTTCACACAAGGAGTAGCCAGACTTTTCTGGAAGCAAGGGTTGGCTGGTGGCAGTGCAATCTCTCTGTTTAGGCATGCTGAACTCGGTCATCCCAACCAGTCAAGCGTGGTGGCACTGCACAGTTCTTAAGATGCTTACCTAGCCCTATGTGGCCCAACAGACTGCACCTGGGGACAGGGTGGAAGCAACAACTTGCTACACGATACTGTTTTTGCATCTGCAAGTGTTTGTTCTTTAAAGTAAGAACGACCTGAACAGTGCCCTCTCCAACTTAGTGTTATGTATGGGGACTGTTCAAACTGCGGACTTGAATGAAGCCTTGCTAAGGGGATTAAGAATGAAGGTGTTTTTACCTATTGCCCTTGCTGCTGCTGACAGCTATTGCATCTGAACTGTGTATTTCAAAGATGTCTAAGTCTACCTTAACGCTGAGATAGCTAAGACTATGCCACCTTGTTGATGGTGGCTAGATAATATCTGCTGTAAAGTTAAGACTTG